>NC_080080.1:54956679-55585965 GCF_949987535.1 Balaenoptera acutorostrata | reverse complement strand
AGGGTAAGCTGGGATGAAGTGAGAAAGTGGCTTGGACATATATACACTATCAAATGTAAAATAGATAGCTAGTGGGAAGTAGTTGCATAGCACAGGGAGATCAGCTGGGTGCTTTGTGAACACCTAGAGGGGTGGGATAGGGAGGGTGGGAGGGAGTGAGATGCAAGAGGGAAGGGATATGGGGATATACGTATACGTATAGCTGATTCATTTAGTTATATAGCAGAAACTAACAGAATGTAAAGCAATTATACTCCAATAAAGATGTTAAAAAATAATTAATTATTTTTTTAAAAAAGAATAGAAAATGTCAGGGTAAGGTGTATAATGGAAGGGTTAGAATCCATCACTGAACCTCACATTGCCGTGATATTTATGTTTATATATAAATGTATGTGTGCATTTATAATATGCTTGGGAATATTGTAAAATGTACCTCTCGCTACGGGTTATGGTAAAGAAAAATTTGTGAAACACTCTTTCAGGCCCAAGGAGCAGCGACAGAGTAGGACAAGCATGTCAGATGTCCCTGGTGCTCAGTGAATGTCTGAGTGTGAAGGTGGCCTCCACCCACCAGTGAATTCTAACCCTCTCTGTCCCTGAAGCTGTGGGACCGTGGACAAGGTCCTGCTCCTTTCCACATCCCTGTGGCCCCCATCCAGCCTGGGCGAGGCTTGGTGTCTCGGCCACCCCCTACCCCCACCCCCACCTTCTCGCCTGCTTCCCCCTGACCCTGCCAGTTGCCCTCCCGGCTGAGCAGATCCTGGTGAAGCCCGACAGGACAGGTGCGGTCAGACTGCGTGAAGCGCTCCATGAACCCCTTCTGCTAGATGGCCGTGGAGGAGGCCGTGCGGCTCAAGGAGAAAAAGCTGGTGAAGGAAGTCGTTGCCATCAGCTGTGGGCCTGCCCAGTGCCAGGAGACCATCCGCACTGCTCTGGCCATGGGTGCAGACCGAGGCATACACGTGGAGGTGCTGGCTGCAGAGGCAGATCTCCTGGGGCCCCTGCAGGTGGCCTGGGTCCTGGCCAAACTGGCAGAGAAGGAGAAGGTGGACCTGGGCAAGCAGGCCATCGATGATAATTGTAACCAGACAGGGCAGATGACAGCTGGATTTCTGGACTGGCCACAGGGCACATTTGCCTCCCAGGTGACGCTGGAAGGGGACAAGGTGAAAGGGGAGCAGGAGATTGATGGAGGCCTGGAGACCCTGCTCCTGAAGCTGCCTGACGTGGTGACTGCTGACCGGCAGCTCAATGAGCCCCACTACAATACGTTGCCCAACATCATGAAAGCCAAGAAGAAGATCGAGGTGATCAAGGCTGGGGACCTGGGTGTGGACCTGACCTCCAAGTTCTCTGTGATTAGCTTGGAAGACCCACCCCAGCACACGGCCGGTGTCAAGGTGGAGACAACAGAGGACCTGGTGGCCAAGCTGAGGGAGATTGGGCGCATTTGAACCCTTTCCCTGAAACCCAGCAATAAAACCATGACTCAAAAAAAAAAAAAAAGTGAATTAATATGTATTTAGTACTTATATATGCTTTATTTCATTTATTTCTTAAGGGTATGTGGTAAGTACTCTTACCAATTACATTTTAGAGAAAAGAAAAATATTAGAATTTACAGGGACTTAATAAATAGCATAAATTCACTAAACATTAATTTCTATAAAAATTCAAAATAACCCTCTGAAGTAGCTATAATTACTTTTTCCATTTTGTGGATGAGGAAAAATGGTACTTAGAAAATTTAAATAATTTGTTTACCTTCATACAGTGGCAGAGCTGGAAATCTATGTTCTTAACACTTTTAATATGCTGCCTCTCACAATTTAATTTTTAGAGTAGTATGTATCATATCCAAGTTTATTCTAATGGTTAAGAAATAGAGTCAGAATTCAAAAGCAACCTCTTGACACAAGGGCAATATTGTCTCTAAATATAATCTCTTTATTTTCTACCTATATTAATTCATAAGTGCTCTCATTCTGTTCCATGACTGGCTCCTAAATTTATATTTGTAGCCCAAACATTTCCTTTGAAACCGAGATACATGTATCCAACTACTTACTAAATATCAATATTTGGTAGATAGTATCCGATAACATTCACTTTGGCAGTTTTTTTTTTTTTTTTTCCACTTTGGCAGTTTTTTAACTACTGGGAATACTCATTAAAGATTCACCTCAATAACTTTGGAAGTATGTTGGACAAGGTACTTAAAGTTGATAAATATCAGGTTGCTCATCTGTAAAAAGGACTAAAAATAGCATCTATCTCATAAAATTATTAAGTGGCTTAAATAGATTACTATCTGAAAAACTAAAAGAATGTCTTTTAAGCCTTGAAGAGAAAGCAAGAAAGAGGAGATGGAGCCTGCCCTTGCCATGGGCTTGCTCTCCAATGCTACATCTGCTGTCCACTCTGACCCAAGTCCACCTGCCACCTCTTACTGCCCTTCTTCCCCTTGCCCAGCCTTTTTATTCTCCCACGACCAGAAATAGAACTGGGACAGTGAAGGAATTCTCCATTTTTCTAAAAAAAAAAAAAAAAAAGTGTTTTTTTTCTTCTCCTAAATAATAACCTTGGATTTGATCTAAGAAATATCTTTGGAGTGAGAGGAAATTGCACAAAAGGAGGCTGTCAACAAATATATTATAGAAAGCCCATGAAGAAAACATTATCTCTAGGCTCAGAAATTTCATTTGGCCTTCTCTTCTTCTACTGTGATAGATACAGAGGGAGACTTGCCAGATATGATAAACTTGGAAAGACTGGAGTTTCTAAATATGCTGCTGAGGTGAGGTAAGTAAGTCGGTAATGCATCGATTCTCTCCTGTGTTCTCTTGATACCCAGTTCAGTTTCCCTCTGAGCAACCTTAATCCTAGCTCTTTTTAAGAGCTGCCTCATCCCAGCACAAATAATCAGAAGAGCAGCAGGTAAAAAATCCATCCAGCAGGCGGTCACAGTTCTCTTTTCCATCCCTCCAAACACACACCTCACTCACAACACAACCTAGCCGGGGATGGGGCACTGGGACAGCCAGGAGAAAATAAAAAAGTGATTATAAAGGAAATAAAGCAGAAGGCAGTGTGTAGGTCTCTGTTAGAGGGAATGTGTGTTTAAGTGTTAAGAGTGTTTAAAATGGCTTGAAGTGATAGGGGAAGGAAAGCAGAAGTTTAAGGGCAAAAGGTCCTAACACTTGTTTACCTAAAAATGTACACACGAGAGTAGTGAAAATAAGGGACTAAGCCTTCTAATTTCTAATAGTTTCAGTGGAAACCAAGTGGCAAATTGATCATAATGCTCTTGGCATTCTAGATGCAGAAGCTTAAGGAATCTGCAACTCTGCTCATACTGAGAAAGTGGAAACTGCAGAGGAAAAAAAAAAAAAAAAAAAAAACAAAATGCCTTCACCAGATTTACTAAACCCATTGAAAAACAAAACACAAAGAACTGAGTCTCATATATAAACTAAGTCTTAGCTATCACCAGAACACAGCATTTCCACATTTTATGACATTTCCTGCTTCAACACTTTTTTTTCTGCCTTTAACACTGTTATTGATACTCTGTTTTGATGCAATTATTGATACTGTTATTGATGCTAATTAGAGATGCAGAGTATGATTATTCTGATGTCCTGCCCTGAGCCTGGATTATCCTGAAGGAGCTCAGAATCTATGGGATTCATACACTATGGAAGGAAACATACAGATATGATTGAGATGTTGTGATGTGTAGCTGGGTCCCAAACTATTTAGGGGGGAAGATGCGTAGGCATGGAGGGTGGAGAGGTCCCAAACAAGGTGGCCATTCACATTCGTCTCATCTAATTTCTGTCCTCTTCCTCTCCCTCCTGATCACATCCCTTCTTATAGTACCATTTTATTTACTGTCTTTACTTTTCCTCTTTGATTCTTTTCAAGTCAAATCTCATTCTACTTTATACTTGTCTTGTTCTGAAACATGATAGGAACATAAAGATGTGGAAAGGCTTAAACAGCAGTTCTGGGACTTGGAAATTACAGTGTTATTAATGACGATAATAATGATAATAACTAATATCTACTGAAAACTCACTATGTATCAGATACTGGGCTAATTAGTTTAGGCATATTACCATATTTAATGTTAAAACAAATATATTGAGTAAGAGCTATTATTGTTCCCCTTATACAAACAGGAACATTGACTTTTAGAGGTGATCATATGGAGCTAACAAGTGGTGAAACTAGCATTCAAACCCAGGCAGTTGAACTTTCACGTTTTAAATCACTTTGCTGTTCTAATCAACTAAATGTAAATCCTTTACATTATAGCATTAATATTGGACCACCAAAATTTGGCAGACAGCAGATGAATGGTAAAGTATAGTCATCATGTTTTGTTATTTTCTGTATTTTATGATGCCTTGATATCTTAGGGCCTACACATCCAAGGAGGGGCTTAACCTCACAGAGTTAGTGAATTTCTAGAGATAGCAAACAATTTGCCTGTAAGTCTTTGATATGCAAACCAACTAATCCTGAGTCCATACCCCCACCTGCCTCCTTTTATCAGGCTCAGGCACTGGGGAACACTGCATCCCTGCCCCTAATCAACCAAAGCCAGGTACTGGACACGTAGTGACAATCCCAGTAGCCCAGAGTCTGTTGGCATTACTTAAACTATCCAACTCTAAGCCTGCTCACCATCATCTATTCCTTCTGGCAAAAACTACAAAGAAGACTCCTGTCCATGCTTTCCCTTCACTCCTTTTGCCTCATGACCAACACTGGTGCTTCCCCATGTGGCCCTGTGTGGGGTGGCACACCCCCTCCTCCTGGGAATTGTGAGTAAAAATTTTCTTTTCAATGACAATTGTTCCCTGATCTGTCAGCCTATTAATACCTGAATAAAAACAAAATCCCAGATACCTCTCAAAACATATAGTTAGATGACTTGAAGACAAAATTTAACATTTGGATTAGTTTGCCTGTATTTATCCACACACCATCCTCCTTTCCTTGCCTTAATATACCTTTTCAACAAAAATGGTAGCTAATGGCAATATTAACATCAGTACATCTATCTAGAATTTTAGTATTTTATATTCTGTCACTTTTTCCTCACAACAATCCTATGAATTAGGTAATATTATCGTAATTATAATGACAAAGAAACTATTACAATATTACATATTAAAGATATTGTAAGAAATATTGTCATTTCTTTGAGAGCTTTAAATCTGAAGCTACTCTCTTGCCATACATTGCCAACCATGGGAGGAAAATGCTGCCTTTTTTAAAGTTAATGTGTTATTGTCTCCAGGCGATGATAAGTTTAATCAAGGTAATTTAATGGATTAAAATCGATTTGTTGTTCAACAATCTCAGAAATAAGTGGCAGTCCTTTCTTTTTTTTCTTTTTTTCACATTTTGTTTCTTTAATCAGTAGTTCCTCAATCACCAGTACACACCATACACACCATACAAGAAATAAGTGGCAGTCCTTTCTATCAGGGAATTTCTTTAACTTTACTGATTACAGCCTGAAAAATATTAGATTGTTGTCTCCAACTACTCTCGTGTTTCTCATAAGTAATATTTAACCACCTGCACCCAAAAGTTCACCTCTTCATCCCACTGTAATTTCATGGATATGGCAAAGGATAAAATATAATATGTTAGGAACTGAAAGGACTCCTCTAATGCTGTATCAACTACCATTGGGTCTGTAGTAGGCAGCTATTAGGATGGCTCCCATATGGCTTTGTTTCCTAGTATTCAGATCCTGGTTTAATCCCCTGGTGTTCCTAACTAATAAAATGAAGGCATGTCATTTCTGTCATTGGGTTATATAATATAATGACTCTCCTTTTGCTAGCAAACTCACTTGCTTACTGTCATTGATGAAGTAAGTCACCATGTTGGGGAGGCTCAAATGGCAAGGAACTGAGGGTATCCCCCAGCCAAAAGCCTACTAGAAACAGAGGCTCTCATTCCAGTGGTCCTTGAGGAATTGTTATTTTGTCTACAACAATGTGAGCTTGGCAACTCTTCTTTTTCAGTCTACCCTTCAAATGAGACCTCAGCCGTGGTTAACCATTGATTTCATCTTTGTGAGAGACCTTAAAGATGCAGACCCAACTAACACATGTCTAGATTACTAACCACAGAAACTATGAGATAAACATGTGTTCATTTAAGCCAATAAATTTGTTGTAATTTGTTATTCAATGACAGGTAACACATACAGAGCCTAATTCAGGAAAGCTCTTCCTGATCTCTCCAGCCCCTTTATGACAAAGTATTGGTGTAAGGGATTGAATTCCATAGGCCTGAGTTGGCAAGCATTAGCATTGCCCAAGGAAATTGCTGTAATAGAGAGACAAACCAGTAGTCAAGAGAATTCATGCCATAACTGAGAAAGACCAAGTTGTGCATGCAAAAAAGTAAACAGAGAAAGCAAAATTTAAAAACTAGGATGTAATTATGGGGAAACATTATTGTTTTGTCAAGATATACCATTTACTCTGTACCTTGTAATCGCTGCTATAGCAGGCCCTAATCTTCAAAGGATACTGGCCACAAAAATGTCTGGGGAATTTGGATATCAGTGGCCAAGTTCTGTTTTAGCAATCATCCATATCTGCTCCACAGAATTGTTCTTTGGTAGCTCTGGTCTCTGTCCCCAATAATCCTTTTTAACCCCATTATACGTGAAGATGCACAAGTCCAAAGCCCACACAAACAAATTCTTGGAAACACAGGCCCAACTCCAGGTAACTCTTCCCCAGTGGAAGGATCTGTACCATGGCCTTTCAAAGTAAAAATGGCACCAGTCAAAGATAAACAGGAAAGGAAGACTTTATTCAAGACTATTGCAATAGGGGAGAGACACCAGAACTAAAGTCTGACTCAACTCTACTGTAAAAAAGTCAGGAGGGTTTTTAAAGACCCCGGTGAGAGGAAGTTTTATTTTATTTTATTTTCGTTTTTCTTTCATATGAATTAGCAGCACTCCATTATTATTTCTATTGCTACACTTCAGTCCTTCACACTTGTCACATGAATTAATGTAACCTCTTCTTAACTGGTCTTCTCATCATTATAAACAACAACATTTTTGAAGTTTACCTGGGATCAAAAGTTTGTCTGGGGATTATTCTCCACAATAATATCTCATCTTTCTATGTTAGTTTCTTACTTTATAGGGTTTTATATGAGGTTTCATAAGAGGAGAAAAATGATTATGATTCCAAAGAGAAGGGCCAAATGATGATTTTTACCTCACATAGGGCTTTGGCTTATGATTGCCTTTTGGTGGATATTTTAGAATCTTGTTATCTGAAGAGATTTGGACACCACTATAGAAGAGTTTTAGGGAAATACAGAGGATAATATTCAGTCCTGAAACGTGATGCTTTTGAAGAATATTTGGTGAAAAGAAAGTAATATTAAAATGGAACATAAACTACAGAAGGAAGGATGGATGGATAGGTAGATAGATTGGCATATATATACATACACACACACATATGTATGTATATGTGTGTGTGTGTGTGTGTTTGTATGTGTGCATGTTACCCAAAATTTTAAAAGTCAATAAGCATTTATTGAGCCTGGAACACCATAGATACAAAAATAACTATATTTGTTTAATAAAGTGAATGAATAACTAAACAAAACCAGGGCCATTGACTATGAATTAATATGATAACTGAATTATATTATATACTTACATTTGGAAGGCTAACTAAAACAATTTCAAGCATTTTTAACTAATCTCTGTTCTGCACCTGAGGAAACAAAACTCAAACATGGAAAAGAAAGCACAATGACTCTTGTCATTTATTTGGGGCCTACTGTGTGCCAAGCATTATGCTAACAGCTCAGACTTAGGCCAGTCATATCTAGGTTTTAATTCCTAATTTTACACTTTCTAGATGTGTGAATGGGACCAATAGTATTGCTTTGTACTTATATTTCCAGACTTTTTGAAGATTTAATTATTTTAGCAGTTTAGAACATCAATGTATAATACTATGATAATTTAAAAGAAATAACCACTATCTTTAACATCTTACTTCCTACCTTAGAGGTTTATAAAAGCCTATGGTTTACATTTCAAACAAATTTAAAATTTCATTAATATTTGTAATTTGAAAAGTAGCTCATTAATGTTCATTACATTTTTACAAAGAATGCAATTTAAAAATAATGAAAATCAGAGAAATGTTGTTTTTAGTAAAAATAAATATTAAAACAATTACTTTACATCCGTCATCCACCTGTATAAACCATTGTGTACAGTAGTCCACCCTTATGCATGGTTATACTTTCTGTGGTTTCAGGTACTCATGGTCAGCAGGGGTCCAGAAATATTAAATGGAATATTTAAGAAATAGACAATTTGTAAGTTTTAGATTGTGTGCCACTCTGTGTAGCTTGATGAAATCTATCACATTCCTGCTCCATCCCACCCAGGACCTGAATCATCCCTTTATCCAGAGTATCCCACCTGTTAGTCACTTAATCGCTCTCTAGGTTAGGTTATTAGATCAACTTTCCTGGTATCACAGTGTTTGTGTACATGTAACCTTTATTTTACTTAATAATGGCCCACAAATGCAAGAGTAGAGAAGCTGGCAACTCAGATATGCCACAGAGAAGTTGTAAAGTGCTTCCTTTAAGTGAAAACGTGAAAGTTCTCTACTTAAGGAAAGAAAAAAATGTATGCTAAGGTTGCTAAGATCTATGGTAAGAACAAATCTTCTATCCCTGAAGTTATAAAGAAAAAAAGAAACTTGCGCTAGTTTTGCTGTCTTACCTCAAACTGTAAAAGTTATGGGCAAGTGCTAAGTGCATACTGAAGAAGGAAAAGGCATTAACTTTGTACAATAAGATATTTTGAGAGAGAAGCCACATTCACATAACTTTCATTACAGTATATTGTAATTGTTCTATTTTATTATTAGTTTGTATTGTTAATCTCTCACTGTGCCTAATTTATAAATTAAACTTTAGTCAGATGTATGTATGTATAGGAAAACACATAGTAAGTGTTCAGTGCTACCTGTGGTTTCAGGCATCTACTGTGGGTCTTGGAAGGTGTCCCCCATGAATAAAGGGGGACTACTGTACTTGTCAATTTGCAAATGTTTTATAGAACAGGTAGATAAGGATATTATTATTTAATTATATAGTCACAGTTCATGTAGGTTAAGGACATAACAACATAATTGTCCAATCTGGTTAAATATGTTAATCTGCTACATATCTGCATTTGGAAATAAACTTTTATATATGCTGATAAGATTAACTTCTTCCCACAGCAAGAATGGATGTTTAATTCTACTCTAAAGCTTAAATAGACACATCTTCCTTCCTGTCACATGAGAAGAGATGCTTCAGAGACAGTGATTTCATCATGTCAAGTGTATTGCTGTACAAAAATGTTATAGGTCCAAACATTCTCTTCTTTAGATTGAAAGGCTTTAATAGAAAAAATTGTTACAATTACAGTAGAGTTAAGCTTTTAATCCTTATGTTATTCTAATACTCAGTGTTAAAGTGATAGAAAATGACACTTTAACTCTCCTCCACAGCCATGAATGATAGTGTAATACAACCCTTATCCATTACTCTGTCACTATAATTAATGAGGTCATCTCAATATCAATACATGTAGTTGAATAGCACATGATAAATAATCAGAATATTGTAATGAATTCTAGCAGAATCATATTTTAAAAGTGTAATTGTTTCAGTTGTATTTCAGAATTATGTGGATTTTTATCTACATGATGGACAATAAGATGTCTGCTTGCAGTTAAATATAAGTTGAGTATTGAATAATTTCTACAAGCTTATTATTACTGCCAGTTGGATCATCTTTAAGTTTAGAGGTCTTGTACAATCATATAGGGGAATACAAAATGTTAATTAGATTGATTGATGAAGGCTTCAGCAGTGAAAATATCTACTCTCTGAGTAATTACAATCACCAAATTTAGCGAAAGAACATGTGGAATCTTCTAGTCTTTCTGTTTCATGACAAGGTGAAAAATACCATCTATTTAAAAATAACAAAATCCCATCCTAGCCCCAAAGAAGTCTCCCAACTTATTATTTGATAATCTTACAATAAAAAATATTGCATGTGTCTAAAATTTCTAGCTTTCACTTTTACCCTTCATTAAAAGTCAAGATTCTTTCCACAAAAGATGGGTTCATAAGTTTGGATGAAAGAAATAATGACACTTCTTTACAGAAATGAAGTTTGAAAGAGTCCCAAAATAAATTAGAATTTATTCAAAAATCTTTTGTTTAAAAATTGTTTTAAAAAAATCAAACTTTCAAATTAAACATTGAAATTCCAAGTTTCTCCTACTTAATCTCAGCCAAAAATGTTATGATAGAAAGTACTGTAAAGTTTTCTGTACACCAACTTCTATTTAGTTTAGACCTAGACTGATAAAGGAGGTCAAAATATTCTAAATTTTGGGAACCCAAATGTGAGCTAAATTTGGGAAGTCAGATTTGAACGAAATGCTAGGAGCAGCTTACAATTTTCTTTATATAACCTTCAAAATCAAGATGGTTATTCACTTTATTCTGTCTTTAAAAAGAAAATATTCAAGGTTGAACGTTAACCCAGCAATAAAAATAATAAATAATGTTTTATTTTTTGTCACTGTCAACAAACCTATATTAAGTAAATGTTATGCAAGTGACATGAACAATTTCAAATGAGGAGTTTCTGTGTTGAAAATAATTAGTATATATTAGTTTTTCCAAGTATATTTTAAAACAATTGAAATATTATTTAACCAACAAGCAGTAATTGACCATAATTTTATCTGGGAAAATGATGAAACAAAATATAACTGAACTTTGTTTAAATATGAGAGAAAATTATACCTAGAGCATTCTTTTTTTATTTTATTTTTTAAATTTTTTTAAACATCTTTATTGGAGTATAATTACTTTACAATGGTGTGTTACTTTCTGCTTTATAACAAAGTAAATAAGCCTTCTAAGCTATGAGATAATCACTTATTTTTAAAAATCAACCCTGTTAAATAAATGTAAATCATTTTATAATTACCTTGACTTAATTTTTCTATAAGATTTGCACATGTGAAATACGAAAGAGAAAATAAAATGTGGAATTAATTTTTAATGTTCATTAAGTCACATTAGAGGGTCCATTTCATTTTTAACTGAATTAAACAACTTTATATCTTATTCACACTTGATTACCATATTTCCTTACTTGCTAGGTAAACATAAGACCTATTCATCCTGGATCATCCAAATTCCAACAACCCTCCCCAAACACAAAACTGTGCCAAAATAAACTGGTTCTTCAGCTGCATTAGAATCACTGATAATTTAGAAAATGAAGTGATTGCTTCTTGTCAAAAAATTAAATATTTGCAAAACTGTGTGTATTTTATTAGGAAATTTACAAAGTTAATAACCCTTGTCCAAGAAAATTGGTATGAACTGTTATTGCCTGTAATGTGAATGGCTGTCACTACATAGGAGCTACCAAAAAGAAAAAAAGAAAAAAGAAAAAAAGTTAAAATCCAAGGAGATAGGGCTTTTGTAATCAATGTGTGGAAAGAATCAGACACAAAATTTTTGTTTGACCATGAAAATGTGTTCTAAATGCTCCTGCTGCCTTTCAGATAGAAAACAATACAATCTTTGGCCAAACACATCAATCCTCTGATTCCAGATGAGCTCATACAGCCAATCTGATGTCAAACAATTTTTATCTTTAAAGTTGAAAAAAAAAGGTATCTAAAAACATTCTTTATAATTTTTAAATTTAATTTATTTAAGCAGCAACTAAATATACATACATACAAGTATTTAAAAGCTACCAAGTACACTATTTAATGATTGATTATAACTAATCTTTTTATTCTAGTAAAATATCTTATTTTTGTTAACCAAAGCATTTGACTTACTATTTTTTTTAATTAATTAATTAATTTTTATATTTATGGCTGCGTTGGGTCTTCGTTTCTGTGCCAGGGCTTTCTCCATTTGCAGCAAGTGGGGGCCACTCTTCATCGCGGTGCACAGGCTTCTCACTGTCGCGGCCTCTCTTGTTGCGGAGCACAGGCTCCAGACGCGCAGGCTCAGCAATTGTGGCTCACGGGCCCAGTCGCTCCACGGCACGTGGGATCTTCCCAGACCAGGGCTCGAACCCGTGTCCCCTGCATTGGCAGGCAGATTCTCAACCACTGCGCCACCTGGGAAGCCCTGTTGGAAGATTTTTAATCACAGTTTCAATTTCATTACTTGTGATCGGTCTGTTCATATTTTCTGTTTCTTCCTAGTTCAGTCTTGGAAGGTTATACCTTTCTAAGAATTTGTCCATTTCTTCCAGGTTGTCCATTTTATAGGAATAAACTTGCTTGTAGTAGTCTCTTAGGATACTTTGAATTTCTATGGTGTCTGTTGTAACTTCTCCTTTTTCATTTCCAATTTTATTGATTGGAGTCCTCTCCCTCTTTTTCTTGATGAGTCTGGCTAATGGTGTATCAATTTTGTTTATCTTCTCAAAGAACCAGCTTTTAGTTTTATTGATCTTTGCTATTGCTTTCTTTGTTTCTATTTCATTTATGTCTGCTCTGATCTTTATGATTTCTTTCCTTCTGCTAACTTTGGGTTTTGTTTGTTATTCTTTCTCCAGTTTCTTTAGGTGTAAGGTTAGATTGTTTACTTGAGATTTTTCTTGTTTCTTGAGGTAGGCTTGTATTGCTATAAACTTCCCTCCTAGAACTGCTTTTGCTGCAGCCCATAGGTTTTGGGTCGTCGTGTTTTCATTGTCATTTGTCTCTAGGTATTTTTTGATTTCCTCTTTGATTTCTTCAGTGATCTCTTGGTTATTTAGTAACGTATTGTTTAGCCTCCATGTGTTTGTGTTTTTTACGTTTTTTTCCCTGTAATTCATTTCTAATCTCATAGCATTGTGGTCAGAAAAGACGCTTGATATGATTCCAATTCTCTTAAATTTACTGAGGCTTGATTTGTGACCCAAGATGTTATCTATCCTGCAGAATGTTCCGTGTGCACTTGAGAAGAACGTGTAATCGGCTGTTTTTGGATGGAATGTCCTATAAATATCAATTAAATCTATCTGGTCTATTGTGTCATTTAAAGCTTCTGTTTCCTTATTTATTTTCATTTTGGATGATCTGTCCATTGGTGTAAGTGAGGTGTTAAAGTCCCCCACTATTATTGTGTTACTGTTGATTTCCTCTTTTATAGCTGTTAGCAGTTGCCTTATGTATTGAGGTGCTCCTATGTTGGGTGCATATATATTTATAATTGTTATATCTTCTTCTTGGATTGATCCCTTGATCATTATGTAGTGTCCTTCCTTGTCTCTTGTAACATTCTTTATTTTAAAGTCTATTTTATCTGATATGAGTATAGCTACTCCAGCTTTCTTTTGATATACATTTGCATGGAATATCTTTTTCCATCCCCTCACTTTCAGTCTGTATATTTCCCTAGGTCTAAAGTGGGTCTCTTGTAGACAACATATATATGGGTCTTGTTTTTGTATCCATTCAGCAAGCCTGTGTCTTTTGGTTGGAGCATTTAATCCATTCACGTTTAAGGTAATTATCAATATGTATGTTCCTATGACCATTTTCTTAATTGTTTTGGGTTTGTTTTTGTAGGTCCTTTTCTTCTCTTGTGTTTCCCACTTAGAGAAGTTCCTTTAGCATTTGTTGTAGAGCTGGTTTGGTGGTGTTGAATTCTCTTAGCTTTCACTTTTGTGTAAAGCTTTTGATTTCTCCATCAAATCTGCATGAGATCCTTGCTGGGTAGAGTAATCTTGGTTGTAGATTCTTCCCTTTCATCACTTTAAGTATATCATGCCACTCCCTTCTGGCTTGTAGAGTTTCTGCTGAGAAATTAGCTGTTAACCT
The DNA here is from genome assembly GCF_949987535.1 of Balaenoptera acutorostrata. Lineage (NCBI taxonomy): Eukaryota > Metazoa > Chordata > Mammalia > Artiodactyla > Balaenopteridae > Balaenoptera > Balaenoptera acutorostrata. The sequence continues at coordinate 55,572,019 of NC_080080.1, read as the reverse complement.
TATGGGAGTTCCCTTGTATGTTATTTGTCATTTTTCCCTTGCTGCTTTCAATAATTTTTCTTTGTCTTTAATTTTTGCCAGTTTGATTACTATGTGTCTCTGCGTGTTTCTCCTTGGTTTATCCTGTATGGGACTCTCTGCACTTCCTGGACTTGGATGGCTATTTCCTTTCCCATGTTAGGGAAGTTTTTGACTCTAATCTCTTCAAATATTTTCTCTGGTCCTTTCTCTCTCTCTTCTCCTTCTGGGACCCCTATAATGCGAATGTTGTTGCATTTAATGTTGTCCCAGAGGTCTCTTAGGCTGTCTTCATTTATTTTCATTCTTTTTTCTTTAGTCTGTTCCACAGCAGTGAATTCCACCATTCTGTCTTCCAGGTCACTTATCCGTTCTTCTGCCTCAGTTATTCTGCTATTGATTCCTTCTAGTGTAGTTTTCATTTCAGTTATTGTATTGGTCATCTCTCTTTGTTTGTTCTTTAATTCTTCTAGGTCTTTGTTAATCATTTCTTGCATCTTCTCAATCTTTGCCTCCATTCTTATTCCAAGGTCCTGGATCATCTTCACTATCATTATTCTGAATTCTTTTTCTGGAAGGTTGCCTATCTCCTCTTCATTTAGTTGTTTTTCTGGTTTTTTTTCTTGTTCCTTCATCTGGTTTATAGCCCTCTGCCTTTTCATCTTGTCTATCTTTCTATAAATGTGGTTTTTGTTCCACAGGCTGCAGGATTGTAGTTTTTCTTGCTTCTGCTGTCTGCCCTCTGGTGGTTGAGGCTATCTAAGAAGCTTGATGGGAGGCTCTCTTGACTTACTATTTTACCTGAACTTTCACTTGTGTAGCTCACTTACCTTTTTGACATTAGGAATTTATCATCAATATGGATTTCTGTGATTTCAGAAGTCAGAAGCTTGGGATCAAAAACTTTCAAGAAACTCACCATGATGAATATTAAAAATATGTAGGATCTTATAACTTTTCAACAGTATCTGGAAGACTTACTTGATACAGGATGAAATGGGTAAATAAAAGTTTGCCATTGATTATTGATAGAATGTTTTATGTTATTCTTTACCAAGTATATTTTCTTTTATTTTTACTGTTTATTGGGTATTTATATTATGTGCATATGGTCAAAACTCTTAACTAATAAGATATATATATCTTGTTACAGAAGAAAATGCATCTCTTTTGATTATTTTTTTATGCTTCCAACAAATTATTCACAATAAATATTTGCTAGTTAAATTTATTTTAGATTTAGAGCTTTACATGCTCTTCACCTATTCTACTTTAGCAATTCCTTCAAAAACAGGAGCATTCTATTTGTCAGTCACCAGATCCCATTATCAAAGTTAAGTAATAACTTGAAGCAAATTCAATCCAAAACAAGACAAATTGTGTGGTTATATTTGTTGCTTAAATTACAAAATACTATAAGTTAAAGATGTTTTGATCATCTTATCTATAAACTGTATCTTATAAGAGCTTGTTGGGTAGTTGTTTTCAAAATCGAGAGAGACAATTTACAGTTTGTATTTTCATGTAAATTAGCAATATATCATCAAAGAACAATTTCTGTTCTTTGCTTGAGGAGTAAAATGTATAGGAAAATGCTGATTTCAAAGAACTTTAGTTGTACCCCACAACTAAACATCTCTAAGCAATTGCTAAATTTTATTTTGCATATTATTATAAACAAAGGTTTATTCATTCTTTAAAATTTTTTTCAATTAATTTTAATTTGATTCAAGATCATGGATTTAGTGAACTTTCTAAATACCTGCTCTGTGTGTTTATCATTGTTTTTCTTAACTATGAAGAATATCTTCATTATAAATAGATTTATTCATTTGTTCCCTTTTTTCATTTCTGGTTAAAAGTAACTTCTCATATTTCCCAAATCATAAGGTATCAAATTGTGGTTAGAAGAGCCAATATTTTACCAGCCACTGTTAAAGGTAGCACTCTCTGTTTCTAATAACAATGTGCCAATGATGTGTTTTCATTTCAGCACAAGTACAGATGTGCATCAATAGCTTTTTCTTCAACATTTCCTATTGTAAGAGTAAATTATGCAATATGTGTCATCAAGTATAAACATCCTACAAAATGCCTCTGATATCACTGAAAGTGAAATATTTTATTCTTACAGCGTCAAGTGACATTTCACATATGCAGCACAAATTGATTGCAAAATATAACTGATATTAAGGGATACTAGATAGTAAAAGGAATTTAAGAGAAGTTATATATGTTCTTTGAGCAGAACATACAGAACATTGAGCTTGATTCTATGACTATTGTTAACTACTTAAAAGGGAAGGTAGAGTATAACTTGCTTATATTAAAAATGGATTCACCAAAATTCAAGATATAATGAAATCATTTAAACATTTGAAGCTCTTGAACTCACATCTGACTAGCACATAATCATCAAACAATAATCAATAGGGTAAAATTTTCAAATGTCCTAAATGATTTTAATAGTGAACTTGAATGGAGAAAAAATTCCTATTATACATTGCTGCTCCTATTCCACCATGTCTTCTCTTGTTTTCCTAGTTATCCCAAGTCCTCTGAATGTACTGTTTTTATAAGCTAAAAATTGATTTACACATACACAAACACATAGACTCAGGTGAGAAAAAATGGGAATCATACCTTTTAATTGAATTCTTTTCATTATCCATGCCTTGTCTATACTCTTTTCTGAGCTGTCACTTTCAACCCTCACTCTTACCAAAGGATTACTGGATTCAACCAATAAAGAAGCCTTTATCAGTGTGAAATACTGCACAGCCACTGAAAAGTGCTGAGCAGGTAAAAATAAATCAAAAGGAAGTGAAGTGGTTCTAACAATGCTGAGACCATGAGTCAATCAATAGTGAAAAGAATTCAATGAGGTAAAAACAAAATATTTTTAAAAAATATCCTCAGCTGCTCTGGTTTCCTTCTCTGTTTTATTCCACACTGACAAGAAGCATCAAGTTTCTCCAGATCCTTAAACCAGATATATTCTCTTTGTACATCTGTCATTAAACTGATGAATTAAACTTGTGCCTGTGCCATGAAAATTTATTCTGCACACCAGCAGAATAAGATTGAATGGAAGGAGGCCCCGAATTACTTTTAATGGAAATATATAAAACTTAAAAATAAATAATATTATGTTGTCATATGTCCTAAATATGAATTAGCAGATACCATCATGATAAAAACAGGATAGTAAAACTTAAAATGTAAATGATGTCAGAAAAAAATTAGATTGATCAATAATAAAACTAGAAACTGTCAAAATGAATATGTTAAAAAGTAGTAAAACAGTATATCATGTATATTTTGCGTGTTAATGTCCCAATTTATTCATAAAACCTCAATAGAGAAAATATATATGAAAATATATTTTTGTATTCTGTATTCTATTTTAATACATTAAAAAATACATAAGGTTATACGTAAGAAAACAAACGTGGGGAAAAAAAGTTCATGAAAAAGTGAAGTAATAATTTTATTCTAAAGTTCCCGGTGCCTAAAGCAATCGTAAAAAATATGAGCATTTTTTAAAAAAATCACTGGTTTTAAAAGATTAAAAGTATTGTCTTGATTGATGAGAATAACCTCCCCACTACCATTCCTGTAGCAGTTTTTTAAAAGAAGCACCTATGTGTTGTGGGAGATAGTATCCTTCAAAATGTCATTGCAATAAATAAAATTGTAAAATTTAAGTTTTATATGAATTCTGATGTACGTATGGCTCAAAAAAGCAATCTAAGGGTAAAATGACAAAACTACAAACCAGTAGAGGCAAATCCATGAAGGTCAAAAGCATTATAACCTAAAAATTGAACTTATCTGAAGATCTGGCTCAATCCAGTCTCTAGCTCACTCTCTCTCTCTCTCTCTCTCTCTCTCTCTCTCACTCTATGTGTACATGTGTGTGTGTGTGTGTATTCATTTATATAAACACTCATTTATATATATTCGTTTATATTATCTATATATCAACATGTATATTTTGGAATATATACATTGAAGCAGAAACTGTACACTTCATCCAAACGACAGTCTCTTTGCCAAGTGACTGATAAATTTTACACAAATCAGATGGGTGTGGATTGATGCTTAGAATTAGTGGTATGACATAAAGGGATATATAGAGTGGGTTAAATACCTTTACTACCTACTCTCATGGCTCTCAGTCCTTCCTATGTCGTATTGTATCCTTATTGTCTATTTTACATCACACACGTAGTGAAATTAAGAACTTTAATTTCAATTCTCAGAAATCAGAACATTGGCTAGCTCGTAGTAGATGCTCATAAAATACTTGTGGATCACTTAATCAGTGGGTGCTTTATGAGTGTAATACCAGACAAAACCTGTTGAAAAATGTAAAAACTCATGGACAAAACACACATTAGGTATGAAATAAGCAAAACAACACACTTTTCCCTTTCTTTCCCAAATTAATTATATGATGGGATTCTCAAAATATTTTAAAGTAGTTATGAAGTACTAGGAAATGCTATGTTTAAATTTTAGAAATTAAACACAAATCCACTTTGCATCTATAAGATGTTTTTAAATAATTGAAAATCTTTGAGAAGCAGATGCCAGGCATAAAAAGAAACTTACAGTCAAGAACCATTGTAAATGGTGACTTTGGTAAACATAGGCTTAGAATTAGGTCTATATGAGGTCTTTGTATTATTGTCACAGAAAAGAATTAAAAAATGAACTTCTACAACTTCTTTACTTGGGACTTGCTTTATAATATATTTTCTTGTTATTATAAGACTATGTTGCCTTAATGGCTTAATTGTGAATACTATCATTCATCATTTACAGTTCCTGAGTTGCAGCATGAGAAAAATCAATGTGCATGAAAGAAGAGAATCATATTAAATGCAGTGATCACAGGCAATAAACTATAAGGTGATAGATTACCTTGGTCCTGCCTAGTCTTATCATAGAACTATAAATAAGCATGCTAGTGAATAGTCTTTGTCTCTACATTTTTATCCAAGTAAAATGAAGTGAGAAGTTGACACCATATTTTAAAAAGATTTTGGTTTATCTTTGGATGTTTGCATGAACGAGATTAACTACATACCTTTCACATCATTGCTCAATTCTATTTACATTGGCCACTTTGAACTTGTTAGTTCATTTGCAATACCCTTGAATATGTTTGTGTATATAGAGTCTTAGGACCTGAATAAAAATCAATAGGCCACTTGAGAAATTAAAGTAGGCAGTGAGTATGTAAGAATTTAATGTGAATAGAAAAATTAGTTTGGCTATAGATTTTCCCTGACAAGGAGTCTCCGTGAGAAAAGATATGTAATCGGTTTTGTTCACCATTGTATTCCCAGTGCCAACCATTGAGTGTGGCACTTAAACAACTCGATAGATGTATATTGAATTAGTTTTGAGAGTTGCCAGCACGATGTAAGAAGCTGAAACAGTTGCAGGTTAGGGAAGCCATCTGCAAACTAGCTTCTGATACAAATTGAAGAGAATGCATTAGACTCTTTTACACTATGCCTGCTCTATGAGAATTTTGGGAATGTGGAGAATAAATACTTTCATTGTGTTATGGGAAAAGGGGAACTTCATTTTTGAGTCAAAAGAAAATCAAAAGAATATTTTGATGTATTTCCTCTAAGAAAGCAGCTGGTGGATATCTTCAGTGTTGCAGCAAACCAAATTTCTGTACAAGTTGATGTGGAACAGCATGCTGATCTATCCTGGGTTGCTAGATTTGTAGTATGTCCTCACAGCATGCTTAATGAGGAGTTTGCTATGTTATGGACAGTAAGGCATTTTGTAACCATCAACTGATCCTTACACTTAAAGGTGATTTATCTTCAGCCAGCCCTGGAGCATCTTCTGGCTCGAGGCTGAATTGTCAACAAATTTTCTAACTTTGCCTGGATTATATAAGATATAACAGCAATCATTGCTAAGCAAACAAACCATATATATTACATCACAGAGTATAACTAAAAACACAGTTTTATATAATTCAGATATGAAATCATAATGGTTTTGAGAGTTGTATATTAGAATCAATTCTTATTATAAATATGCCAAAATTTAAAATATCTATAATACAGAAAACAAAGCATGAAATTTCTGTCCATTTTTTTTCCAACTTCATTGCCAAAGCAGATTGGATTAGGATTTATCCATTGTTATTCCATATCACAAGAGCCAGAATGAGCCCAACATTCAAATTACATCTTCTCTGGGGAATGCATAGGCATCATCTAACTCAATAATCATTAAAAATGTGGTGCTATACCTTAAGCTATACCATTTGAATCAAGGGGGGGGGGTATTTTTACTCTTAATCTATGCTATGAAATGGTTTCAATTTTAGATTTAGGTATTTAACAGTTTTGTAATTTATCTTTTCATCTGTTGATACATTAATGCATTCCAGGAGTATTGTTAAATTCCTCTTCTCCTTAGGTCACTAGACCTAGGGGATGTTTTAAGTAAGCAACCAGATTCTGGGAGAGAAGAATCTGACTTTTTCCTACAGCCTCCCATCAAGATTCGCACAATGGCAATATCTTCAGACCTATGAGGAACAAAAAGGTTCACTTCAAATGAGCATTAGTGAGATATTCCCACTTTTGGACTTTTGGAGACATCAATTTAAAATACCAAGCCCTACACAATCATAGTGTAAACTTGAACAATTTATTTTACTGTTGTAAACTTCAAATTCAAAATCCTTAAAACAAGAATAACATTAATAATCTTCTGAATATTTTAAAATATTATGGAAATGATATGGTACAGTGCATGACATGCCATCAATAAATATTAGCCATTACTCATTTTATTCATCAAATAGTTGAGGATATTCTGGCAAAGCAACAGTGATAAAGAGAAGCTAAAATCTCTACCCTCATGGAACTGAGTTCAAATCATAATATACATTAAGTAACTGTATGACTTTGGACAAGTTATTGTCCCAACCATTAAAGTGTTGATCCAGTTTTTTCCTATTATATCATCCTTTCAGTCTTTTATTTTCTTCATATAATTTATTATCACTGAAGAATAGGGTCATCGACAGTCTTATTTATTACTACATATCTGGTACAGGTTCAGTGAGAGGTGCATTATTATAACTCAATAAATAGTCCTTATATAATCAATAAACTTAGCTCACTTATGATTCAGTTTCTTAATATTTAAAATGGGAATAAAAAAGTGCACATCTAATAAGAATGTTGAGAATATTGAAAGACATATGACAGGTAAAGAGGCTTAGAATAATGTCTTGGATAGCACAATCACTTTATTAAATGGTGGTCGTTGGTTGTTTCATTTTTTTCACATAAAATTATTTTTTCCCTTGAATGTTCAGTCATTTGTCTAAGTAATATTTCTGAAAGAAAAGAAATCATTAACTTTTTAGAGATGTGAAATCTAAAGTGTTAACTCTTTCAGAAATGTTAAATCAACAAATAAAATAGGTTAATAATTCACTACTGGAATCTTTGAAAATGACATATGCTACATCAGTGATAGTATCATTAACTATTAGCTTACTGCACTGTTTTTATCATCTTACACATCTCACACAAAAATTTGTCTCTTGCACTCTAGTCCCTAATCTATGTATGGTTAACCAGTGGCTATTTCCACTTGGTTCTCCTGCCATCACTCAATACGAAATCATCTTAAATATGAAATATTATAATCTCATAATGGTTTCAAGCCATTATCTCAGACAAGTGTGTTGGAAATCCTTCAATCACCTTCACTCCTCAACTTCCCTTATCTCCTTTAGCCATTCAGAAGCCTTGTCAAATTTTACTTCTTGAAAATTTTTTCTTCTACTTATATCAAGGACTGTTACTGAACTCAGGTTCAGCTGTTCATCACCCAAGGATCCAATACAGAGAGACAAGTGCTGGGTAAAAGGAAAGATAGCTTTATTGGGAAAGCTGGCAATCCTGGAGAGAAGGTGGGCTCATGTCCCAAAGAACCAACTCCCCCTTGCCAATCATGGGGCAAGAACTTGTAGGAAATAGGCTTCAGCCTCCATGATCTTCCCTGAGTTCCAAAGAGCAGGTTCAAACAGTTGCTGATTAGGGAAAGGAGGAGATACAGTGACAAGGGAGGAGAAGTCAAGAAACAATAGTGCAGCCTTGGGACTGGGTTCTAGTTCCACATCAAGGGATACACATAACAATATCTTTGATCACCCCTGCAGAATTAAATCCTCCATCAAATGGAATATGTTAACTACATGATGAAGCAGTCTTTATTCCAGAGAGAAGATGACAGTTTGATAACCTTGAGAACCACAGAAGCTCATCAGGAGACCACCTGAGACCAGTTTAAAGGAATGCATGCCTTGCACACACCCTGATCCTTATCAGCAACCCCATCCTTGAACCATTGCTGTAAAATGCCTCACCAAATTCCCCTGAGTTAGGACACACAGTTTTTGAGGGCATGAGCCCGCTGTGTCCCCTTTTGCCTGGCAAAACAATAAAGCTATTCTTTTCTTCTTTACCCAAAACTCTGTCTCTGAGATTCAATCTGGCACCAGTGCACAGATGCCAAGTTTTCAGCATGAGTGTTCCATTGTATTATTATACCATATTTTCTTTATTCATTCATCTGTCAATGGATGTTCAGTTTGTTTCCACATCTTGGCTGTTGTGAACAATGCTGCAATAAATATGGGAGAATTGAAATCGTGATATCAAAGAAATATTAGCACTCTCATTGCCTTTCAAATGAAGATTCAACTCCATAAACAGTCATTGTATGGGCATATGAACTGTACAGTCACAGGACTTCATGCTTAGAAGGGTTCCATGTTTGGTTTAGTGATCTGCTGTCACTATCTTGAAATTTTTAATATTTTTAAACAAAGGGCTCCATGGGGTTCACATTTTCTTTTTGCCCTGGTTCTGACATACAATGTAGCCTTGCCTGAACACGTAGCCTGGTGTCCATTCATTTTAACAATCCTTTCCAATCTCATTATTCACTAATTTCTTCCTTAAATTCTTAAATTAAGTTTACTGTACTTACTATTCCTTATACATTACTCTCTTCTTATCTGTCACTTCATATTCTCCATTCAGTTGGAATTCTTGCACCCTCTTCACTGCCTAATTCAAGACCAGCTCAGTAGTGAACTTCTTCATGAAGTTGAACTGACTATTCAGATACAGTAAATTGCTCTCATTGAATGTGTAGAGCATTTTTTTATTTGTAGTATCCATTTAATAGTTATCTAATTTTGTTGTATTTTGTTATTTTAATTTTCCATAAATTGTTGTTACTATACTTAATTTAGTAGCTCCTTAAAAGCAAGAACTGCTATTTGTTAGATGTTTTATAGGTCCCACTATACGTATTAAAGTGCTTATCACAGAATTGCTATTCAATGATTATTTTGACCAAAAAGTAAAGTAGGTAAATTATCCTAATGTATTAGTTTATAACGTTTAATGATAAGCTATATGGAAATTGCCTGAAATAGCCTGCATTAAATTATTTCTTAGAGCAAAGAAAAAGAGAAACACATTTCTCTGGGCCATAACAATTTTGAGGGGAAAATTTTTTACACATAATTCAAAATTTACTTCAAAATTTTATTTGTTTTAGCTATCTTTTCTATGTCTTACTATCTACCTATTATCTTCAAATCTGATTCTCATCCTTCTAGCAAAATTCCAGGAATGTTATCTTTTCTTTCACTGGATACCTAAATTATTTAATTTATACTCAAAATTAACCATGATAAACCATTTATTTCTCCTTTTAACCCCCCACCTAGGTCTTCTGATTATTCTTCATGACCACCATGCAGTCCATGTCCCAGAATTGTGAGCACTTATTTTAATCATGGATATATCCTTGTAGTTGCATATGGATAAGTCCTCCTGGCTATAACTATTGCCCTTTTTGTCTCTTAATCATGTCATACTGATATTTGCTCTATCTGGAACCATAATAAAGAGATTACATCATCTCACCTGCTCTTTTCACCTTTCCCAAATGACCTCCATTTTCAGCACACATGAAGACATCTGTTGTACCTACTCTCTTCTCTACAGAGCCATTCAGGGCAATTTTTCCAGATCTTTAATGAATTTCCCCAGGAAGTTTTCAAAATGCAAAGTCCTGGATTCTACCTAGATGATTCCACAGTTACTCCACAGTCTACACAAAACAAATTTAAAGGAAAAAAGCAACAATCAGTTAGCATTACTTGTCTGGTTAATTAACTTTACAACATAAATCATATAAAACATATCTTCACATAGTCCAGTAGATCCAGCGTCACTTTTGTCATGTTGCAGTCTTCATCTCACTTTTTGTTAATGAAACTGCAGACTGATTTATTTATATTTTATGATCACATAAGTGTTTAACATAAATAACTGACGAACAAATGGAAAATAATAATTTTTAAAGATTAGTGCTATTGAGATTAAGACTTTTAAAACTGTATTTGTGTGACCTTGATTGCTTCAGAATCAACAAAAATATATGCTTTCTTTGCTTTGCATTAATCAGGTTTCCTTGACATTTTCAAAAGAAATATACTGATAAAAACTTGGATTAATTCTTACAATGCATGGTGAGGCCAGATATCTTTTTCCTGTAACATCACTTTATAGCATTACCCATTGTCAGTAGCTATATTTAAAAAGCATTTTAATTATGGTAGTTTATAACAAGCTAAGGGGATAAAGCATGTGGTACCTTATTTAATGTGACACAATTATTAACCAGAATCAAATTTTTTTGAAAAATAATGCATCGATTACTTCACCAACGTTAAAGAACATGCAGCTGCAAGAAATATAATTAAAATTTGATAAATAGAGTTATTGATAGCCACTGAGATTTTGTTCTACTTTTCACTATGAAATATTAGTCTTATAGTTTACATTCCTCATATCACAATCCCAGTAGTTACATTTTTAGAAAAGCCAATATTTAATTTTTGCTGCATAAGTCATTAAATAGTCAGAACCTAGTTGGTGTTAATTAACAACTATTTATTCTAAGCAACATAGTCCAACTATGCAGTAAGCATCCTTATTTTCAAATATATTTAAAATATTAATTAAGCATTCTACACATAGCAAAAAGCAATTGTTCCCCCTTAAAAATATGCATTTTAGAATGACATTTTAGATTGAAGCTTCTAGAGACAATTTTTTTAGATTTAGCTTGCTTCAGAGTACTATCCAACTTCAGCGTTTTTTTCTATTGACAGCTTTTTTTTTTTAAATTTATTTTACTTTCTTCTACATATGGCCACATTATCCTGTTTATCTGTGTGTCTTGAAATTTTGAGTTGAAAACTCAATATTTTAAATAATACAATGTGCAAACTCTGAAAACACAATTCACACCCTCCCCCCCAAGATTCGTTATTGATGCTATTGCTGGGTCCTATGGTAGTTCTATTTTTAGTTTTTTAAGGAATCTCCATACTGTTCTCCATAGTGGCTGTATCAATTTACATTCCCACCAACAGTGCAAGAGTGTTCCCTTTTCTCCACACCCTCTCCAGCATTTATTGTTTCTAGATTTTTTGATGATGGCCATTCTGACTGGTGTGAGATGATATCTCATTGTAGCTTTGATTTGCATTTCTCTAATGATTAATGATGTTGAGCATTCTTTCATGTGTCTGTTGGCCATCTGTATATCTTCTTTGGAGAAATGTCTATTTAGGTCTTCTGCCCATTTTTGGATTGGGTTGTTTTTTTTTTTTTTTTGTTATTGAGCTGCATGAGCTGCTTGTAAATCTTGGAGATTAATCCTTTGTCAGTTGCTTCACTTGCAAATATATTCTCCCATTCTGAGGGTTGTCTTTTGGTCTTCTTTATGGTTTCCTTTGCTGTGCAAAAGCTTTTAAGTTTCATTAGGTCCCTTTGTTTATTTGTGTTTTTACTTCCTTTTCTCTAGGAGCTGGGTCAAAAAGCATCTTGCTGTGATTTATGTCATAGAGTGTTCTGCTTATGTTTTCCTCTAAGAGTTTGATAGTGTCTGGCCTTACACTTAGGTCTTTAATCCATTTTGAGTTTATTTTTGTGTATGGTGTCAGGGAGTGTTCTAATTTCATACTTTTACATGTACCTGTCCAATTTTCCCAGCACCACTTATTGAAGAGGCTGTCTTTTCTCCACTGTATATGCTTGCCTCCTTTATCAAAGATAAGGTGACCATATGTGCGTGGGTTTATCTCTGGGCTTTCTATCCTCTTCCATTGATCTATATTTATGTGTTTGTGCCAGTACTAAACTGTCTTGATTACTGTAGCTTTGTAATATTGTCTGAAGTCAGGGAGCCTGATTCCTCCAGCTCCATTTTTCGTTCTCAAGATTGCTTTGGCTATTCGGGGTCTTTTGTGTTTCCATACAAATTGTGAAATTTTTTGTTCTAGTTCTGTGAAAAATGCGAGCAGTAGTTTGATAGGGATTGCATTGAGTCTGTAGATTGCTTTGGGTAGTAGAGTCATTTTCACAATGTTGATTCTTCCAATCCAAGAACATGGTATATCGCTCCATCTATTTGTATCATCTTTCATTTCTTTCATCAGTGTCCTATAATTTTCTGCATACAGGTCTTTTGTCTCCTTAGGTAGGTTTATTCCTAGATATTTTATTCTTTTTTTTTGCAATGGTAAACGGGAGTGTTTTCTTAATTTCACTTTCAGATTTTTCATCATTTGTATATAGGAATGCAAGAGATTTCTGTGAATTAATTTTGTACCCTGCTACTTTACCAAATTCATTGGTTAGCTCTTGTAGTTTTCTGGTAACATCGTTAGGATTCTCTATGTATAATATCATGTCATCAGACAGTGACAGCTTTATTTCTTCTTTTCCAATTTGGATTCCTTTTATTTTTTTTTCTTCTCTGATTGCTGTGGCTAACACTTCCAAAACTATGTTGAATAATAGTGGTGAGAGTGGGTAACCTTGTCTTGTTCCTGATCTTAGTGGAAATGGTTACAGTTTTTCACCATTGAGGACAATGTTGGATGTGGGTTTGTCATATATGGCCTTTATTATGTTGAGGAAAGTTCCGTCTATGACTACCTTCTGCAGGGCTTTTATGATAAATGGGTGTTGAATTTTGTCGAAAGCTTTCTCTGCATCTATTGAGATGATCATATGGTTTTTCTCCTTCAGTTTGTTAATATGATGTATCACGTTGATTGATTTGCTTATATTGAAGAATCCTTGCATTCCTGGAATAAACCCCACTTGATCATGGTGCACGATCCTTTTAATTTGCTGTTGGATTCTGTTTGCTAGTATTTTGTTGAGGATTTTTGCATCTATGTTCATCAGTGATATTGGCCTGTAGTTTTCTTTCTTTGTGACATCTTTGTCTGGTTTTGGTATCAGGGTGATGGTAGCCTCGTAGAATGAGTTGGGGAGTGTTCCTCCCTCTGCAATATTTTGGAAGAGTTTGAGAAGGATAGGTGTTAACTTTTTTCTAAATGTTTGACAGAATTCGCCTGTGAAGCCATTTGTTCCTGGGCTTTTGTTTGTTGGAAGATTTTTAATCACAGTTTCAATTTCAGTGCTTGTGATTGGTCTGTTCATATTTTCTATTTCTTCCTGATTCAGTCTCGGCAGTTTGTGCATTTCTAAGAATCTGTCCATTTCTTCCAACTTGTCCATTTTATTGGCATAGAGTTGCTTGTAGTAATCTCTCATGATCGTTTGTATTTCTGCAGTGTCAGTGGTTACTTCTCCTTTTTCATTTCTAATTCTATTGATTTGAGTCTTCTCCCTTTTTCTCTTGATGAGTCTGGCTAATGGTTTTTCAATTTTGTTTATCTTCTTGAAGAACCAGCTTTTAGTTTCATTGATCTTTGCTATTGTTTCCTTCATTTCCTTTTCATTTATTTCTAATCTGATCTTTCTCATTTCTTTCCTTCTGCTAGTTTTGGGTTTTTTGTTCTTCTTTCTCTAATTGCTTTAGGTGCAAGGTTAGGTTGTTTATTCGAGATGATTCCTGTTTCTTGAGGTAGGCTTGTATTGCTATAAACTTCCCTCTTAGAAATGCTTTTGTTGCATCCGATAGGTTTTGGGTGGTCGTGTCTCCATTGTCATTTGTTTCTAGGTATTTTTTGATTTCCCCTTTGATTTCTTCAGTGATCACTTCGTTATTAACTAGTGTCTTGTGTAGCCTCCATGTGTTTGTATTTTTTACAGATCTTTTCTTGTAATTGATGTCTAGTCTCATAGCGTTGTGGTCGGAAAAGATACTTAATACAATTTCAATTTTCTTAAATTTACTAAGGCTGGATTTGTGACCCAAGATATGGTCTATCCTGGAGAATGTTCCATGAGCACTTGAGAAAACTGTGTATTCTGTTGTTTTGGGGTGGAATGTCCTATAAATATCAATTAAGTCCATCTTGTTTAATGTATCATTTAAAGCTTGTGTTTCCTTATTTATTTTCATTTTGGATGATCTGTCCATTGGTGAAAGTGGGGTGTTAAAGTCCCCTACTATGATTGTGTTACTGTCGATTTCCCCTTTTATGGCTGTTAGTATTTGCCTTATGTATTGAGGTGCTCCTGTGTTGGGTGCATAAATATTTACAATTGTTATACCTTCCTCTTGGATCGATCTCTTGATCATTATGTAGTGTCCTTCTTTGTCTCTTATAATAGTCTTTATTTTAAAGTCTATTTTGTCTGATATGAGAATTGCTACTCCAGCTTTCTTTTGATTTCCATTTGCATGGAATATCTTTTTCCATCCCCTCACTTTCAGTCTGTATGTGTCTCTAGGTCTGAACTGGGTCTCTTGTAGACAGCATATATATGGGTTTTGTTTTTGTATCCATTCAGCCAGTCTGTGTCTTTTGGTGGGAGCATTTAATCCATTTACATTCAAGGTAATTATCGATATGTATGTTCCTATTCCCATTTTCTTAAATGCTTTGGGTTTGTTATTGTAGGTGTTTTCCTTCTCTTGTGTTTGTTGCCTAGAGAAGTTCCTTTAGCATTTGTTGTAAAGCTGGTTTGGTGGTGCTGAACTCTCTCAGCTTTTGCTTGTCTGTAAAGCTTTTAATTTCTCCATCAAATCTGAATGAGATCCTTTCTGGTAGAGTAACCTTGGTTGTAGGTTTTTCTCCTTCATCACTTTAAGTATATCCTGCCACTCCCTTGTGGCTTGCACAGTTTCTGCTGAAAGATCAGCTGTTAACCTTATGGGGATTCCCTTGTGTGTTATTTGTTGTTTTTCCCTTGCTGCTTTTAATATGTTCTCTTTATATTTAATTTTTGACAGTTTGTTTAATATGTGTCTTGGCGTGTTTCTCCTTGGATTTATCCTGTATGGGACTCTCTGCACTTCCAAGACTTGATTAACTATTTCCTATCCCATATTAGGGAAGTTTTCAACTATAATCTCTTCAAATATTTTCTCAGTCCCTTTCTTTTTCTCTTCTTCTTCTGGGATCCCTATAATTCGAATGTTGGTGCGTTTAATGTTGTCCCAGAGGTCTCTGAGACTGTCCTCAGTTCTTTTCATTCTTTTTTCTTTATTCTGCTATGCAGTACTTTTTTCCACTATTTTATCTTCCAGGTCACTTATCCGTTATTCTGCCTCAGTTATTCTGCTATTGATCCCATCTAGAGTATTTTTAATTTCATTTATTGTGTTTTTCATCGTTGCTTGGTTCCTCTTTAGTTCTTCTACGTCCTTGTTAAATGTTTCTTGTATTTTGTCTATTCTCTTTCCAAGATTTTGGATCATCTTTACTATCATTATTCTGAATTCTTTTTCAGGTAGACTGTGTATTTCCTCTTCATTTGTTAGGTCTGGTGTGTTTTGACCCTGCTCCTTCATCTTCTGTGTGTTTTTTTGTCTTCTGATTTTGCTTATCTTACTATGCTTGGGGTCTCCTTTTCACAAGCTGCAGGTTCCTAGTTCCTGTTGTTTTTGGTATCTGTCCCCAGTGGCTAAGGTTGGTTCAGTGGGTTGTGTAGGCTTCCTGGTGGAGGAGACTAGTGCCTGTGTTCTGGTGTATGAGGCTGGATCTTTTCTTTCTGCTGGGCACGTCCATGTCTGTTGGTGCCTTTTGGGGTGTCTGTGGCCTTATTATGATTTTAGGCAGCCTCTCTGCTAATGGATGGGGCTGTGTTCCTGTCTTGCTAGTTGTTTGGCATAGGATGTCCAGCACTATAGCTTCCTGGTCGTTGAGTGAAGCTGGGTCTTGATGCTGAGATGGAGATCTCTGAGAGATTTTCACCGTTTGGTATTATGTGGAGCTGGGAGGTCTCTTGTGGACCAGTGTCCTGAAGTTGGCTCTCCCACCTCAGAGGCACAGACCTGATGCCTGGCTGGAGCACCAAGAGATTTTCATCCGCACGGCTCAGAATAAAAGGGAGAAAAAAGTAGAAAGAAGGAAAGAAAGAGGATAAAATAAAATAAAATAAATAAAATAAAGCTATTATAATAAAAAATAAGAAAAGAAATTATTAAGAATAAATTTATTAAGAACATTTTTTTAATTTTTAAAAATAGGTTTATAATAAAAAATAAGAAAAAAATATTTAGAAAAAAATTTATTAAGAATTTTTTTTTAATTTTTTTAAAATAAAAAATATGAAAAAACTTATTAAGAAATTTTTTTTTAATTTTTAAGAATAGAAAATAAGGAAAAAATTAAGAAAACATTTATTAAGAAAAAAAATTTTAAGTAAGAAAAAAAAAAAAAAAAAAAACGGATGGACCAAACCCTAGGACTAATGGTGAAAGCAAAGCTATACAGACAAAATCTCTCCCAGAAGCATACACATATACACTCACAAAAAAAGGAAAAGAGGAAAAATTAATATATCCTGCTTCCAAAGTCCACCACCTGAATTTGATGGTATTCAACAGTTGCAGGCACATCAAGTTGTTTGTGGAGCTTTAACCCGCTGCTTCTGAGGCTGCTGGGAGAGATTTCCCTTTCTCTTCTTTGTTCGTACAGCTCCAGGAGTTCAGCTTTGGATTTGGACCCGCCTCTGCATGTAGGTTGCCTGAGGGTGCCTGTTACCCGCCGAGACAGAACGGGGTTAAAGGAGCAGCTGCTTCGGGGGCTCTGGCTCACTCAGGCCGGGGGGAGGGAGAGGTACGGATGCAGGATGAGCCTGCAGCACAAGAGGCCAGCAGGAAGTTGCAGCAGCCTGAGGCGCGCCGGGCGTTCTCCTGCGGAAGTTGTCCCTGGATCACGGGACCCTGGCAGTGGCGGGCTGCACAGGTTTCTGGGAGGGGCAGTGTGGATAGTGACCTGTGCTCACACACATGCTTCTTGGTGGTGGCAGCAGCAGCCTTAGCGTCTCATGCCCGTCTCTGGGGTCCGTGCTGATAGCCGTGGCTCATGCCCGTCTCTGGAGCTCATTTAGGCGGCCCTCTGAATCCCCTCTCCTTGCGCACCACAAAACAAAGAGGCAAGAAAAAGTCTCTTGCCTCTTTGGCAGCTGCAGACTTTTTCCCGGACTCCCTCCCGGCTAGCTGTGGTGCACTAACCCTTTCAGGCTGTGTTCACGCCGCCAACCCCAGTCCTCTCCCTGGGATCCGACCAAAGCCCGAGCCTCAGCTCCCAGCCCCCGCCCGCCCCGGTGGGTGAGCAGACAAGCCTCTCCGGCTGGTGAGTGCTGGTCGGCACAGATCCTCTGTACGGGGATCTCTCCGCTTTGCCCTCCGCACCCTTGTGGCTGTGCTCTCCTCCGTGGCTCCGAAGCTTCCCCCCTCTGCCACCCTCAGTCTCCGCTCGCGATGGGGCTTCCTAGTGTGTGGAAACCTTTCCTCCTTCACGGCTCCCTCCCACTGGTGCAGGTCCCGTCCCTATTCTTTTGTCTCTGTTATTTCTTTTTTCTTTTGCCCTACCCAAGTACGGGGGGAGTTTCTTGCCTTTTGGGACGTCTGACGTCTTCTGCCAGCGTTCAGTGGGTGTTCTGTAGGAGCAGTTCCACGTGTAGATGTATTTCTAATGTATCTGTGGGAAGGAAGGTATTCTCCGCGTCTTACTCTTCCGCCATCTTGCCCAGACCCCTAGGCGAATTTTTATTTGTATTCTTTTAACATTTCCCCCTAATGATGACTTCATTTCCATATATCAACAACCCCCAAAACTTCCCTCAGGCTACCATTTGCAATCAATCTGAGCCCCTGTAGCCCCACCCCCTACGCCAGTGTTGTAATTTCTTTTCCTACGTTTGATTTGACAGTACTAGACTTTGACATACGCAATCATTTAGTTTTGTGTCGTGTGTCTGGTTTCTTTCACTCAACACTTCTTGGAGATCTGTCCTTACTATTACGTGCATCAAGAAATGAATTAATCATTTTTACTTGAGAGTAATGTTCCAATCTATAAGTATACTAAAATATGGTTCTTTCTTATGCTGATGGAAATTTGGGTCGTTTCTAGTTTGGAGATGTTACAATTAAAGCTGTTTTTATAATCTTTTATGGACGTTCTCTTGGAACACTCATGAGTGAAATTTCTGGGTTACAATGTAAATGTATATCTAGTTTTATGAAAAATCTGCCACACTAATTTCTAAAATTATACAGTTTACATGTCACCAGCAAACTATAGGAGCTCTATTGCACCACACCTTCACCAACACCTGAGGATGTTAAGCTTTTCATCATTTTTCCTACACAGTGGGTATGTAGAGATATATATTACAGTTTTAATTTGTATTTACCTAATGTTTAATAATATTAAGCACTGTTTAATGTACTTGCTGACCATTCAAATATCTTTCTTCGTTTAGTGCTTTTGCCTATTGTTATTTTGTTTTTGTGGTGATTTATTATTCAGTTGTATTATCTTAATATGTATTCTGGATATAAGTAATTTTCCAGGCCTATGCATTATAAGTATTTTCTTTACCCTGTGGTTTGAATATTTATTATTTTTTATTTTATGGCTAGTGGTTTCAGGATCCTGTGTGAAAATTATTTGCCTACACCAAGATCACAAAGATACTGACTCTCCTCCCCCATATTTTCTTTGGCAAGCTACATATTTTAGATTTTACATTTATGCTTATGATCCATATCAGATTCGTATTTGTGAATGTTTTTAGACAAATGCTGCCTTTTATGTTTTTCAATATCCTGCTCCATTTGTTGAAAAAGCTTTCTTTCCCCATTGAACTGCTTTGGAGCATTGGTTGAAAATCAGTTAAACATAATGTGTTTAGGTCTGTCAGGATCTTCTCATCTGGTCAATTGATTTATTATTACCTTTATTATTATTATCACAGTATAAAATAGTATAGCTAAAAGATAAATGTCCAAAGTTTTTTTCTTCTAGATTGTTTTGCATATTATAAATCTTTCATAGAAAAATTTCATATACTTTTTAGAAAAACTTTGTAAATTTCTTTTAAAATATCATACTTTTGTGATTTTAATGGGTTTGGATTGGATCTAGAAATAATGTGAGAAATGCCATCAAAATTGAGTATTCCAATCCATGAACATAGTATATCTCTCTATTTATTTGGGTCTTTAATTTCTCTCAGCTATGTTAAATAGTTTTCAGTGCAGAGATTTTACCCATAGGACATTAAATTTCCCCCTCAGTATTTTATAAATTTTGATGCTATTTTTATAGTATTACTTTTCAATTACAATTATGACATGGAAAAAACAGCATTTAATCTGAAATTAGATAGATCCTATTTCAAAATCTAGTTTTTCCACTTACTAGTTGTTTTTTTTTTTTTACCTTGAATGAGCATCTTAAATAATTTGTCTCCTCACCCATAAAATAATGAAAAAATATGTACTTGTAATGGTCATTTTAAATTATGTTATTATTTATATTCCCCCCAACTTTGGATTTGAATATCCTATATTATGAGTAGTGCCAAGAGGCAGAAATAAAATGACCAAATCATCACTTTCTCTTCTTCCTTGATTGTTACCGAATGGACATATAATCAATGTTTAGTCTGTTACTTCCAATCACCAAGCATTTTAACTTATTTTACAAGAAGTGAAGCAAGGTAAGGGGAATGGAGAATTGATTATGGCCACAAGGACACTGGCAAACAAAGTAATTTTGCAGAGGCTAAATAGCAACAAAGCCAGCAATGAGTCCACTGTGCCCTGCTGGCAATTCAGTAGCTGGAGCTCTGAGTCTCTGTTCTCTCCAGAGGTACTTTGTGTTAGGAATGTGGCAGTGTCTGTCTGCTCAGCCTCCATTGCTCATGCTTCTTTTGTGAGCCTGGTTCTCCAAACTTTCCAGGGACACTATGAGACACCTTAAAACCCTGCAATAAGTTCTATTTCTGTTTAAGTTAACCAGAGTCAACCTCTTTACAGTTAACCCTTGAATAACACAGGTTTGAACTGCATGGATCTTCTTCAACACAGATTACTTCAGTAAATATATTGGAAACAGTTTTGGAGATTTGAGGCAATTTTTAAAAACCTACAGATAATCCACTTAGCTCTCTCTCTCTCTCATAATTGAAGAAACTGTATGTCAGCCTGTCATCACAGGATTATTTTTAATGTAACAAAGTTCTCAATACTGTATTATAAATGTGACTGTTGTACTGTATTCCATAAAAATTTTATAACAATTCACTGATTAGTGTATATACTAGGCTACTGTGAAGCAATCTTATCAATAATACTAGGCTACATAAAGCAATTATATTGCTGATTCTTTGTTATCAGTGAATGGTTATACCTATAAATAAATATGAATTTATTTTTCACATTATCTTTTTTTTGATGTCTAGTGTTAGTAATATATATGGCATCTACAACATTTGTATAATATTAGACAATATTGATGTAGATACTGACAGACTATTCATCTTGTAAATAGATGTCATAAACTTACAGTATCAATAAATACAGTACAATACTGTAAATGTATTTTCTCTTCCTTATAATTTTCTTTCTTTGTCTTCTATTTTATTTTTTAATGTATTTTTTTTATATTGGAGTATAGTTGATTTACAATGTTGTGTTAGTTTCAGGTGTACAGCAAAGTGATTCAGTTATACATATACATATATCCATCCTTTTTCAGATTTTTTTCCTATATAGGTTATTACAAAATGTCAAGTAGAGTTCCCTGTGCTATACATTAGGTCCCTATTGATTATCTATTTTATATATAGTAGTGTGTATCTGTTAATCCCAAACTCCTAATTTATCCCTCCCTCTCACCTTTCCCCTTTGGTAACCATAAGTTTGTTTTCGAAGTCTGTGATTCTGTTTCTGCTTTGTAAATAAGTTCACTTGTATCATCTTTTTTCTTTTCTTTAGTTTACTTTATTGTCAGAATGTAGTGTATAATACATATAACATACAAAACATATTATTAATCTACTATTTATGTTATCAGTAAGGTTTCCAGTCAAGCCTGGGGGGAATCAAAAGTTATTAAGTGATTTTCTACTGTGCAGGGGTTGGCACCTCTAACTCCTACATTAATCAAGGGTCAACTGAAACCTTATTTCTGCTTTCATGATATAAATGTGTGTTGAAGTAAGTTATCACTTAGAATGCCCAGAAAACATATCATTTTTCATTGGAGATCTTATTGAACAAGTCACGGCCTAATTTATTTTCAGATTAAATAGTGTTTTATTCGAGAACCTGGTAGGGAAATTCTTTCTCATTGTAATGAATAAAGTCAGTAAAAGTATAGTCACTCTAATCCTTCCCTTTTGTTTTGGGCCAGGATTCCAAGAGCCCTGGAAAGAGTTTCTGTCATGAAAATACTTCTGTGATTTTGAGTGGCATAAAGTAAATATCATGTTTCATTGAAACTTTTAACTCTAACAAAAGTGATTAACATGAGTTTACAGAGAACTTTGATGGCAGTTGCGAATAAACAAGAAAATAGAACAATTATATGGAGCTCTAGCAGGTATATCATCTTGCTGGATTTTTATTTATTAAGTATTCATTAAGTATATTTGTACCAAATACTGTGCTAGGCAACACAGTTCAAAGATGAGCACAATTATTCTGACAGCATCTAACAGATACACAGAATATAACGAAGTTGGGAGGTGGAGTAAGATAAACATAGCCAGAATTTTGTGTAGAAAGAGTGCATTTTGAATACCAGAGGCCCTGCATAAGAGTCCCAAATCTTTTACTGGCTAGTTTTCTGATGTTGGTAAAGACATTTTACCTCTCTGAATTTTCCTTATTAGCAAATTGTAGACAAAAATATTATCTTCCTCACAAGGATACTGGTGATACTAGTTGAAATAACATGGACAAAAACTTCATATCCCAAATGCTTAATGACTACTATAGAAAAGGAATTGGGTATAGATTATAGATTACAGAATTAGAGTCATCAACAAGCTTAAAATCCAGTACTGCCAAGATAAATTCTTCTTCTATTAGAATAGATAACTATTCTAATTATCTAATTCTAAGTATAAAATTAAAATTATTAGATATTATATATCTATTCTATGCTTTATGACACATTTTTACATGTCATATATTTCAAAATATAGTCCACAGCTTTTCATATATATTGAATTCTATTATTTTATGAAGAGGAGATAAGTAATCAAAACCATCAGTTAATTTAAATTTGCACTCAGTTTTATACACATATTGGTCAGAAATACAGTCAGAGAGAGTATAATATGCTATACTCTCAAAGCCTAAGTAACAGAATAAGATGGAGTTTTAGATCTCACCCTTTGTGTGTGTCCTTAGAAAAACTGGATTCAGTTATTTTCCACTAACCAATTCTTCCTGCTAGAATTTTAAATAATATGCACAATAATTATTTGTGCATTATTAATGAACACCTTGTGAATCCAGGTGAAAACTGCAGGCAAGAATATGCCATGTCCCTGTGGGTAGGCTAGGTGGTCATTACACAATGATGGCCTGCTCCTTAAACAAAGTCTGTGTGTGTGCCATGTTACTTCTCAGTTCCCAGAGCTCTTTTATGATTGTTTCATTTGACACTTAAAACAACCCTGTAAAGTAATGAATATTTTAATGCAACTTATTGGGGATTATGAGTGGTGAGTTTCAGAGAAGCGGTAGATTTGGTATACGAAAGGAGTCATATCTCTCTCTGTTATACTACACTGCTTCCTTCCTGCATGGAATGATTATGATCACGCTTTCTAAGAGTGGTTTATTACAAACACTGCACATAAAATGCCTGTGGTGTAGCTCCAGGTTTTACCATAACATCGTTGTAATTTTTCTTTCTCTCCCCCCCACCACAAAGATATTTTTATGGATGGGTGAGTAAAGCAAAATAATATTCTGTTATTGCTAAAGGAAAATTAAATAATCATAATATTAGAAAGGAAAAAAAGAGATGGAAGAAGGAGGGTGAGACAGAAAATTTGAGTAATCTGATCTCATTTAACAACTGCAGAGTATTAGTATGTTAAGCATATTAATCTAAAGTCGACCTGTTTCCTGATGATCTTTTCAGGATGAGGACCTTGTCACTAAATCCTTTTCCACTCTTTCAGAATTCTTTCAGAGTTTAGAGCCTCAGGTTTAGAACATACTTGGATTAGACCCATCTCTTAGAGGAGATTTATGTTCAGTCAATCTTAGTAGAAGTTAAGAATAGACTATATTATATTTTAACATTTCTTCTAGCTCAGGATTTTATGATCCTTTGGAGATTCATAATCTCCTATATCTATGACATTCCTTCGTATTAATCTGAGTTTTTCTAATTTACTGCATCCCACTAAATGCTGCCCTGGTGGTCTGAAAAATGAATGTGTGCACCCAACCCTAAATACTGTATTTATTACACTTGCCACTACTCTTCTTTTCTTTTCTTCTAGGGTTATCTCTTGTGAGAAGGGAAAAATCTTTGTCAAAGAGCAGTGTCAATTGAATTTTTTGTTCATCATATATTAGCCACAGAAGGTTAGGACTCCGTTTTCTCAGGGCAGAAAGAAGGGGAAATTATATATACCTCCCAAGGTGCTAAATGACTTAAGGTAAACAAAACTTACATCAAAATATCTTGAACATATAATAAGAATTTCTAAATACTAAGCATATATATATATATATATATATATACACACATATATATATCACCTCTCTACATCCACTGAAGTTCAATTATGAATTAACTTTCAGATTAGTGTCTCTGCTATATGTCTGGTTCTCATCACCTCGTATAATAGCCTCCTAATTGGTTTTCTCCTTTAATTTATGATTAAAGTGTAAAATTTAGTATAAAAATGCAGTTGTCCTACTTTATTATCTTCCATCTCTCCCCAGAAAGCCTACAATGTTAAATCCAATTTACTTAGGATAGCCAACAAAGCCATCACAATCTTGCTTAACTTACTTCCCAAACTCATGTCCTGCAGCATTCCATATCAGCACTCATCCTTCTCCTACAAATATCTTTAACTGCATCCAACTACTGATTGTTTCTTAAATAAGCCATTTATGTGGCTTATACCATTACCTTCTGCCTATGAGGTCCTTCACCCACTTTTTTACATTATAAACTCCAAGACATTCTTCAAGTTTAGATAAAATATTACCTTCCTAGTAACACACCATTGTAAAGCAATTATACTCCAATAAAGATGTTGAAAATAATAATAATAATAATAACTTCCTAAAACCCTTCAGCAGGTATTTTCTTCTGGGTTTCCATGGAAGGCTGTCAGTTTTGCTGGTGTAATGTTTATCTAATTACAAAACAATCAGTTGTCTGTGGGCACACAGCTTTTGATAGTGAAAAACATGTCATTTCCCTCAGAAAGCAGTATCAGGGTCTACCTGACGTAGTCAAAGACATTAGTCTCTCCTCTGTGCATTCATAGTACACTGAATATACTTTTATTTTAACATTTAACTAACTTCATTCTTGGTTTACTTTTCTGTCTCTTAACCCCCCTCCTAGTTGCAGGTCTGTGAACTCAAAAACACTGAACTTATTTATTTATTTATTTATTTATCGATCCATCTATCTATTTATTTATACATACATACATACAACAAACCAACATCTTGACACAGAGGAAACACACCATTAATGTTTGATATTTTTCATCTTTATCTGCAGAAAAATAAAATTTAACAAATCCCTCATGTGAGACTGTGTACTATTAAGTGATCGCTTTGGAACATCCACTTCAGTTGGTTTGTTGTGAAAAAGAAAGAGAAAGGAGGAAATAACTTCTCCTAAACACTGTCCTATAGGAATCCAAACAAGCTACCCAGGAATTGTTAATTTCCTGTTTACTCACTCACTCCCTTATGTTTGTAACAGCTGCCTGTTAGTTGTGCATGTACATTGCTGTATATACTTGCAAATATGGTCCTTACCTATCTGAAATTTGATATGACCTCTTCAGTTTGACTGACATGGTTACTATTTTGTGTCGCTGTCATTCTCAGTTTATTAGCATCTTCTGTCAGGCATTTTGAGGGGTGCAGGAGGTGGAGTCAGTAAATTTATAGCTCTTACTTTATTTTTACATTTAGACCTTTCAGACTCTTGAGTGGTATCTGACTTATTATCTGTGTCATTCCATACATTACACATGTTCCAAGCACTTACTTCATTTTTTCTTGCTGTCTAAGATACTTATTAATACTGTCACTCAGAGACAGTGAACTACAATGCTAAAGTACTCATTGTATTATTTCAATTTGTACCATGTATAGAAGCTAAAGTACAATGGACTAGCTACACTAGCCACGCTTGGCTAGCTAATGGAGATCCAGAATGAGAGTGGCATGTATGAACAGAAATAGTGACACTGGAACAACAGACTGGAATTAGTGAATCGTTCTTTCTCTTAAATACATCGTGAGGCAGCCCCAAATATTTTCCATCTGTTTTCATAAGGGGATTGAAATAATAGAGAACACATTTTACATTTAAATTAAAATAAGGTATATGCAATATCCAGCTTAGTAAGAAAACAGTCATTGTTACTCAAAAATAGTACAAGCCCTTCTCTTTTTTCCTTCTCACTTTTTGTCCTCCTCTTAAAAATGTCTATTTCCATCCTTTCATTTTTCCTTCTTTCATTTCTATATCAAGTACTTCAGGATATTCTTTTTAGTGAAACATATTATACAATGACCTGCAGGAAATACTGATTTAAACAAAATTAACCAACAAACAGAAAAGTTCTTTTCTTTAAGAACAACTATCGACTATACATGCCTAGGAGTATATGTGCGTAGCAGGCGGTTTTCTTGGGAAGGAAAGGAGAGCAGAACAAAAAGTATAGCTATGATAATAATCACAATAGGTAATCGTTAACAGAGGATTACTATGCATAAAGAAATGTTCTAAGTGCTATACACGAGTTACATATTTAACCATCACAGTAAAAGAATGTAATTAGAACCACGAAAGAGACAAACTGAGGGTTGCACAGCTGTAGATAGGGAGAAATTATATTTATTTAAGGATATGATTTTGAAAGATTTCAGCAAAGATCTAACATTTGAATCTTCGATTAAGGGATGGATAATTTTTTGCTGGTAAAGAAGGGGTAGACAAGGAACTGGTTCTCAAACTAGACGGTACATACTTATCACTTTGAAATTTCATATAGAGATTCATATACTTCTGAATCAGAATCTTAGGGTGATGAGGAGCATGGAGAGAGACAAAGGGATTTCTATTTTAACAAATGACCTCAATAAAGCAAACAATCTACAAGTCAGTGATGCTTGCAAACCTCTGGATTATGAAATAACCTGAGATGAGGCTTGGCATGAGCTGGAATTATAATTAGTTGGGATGGAAGGCTTTTAGGTACATATAAGGAAGAAATGGTTGATACATCTGAAAAGATTACTGTCAGAGAATGAAGTTTTTGAATATAAAGCTACTATTTCTGACATTTATTTAAAATATTTTTTGAGAGCCAGTTGCTGTTCAAGGCTTTATGAATCCAGATATAATCAGGTAGATATTTATGTCTGTGGAATTTGCATGCTAATTAGGACAAACGATAAGCAAATACAAAAATAAGCATGATTATCTTAGACACTAAGTGCCATAAGAAAGACTGAATGAGGAAAATGATAGGGTCATCAGGACAGTAATTTTTAGAAAGACTTTAAAAATGAGGAGCCATTCATTAAAAGATATGGGAAAAAGAACAGTCCGGGGAGAGGAAAAACAATGCAGAGGTCCTGAAGCAGGGACCTATTTGACGTGTTTGAGAAACAGAATATATTGATTCAATTGGTAATAGGCCGCTATGATATACATTAATGACCGTTGACATTATTATACTTAGAAGATTAATTTGGGTGCAATATAAAAATTGTAGAGTGTAGGGAGGGTACTGGAAAAGTCTAGCTGAAATTTATTTGCAGTATCCAAGGTAATAGGTAATAAAGTCCTTCCCCAAGCAAATGACCTTAGGAATGGCCAAGAGATATTTTCATTTCAAGAGATATTTTGGAGATTGAACTAACAAAACTTGTCCACTGATTAATATGAGCTACCAACATAAAGAGAAAGGTCAAAACTGGATTCAAAATTTTAAGTATGTATGATGTACTTAATAGTATTACCATGAGCAAAAAGTAAGGATTTTTGAAAAAGAAGGCAAATGAAACGGCATTTACAAATTTTGTTCTGATTATGTTAACTTCACTAACTGAGAGTGGGAATGATGCCTTCTACCACTAATGTGGGGTATTTAAAACTTGCCTCAGAATAAGTACTTAATATATATGCCTTACCAGACAAATTGTTATTCAGTTTGTCTGGATATCATATTCATTAGGCTTTACTTTTATTTGACCTGAAAAAGTACTGAATTAGAAAGTTTAGAGCCCTATATTCTTGACATGTATCTAGCTCTAATTATGCAATCTTGAACCTGCCATTTTTCAGATATTCAATTTTCTAATTAAAAAGGGAGGAATAAACAAGAAGTCTTGGCTTGTTCCAGCTCTAAAAATTTATGATTTTATTATTATTTTGACATTTTAGTTAACCTGTAAAAACTTTTGTCTTTAATGTTGTTCATTCAAGAATAAATTAATTGCCTTTTCTAAAGCATGTATTTATTCTCCATCCTTGGTGATTAAATACTCTCAATAATGTCCAAAGACACAGAAATAAAAATTAAAATTAATGACCAGGGAAGAGATATTCATGTGGCTATTCATAGCTATTTTGTATATTTTAAAAATATGTTGATTATGATATAATGAAATTTCATCATGGGCAATCAGTAATAAAGATGTATAATCAAGATCAGTGTTATACTTAAGTGCTTCATACAGGCATCTCATAGCATTCTTCATATATTTAAACCAATACTTATTTCCTCTGGTGCTATAGACTAATTAGTGTCTCCCCCCCCCAAATTTATATGTTAAAATCGAATCCCCAGTGTGATGGTAAGAGGAGATGGGGGCTTGGGGAGGTGATTATGTCATGAATGAGATTAGTGCCATTACAAAAGAGGCTCCAGACAGCTCCTTCATCCTTGTACGATCTGAGGACACAGTGAGAAGACAGTCGTCTATGAACAACTAGGCTGTCACCAGACACCAAATATGCCCTCGCCTAGATCTTGGACTTCCCAGCCTCCAGAACTGTGAGAAATAAAT
The DNA here is from genome assembly GCF_949987535.1 of Balaenoptera acutorostrata. Taxonomy (NCBI): domain Eukaryota; kingdom Metazoa; phylum Chordata; class Mammalia; order Artiodactyla; family Balaenopteridae; genus Balaenoptera; species Balaenoptera acutorostrata. The sequence goes on along the minus strand of NC_080080.1, from coordinate 55,543,378 downwards.
TTCTCTTGGGTATAAGCAGCCCAGATTGTGGTATTCTGTTATAGCAATTCGAAGACACTAAGACATCTGGTTATGTTTTTCTTGCAGTTATCATTATTTTGAGGTGAAACTATTTTAAATATTGATTCATACTTTGAAAATACTGGAAGAAACTGTTACACGATGGTCTAAGATCAGGACAGAATATCAAAAACACTTTTATTTGCATCTAAATTCTAAGACATCAGTTAGCAAAAAGTGTACTATGCTGACACAAGACAAAGAATAACTTTCATGAATTAAAAAGTTGAGACTAATTCTAAACTCTGCCAAATACCCTGGGCAAATCATTGATGCGAGAGCAGTTCATTCTCCTTAAAGGTAAAATAAGGATAATTGTACCTGTCCCCTACCAACGGTGCAGTAAAATTAAGAGGATTAATGATTCAGTCTAGTGCTTTGAGGTCCTCAGAAAACAGCACTAGTAAGTAAAATGTGCCAGCATTAATTGGGGCCTGTGGCATATATCTTAACCTCTCTTATATTTGCTCTCTCATCTGTAAAATGGGGGGATAATAACCTCTTGCCTTTCCTAATTAATCTCTATGTGGATTAATTAGTAAATGAAGGCCTTATAGAGCCTGATGGGAGAAAAATCACATTACTGACTAAAGGATCAGCAGTAGGCTATAGTTTTATAAATACATGTTCAGACTCATTTTTTTTTAAACTGGGTGTGCCCTCTACTTTGACAGTTTATGACTATTCTGCTTTGTATTCAGCAATTTAATCTATATGAACTTATATCAAATTCTTAATAAGCAAATTCCTGAAAACATGTCTTTTACTCTTCATTCTGTATGAATGAAACATTCTTTCATTATCCTCAATGTATCATTCAACAGGGAAACTGCAAGTTAAACATGATGTCTTAAAATTTCTCATCACAAGAAAAAAGAAATTGTAACTATGTATGGTAATGGATCTAACTAGGCTTATTTCAATGTATACATTGATCATTTTTCAATGTATACAAATATTGAATCATTATGTTATACACCTGAAACTAATATAATGTTATACGTCAATTGTACCTCAATTTAAGAAAAACATGATTTCTCTGCATTTAATATTACTAATATTTAAAAATTTTTTGCTTGTGACCTCAATTCAGAAATTGCATTACTAGATTACATTTTCTAAAACGTGCACTTATGTTTATATTCATTAATATAAACTAAAGAGTAATAACAATATAAGACATAATAATAAATTTGTGAAAGTTGTATTTACCACAACGTGATATTATATTATATTATTATATTAAACTACAACTTATTTTAATGTTTATTATGAAACATCAAGCAGACAAGAGCACCAAACTAATAGTCATTCATGTACTATTATCCAGATGGAGTAAATGTTTACATTCCGCCATGATAAAGGAATGTTTTTTTCTGTTTCCTCTTCAAATATATCGCTTTTAAGTAAATAGTTCTTCCACATATTAAAATGACAAAAATAAAATCTCCCTCACTTTCAAACTTTATTTCAAGATAAACTAGATATGCACACTCTTGAAAAGGTCATTTCTGCTAAGTAAAACTGTTACTTAGTATGTAGGATATCTGTTGTTTTGCATTCCAGTGATTATAAACCTATAAAAATGTGAATTTACATTAAAATTACTGGTAAAATATCCAGAAAAATAGTTTTTATAATTGAATTCATCTTGAGTAGCATTTAACTTTGTTTTTATTTTTTTGGTCTATAAATAAAACAGCTAACATGTATTTTCTTTCACATTATCATAGACTATGTAAAAATTAGTTAACTCTTAAGAGTGGATATTATGTCCTGAAACTTTTGTTCCGGCCAGAGCATGAAATTGTTGGGGTTTTTAAAGACCTTATAAGGATAGTTTTACCTAGGATGAAATTTGGTTTTGCAGGTGTCCTGTTGTGTTTCTACATTCACAGTTGAACAATTCCACATCACCCTAATTACATTACATTGGCTGCACAAGCAGAGTAAGATTTTATTTTCCATATTCACAGAGTCAAACTGGCACAGTAATGAGACAAACTCACTAGGCAGGGAGGCCTTAATGTTGAATATGTTCTTCAACTATTCTTAAGATAGTTTTCAGCTGATGTTACAAGAACGTTTATCTGGAGTAAAGAACAATAACTCCAGTTTTCTATTTGCTCTATATCCCACAAAGCTCATCAAAAGAACTTTTCTTGAATCAATTCAACATATTTAGAGTCAGGTAAGAAGTAGTCACTAAAATACCAAAAAGTACATAGTACATACAATTACTTTTTAATTTTATATTTTGTCAAATAAATAGCTTGAATGATATTACTATATCCAAAAAAGGAAGATCAGGCACTATGGAGAACATAATGGTTCCTTAAAAAACTAAAAATAGAGTTACCATATGATCCAGCAATCCCACTCCTGGGCATATGTCTAGAGGAAACTCTAATTTGAAAAGATGCATACACCCCAATGTTCATAGCAGCACTATTTATAATAGCCAAGACATGGAAGCAACCCAAGTGTCCATTGACAGATGAATGAATAAAGATGTGGCATACATACACAGTGGAATATTACTCAGCCATAAAAAAGAATGAAATAATGTCATTTGCAGCAGCATAGATGAACCTAGAGACTATCATATTAAGTGAATAAGTCAGACAGAGAAAGACAAATATCATATGATATCACTTATATGTGGAATCTAAAAAAAATTATATAAATGAACTTATTTGCAAAACAGAAATAGACTTACAGACATAGAAAACATAGAAAACTTATGGTTACCAAAGGGAATAGAGGGGTCAGGGAGAGTTAAATTAGGAGTTTGGGACTAACATGTGCACACTACTATATATAAAACAGATAAACAACAAAAACCTACTGTATAGCACAGGGAACCATATTCAATATCTTGTAATAACCTATAATGGAAAAGAATCCCAAAAAAATTTCTATGTATTACTGAATCACTTTGCTGTACACCTGAAACTAACACATTGCAAATTAACTATACTGTAACAAATAAATAAATAAACAAATAAATAAAAAAGGAAGGTCAAATCAATGATATCGGTGTTGGTGCTGACAACAGATATAAACCCCTATTTAATATTCAACAAATAATTGTTAAATGAAATATCTTATTCAATTTTTTAAAAATACATATTTTATTTATTTTTTTGGGTGTGCTGGGTCTTAATTGCGGCAGGAGGGCTTCTTAGTTGAAGCAGGTGAACTCTTAGTTGCGGCATGCATGTGGGATATAGTTTCCTGACCAGGGATCAAACCTGGTCCCCCTGCATTGGGAGCGCAGAGTCTTAACAACTGCACCACCAGGGAAGTCCTGTCATTCACTTTTAAGATTGCTTTTTGTTTCCAAGAATGAATCAGTCTATTTGATCCATTGATACTTTCATGCAAGTGAAAAGTATTTTCTAAGGTCAGCATACTAATTTATTGGGTTATGAGAAACAGAAACCAGTTTTGGTTAGCTGAGGCAACACGTGTATCTCGTGTGTGTGTGTCTGTGCATGTGTGTACTGCACACAGTGGGGTGAGGAGCTATACAATCTAGAGAATTATTGAACAATGAAATACTGGCAAAGCTTAGCAACCACTCAAAAACATCTTTATATGTTAGGGACCAAGAGCATTTGAATTGGGGGGAAGAGGTAATTACTAATGCGCAAAAAAGATTTCAAATGGTTACTCAGTATCTACTTGCCTATATGAGGGGATCTTTTTCCATTTCTAAAAGAAAGTTTGTTCTTTTGCCAAAGTGTATTTGGTCAGTTAAGATCTGCAGAGGTCAAGCTCAGTGTTAAATAGACAAAGCAAACTGGTCGTCAGAATATCAGATTCAGTTATTTTGACTTTGTCTACCAACTACAAAATTAGATCAACTATGCACAACTGCATCAGAGCTCAGCAACTGAAAATAAACTTCACTTGATTTATATATTACGAGGATATATTTAGATCTAGCTGCAGTGTGCTGTTTTATTACTATTGTGAGTTTCAACTGATCATACTATATTTTTTAATGGTAAGTGGAGATTCTATTTTGAAAATAGCATTACTCTTCTTTTTTTTTATTTATAGAAATATCTTTTTATTAAGAGCATAAACATAGGAATCAGAGTGACCCAGCTTCTCTTAAAGCAATGCTCCAATTAATCTCTCTTGTGTTTGCTTCTGGATTGCCCTTGCACCTAATGTTTATTCCATCTGAAATAGGAGTTGTCCTATAATCATCTTTCACACTTTGTAGCATTTATCCTGCAGATTTGAAACTCTGGTTTCCACTGGAATTTATATTCTATGTATCTAGTGCCATCTTCCATGCAACTTCCAGAGAGTCCACATAATTTCTTGTAGCAGACTTTCTGGATTTCTAGCATTGTTAAGTGTGTGTCTCTCTCTCTCTCTCACTCTCTTTTTCTCTCTCCCTCTCTCTTTCTCTCTCTCTCTCTCTCACACACACATACACATACACACACACACTTCACACTTACGTGTTTCCCTCCTGGGATTTGGGCTGAAGAATAGAAAGAAGGCAGCCAAGCATATCCAAATCTACTCTGTTGTGTTATGCAATTTTCAGTTGACCATTCTTTGATGTCAATATAAAATTTTGAATTTTATACTTCAGGTATTTGACAGTCACAGAGAAATTTTAAGTTTGGATCAGCATGCTTAGATATGTATATCAGAAAGATAAATCTGGCAAATTTCGAGGGTCAGTCTGAAAAGCTTCAAGACTAGAGGAAGAGATATAGAAGGAAGCTCTTTAAATAATTTAAGTAAGAATTATTAGGGCAAAATTAAGGTCAAGTCACGTATAAGGAAGACTCCTGTATAAGATATATTAAGCAGTTTGAATGCACGGGACTCCTTAATTAGATGTGGAGATGAAAGGAGAGCCAGGAGTTTAAGATGCCTTCTGAGTTTCTGTTTTAGATGAGGGAGCGGTTAGAGGCACCATTTATTAAGGTAGGGAATATAAAGAAGTGGACCAGGTCAAAAGAAATGTAAACTACATTTTGAATAACCAGTTTAGAACTCAGAACCAGTCATTGGGATGGAGATACCTACTTAAGGATCTTTAGGATATAGGTGTTAGTTGAAGTCAGAGGAATCTGTGAAGAGGCAAGAGAGTTTAGGTGGAGTAAAAAGAGAATCAAGGACAAAATGCTGGATGAAGAGAAATAATGGTTAAATAAAGAAGAAGAGGACAGAGAATAAATCTTCATAGAGGTGAAAGGAGACAAAGAGAACATAAGTGAATAATGTCATGAAAAAAAAAAAAAGACAAGAAAAAATCACCCAGGAAGTGGAGAGCTCTGTCCAGTCACATAGAAAGTACAGCCAACTCAAATGAATCTTCTGGATTGGGAATCAGAAAGGTGACTTTTTGAGCAGAATATCTGAATTGCATGGAGGAGTCAAGTAGGAGAATGAGTAGGGAGGGAGCTTGCAGAGATAGAACTCAGATAATTAATGTGAAGAGTTTGAGAAATGAAACAAAGGCAGAGAAACACTGAAACTACCAAATTAGAGTATGCATAGTCTTATGATATCACATATAAGAAAATATATAGAATTATCGATAGCTATGCTGAATAAAAATAAAATAAATATCAAATAAATATAAATACAATAAATAAAAAATAAAAAGCAGAATTTCTAATGAGTATTTGTTGAAAAGAGGACTACAAATTTAAATATCAAATCTTAATAATCTTCTTACTGGTGTTTGAATTATTTCCTGCGATGGACTACTTTGGGATAATAGAAATATCTTCAGAGAAATGCCATATCCATTATTGCTAGTCATACAGAAAGAACACCACCCTGTGCTATATGACATGAGGGATTTGGGGAGAAATCTAGGATATTTATTAAAATGAGACAAGTATACATTGACTGCTTTGTCTGTTCTTAATTTGGCCAGTGTATATCACTTATCTATTACCATAATAATACTGCATAACAAAAATCTACAAATTTTCAATGGCATATGACAATAAAAGTTCCTTTCGGCATAGAAATCTATGGGTCAGCTGGGTGATTCTGCTGATATTTGCCTGGCTTGGTTAATCTCAGCTCATGGGTTTTTGCTCAGCTGGTTGCTGCCTGGTTTAGAATGGTCTCAAATGTGTCATTATAATCTCCTCTAAGCATTCATCATATCATTATAACAGACTAGCCCAGATATTTCCCATGGCAGTCACATGGAAGAAAGACAAAGTAAAAATGTACAAGAGTTTTTTCAAATCTGTTTCAGTCAAGTTTGTGAGCTGTAATATTGACCAATGCAAATCACATGTTCAAGCTAAGGGCCAGTGTAAGAGGACACTAGCAAATGGCATGAAAACAAGGAGATGTGAAAAACTTGGGCAGTTAACACAATGAATCTATCACACAGCACCTTGCATATACCAAAATAATATAATAATACAAATAAAGTGTTCAGGAATCTTTGAAAAACACAAATGATTAAATAATTAGTTTTTGCAAACATAATCAGCAAGAAAGAAGCTATTACCAACCATCTGTACAAATGTACAAAAAAAGTGGGTGCCTAATACATTAAAAAATTGGTATACTTGTTTGACCCAAGTCCTATTCATATGAATATTTATTTTTATAAATAAAGCCTAATAAAATCCGTAGAAGGTACAAAGAGCTAGAAAAACCCATCTGAACATTGGTTTTAATTTTTAAAATGAAGAAAATAATACCAACAATAGTAGCTGGATTATAATTTTTGTAAAAGATCCTGAAGAACTAAAAGTTTTCCACTCTGATCATTTCAAGACCTTACTCCCTAACTCTTTCTCCCCACCTCTCTTGTTGAACCCATGTTGACCAACCAACAGCTGGTACATCATGACCACAGTCTTACTGGCCCAATTTCTTGTCCACAACTAACACAACTCTGACCTTCACTATTGTGTCCTGTAAAATCTTTAAACTCCTCATTTCTCCAAAATACTCATCTTTCAGCTGTTCTCAAATTGGTACATTTTAATAATGGCATGAAATAATGTCCTTGGTTGTTTTTTCTCCTTCCACATCAAAAACTGAAAGAACATGTATCTATTTTAAATAGAAGATATCATAACATATGCATAGTTGTGCTATTGTAGAAGATATATAACAGCATCATTTTTGCATATTACATGAAAAACCATGATTTCAAATACACCAAGTAATACCAAATGAAATATACAAAGTATGATCTTATTGTATTTTAAAATTGGTTTATATGAATACTTAAATGTATCAAAGTATATATCTACACATGTATATAACTATGTGATAGACATAGATAGCTATAATGCCATATATAGAAAAAGTAACAGTAATTGATAAAAGGCAATTTTTAAATTTTTTCATTTGAGGAACTTCTAGATTTCCTCATGCATATAGAATGCTTTTACAGTTCATCAAACTTATATATATATATATATATATATATATATATATATATATATATATGTATTTATACATATATGGAGAGATATATTCTAAATGCATAAAATAATGTCTTAATTTGAAAAGTCTACTCATTCCAGCTTATCAGGTTTTTTGATAAGATATTGTCATTTATGCTTACATAGATGTTTAAAACATAATTTGTAAATAAATGAATGATTGAAAGTATTAAAACTCAAACATGAAAATAAATGATTAGTTGAAATATTTTAAACACAAGTATTATAGTAACTAATTGCAAAACTTTATTTGCTTAAGCTTTAGATTCAGTAATGTCATTTTTTTTTTTTTTTTTCATGGTAGGGGTCAAGCTCCAAATATCTTTTGCATGATGTTGATTCACATTTGATATTAAACATATGTGTTACCTTTAGACTTAAGCCAGAATATTAAAACAGTTTATTCCCTTATATTCAACCAGTGGACAAAATGTTTTGTATTTCTCAAGAAAATCAAACTCAGCATTGGTTACAATTTTTAAAATGGGAAAAACTATGTCCAGAACTGAGTTGTGAACTGAGCCACCTAATGAGAAGTGATGTTCCAAAATTAATCAAGTTCTATATAACCTATAACAGACTGATGTATATCCAATCGGATATAGAAAGATGCGTTAATAAAATTTCTACAACCAAGATATCAATAATTGGCAGTATCAAGGAAGGCCATGCTTCTTTAAAATTTCTAGAGCCAAAATGAATATATGCATATAAAAGTTAAATCTTATGTTTCAGACTTATGAAAATATTATATAAAGCAAACAGTTAAATTAATGGTATAAAAAATTTAACTATTTCTAAGTATACACTGCACTACTCTCACTTAGGAAATGGTATGAAAAAATAGTAATTTGAAGTGTGATAGAGGATGGAGACTTTATTCCTGGTACCAGAACAAGACTTTGAAATGCTTTGAGGGCACGAATACCACACACAATACATTTGCCCTGAACCAGGCTCAATTCCAGCAGGGCAGGGCCCTGCAGGGTAGAGGGGGAACAAAGAATACAACCCTGATCAAGGTACTCATGATTCTAGCAATACTGCCCAACTGGATTTTCTTAATTGGATGGACATATACCATATCTGAACTGTTTAATATGGTGGCCACTAGTCACATACAGCTACTGAAAGCTAGAATTGCAACTTGTATGACTGAGGAACAGAATTCTTTTAAAAAAAAGTCATTTTAATATGTCTATTATCAACTAACATCATGAATTTTATTATTTTTCTTATTTATCTTTTTATGTCTAAAACTGCTTTTTTTATACAGCACGTTTTTATTAGTTATCCACTTTATACATATTAGTGTATATATGTCAATCCCAATTTTCCAATTCATCCCACCCGCCCCTGCAATTTCTCCCCTTGTTGTCCACACATTTGTTCTCTACATCTGTGTCTCCATTTCTGCCTTGCAAACCAGTTCATCGGTACCATTTTTCTAGATTCCACATATATGCATTAATATACGATATTTGTTTTCTCTTTCTGACTTACTTCACTCTGTATGACAGTCTCTAGGCCCATCCACGTCTCTGCAAATTAATCAATTTCATTCTTTTTTATGGTTGAGTAATATTCCATTGTAGATATGTACCACAACTTCTTTATGCATTTGTCTGTCAATGGGCATTTAGGTTGCTTCCACGACCTGGCTATTAGAAATAGTATTACAATGGACATGAGGGTGCAAGTGTCTTTTTGAATTATGGTTTTCTCTGGGTATCTGCCCAGCAGTGGGATTGCTGGGTCATATGGTAAATTCTATTTTTAGTTTTTTAAGGAACCTCTATAATGTTCTCCATAGTGGCTGTATCAATTTACATTCCCACCAACAGTGCAAGAGTGTTCCCTTTTCTCCACACCCTCTCAAGCATTTGTTGTATGTAGATTTTCTGATGATGCCCATTCTAACAAGTGTGAGGTGATACCTCATTGTAGTTTTGATTTGCATTTCGCTAATAATTAGTGATGTTGAGCAGCTTTTCATATGCCTCTTGGCCATCTGTATGTCTTCTTTGGAGAAATGTCTATTTAGGTCTTCTGCCCATTTTTTGATTGGGTTGGTTTTTTTTTAATATTGAGTTGAATGAGCTGTTTATATATTTTGGAGATTAATCTTTTGTCCATTGATTTGCTGCAAATATTTTCTCCCATTCTGAGGGTTGTCTTTTTGTCTTGTTTATAGTTTCCTTGGCTGTGCAAAAGCTTTTCCGTTTCCTTAGGTCCCATTTGTTTATTTTTGTTTTTATTTCCATTACTGTATGAGGTAGGTCAAAAAAATCTTGCTGTGATTTATGTCAAAGAGTGTTCTTCCTATGTTTTACTCTAACAGTTTTACACTGTCCAGTCTTGCATTTAGGTCTTTAATCCATTTGGAGTTTATTTTTGTGTACAGTGTTAGGGAGCATTCTAATTTCATTCTTTTACATGTAGCTCTCCAGTTTTCCGAGCACCACTTATTGAAGAGACTGTCTTTTCTCCATTGTATATCCTTGAGTCCTTTGTCATAGATTAGTTGGCCACAGGTGAGTGGGTTTATCTCTGGGCTTTCTATCTTGTTCCATTGATCTATGTTTCTGTTTTTGTGCCAGTACCATACTGTCTTGTTTACTGTAGCTTTACTGTAGTATAGTCTGAAGTCAGGAAATCTGATTCTTCCAGCTCCGTTTTTTTTCCCTCAAGACTGCTTTGGCTATTTGGGGTCTTTTGTGTCTCCATACAAATATTAAGATTTTTTGTTCTAGTTATGTAAAAAATGCCATTGGTAATTTGATAGGGATTACATAGAATCTGTAGATTGCTTTTGAAAGTATAGTCATTTTCACAACATTGATTCTTCCAATCCAAGAACATGGTGTATCTTTCCATCTGTTTGTGTCACCTTTGATTTCTTTCATCAGTGTCTTATAGTTTTCTGAGTACAGGTCTTTTACCTCTTTAGGTAGGTTTATTGCTAGGTATTTTATCCATTTTGTTGCAACGGTGAATGGGATTGTTTCCTTAATTTCTCTTTCTGATCTTTCGTTGTTAGTGTATAGGAATGCAAGAGATTTCTGTGCATTCATTTTGCATCCTGCAAATTTACCAAATTCACTGATTAGCTCTAGTAGTTTTCTCGTGGCATCTTCTAGGATTATCTATGTGTAATAGAATGTCATCTGCAAAGAGTGACAGTTTTATTTCTTCTTTTCCAATTTGTATTCCTTTTATTTCTTTTTCTTCTCTGATTGCCATGGCCAGGACTTCCAAAATTATGTTGAATAATAGTGGCTAGAATGGATGGTGGGCAAGATGGCAGAAGAGTAAGATGCGGAGATCACCTTCCTTCCCACAGATACATTAGAAATACATCTACACGTGGAACTGCTCCTACAGAACACACACTGAATGCTGGCAGAAGACGTCAGACCTCCCAAAAGGCAAGAAACTCCCCACGTACTTCGGTAGGGCAAAAGAAAGAAGAAATAACAGAGACAAAAGAATAGGGACGGGACCTGCACCAGTGGGAGGGAGCTATGAAGGAGGAAAGGTTTCCACGCACTAGGAAGCCCCTTCGCAGGCGTAGACTGCGGGTGGCAGGGGGTGAAGCTTCGGAGCCACAGAGGAGAGCACAGCCACAGGGGTGCGGAGGGCAAAGCGGAGAGATTCCCGCACAGAGGATCGGTGCCGAGTAGCACTCACCAGCCCAAGAGGCTTGTCTGCTCACCCGCCAGGGGGGGTGGGGACTGAGAGCTGAGGCTCCGGCTTTGGTCGGATCCCAGGGAGAAGACTGGGGTTGGCGGCGTGAACATAGCCTGAAGGGGTTAGCACACCACAGCTAGCTGGGAGGGAGTCCGGGAAAAAGTGTGCAGCTGCCAAGGAGGCAAGAGACTTTTTCTAGCCTCTTTGTTTCCTGGTGCGCGAGGAGAGGGGATTCACAGCACCACCTAAATGAACTCCAGAGACGGGCGCGAGCCGCGGCTCACATTGCGGACCCCAGAGACGGGCATGAGATGCTAAGGCTGCTGCAGCCTCTACCAACAAGCCTGTGTGCAAGCACAGGTCACTCTCCACACTGCCCCTCACGGGAGCCTGTGCAGCCCACAACTGCCAGGCTCCCGAGATCCAGGGACAACTTCCGCGGGAGAACGCACAGCGCGCCTCAGGCTGCTGCAACTTCCCGCCGGCCTCTGCCGCTGCAGACTTGCCCCGCATCCATACCCCTCCCTCCCCCTGGCCTGAGTGAGCCAGAGCCACTGAAGCAGCTGCTTCTTTAACCCCGTTCTGTCTGGGCAGGGAACAGACGCCCTCAGGTGACCTACACGCAGAGGCAGGTCCAAATCCAAAGCTGAACCCTGGGAACTGTACGAACAAAGAAGAGAAAAGGGGCTTCCCTGGTGGCGCAGCGGTTGAGAATCCGCCTGCCAAAGCAAGGGACACGGGTTTGAGCCCTGGTCTGGGAAGATCCCACATGCTGCGGGGCAACTGGGCCCGTGAGCCACAACTACTGAGCCTGCGCGTCTGGAGCCTGTGCTCCTCAACAAGAGAGGCCGCGATAGTGAGAGGCCCGTGCACCGCGATGAAGAGTGGCCCTCGCTCGCCGCAACTAGAGAAAGCCCTCGCACAGAAACGAAGACGCAACAGAGCCAAAAAAAAAAAAAGAAAAAGAAGAGAAAGGGAAATCTCTCCCAAAAGCCCCAGAAGCAGCGGATTAAAGCTCCACAAACAACTTGATGTGCCTGCATCTGTTGAACACCTGAATAGACAATGAATCATCCCAATTCAGGAGGTGGACTTTGGGAGCAGGATATATTAATTTTTCCCCTTTTCCTATTTTTGGGAGTGAATATGTGTATGCTTCTGGGTGAGATTTTGTCGGTATAGCTTTGCTTTCACCATTAGTCCTAGGGTTCGGTCCATCCGTTCTTATTTTTTTTTTTTTTGCTTAATTTTTTTTTTTCTTAATAAATGTTTTCTTAATAATTTGTTCCTTATTTTCTATTTTTAAAAAATAACAAAAACTTTTTTCTTAATAAGTTTTTTCATATTTATTTTAAAAAATTAAATTTTTTTTCTTAATAATTATTTCTTATTTTTAGTATACAAAAATTAATAAATCTATTTATAAAAATTTTTTAAAAAATTTCTTAATAAATTTATTCTTAATATTTTTTTCTTATTTTTTATTATAATAACTTTATTTTATTTTATTTTATCCTCTTTCTTTCTTTATTTCTATTTTTTTCTCCCTTTTATTCTGAAACATGTGGATGAAAGACTCTTGGTGCTCCAGCCAGGCATCAGGGTTGTGCCTCTGAGGTGGGAGAGCCAACTTCAGGACACTTGTCCACAAGAGACCTCCCAGCTACACGTAATACCAAACGGCAAAAATCTCAGAGATCTCCATCTCAACATCAAGACCCAGCTTCACTAAACGACCAGCAAGCTACAGTCTGGGACATCCTATGCCAAACAACTAGCAAGACAGGAACACAGCCCCATCCATTAGCAGAGAGGCTGACTAAAATCATAATAAGGCCACAGATACCCCAAAACACACCAACAGACGTGGACGTGCCCAACAGAAACACAAGATCCAGCCTCACCCACCAGAACACAGGCACTAATCCCCTCCAAAAGGAAGCCTACACAACCCACTGAACCAACCTTAGCCACTGGGGACAGATACCAAAAACAACGGGAACTAAGAACCTGCAGCCTGTGAAAAGGAGACCCCAAACACAGTAAGATAAGCAAAATGAGAGGACAAAAAAAGACACAGCAGATGAAGGAGCAGGGTCAAAGCACACCAGACCTAAGAAATGAAGAGGAAATAGGCAGTCTACCTGAAAAAGAATTCAGAATAATGATAGTAAAGATGATCCAAAATCTTGGAAATAGAATAGACAAAATGCAAGAAACATTTAACAAGGACGTAGAAGAATTAAAGAGGAAACAAGCCACGATGAAAAACACAATAAATGAAATTAAGAATACTCTAAAGGGATCAATAGCAGAATAACTGAGACAGAAGAACGGATAAGTGACCTGGAAGATAAAATAGTGGAAATAACTACTGCAGAGCAGAATAAAGAAAAAAGAATGAAAAGAACTGAGGACAGTCTCAGAGACCTCTGGGACAACATTAAACACAACAACATTCGAATTATACGGGTCCCAGAAGAAGAAGAGAAAAAGAAAAAGACTGAGAAAATATTGGAAGAGATTATAGTTGAAAACTTCCCTAACATGGGAAAGGAAATAGTTAATGAAGTCCGGGAAGCACAGAGATTCCCATACAGGATAAATCCAAGGAGAAACACGCCAAGACACATATTAATCAAACTATCAAAAATTAAATATAAAGAGAACATATTAAAAGCAGCAAGGGAAAAAAAAAAAATAACACACAAGGGAATCCCCATAAGGTTAACAACTGATCTTTCAGCAGAAACTCTGCAAGCCAGAAGGGAGTGGCAGAATATATTTAAAGTGATGAAGGAGAAAAACCTACAACCAAGATTACTCTACCAGCAAGGATCTCATTGAGATTTGATGGAGAAATTAAAACCTTTACAGACAAGCAATAGCTGAGAGAGTTCAGCACCACCAAACCAGCTTTACAACAAATGCTAAAGAAACTTCTCTAGGCACAAAACACAAGAGAAGGAAAACACCTACAATAACAAACCCAATACATTTAAGAAAATGGGAATAGGAACATACATATCGAGAATTACCTTAAATGTAAATGGACTAAAAGCTCCCACTAAAAGACTCAGACTGGCTGAATGGATACAAAAACAAGACCCATATATATGCTGTCTACAAGAGACCCAGTTCAGACCTAGAGACACATACAGACTGAAAGTGAGGGGATGGAAAAAGATATTCCATGCAAATGGAAATCAAAAGAAAGCTGGAGTAGCAATTCTCATATCAGACAAAATAGACTTTAAAATAAAGACTATTACAAGAGACAAAGAAGGACACTATATAATGATCAAGGGATCGATCCAAGAGGAAGGTATAACAATTGTAAATATTTATGCACCCAACATAGGATCACCTCAATACATAAGGCAAATACTTACAGCCATAAAAGGGGAAATCAACAGTAACACAATCATAGTAGGGGACTTTAACACCCCACTTTCACCAATGGACAGATCATCCAAAATGAAAATAAATAAGGAAACACAAGCTTTAAATGATACATTAAACAAGATGGACTTAATTGATATTTATAGGACATCCCACCCAAAAACAACAGAATACACATTTTTCTCAAGTGCTCATGGAACATTCTCCAAGATAGATCATATCTTGGGTCACAAATCAAGCCTTGGTAAATTTAAGAAAATTGAAATCATATCAAGTAACTTTTCTGACCACAATGCTATGAGATTAGATATCAATTACAGGAAAAGATCAGTAAAAAATACAAACACATGGAGGCTACACAATACACTACTTAATAACGAAGTGATCACTGAAGAAATCAAAGGGGAAATCAAAAAATACCTAGAAACAAATGACAATGGAGACACGACGACCCAAAACCTATGGGACACAGCAAAAGCAGTGCTAAGAGGGAAGTACATAGCAATACAAGCCTACCTCAAGAAACAGGAAACATCTCGAATAAACAATCTAACCTTGCACCTAAAGCAATTACAGAAAGAAGAACAAAAACCCCAAAGCTAGCAGAAGGAAAGAAATCATAAAGATCAGGTCAGAAATAAATGAAAAAGAAATGAAGGAAATAATAGCAAAACTCAATGAAACTAAAAGCTGGTTCTTTGAGAAGATAAACAAATTTGATAAACCATTAGCCAGACTCATCAAGAGAAAAAGGGAGAAGACTCAAATCAATAGAATTAGAAATGAAAAAGGAGAAGTAACCACTGACACTGCAGAAATACAAACGATCATGAGAGATTACTACAAGCAACTCTATGCCAATAAAATGGACAACCTGGAAGAAATGGACAGATTCTTAGAAATGCACAACCTGCCGAGACTGAACCAGGAAGAAATAGAAAATATGAACAGACCAATCACAAGCACTGAAATTGAAACTGTGATTAAAAAACTTCCAACAAACAAAAGCCCAGGACCAGATGGCTTCACAGGTGAATTCTATCCAACATTTAGAGAAGAGCTAACACCTATCCTTCTCAAACTCTTCCAAAATATTGCAGAGGGAGGAACACTCCCCAACTCATTCTACGAGGCCACCATCACCCTGATACCAAAACCAGACAAAGATGTCACAAAGAAAGAAAACTACAGGCCAATATCACTGATGAACATAGATGCAAATATCCTCAACAAAATACTAGCAAACAGAATCCAACAGCACATTAAAAGGATCATACACCATGATCAAGTGGGGTTTATTCCAGGAATGCAAGGATTCTTCAATATACGCAAATCAATCAATGTGATACACCATATTAACAAATTGAAGGAGAAAAACCATATGATCATCTCAATAGATGCAGAGAAAGCTTTTGACAAAATTCAACACCCATTTATGATAAAAGCCCTGCAGAAAGTAGGCATAGACGGAACTTTCCTCAACATAATAAAGGCCCTATATGACAAACCCACAGCCAACATCATCCTCAATGGTGAAAAACTGAAACCATTTCAACTAAGATCAGGAAGAAGACAAGGTTGCCCACTCTCACCACTATTATTCAACATAGTTTTGGAAGTGTTAGCCACAGCAATCAGAGAAGAAAAAGAAATAAAAGGAATCCAAATCAGAAAAGAAGAAGTAAAGCTGTCACTGTTTGCAGATGACATGATACTATACATAGAGAATCCTAAAGATGCTACCAGAGAACTACTAGAGCTAAACAATGAATTTGGTAAAGTAGCAGGGTACAAAATTAATTCACAGAAATCTCTTGCATTCCTATATACTAATGATGAAAAATCTGAAAGTGAAATTTAGAAAACACTCCCATTTACCATTGCAAAAAAACAATAAAATATCTAGGAATAAACCTACCTAAGGAGACAAAAGACCTGTATGCAGAAAATTATAGGACACTGATGAAAGAAATGAAAGATGATACAAATAGATGGAGAGATATACCATGTTCTTGGATTGGAAGAATCAACATTGTGAAAATGACTCTACTACACAAAGCAATCTACAGATTCAATGCAATCCCTATCAAACTACCACTGGCATTTTTCACAGAACTAGAACAAAAAATTTCACAATTTGTATGGAAACACAAAAGACCCAGAATAGCCAAAGCAATCTTGAGAATGAAAAATGGAGCTGGAGGAATCAGGCTCCCTGACTTCAGACAATATTACAAAGCTACAGTAATCAAGACAGTTTAGTACTGGCACAAACACATAAATATAGATCAATGGAAGAGGATAGAAAGCCCAGAGATAAACCCACGCACATATGGTCATCTTATCTTTCATAAAGGAGGCAAGCATATACAGTGGAGAAAAGACAGTCTCTTCAATAAGTGGTGCTGGGAAAATTTGACAGGTACATGTAAAAGTATGAAATTAGAACACTCCCTGACACCATACACAAAAATAAACTCAAAATGGATTAAAGACCTAAGTGTAAGGCCAGACACTATCAAACTCTTAGAGGAAAACATAGGCAGAACACTCTATGACATAAATCACAGCAAGATCCTTTTTGACCCAGCTCCTAGAGAAATGGAAATAAAAACACAAATAAACAAATGGGACCTAATGAAACTGAAAAGCTTTTGCACAGCAAAGGAAACCATAAACAAGACCAAAAGACAACCCTCAGAATGGGAGAATATATTTGCAAGTGAAGGAACTGACAAAGGATTAATCTCCAAGATTTACAAGCAGCTCATGCAGATCAATAACAAAAAAACAAACAACCCAATCCAAAAATGGACAGAAGACCTAAATAGACATTTCTCCAAAGAAGATATACAGATGGCCAACAGACACATGAAAGAATGCTCAACATCATTAATCATTAGACAAATGCAAATCAAAACTACAATGAGGGGGCTTCCCTGGTGGCGCAGTGGTTGAGAATCTGCCTGCTAATGCAGGGGACACGGGTTCGAGCCCTGGTCTGGGAAGATCCCACATGCCACGGAGCGGCTGGGCCCGTGAGCCACAACTGCTGAGCCTGCGCGTCTGGAGCCTGTGCCCCGCAATGGGAGGGGCCGCGATAGTGAAAGGCCCGCGCACCGCGATGAAGAGTGGTCCCCGCACCGCGATGAAGAGTGGCCCCCACTTGCCGCAACTAGAGAAAGCCCTCGCACGAACCGAAGACCCTGCACAGCCAAAAATAAATAAATAAATAAATAAAAATTAAAAAAAAAAAACTACAATGAGGTATCATCTCACACCGGTCAGAATGGCCATCATCAAAAAATCTATAAACAATGAATAGATTGTTCATTCCACATCCTGGAGAGGGTGTGGTGAAGAGGGAACACTCTTACACTGTTGGTGGGAATGTAAATTGATACAGCCACTATGGAGAACAGTATGGAGATTCCTTAAAAAACTAAAAATAGAACTACCATAGGACCCAGCAATCCCACTACTGGGCATATACCCTGAGAAAACCATAATTCAAAAAGAGTCATGTACCAAAATGTTCATTGCAGCTCTATTTACAATAGCCAGGACATCGAAGCAACCTAAGTGTCCATCATCGGATGAATGGATAAAGAAGATGTGGCACATATATACAATGGAATATTACTCCGCCATAAAAAGAAACGAAATGGAGGTATTTGTAGTGAGGTGGATGGAGTTAGATTCTGTCATACAGAGTGAAGTAAGTCAGAAAGAGAAAAATAAATACAGTAAGCTAACACATATATATGGAATCTAAGGGAAAAAAAAAAAAGTCATGAAGAACCTAGTGCCAAGACGGGAATAAAGGCACAGATGTACTAGAGAATGGACTTGAGGATATGGGGAAGGGGAGGGTTGAGATGTGACGGGGTGAGAGAGTGGCGTGGACATATATACACTACCAAATGTAAAATAGATAGCCAGTGGGATGCAGCTGCATAGCACAGGGAGATCAGCTCGGTGCTTTTTGACCACCTAGAGGGGTGGGATAGGGAGGGCGGGAGGGAGGGAGATGCAAGAGGGAAGAGATATGGGAACATATGTATATGTATAACTGATTCAGTTTGTTATAAAGCAGAAACTAACACACCCTTGTAAAGCAATTATACTCCAATAAAGATGTTAAAAAAAAAATAATGGTGAGAATGGAAATCCTTGTCTTGTTCCTGATCTAGAGGAAATGCTTTCAGTTTTTCACCATTGTGAATGATGTTTACTGTACGTTTGTCGTATGTGGCCTTTATTATGTTGAGGTATGTTCCCTCTGTGCCCACTTTCCGGAGAGTTTTCATTATAAATGGATGTTGAATTTTCTCAAAAGCTTTTTCTGCATCTATTGAGATGATCATACGATTTTTATTATTCAGTTTGTTAATATGGTGTATCACATTGATTGGTTTGCATATATTGAAGAATCTTTGCATCCCTGGCATAAATCCCCACTTGATCATGGTGTGTGATCCTTTTAATGTGTTGTTGGATTCTGTTTGCTAGCATTTTGTTGAGGATTTTTGCATGTATATTCATCAGTGATATTGGTCTGTAATTTTCTTTTTTTGTAACATCTTTGTCTGGTTTTGGTATCAGGGTAATGGTGGCCTTGTAGAATTAGTTTGGGAGTGTTCTTTCTTCTTCAATTTTTTGGAAGAGTTTGTGAAGGATTGATGTTAGTTGTTCTCTAATTGTTTGATAGAATTCACCTGTGAAGCTGTCTGGACCAGGACTTTTGTTTGTTGGAAGATATTTAATCATAGTTTCAATTTCATTACTTGTGATTGGTGTTCATATTTTCTATTTCTTTCTGGTTCAGTCTTGGAAGGTTATACCTTTCTAAGAATTTGTCCATTTCTTCCAGGTTGTCCATTTTGTTGGCATAGAGTTGCTTGTGGTAGTCTCTTATGATGCTTTGAATTTCTGCGGTGTCTGTTGTAACTTCTCCTTTTTCATTTCTAATTTTATGGACTTGAGTCCTCTCCCTCTTTTTCTTGATGAGTATGGGTAGAGGTTTATCAATTTTGTTTATCCTCTCAAAGAACCAGCTTTTAGTTTTATAGACCTTTGCTATTGTTTTCTTTGTTTCTATTGCATTTATTTCTGCTCTGATCTTTATGATTTCCTTCCTTCTAATAACTTTGGGTTTTGTTTGTTCTTCTTTATTTCCTTTAGGTGTAAGGTTAGATTATTTACTTGAGATTTTTCTTTTTTCTTGAGGTTGGACTGTATTGCTGTAAACTTCCCTCTTAGAACTGCCTTTGCTGCATCCCATAGGTTTTGGATCAACATGTTTTCCTTGTCATTTGTCTCTAGGTAGTTTTTGATTTTTTCTTTGATTTCTTCAGTGATCTCTTGGTTATTTTGTAATGGATTGTTTAGCCTCCATGTGTTTATAGTTTTTATGGTTTTTTCCCTGTAATTGATTTCTAATCTCATAGTGTTGTGGTTGGAAAAGATGCTTGATATGATTTCAATTTTCATAAATTTACTGAGGTTTGATTTGTGACCCAAGATGTGATCTATCCTGGAGAATGTTCCATGTGTACTTGAGAAGAAAGTGTAATCTGCTGTTTTTGGTTGGAATGTCCTATAAATATCAATTAAATCTATCTGGTCTATTGTGTCATTTAAAGCTTGTGTTTCCTTATTAATTTTCTGTCTGGATGATCTGTCCATTGGTGTAATTGAGTTGTTAAAGTCCCCCACTATTATTGTGTTACTGTTGATTTCCTCTTTTATAGCTGTTAGTATTTGCTTTATGTACTGAGGTGTTCCTATGTTGGAGCACCTCAAATATTTTTATAGCTGTTATATCTTCTTTCTTTGATCATTATTTAGCATCCTTCATTTTCCCTTGTAATATTTTTTTATTTTAAAGTCTATTTTATCTGATATGAGAATTGCTACTCTAGCTTTCTTTTGATTTCTAATTGCATGGAATATGTTTTTCCATCCCCTCACTTTCAGTCTGTATGTGTTCCTATGTTCAGACCTAGAGACCCACTTCAGAGTGGGTCTCTTGTAGACAACATATATATGGGTCTTGTTTTTGTATCCATTCAACAAGCTTGTGTCTTTTGGTTGGAACATTTAATCCATTCACCTTTAAGGTAATTATCAATATTATGTTCCTATTACCATTTTCTTAATTGTTTTGGGTTTGTTTCTGTAGGTCCTTTTCGTCTCTGTGTTTCCCACTTAGAGAATTTCCTTTAGCATTTGTTGTAGAGCTGGTTTGGTGGTGCTGAATTCTCTTAGCTTTTGCTTGTCTGTAAAGGTTTTGATTTCTCTGTCAAATCTGAATGAGATCCTTGCCGAGTAGAGTAATCTTGGTTCCCTTTCATAACTTTAAATATATTGTGCCACTCCCTTCTGGCTTGTAGAATTTATGCTGAGAAATCAGCTGTTAACCTTATGGGAGTTCCCTTGTATGTTATTTGTTGTTTTTTCCTTTTTGCTTTTAATAATTTTTCTTTATCTTTAATTCTTGTCAGTTTGATTACTATGTTTATCAGTGTGTTTCTCCTTCTGTTTATTTTGCCTGGGGCTCTCTACACTTCCTGGACTTGGTGGCTATTTCCTTCCCCATGTTAAAGAAGTTTTCAACTATAATCTCTTCAAACATTTTCTCGAGTCATTTTTCTCTTTCTTCTCCTTCTGGAACCCCTGTAATGTGAATGTTGGTGCATTTATTATTGTCCCAGAGGTCTCTTAGGCTGTCTTCATTGCCTTTTTTTCTTTTTTCTTTATTCTGTTCCACTGCAGTGAATTCCACCGTTCTGTCTTCATGTCACTTATCCATTCTTCTGCTTCAGTTATTCTGCTATTGATTCCTTCTAGTGTATTTTTCATTTCAGTTATTGTATTGACCATCTCTGTTTGTTTGTTCTTTAATTTTCTAGGTATTTGTTCTTTAATTCTTCTAGGTCTTTGTTAAACATTTCTTGCATCTTCTCAATCTTTGCCTCCATTTTTTTTCCCGAGGTCCTGGATCATCTTCACTATCATTATTCTGAGTTCTTTTTTCTGGAAGGTAGACTCTCTCCACTTCATTTAGTTGTTTTTCTGGGATTTTATCTTGTTCCTTCAGGTGGTATATAGTCCTCTGCCTTTCCTTTTTGCCTATCTTTCTGTGATTGTGGTTTTCATTCCACAGGCTGCAGGATTCTAGTTCTTGCTTCTGCTGTCTGCTCTCTGGTGGATGAGGCTATCTAAGAGGCTTGTGCAAGCTTTCTGAATGGAGTGACTGGTGTTGGGGAGGAAGAGAATTTTTAATTTTAAAAAATTAACTTAAATTTAACTTGTCACATGAAAGCTTCCAGATAGGGCAGTTGTTCTGCAGCTGCACTTCAATCTACTGGGTTGGAACCCTACACTCCCAACTTCATTTATTTCTTTGACTTGTTCATAAATTTGGTTAAAAAGTAAAGAAGAATGAGTTTTCTGTGATTGATTTATTGATTAGTCATGCTAGTGATGTAAGGACCTATCAGTCACCTCTTTAATATGCCTTGGAAGTTAGTCACTCAGATCAAAGCAAAACTGGGGAACCCAAGCAGCTAGAGAAACACTCACTCTGGCTTAGTTAGGTAAAA
The DNA here is from genome assembly GCF_949987535.1 of Balaenoptera acutorostrata. Classification (NCBI taxonomy): domain Eukaryota; kingdom Metazoa; phylum Chordata; class Mammalia; order Artiodactyla; family Balaenopteridae; genus Balaenoptera; species Balaenoptera acutorostrata. The sequence continues at coordinate 55,521,153 of NC_080080.1, read as the reverse complement.
AATACTGTCTTCTATTCACTGTCTGGATGCCTTATTGATGAAGTCTGAGAATCTCTTAGATGTGTTTATGATAATGTCACTATTTGAATCATATTTTAAACTGTTCAAGTTGAAAAGTTAAATTATGCTAATAACTTACCATAAATAAGAGACTTATTACTCTTAAATAAATACATGAGTCTTATTTACTCTTAAATTATCATTCAAGAGTGCTTAGCCTCAGTCTAATCTGGCTTCAGAGTTCTGCCCCAAGTGAGAAATGTTTATTTATCTGGTAGCACACAGAGCAGCTCTTGGCAGAAGTGATGTGCAGCCAGAAACAAAGTGAACTGACTTTATGGTTGTGTTTGAATTTACAAATTAAACTGTATATCAAATGTTTTCCCAGAAAGCAGTGTCCATATGCTCAGTGACTTTACTGCACCTTACAAGAGAAGATGAAGAGTAGGAGGGTTGGCCCGAGTCATTCTCACTCATTTAATCCTTGAGCATCTTGACCCTTAATGGCTGGTCTATGAGAGAAAAAATAATTAGGTCATGTATAATATTTAGCCAACTCCTTATTTACTTTCACACATTATTTTTCTCAACATGCTATTTCACTCACTAATATCTGAAGACGGTTTCAAATAACACTGATGTCAAACCTGTGGTCAAATTGCTTAAAAATCTTTTGGGGATTGTGTCATAAAAATACAATGTATGGATTGTATTTGTAAGTTTCCATTAAGCTGTGAAATACTTTGATTGTAAATGCATTTAGTTCTTTTGTGAACCTTCCAAATTCATTCTTTAATTTGGAAGTGAAAATAGCAGCCCCAAAGAATCATGGCTTAAAGATTGAACAGTTACTGCATGATTAATATTTTCCTTTCTTTTGAAATCATTTCCAAACTTCAGAAATGTGCATATTCTTCTATTTCATTTCCCACCCTTCCCATTCTTTCCTGGAATTTTGTTATTATTGTTCTAAATTCAGGTTTCATTCACTATTATCATCAAATTATTTTTATATTACTCTCCAAAGGCCATCTCATGGCCAAATATCAACAACTTTGGCTTGATATTTTCAAACATAAGAAACTACAGAAACAAATAAAATCAAGACAAATACTACAACTTAAAAAAATGAAAATGTAAAGAAAATCAAGACAAATATTATAATTTAAAAATAAATGAAAATGTAAATAAATTAAAAAGTAAATATAAATATATATATATATATATATAATATATAGAAATTAAGGAAATCAGTATATTAATGAATTATCATGGCCAAGCAGACCTAATTTATTTTTTATTCTACAAATAAAAAATATAACCCCTTGCTATAAATAGTATGTGTCTTTCAGCTTTTGTAATAGGTTTCTGAGGATATGAAAGAAGTTTTAAAAAGTTTGTTGAGAATGCTAAATTATGCTGGTGGCTTTTATTTCTCCTAATATTTTTAAAATTTAGTTTATTAAAAAAACAAACAAACAAACAAACAAGACTTAAATCTTGCTTCGCCACCAATAATTCATTAATGGCTCTTTGATGAACTCAATATTTTTTAAACACATGCAAACATGTGTAAGTCAAAATCATTTTGCAGACAAATTATAAAAATCTCCATGATATAAAATAACTGTTTTGTTATAATTGATAACAGTCTTCATAAAACACAGGGCTTTGTAAAGGTGGTCCATATTCAGTTTTTTTTTTTTTTTTCAAACATCTTTATTGAAGTATAATTGCCTTACAATAGTGTGTTAGCATCTGCTTTATAACAAAGTGAATCTGTTATACATATACAATATGTTCCCATTTCTCTTCCCTCCTGCATCTCCCTCCCTCCCACCCTCCCCATCCCACCCCTCTAGGTGGTCACAAAGCACCGAGCTGATCTCCCTGTGCTATGCGGCTGCTTCCCACTAGCTATCTATTTTACATTTGGTAGTGTATATATGTCCATGACACTCTCTTACCCTGTCACATCTCACCCCACCCCCTCCCCATATCCTCAAGTCCATTCTCTAGTAGGTCTGTGTCTTTATTCCCGTCTTGCCACTAGGTTCTTCATGGCCTTTTTTTTTTTTTTTTTCCCTTAGATTCCATATATATGTGTTAGCATACTGTATTTGTTTTTCTCTTTCTGACTTACTTCACTCTGTATGACAGACTCTAACTCCATCCACCTCATTACAAATACCTCCATTTCATTTCTTTTGATGGCTGAGTAATATTCCATTGTATATATGTGCCACATCTTCTTTATCCATTCATCTGTCAATGGACATTTAGGTTGCTTGCATGTCCTGGCTATTGTAAATAGAGCTGCAATGAACATTTTGGTACATGACTCTTTTTGACCTATGGTTTTCTCAGGGTATATGCCCAGTAGTGGGATTGCTGGGTCGTATGGTAGTTCTATTTGTAGTTTTTTAAGGAACCTCCATACTGTTCTCCATAGTGGCTGTATCAATTTACATTCCCACCAACAGTGCAAGAGTGTTCCCTTTCCTCCACACCCTCTCCAGCATTTATTGTTTCTAGATTTTTTGATGATGGCCATTCTGACCGGTGTGAGATGATATCTCATTGTAGTTTTGATTTGCATTTCTCTAATGATGAATGATGTTGAGCATTCTTTCATGTGTCTGTAGGCCATCTGTATATCTTCTTTGGAGAAATGTCTATTTAGATCTTCTGCCCATTTTTGGATTGGGTTGTTCGTTTTTTTTGTTATTGAGCTGCATGAGCTGCTTGTAAATCTTGGAGATTAATCCTTTGTCAGTTGCTTCATTTGCAAATATTTTCTCCCATTCTGAGGGTTGTCTTTTGGTCTTGTTTATGGTTTCCTTTGCTGTGCAAAAGCTTTTCAGTTTCATTAGGTCCCATTTGTTTATTTGTGTTCTTATTTCCATTTCTCTGGGAGCTGGGTCAAAAAGAATCTTGCTTTGATGTATGTCATAGAGTGTTCTGCCTATGTTTTCCTCTAAGAGTTTGATAGTGTCTGCCCTTACACTTAGGTCTTTAATCCATTTTGAGTTTATTTTTGTGCATGGTGTCAGGGAGTGTTCTAATTTCATACTTTTACATGTTCCTGTCCAATTTTCCCAGCACCACTTATTGAAGAGGCTGTCTTTTCTCCACTGTATATGCTTGCCTCCTTTATCAAAGATAAGTTGACCATATGTGTGTGGGTTTATCTCTGGGCTTTCTATCCTGTTCCATTGATCTATATTTCTGTTTTTGTGCCAATACCAAACTGTCTTGATTACTGAAGCTTTGTAATATAGTCTGAAGTCAGGGAGCCTGATTCCCCCAGCTCCATTTTTCGTTCTCAAGATTGCTTTGGCTATTCGGGGTCTTTTGTGTTTCCATACAAATTGTGAAATTTTTTGTTCTAGTTCTGTGAAAAATGCCAGTGGTAGTTTGATAGGGATTGCATTGAATCTGTAGATTGCTTTGGGTAGTAGAGTCATTTTCACAATGTTGATTCTTCCAATCCAGGAACATGGTGTATCTCTCCATCTATTTGTATCATCTTTAATTTCTTTCATCAGTGTCTTATAATTTTCTGCATACAGGTCTTTTGTCTCCTTAGGTAGGTTTATTCCTAGATATTTTATTCTTTTTGTTGCAATGGTAAATGGGAGTGTTTTCTTAATTTCACTTTCAGATTTTTCGTCATTAGTGTATAGAAATGCAAGAGATTTCTGTGCATTAATTTTGTATCCTGCTACTTTACCAAATTCATTGATTAGCTCTAGGAGTTTTCTGGTAGCATCTTTAGGATTCTCTATGTATAGTATCATGTCATCTGCAAATAGTGACAGCTTTACTTCTTCTTTTCCGATTTGGATTCCTTTTATTTCTTTGTCTTCTCTGAATGCTGTGGCTAGGACTTCCAGAACTATGTTGAATAATAGTGGTGAGAGTGGGCAACCTTGTCTTGTTCCTGATCTTAGTGGAAATGGTTTCAGTTTTTCACCATTGAGGACAATGTTGGCTGTGGGTTTGTCATATATGGCCTTTATTATGTTGAGGAAAGTTCCCTCTATGCCTACTTTCTGCAGGGCTTTTATCATAAATGGGTGTTGAATTTTGTCAAAAGCTTTCTCTGCATCTATTGAGATGATCATATGGTTTTTCTCCTTCAATTTGTTAATATGGTGTATCACATTGATTGATTTGCGTATATTGAAGAATCCTTGCATTCCTGGGATAAACCCCACTTGATCATGGTGTATGATCCTTTTAATGTGCTGTTGGATTCTGTTTGCTAGTATTTTGTTGAGGATTTTTGCATCTATGTTCATCAGTGATATTGGCCTGTAGTTTTCTTTCTTTGTGACATCTTTGTCTGGTTTTGGTATCAGGGTGATGGTGGCCTCGTAGAATGAGTTGGGGAGTGTTCCTCCCTCTGCAATATTTTGGAAGAGTTTGAGAAGGATAGGTGTTAGCTCTTCTCTAAATGTTTGATAGAATTCGCCTGTGAAGCCATCTGGTCATTGGGCTTTTGTTTGTTGGAAGGTTTTTAATCACAGTTTCAATTTCAGTGCTTGTGATTGGTCTGTTCATATTTTCTATTTCTTCCTGGTTCAGTCTCGGCAGTTTGTGCATTTCTAAGAATCTGTCCATTTCTTCCAGGTTGTCCATTTTATTGGCATATAGTTGCTTGTAGTAATCTCTCATGATCTTTTGCATTTCTGCAGTGTCAGTGGTTACTTCTCCTTTTTCATTTCTAATTCTATTGATCTGAGTCTTCTCCCTTTTTCTCTTGATGAGTCTGGCTAATGGTTTATCAATTTTGTTTATCTTCTCAAAGAACCAGCTTTTAGTTTCATTGATTTTTGCTATTGTTTCCTTCATTTCTTTTTCATTTATTTCTGACCTGATCTTTATAATTTCTTTCCTTCTGCTGGCTTTGGGGTTTTTTTGTTCTTCTTTCTCTAATTGCTTTAGGTGCAAGGTTAGTTTGTTTATTCGAGATGTTGCCTGTTTCTTGAGGTAAGCTTGTATTGCTATAAACGTCCCTCTTCGCACTGCTTTTGCTGTGTCCCATAGGTTTTGGGTCGTCGTGTCTCCCTTGTCATTTGTTTCTAGGTATTTTTTGATTTCCCCTTTGATTTCTTCAGTAATCACTTCGTTATTAAGTAATGTATTGTGTAGCCTCCATGTGTTTGTATTTTTTACAGATCTTTTCCTGTAATTGATATCTAGTCTCATAGCGTTGTGGTCGGAAAAGATACTTGATACGATTTCAATTTTCTTAAATTTACCAAGGCTTGATTTGTGACCCAAGATATGATCTATCCTGGAGAATGTTCCATGAGCACTTGAGAAAAATGTGTATTCTGTTGTTTTTGGGTGGAATGTCCTATAAATATCAATTAAGTCCATATTGTTTAATGTATCATTTAAAGCTTGTGTTTCCTTATTTATTTTCATTTTGGATGATCTGTCCATTGGTGAAAGTGGGGTGTTAAAGTCCCCTACTATGATTGTGTTGGTGTCAATTTCCCCTTTCATGGCTGTTAGTATTTGCCTTATGTATTGAGGTGCTCCTATGTTGGGTGCATAAATATTTACAATTGTTATACCTTCCTCTTGGATCGATCCCTTGATCATTATATAGTGTCCTTCTTTGTCTCTTGTAATAGTCTTTATTTTAAAGTCTATTTTGTCTGATATGAGAATTGCTACTCCAGCTTTCTTTTGATTTCCATTTGCATGGAATATCTTTTTCCATCCCCTCACTTTCAGTCTGTATGTGTCCCTAGGTCTGAAGTGGGTCTCTTGTAGACAGCATATGTATGGGTCTTGTTTTTGTATCCATTCAGCCAGCCTGTGTCTTTTGGTGGGAGCATTTAATCCATTTACATTCAAGGTAATTATCGATATGTATGTTCCTATTCCCATTTTCTTAAATGTATTGGGTTTGTTATTGTAGGTGTTTTCCTTCTCTTGTGTTTCTTGCCTAGAGAATTTCCTTTAGCATTTGTTGTAAAGCTGGTTTGGTGGTGCTGAACTCTCTCAGCTTTTGCTTGTCTGTAAAGGTTTTAATTTCTCCATCGAATCTGAATGAGATCCTTGCTGGGTAGAGTAATCTTGGTTTCTAGGTTTTTCTCCTTCATGACTTTAAGTATATCCTGCCACTCCCTTCTGGCTTGCAGAATTTCTGCTGAGAGATCAGATGTTAACCTTATGGGGATTCCCTTGTGTGTTATTTGTTTTTTTTCCCTTGCTGCCTTTAATATGTTTTCCTTATATTTAATTTTTGACAGTTTGATTAATATGTGTCTTGGCGTGTTCCTCCTTGGGTTTATCCTGTATGGGACTCTCTGTGCTTCCAGGACTTGATTAACTATTTCCTTTCCCATATTAGGGAAGTTTTCAACTATAATCTCTTCAAAAATTTTCTCAGTCCCTTTCTTTTTCTCTTCTTCTTCTGGTACCCCTATAATTCAAATGTTGGCACGTTTAATGTTGTCCCAGAGGTCCCTGAGACTGTCCTCAGTTCTTTTCATTCTTTTTTCTTTATCCTGCTCTGTAGTAGTTATTTCCACCATTTTATCTTCCAGGTCACTTATCCTTTCTTCTGCCTCAGTTATTCTACTATTGATCCCATCTAGAGTATTTTTAATTTCATTTATTGTGTTTTTCATCATTGCTTGGTTCCTCTTTAGTTCTTCTACATCCTTGTTAAATGTTTCTTGCATTTTTTCTATTCTGTTTCCAAGATTTTGGATCATCCTTACTATCATTATTCTGAATTCTTTTCCAGGTAGACTCCCTATTTCCTCTTCATTTGTTAACTCCAGTGTGTTTTGATCCTGCTCCTTCATCTGCTGTGTGTTTTTCTGTCGTCTCATTTTGCCTATCTTACTGTGTTTGGGGTCTCCTTTTCACAGGCTGCAGGTTCGTAGTTCCCGTTGTTTTTGGTATCTGTCCCCAGCGGCTAAGGTTGGTTCAGTGGGTTGTGTAGGCTTCCTGGTGGAGGGAACTAGTGCCTGAGTTCTGATGGATGAGGCTAGATCTTGTCTTTCTGGTGGGCACGTCCACGTCTGGTGGTGTATTTTGTGGTGTCTGTGGCCTTATTATGATTTTAGGCAGCCTCTCTGCCAATGGATGGGGTTGTGTTCCTGTCTAGCTAGTTGTTTGGCATAGGATGTCCAGCACTGTAGCTTGCTGGTCGTCGAGTGAAGCTGGGTCTTGATGTTGAGATGGAGATCTCTGGGAGATTTTTGCCGTTTGGTATTACGTGGAGCTGGGAGGTCTCTTGTGGACCAGTGTTCTGAAGTTGGCTCTCCCACCTCAGAGGCACGGCCCTGATGCCTGGCTGGAGCACCAAGAGCCTTTCGTCCACACGGCTCAGAGTAAAAGGGAGAAAAAATAGAAAGAAAGAAAGAAAGAGGCTATAATATAGTGAAGTAAAATAAAGCTATTGTAAAGCAAAGCTATACAGACAAAATCTCACCCAGAAGCATATACATATACACTCACAAAAAAAAGGAAAAGGGGAAAAATTAATATCTCCTGCTACCAGAGTCCACCTCCTGAATTTGGGCTGATTCGTTGTCTATTCAGGTATTCAACAGATGCAGGCACAGCAAGTTGTTTGTGGAGCTTTAATCCGCTGCTTCTGAGGCTGCTGGGAGAGATTTCCCCTTCTCTTCCCTGTTCGCACAGCTCCTGGGGTTCAGCTTTGGATTTGGACCCGCCTCTGCGTGTAGGTCGCCTGAGGGAGTCTGTTCCCCGCCCAGACAGGACGGGGTTAAAGGAGCAGCTGCTTCGGGGGCTCTGGCTCACTCAGGCGGGGGGAGGGAGCGGTACGGAGGAGGCAGGGCGAGCCTGCGGCGGCCGAGGCCGGCGTGACGTTGCACCAGCTCGAGGCGCGCAGTGCGTTCTCCCGGGGATGTTGTCCCCGGATCCCGGGACCCTTGCAGTGGCGGGCTGCACAGGCTCCCGGGAGGGGAGGTGTGGAGAGTGACCTGTGCTCACACACAGGCTTTTTGGAGGCGGCAGCAGCAGCCCCAGCGTCTCACGCCCGTCTCTGGGGTCCACGCTGATCGCCGTGGCTTGCGCCCTTCTCTGGAGTTCGTTTAGGCGGCGCTCTGAATCCCCTCTCCTTGCGCGCAGCGAAACAAAGAGGCAAGAAAAAGTCTCTTGCCTCTTCGGCAGCTGCAGACCTTTTCCCGGTCTCCCTCCCGGCTAGCTGTGGTGCGCCAACCCCTTCAGGCTGTGTTCACGCTGCCAGTCCCAGTCCTCTCCCTGCGATCCGACCGAAGCCCTAGCCTCAGCTCCCAGCCCCGCCCGTCCCGGCGGCTAAGCAGACAAGCCTCTCGGGCTGGTGAGTGCTGCTCGGCGCCGAGCCTCTGTGCGGAAACCTCTCCGCTTTGCCCTCCGCACCTCTGTGGCTGCGCTCTCCTCCGTGGCTCTGAAGCTTCCCCCCTCCGCCCCCCGCAGTCTCCGCCCGCGAAGGGGCTCCTAGTGCGTGGAAACCTTTCCTCCTTCACGGCTCCCTCCCACTGGTGCAGGTGCCGTCCCTATTCTTTTGTCTCTGTTATTTCTTTTTTCTTTTGCCCTACCCAAGTACGGGGGGAGTTTCTTGCCTTTTTGGAGGTCGGACGTTTTCTGCCAGCGTTCAGTGGGTGTACTGTAGGAGCAGTTCCACGTGTAGGTGTATTTCTACTGTATCTGTGGGAAGGAATGTGATCTCCGCGTCTTACTCTTCCGCCATCTTCTCTATCATCCCCATATTCAGTTTTAAAAATACATAATATGTGTGGAGGGGCTGGGTGTGGGTATTTGTCATTATAACAATTGAAAAAAGTGAGCTCTTATTTTCTGTAAAGAAAGAAAAAAGGCATTTGTGAAGAATACAGACCAAAAGCTTCCCAATTATTTGTGTACATGTTGAAAAACATTGACATTTTCTTTATGAGTCTTTTTCACAGAATATGTAAATATATAGGGCCTTAAGATCTTACTCTTTGACTTTTTTTTTCCTTTTTGATGTTCCTCTACATTATTCAGCTTTAAAAAACATATTTTGCAATATTGAAAAATACAGGTAAATTACTGTTCACTTTATTACTGGCTTTCATCTGGCAACAAAGCTAGAATACTCCATTTATACTATATTTTAAAATATGTTTCAACTGGATTAAATTTATACAAAGTTATAAAGTTTATATAATGTTATTGTTTTTCTCTAACCTTAAGTATGATTGGAAGAAAAATTTTAATAACTATATTTATAAACTAGTGCTGTTAGGGCTTCCCTGGTGGCGCAGTGGTTGAGAGTCTGCCTGCTAATGCAGGGGACACGGGTTCGGGCCCTGGTCTGGGAGGATCCCACGTGCCACGGAGCAGCTGGGCCCGTGAGCCACAACTGCTGAGCCTGCGCGTCTGGAGCCTGTGCCCCGCAACGGGAGGGGCTGCGATGGTGAAGGGCCCGCGCACCGCGATGAGGAGCGGTCCCTGCACCGCGATGGGGAGTGGCCCCCACTTGCCGTAGCTGGAGAGGGCCCTCGCACGAACCGAAGACCCAACACAGCCAAAAATAAATAAATAAATAAATAAAGTAGCTATAAACTAGTGCTGTTAGAGATTTTGCTAAGCAAATAGGAAATAGAACAAAGGAATAGAGACAAAAAAACAGTAACAATGACATCAAAAAGAATGGAAAAAATGTCAAAAGGCAAATGCAAGATTGTGAAAAAATAATTTCAACACATTTCATATACAAGTGACAATATCCCCAGTTGGTATCTCCCCAAGTTACTCCAGACTTCTACATCCAACTATGACCACATCTGGGATGGATGGTAGGCATCTCAAACTTATCCTGCTATTAAGAAGACCTCTGATCCTCAAACAAACGATCAAATTTAAATGCAACATCTAAAACTTCAACATATCCTTATCTGCTGTACTTTCAAAATATACCCAGAATTCAACCATTGTTTTATCCTCCACTGCCATCTCAGTTCACTATCATTTCTTTCCTGGATTACTGAAGTCTCCAAAGTTATCTTCTTGGTTCTGCCTTTACGAAATCTCCTCCCTATCTGGCCAAACATCAATTTGGAAGCCAGGGTGATTCTTTTAAATGAGTTAGGTCTTGTCACTCTTCAGCTCAGATCTTTCTAATGACTTCCCATTTCACTCAGAATAAAAAGTAAAATTCTTATAATGGGCCCCTGGGCCCTCCATTATCTATTAGTCTTCTACTACCGTAGACTCCCTGATCTCATTTTCTACTTTTCTCACTCTTTGTTATTGTGCTGCAACCACACAGCCTTCCCAACAGTTCAACCATCAGTCAGAAATGCTCACCAAAGGGTATTGGTGCTTGTTCTTTTCTCTGTTTGGAATGTTCTTTACAAAGTATAGACATCATTCCCTAGCTTAGATCCTTGGATCTTTGCTTAGCTACATCTCTAGGACATTTTTTGACTATTCCATTTAAAATAGCATTTCCAAAAATCATCCTTCACTTTGCCTCCTCCCTCCTGCTTATGTTTCACCACCTAATATACCATATGTTGTACTAATTCATATCTCTCATCTCTAGAATATGATTTTCATGAAGGCAGGCATTTTTGCCTATTTTGTTCACTGGATTCCACTGCCTACAATAAAACCTGTCACATAGTGGACATTCAATGTATATGTATTGAATGAATGAATAAATGAATGAATGCTTAATATTTAAAGAGGTTTTTTTTTACTGATATAGTAGGAAAAGTTGGCAAAGGATATGAATAGACAATTCACAGGTAAGGAAATCTAAATAGCCAATAAACACTCGAAAATATGTTCAACTCAACAGAATAAAGGTAATTGCAAAATTTTGTAAAACAAGATTTTAATTTTTCCATCAGATTGGGATATTAAAAAATTATAAAATGCAGAGACTGAGGAGGTATGAATTTCTGTAACATATTTGTTTTTTGGGTTTTTTATTTTTGAATGAGATGCTGGATATCTTCTGTTCCTTAACTGATTTCACCCCACATTGACATGGTAACTGAAAGGATTCTTGTGGTCTCTGTGGGAGAAGCACAATCATTTTACTTGGACAAAGGGAAAGATCAATGGTAAAGTATTTGGGATGAGTGCCGTGAAGGATATTTTCCATTCCTTCCTCTTGGTCCATTCTCAAACTTTTCCCCGTTCTTCTTTGAGCTTTTGGGGAAATTACCTGCAGAAATTACATTAATAGGATCTCTGTCCTTTGAATTTCTTGGTTTTATTCAGCAAGTGAGGGGATTCAGCAGAAGATGAGAGTGAGGAAGAAGGCTGAGGTCATAGTATGTATTTCATCATCTCCCTAATATCAGGATCTCCACTGCCTGACTGCATCTCTCAAGGAAGGTTGCAACTCCTGTGGGACAAGCCTTTTCACACATTCTGCCTCTAAAGTCTTCTGATCTAGAAGTGGTAATTCTTCAGTGTTACTAGCACTAGAGAATTGAACCATCCCTGGTGTTCTCCCTAAATCCTGCCCACTCTTTTATAACTGGTCCTTTTATTAAACTTTTCTCAAATTTGATGATTTTAATATGTCAATGTTTCATGCTGGAGCCTAACTGATACAAAAAGCAATCTGACTATACATCAAAACTAAAAATATATGTAATCTATTATAACTTTTGAAAACCTAGCCTATTAAAACAAAAGCACCAGTACTTGCAGAATATTGCAGCATTAATTGTAATAGCAAGATAACTGAAAATAATCAGAATGTCTCTCAATGGGGGAGCAGTTATGTAGATTATGGTTATGATCATATTGAGGTTGTTAATGCAGTTATTAAAAGAGAATTACTTAGAAGTATATCTTAATTTGGAAAGATAACCAAGATATATTTTAAATAAGAAAATTATGAGCCAAAGTTATTATCACACTTTTAAAAATATCAATAAACCTCATATATGTGTATGGATAAGAGTCTGGGGAGATACCATGAAGCTATTAATATTAAAAAGGGTTGAGGGGAGATATTTTACATTTTTCTTTAAAATATTTTCTTTGTTTCATGATGTAAAATGAACATTACTTCTACTTTTGAAATTAAAAAAAAATAATTAAGAACTGGTAAGAGTAATGAACACAACTATGTTTATACAGGCTAAGAGTTTCTCCATGTCCGAACTCAGACTTTATTTTCCAGCTTTTTTTAACTTTCCTATAATGTCTACAGAGAAATCAGAAATCTCCTTTACTGAGGTAACAGGTCGCAGAAGAAGGAAGAGGGCTGAGTGAGGACCTTTCCATTTTAGTCTCTCCTGTTCTTTCTTATGGTCTGACTCATGTCAACTAAGACCACCAAATTCCCTCTACCTTTTACATGACAGCCGTATGGAAACATCAGATATTTTTCTTCTGCTTTGACAGCCCTTATGACCATATAGTATGTTGAAAAGGTAACTGAGAAATATTTATTTAATTTTTAACTTATTATAGAAATGCTAATGTTTATGTAGAGTCAGGAACTTATGGGTTCAAATCAACCTCACCAGTATCACTTAATATCTCTAAACTGGGAAGTTGTTCTTATCTAAAGAGTGAAGATGATAATAATTGCTTCCCTCCCAGATGTTATAAAGTAATACATAAAATATTTGACATGTTATATATCCTCAACCAAATAGTAATTCCATTTCCTTAGCAACATTTTTATAATCTACTTAATATTGATTATTTAATTTTCAGTTCAGATTTAATCAGTCATAACTGAGTCAACCCAAAGAGGAGGTTGGTACTGTGGTTTAGAATTAGGATATATAATAAATTCTGTTCAAATTCTGTATCAGAAGCTTTGTCAAAGTTATTTTAAAATATTTTTTTTTCTCAATGATACTTCCATCCTTTGCTTTTGTAATTCAACCTCTTTTCCACAAAGTCCAGGAACCCAACCACTTAACATACAAATTAATTTCTACACTTGTCCTGGTATTTAGTTTTGTTTTGTTTTGTTTTTTAATTTTCCTTTCATACTGTTCAAGATAACATGATTATATATTGCTGAATGTTCTAATAAGAGATAAGAAAACGACCTCAGAAGCATGTGTACGTATAATATAAAGAATGCTAGCATCTTCCCTAACACATGTTTCTGAGGGGACAAAGGGCTGCTAACACCAGGCTATGTATCACATGTTACCAGTTCAGTGTTTGATTGTTTTCCCAAGCTGGTCTTGGACCTTGGAAATGATCTTTTCCTTTGAGTACCTGAACTGAGAAAAGGATGTAGGCTGTCTAAACTTATACATGATGACTTTATACAAGAACTCCAATTTGGAGGCAAGATCAAGAAGGCAGAGTAGGGGGACCTTGAGTTCACCTCCTCTCATGAACACAACAAAATTACAAAGACATATAGAACAACTTTCTCTGAGAAAGACCTGAAGACTAGCAGAACAGCTCTTCTACAGTTAAGTATATAAAGAAAAAAAAAAAAAAAACACATCAAGGCAAGTTGGAGGAGAAAAGAAGTGATCTAGTCAGGACGCATGCCCTTGGTGGGCAAGCCACAAGTGGGAGGGAATGTCACAAACTTAGAGGTCCTACCTAATGAGCAAGGGTTTTGAACGCCATATTGGGTACCCAAGCCCAGGGTACTGGCACCAGGAAGATGAACCCCCTTAACTGGCTTTGAAACAAGCAGGGTTTATGACTGGAAGAGCCAGAAGGTTGTAGGAAAAAAGAAAACAAAAAACAAAAAAAACTAGGCTGCTCTTAAAGGACATTCACACAAATGTGCTCACTCCACATCTTAGCACAGAGGCAGCAGATTGAAAAGCACCTGGTATTCTAGCTGGTCTTCCAAGATGGTCCCAGCACAGCCCCCCAGCCCACAGCCTGCTCTGGCTCCAAACCCCCCACAAAGCAGCAGCCCTAAAAAAAAACTCAGGAGAAGTCCTGTCATGCACTAGTCTCCAGCTCTAGCTCCTCTGGCTCCAGTTCACCCCCACCAAGGTGGTGGTTTCCAACATTCCCCAGGAGAAACCCTGGCCTGCACTGGGCTCCAGCTCCAGCCCCCTAACCCCACCAAGGAGACAGCTTCCAATACACCAGGGAGAAGCCACACCCCATACTCACTTCAGCTCCAGCCCTTCTGTCAAACCATCAGGCACACAGTCTCTGTAAGGATGCTCCCACACAAGGACACACTGCCAATACCCAGATAGATAACTGTTTCACCTAATAAATAGAGAAACATGGAAAGCCAAACAAATTGAGAGGAGAGAGTACTATGTACCCAAACAAGAGAACGAGATAACCCTCCTCAAAAAAACCCTAATGAAACAGAGCTAAGTAATTTACCTGATAAAGAGTTCAAAACAACAGTCATAAAAATACTCCCTTCCCTCAACAGAATAGAGAAACACAGTGAGAACTTAACAAAGAATTAGAAAAAAATAAAAAAGAACCAATCAGAGCTGAAGGATACAATAAATGAAATGAAAAATACATTAGAAGAAATCAACAACAGATTAGATGATACAGAAGAACACATAAGTGACCAAGAAAACAGAATAGTGGAAATCACTCAATCAGAACAGACAGAAAAAAAAGAATTTAAAAAAATTAGAGGGCTTCCCTGGTGGCGCAGTGGTTGAGAATCTGCCTGCCAATGCAGGGGACAGGGGTTCGGGCCCTGGTCTGGGAGGATCCCGCATGCCGCGGAGCAACTGGGCCCGTGAGCCACAATTACTGAGCCTGCGTGTCTGGAGCCTGTGCTCCGCAACAAGAGAGGCCGCGATGGTGAGAGGCCCGCGCACCGCGATGAAGAGTGGCCCCCGCTTGTCACAACTAGAGAAAGCCCTCGCAGAGAAACGAAGACCCGACACAGTCATAAATAAAATAAATTAATTAATTAAAAAATAAATAAATAAACTCACTTTAAAAAAATTAAAAAAAAAAAAAAATTAGAATATTTTAAGGGACCCCAGAGACAATGTTAAGTGTACTAACATTCACATTATAGGTGTCCCAGGAAGAGACGAGAGAGAGAAAAAGACAGAAAACTTATCTGATGAAATAATGGCTGAAAACTTCCCTAACATGTGGAAGAAAACAAATATCCAGGTCAGGTCCAGAAAATACAGAGTCCCAAACAACATGAACCCAAAGAGACTCACACTAAGACATATCATAATTAAAATGGCAAATGTTAAATATAAAGAGAGAATTTTAAAGGCATCAAGAGAAAAACAGAGTTACATACAAGGAAACTCCCATAAGGCTATAAGCTGATTTTTTTCAACAGAAATTTTGAAGTCCAGAAATGTGTGTCATGATATACTCACAGTGCTGAAAGGAAGAAAAAACCTACACCCAAGGATACTCTACACAGCAAGGTTATCATTCAGAATTGAAAGAGAGATAAAGAGTTTCCCAGACAACCAAAAACTAAGAGTCTGTCACCACTAAATTGGCCTTAAAAGAAATATTGAAAGGTCTTCCTTAAGTGAAAAAGAAAGGTCATAACAAGAAATAAGGAAATATATGAAGGAAAAAAATCTCACTGATAAAGGCAATTATATACTAAAGGCAGTGGATCAACAACTTAAAAAGTCAGTATGAAGATTAAAAGACAAAAGTCTAAAGAAATCAATGATAACTACAATAAGTAGTTAAGGGATATACAGAAAGATGTAAAATATGAAGTCAAGAACATAGAACCTGGGGAAGGGGTAAAATGTGGAGCTTTTAACTTAAACAACTATCAGTTTAAAGCAAAGATATATATATAGACACAGATGAAAAACATACAATAGATACACACACACACACACAAGAACAACAAAGAGAAAGGAACCCAAACATAACAGTAAAGAAAATCATCAAAGCACATGAAAAGAAACTAAAAGAAGAAGAAAAGAACAGAAAAGGGCTACCAAAACAACCAAAAACAAGTAACAGAATGTCAATAAGTACATACCTATCAATAATCACATTAAATATAAAAGAACTAAATGCTCCAATCAAAAGGTGACTGAATGGATAAAAAGCAACAACCATCCATGTGCTACCTACAAGAGAGTCACTCTAAAAGCTAAAAACACATACAGACTGCAACTGAAGGGAAGGAAAAAGACATCTCATGCAAATGGAAATGAAAAGA
Source organism: Balaenoptera acutorostrata (assembly GCF_949987535.1). Classification (NCBI taxonomy): domain Eukaryota; kingdom Metazoa; phylum Chordata; class Mammalia; order Artiodactyla; family Balaenopteridae; genus Balaenoptera; species Balaenoptera acutorostrata. The sequence continues at coordinate 55,505,024 of NC_080080.1, read as the reverse complement.
AAGTTGGGGTAGCAAAATAGATTTTAAAACAAACACTGTAACAAGAGACAAAGAAAGACAGTACATAAAGATAAAAGAGTCAATCCAAGTAGAGAATATAACATCTGTAAACATATAGGCACCTAACATAAGAGCATCCAAATTTATAAAGAGAATATTAGTAGACACAAATGGATAAATTGACAGTTATAAATTAATGGAAGTGGACTTTAATATCCCACTAACATCAGCAGATAAATCATCCAGAGAGAAAATCAATACAGAAACATTGACCTTAAATGACATATTAAGCGTGATGAACTTAATAATATCTACAGAACAGTCCATCCAAAAACAGCAGAGTACACATTCTTTCCAAGTGCACATGGAACATTCTCCAGGATAGTATTTGCTAGGTCACAAAATAAGTCTCAATGAATTTAAGAAGATTAAATCATATCAATCATCTTTTCCAATCACAACAGTATAAAACTAGAAATTAGTTACAGGAAAAAAACTGGAAAAAACACATATATGGAGACTAAGTAACATTCTACTAAAGAAACCAATGGGTCAACGAAGAAATTGAAGAGGACATTTTTAAAATACCCTGAGACAAATCAAAATAGAAACACAACTTTTGAAAATCTATGAGACCTAGCAAAAGCAGTTCTAAGAAGGAAGTTTACAGCAAGACAGGCCTACATCAAGAAACCAGAAAAATCTCAAGTAAACAACCTAACTTTGCACCTAAAGGAATTAGGGAAAGCCCAGAGTTAGTAGAAGGAAGAAAATAGTAAAGATCAGAGCAGAAATAAATGAAATAGAGAAACAAAAATAAATAAATAAATAGAAAAAAATCATTGAAACTAAGACCTGGTTTTTTTGAAAGATAAACAAATTGATAAACATTTAGCCAGACTCATTAAGAAAAAAAGAGAGGGCCCAAATGAATAAAATTAGAAATGAAAGAGAAGTTACAAACAACAGCACCAAAATACAAACAATCATAAGAGAATACTACCAACAACTATATATCAATAAATCAGACACCTAGAAGAAATGGATAAATTCCTAGAAACATACAACCTTCCAAGTATGCATCAGGAAGAAACAGAAAATCTGAACAGACCAATGACTAGTAATGAAATTGAATCAGTAATCAAAAAAATCCCAAAAAACAAAAGTCCAGGGCCAGACAGATTCACAGGGGAATTCTACCAAACATTTAAAGAGGCGTTAATACACACCTTTCTCAAACTATTACAAAAAATTGAAGTGGGGGGAGAACTTCCAAAATCATTCTAGAAAGCCATTATTACCCTGATACCAAAACTAGACAAAGACACTTAAGAAAAAAGTAAATTATAGGGAATATCCCAGATGAATATAGATGTAAAAGTCCTCAACAAAATATTAACAAACTGAATTCAACAATACCTTAAGAGGATCATACATCATGATCAATTGGGATTTATTCCAGGGATGTAAGGATGAATATCCTTGCAGGGTTCAATTTCCACAAATCAATTAATGTGATACACCATATTAACAAAACAAAGGATAACAATCACATGACCGTCTCAATAGATGCAGAAAAAGCTTTTGACAAAATCAACATCTATTCAAGATAAAAACTCTCAAATCAGTTGGAATAGAATGAACATACCTCAACATAATAAAGTCCATTTATGACCAACTTACAGCTAACATTATAATCACCGGTGAAAAGCTGAAAACTTTTCCTCTAAGATCAGGAATAAGACAAGGACACCCACTCTCACAACTTTTATTCAACATAATATTGGAATGGCAGAAGTAAAACTCATTATTTGCAGATGACATGATACTCTATATAGAAAACCCTGAAGACTCCACCAAAAAACTATTCTTAGAAATAATAAATAAATTCAGTAAAGTTGCAGGATACAAAATCAATATACAGAAATCTGCTGCATTTCTATACATTAATAATAAACTACCAGAAAAGAAATCAAGAAAACAATCCCATTCATCATCACATCAAAAATAATAAATATGTAGAAATATACTTAACCATGAAGGTGAAAGAGCTGTACTCTGAAAAATATAAGACAGTGATGAAAGAAATTGAAGACACCAGAAATAAGTGGAAAGATGTTTCATCTTCATGGATTGGAAGAATTAATATCATTAAAATGTCCATACTCCCAAAGCAATCTACAGACTCAATTCAACCCCTATGAAATACCAATGGCATTTTTCACAGAACTAGGACAAATAATCCTAAAATCTGAATGGAACCACAAAAGACCCAAATAGCCATACAATCTTACTAAAGAAAAAAACTAGAGATCCCTGGCTTCAAACAATACTACAAACCTATAGTAATCAAAACAGTATGGTACTGACACAAAAACAGATATATATATATATATATATATATATCTATATCTATATATATATATATATAGATAGATATATATATATATATATATATCAGTAGAACAGAAGAGAGAGTCCAGAAATGAACCCACACTTATACGGGCATTTAATCTCTGACAAAGGAGGCAAGAATATACAATAGGAAAAAGACAGTCTCTTCAATAAATGGTGTTGGGAAAACTGGACAGGTACCCACAAAAGAATAAAACTGGACTACTTTTTCACACCCCATACAAAATAAACTCAAAATGGAGTAGAGGCTTAAATGTGAGACCTGAAAACATAAAACTCCTAGAAGAAAATAAACAGTAAACTCTTTAACATCAGTCTTAGCAGTATATTTTTGGATCTGTCTTCTCAGGTAAGGGCAACAAAAGCAAAAATACAAATGGGACCACATCAAACTAAAAAAACTTTTGCACAGCAAAGAAAAACATCAACAAAACAAAAGTCTACCTAACAAATGGGAGAAGATATTTGCAAGTGATATGTCCAATAAGGGGTAAATATCCAAAATACATAAAGAACTCATACAACTCAATATCAAAACAACAACAGCAACAACAATCGATTAAAAATTTGCTAGAAGACCTGAATAGGCATTTTTCCAAAGATGTACAGATGACCAACATGCACTTGAAAATATGCTCAATGTCACTAATCACCAGAGAAATACAAATCAAAACCACAATGATACATCATTTCACACCTGTCAGAATGGCTGTCATCAAAAAGACAACAAATAACAAGTATTTGCAAGGTTGTGGAGAAAAGGGAAACTCTTACACTGTTGGTGGGAATGTAAATTGATATAGCCACTATGGGAAACAGTGTGAAGTTTCTTCAAAAGATTATAAATGGAACTACCATACAACCCAGCAATTCGACACCTGGGTATTTATCTAAAGAAAATGAAAATGCTAATTATAAAAGATATATTCACCCCAATGTTCATAGCAGCATTATTTACAGTAGCCAAGATATGCAACCAAACTAAGTGTCCATCAACAGATAAATGGATAAAGAAGATGTGGTATATATATATACAATGAAATACTACTCAACCATGAAAAATAATGAAATCTTGCCATTTGCAACAATATGGATGGAACTAGAGGGTATTATGCTTAATGAAATAAGTCAGATAGAAAAAGACAAATACTGGATGTTTTCACTTATATGTGGAATCTTAAACACAAAACAAACAGAAACAGACACAGACGCAGAAAACAAACTAGTGGTTGACAGGGGTGGGAGGGTATGGTTGAAATAGGTAAAGGGGATTAAGAGGTACAGACTACTTATTATAAAATAAATATGTCACAGCGATGTGATGTACTGCATAAGGAATATAGTCCATAATGTTATAGTAAGTTTGTATGGTACATAATATTTAAAAATACTGAACACTATGTTGTACACCTGAAAATAATATAATTATATAAGTCAACTATATTTCAATTAAAAAAAGAAACCAATAAGGTAATGTACAATGAGAAACCTAAGTAGAAGGAAACCTGGGTAATTTTATTAAATGACCCAACTTCTGAGAAAATGAATGAAGAGAAAACATTTTCCTGAGAAATATGAGATCAGAATATGAAGTTGATTTGTCTTCTGTGATATATTCAACAATCAAAGGCTGTCCAGGCAGGCATCTCTTATGTTGTCTAAAAGGATAGTTACTTTAGTAAGTTAAGAAAGATAGTGTGGTGGTGTCGTGTGGTGGTGTCTTGATCAAAAGGCTTTAACTCTTGTTTTTCTAGATGCTACAAGGCCACTAAAATTCTGTGTATGTTTTTATTACCACTTTAGTTGTCTTCATTTCTGTGACAGCCTACACCATCCATGGTGTTTAAAATTCCATTATCTTTCTTCCCTATCCATGACATTTCCCTCTCTGTGTCATTCTGTTGTTCTAGATCCTTTACATAATCTGGGAGTCTATCTCACTTGATTGGCATTTACTTTTGTTCACTGATTTAAAGACAGCATAAAGGTAATAATTTTGTTGTTTAAAATTGTCTTCCTTGCATCTAGCATAGTGTTAGGAAAGTAAATTTTATATTAAAAAAAGAAAAGTTCAGAGTGTTGGAGTAGAAACTCACTATAACTTAGATGTTATGGGGAAAAAAATTAAGCCAGATAAACTTTGTCCTGCTCATGGTTTTTATTTCCGAGGACAAGCATGGCCCATAGTATATCCAGGCCTGCATTAAAAATAGGCTTCAAAGGGGGTTCTCTGTGCATGGAGTCTGTATTAGAATTGTAAAACTACCCTTTGAAATATGTATGCCACCTAAGCTGCCTCAGGCTTATTTCAAACCCTTCATTCAACATTCCAAAGGCATCTAAATAAAGCATTAAAAATTGTTATAAATTGTTTAGAGTATGACCTAGGTAGAAGATAAGTCTCAGTTATCTATGAAATTTACACATTAATAATAAAGTTTGTAGACCATTTTATTAAATACATTAAAATTTGCATCAGCAAAATGTATTAAATGTGTTTATAAATCAGATAAAAGGCTAAGCCCTTGAATACAGTTATATGATAAACACGTTATTAATAGGAAATGGAGGGTTTGTTCCGGCGGGGCCAAGGCTGCGTAAATTGAAGGACACTGGCTGCGGAGTTTGTGCGTTTTGGAAGGTTGAAATCATGACGGGGTCCAGAAACAGACGCGCAGTTCAAATTCACTGGTATCAAAAAATATTTCAACTCTTACACTCTTACGGGGAGAATGAATTGTGCACTGACCACATATGGAGGTATTGCTTTGATAGTCTTATACTTTATGTTAAGGTCTAAAAAAACTCCAGCTGTGAAAGCAACATAAACGGATTCTAAGCTGTACCTCATCTGTTAAGTTCCCATGCCTGAAGAAGCTAATATCAACTCATCATGTGATACTCAATTTGTACAATAAATTATGAACCTGGAAAAAAAATAGTAAATGGAGCTGAGTAGCTACATAAATTAATCACAGATTGCTGAGTGCAGGGGCTGAGGCTCACATCTAGACTAATAAGAATTGTCAAAGAATTGCTTTGATTAGATTGCTAGAGTAGATAATGACAAAATGGATTTCATGATCTCACCGCTGATCAGTGTTTTCATGTTATCCTCACCCTCATGCAATAATTAGTCCCTGTTTGAATGACAAGTTTAAATGAATGTGAGGACCAAAAAATGTATGGTTCCAGAATGCCATTTTAATACTGTCAAATGGCTTAGAGAGATTTATATAAGGTTGACTTCAAGTATCTTATTTTTGGAATGCTATGGATTTAATGTAGAGACCAAACATTGAACATTTCCACCTTGCATAGTAATTTAGACCAGATCTCCCACCCTCTTCATAATTCAATAAAGAGTACAGGGGGGTTAAATTAGAAAGCCTGCTACGCTGTTCTTGAATGTTTAATTTTGGCTATTTCTATTGTAAACATGTCTACATAGACCAACAGAAGGTCATATTGGATAAAATATTTTATGTTAAAACAATGAAAAACAAACAAATATCTTAAATAGTTCTAGACATGGGCACATAAATTTTAAAATATAGCTTAATCTGAGAAAAGGACTCTCGAAAGTTCTGAATATAGAATTTGTTTGCTCAACTATGAGACAGGTTCCCTTATATTTAGAATAACATTTGTATTCCCTTTGCTACACAGGGAGTTGTCTCTAGCAATTAGCCAGTCATTAAAGCACTCAGAGCATTTATCTATTAATCAGCAATCCTGCAACTTTCTAGTCTCACAGCCCCCTCCTGGTACAAGTCTGGGTAATGAGTAACTGCCATAATCCTGTGTCCCCTTTTATAAACTGCAAATAGCCCAACCATTTTCCTATCGCTTCATCAAAAGCACATTTGTGTAAAAGATCTCATAGTACCCTGTATTCGCACAGCTACTGAGTTTTTCAACCCTCTGTTACACGTTATTATATTTGCTTGTTATGAGGGGTAACCATCCATCTTAGTTTGTCCATAACAGACTTAATTATACCTGCTAACTTGTTATCATTATTAATGGTGTCCCATTTCATCTTTTAAAGTATCTTGATTTGGAAGATAAACTGTATAGTCACCCTACTGTAAAATGGAGAATATAGAGATTATCCTCTCATTTTACAGTGATGAAATATAAGACTCAAAATTGTTAATTATCTTTAGCAATACTTTGACCTAGTTAATGCTCTTTCTGCCATAACTTTCTGCACATGGTTGCATAAATCTTTTATTTGGGGACATTAGGGTACAATAATATATCCAGTATTGAGTGTAAAGAAATAAAAAGCTCTCTAGCTCCATTCCAGATTCAGTCATGTGAATATGGACTATTAAAGACTCTGTATGACATTCTTGACAGTAGCATAGGCTTAATCATCATCCAGTATTGTGGAGCAAAATCTTGGTGAAAGGTACATTTTTGCAGAAAGGAAGGTTGTGCTTGTCTTTCAGGATAGTCAAACTTTTATGTTTTACTTGAATTAAAAATTGCAACCTACATAATTTTTCTTGTAAATTGGAGTTTACCAATGAAAAATCAACTATTCATCCTTAACATTGAAGTATAAATTTATCATGGTGATTGTAATATAAAATTATATAATAAAAAAATCTGTGACACAAGGGGCATAGAAGTCTTAGAATTCATCTCCTCAAGCCCCTGATTTTATAAATGAGAATATTATGTCACAAAACTCATATTAATATCTATGAGCAGAGCAGTGCTAGGACACTGCATACTTTAAAATATATCAACAAGAAATAAGTTTCCACATTTGACAACCATTTTCTTCCAAAACCTGTCCTATGAATGGCTTTGTGTGGAAAGATCCTTTGACCAAAGGATACAGGTTTGTAGAATATTTCATACACATAGCACATAACTAGACCAAGAGCTCAGTAAAGTTTTGCATTTAAGAATCCAATTTTTTGGGATTCCCTGGTGGTGCAGTGGTTGAGAATCTGCAGGGGACACGGGTTCAAGCCCTGGTGTGGGAAGATCCCACATGCCGCGGAGCGACTAGGCCTGCGAACCACAATTGCTGAGCCTGCGCGTCTGGAGCCTGTGCTCCGCAACAAGAGAGGCCGCGATAGTGAGAGGCCCGCGCACCGCGATGAAGAGTGGCCCCCGCTCGCCGCAACTAAAGAAAGCCCTCGCACAGAAACGAAGACCCAACACAGCCATAAATAAATAAATAAATAAGTTAATTAAAAAAAAAAAAAAAAAAAGAATCCAATTCGTCTTCATGTCACTGAGCATTTCCAGGAATTATTTGTCTATGTATTCTTATTTTGTTCTATACACTTATTAATATCTATTAGGAAATGCTGACCTACAGAAATAGTTATCAATCTTTCAAATATAAAGACATTCCCTCTATTCAGTAATCTCATAATTTTAGTGTATGTTGATCAAGAAATAGAGAATGACTAAAAGTTATTAAGGATTTGGTAATAGTAGTATTTTGTTTATATTAAGAGTTATTAATATTTACATAAAGTTTTATTTAAATTACAAACATTACTTGAGATGATGGATGTGATGGATGGATGGATGCATGGATAGATGGATGGATACACAGATAGGTAGACAGACATTCTCATTCCCTTAGCTGACTTGTACATGGGAATAAATACAGAACAATTATCAAACTAAACATACACATACAGGGCACTAGATGAAATAAAATAGATGAATGGAGAATGGAAAATCTAACCCTAAAGAGAGAAGGGCAATCAAATATGAACTATGCTTCTTGTTTAGTTTAGCTTGGCTCACAGGGGTATTGAAGGAAAAATGAAGATTAAATATTCTTTATGAGTCTTCCTGAATACTCTTCCAGAAAAAATCCAAAATTCTGCATGCCTCACTTGTACAATTTTATTTTCCAATGCTGATTCACTCCAATGCTGATTCTACAAAAATCCAGAATTGCTTTAGTGCATGTTGCCCAGCTCTATTTCTTCCAAATGCTTCTATACTTTAAAGGTTTGTGCTTTCCTGCTTTTGCATTGAAAGAAGGGTGCATTTAATTTGGAGGCATTTTCTTTTGTGGAAAATTCAAGAAATAGCTTCTTCAAATTTTCAGAAAATAAAAATGCTAGTGCTTTGTTTATCAAGAATTTAAGTGAGGGTAGAGTTCATTATCTCCTTCTCCAAAGATCAAACATTAATTCTTGTCAAGAAATCACACCTTATTTCAAAATGTATTTCCCTTTTTTCTAAATGACATCTTTTTTTTCCTACAGTTCCTCTCAAGGACTGTGTACAAGCACTGTTTTTTATTCCAAATAAACATGCACTTGCTAAATGTCACAGTGTTTCTAAGCCTTCTTAAAACAAATCCAATAACCAAGCATGACTTCTATTTCTAAGAGTTCCCAAACATGCTTAAAAATATTTATCTTCATCACAAGGTACTATGAATAGTCAAGTTTTTCCCAAGATAAGGGGAAATGGTATTAAATTATTCAAGGTCTTCTTATAAAATGTAAATAATAAAAAGAATAAGGCATTTAAAAACTAAATTGTCTTTTTCTTTTTGATATTCTTTCTTTTTTGTGTGTGTTGGTTCATCAGCAAAGGAGAAGGGAGTCTTCACTCCACTTTCACCCCAGTTTAAGGATTTTCAAGTTTACCCCTTGAGCTATAGGCTCCTTAATCTGGTATAGCAGTTTGGACTGGGGATATTAACAACATGCTGTGTTTCTACACTGAAACCTTTGCTTGAAAAGCTTAGTTTCAGTAAAAGTGAACTGAATTTTTTAAAGGAAAAAGGATAAAAAGTAATGCCATTAGGAAGTATTCAAGACTTCAGAATACCAAATAAATAACTAGTTAATATTTAATGAGCACTTACCGTGTGCAGAGACTACTCTATAGGATTTCAACATATTGATATTATCTCATTTAAACGTCAAAGTAATCCTGTGCTATTATATTCAGTCTACAAATGGGGAAACTGAAATGTGAATAAATAGCTTAGGTCACAAGCCCAAGGGTGCATAGTTAGTACTTGTTGAAGCTGCAATCTGATGCAGGCAGTTTGATTCTAAAACCCAACTAAATTACTGTAATTAGGGCAAGAATTATTCAAGTGTAGTGAGTTCTATGAATGGCAGATGCTATATAATATGTGTGGCTGCTTGAGTTCTGAACACTAAATATTATGGTCTTGGAAGCCAGAGCAAAGGGCCTGCTGGGTGAGCTCTGCATTGAGAGAACACTTACATTGAGAAACAGAGCTAAATCCATCACTTTTCAATGGATCTATCATTGCTTGCTTGGTCATTCATTGTCAGAGAGAGGGCTTCACAGAACTGTCCATCTTATAGACTCCTGGTTACCAGAATAAGTACCTAAGATACTGTTGCCAAAACTATAGCTCTTTCTTTGGCAAAATGAGAAAGAAATTTAGTTCAAAAAGACAGAGAAAATTCCTGGGCTATAGGAAAATTCTGTGATTGGCCTACTTTTTGCATGACTGCATTAACATTGTCTAAAAAACTTCCCAGACCCATCCCAAAACATCCAAGTACTCTGCTGCTGTGGACAGCAGAGTGGACTTGTGTGGACACAAGTCTGTTAGTACCAGGCCACCTGCCCTTATGCCCTGACCCCTTTTTCATCTCTGGCTTGCAACAAACAAGAGCCACAAGAACTGGCTGTGTCAAAATGCCTTAAAATATCACTGTAGCACTCAAACTCTTGTTTCTCAAAAACTGAGGCTAAATCTTTCCTGGATGCCCTAGGTCTTTTTACTTGATGAAGTCAATCCCTGTGCTGGACCAAAGAGGCCGATAGAGTTAGCTCACAGAAGCTTCTCAACCTCATTGAACTTCATGGGTTTTTCATTCACCAGGTCCAAAACTTCTCTTGACAAGTTAAAACACTTGGCAAGGCACAGTTTGCTAATGCTTTGCTGCATCCTCTTTTTATCTCTCTTCCCCATCAATCTCCAAAATGACTGGTTCTTACTGGGAAATCTTCCAGCCTTCACAAGATCCATCTTTTACACACTTTACCAAAGTTCTAAAGGCCAATTTGAAAATGTACTAAATTTTCTGTGGCAGATTTTGCTATATAAAAATAGGAATACATAATTTTTTATTAATGATATAGTTAAATCTGAGGAGGTAATTTCCCTACTTTGTCAAAAAATCTTTTACTGTTCCCTTTCCCATAAAAGTAAATTCCAAACTCCTGGATGTGACATCTAAAAATTTTCTAAATCTGATCTCAGCCAAGTTGAAGACATGAAATTTTCATATGGTGAAGTGGTATGAGGGTTATTTGATGATTTAAAGGTGGAAAAGAGGAGGGCTGGAAAGAGACATTGTCATTAGAAGGGTAGACTAACAGAAGCAACGTCTAGCAAAAGCAGATTATGGTAAAGTGAAGATTCTTATAAATGAGGTGGAGTAAGACCTATCCCCATGTTCCCAAAGAATTAGGTCCTGCCTCCTTAGATGACAACTGTTCTCCTCTTTGCAGATAAAAAAAATTGAAATGTATCAACTCTTTTATCATGATTTATATTGTGTTTTAATTGTTAAATAGTGTAATACTAATATTAAGAAAAGTTGCTTTCTGCCCCAACAGAGACCTAGCATAAGTAAACTTGAGTTCTCTTACATAACATGTGAGAAACAGTATTAGGCAATACTGCAGTGCAGCTAAGTTTTCCAGAGAAGCTGACCTAATGCCCAAGAGAAGCAAAGCTGTACTCCTGGGATGTCTTAGAGACATAGTCCCAGAAGTGTAAAATGTATTACCTTTGTCTTAAAAAGCAAAGCATTTAACTCCGTGATGCATCCATGTAAACATTTGTAAATGGTTATTTCTGCAAAATCATTGACACTCAAGTAATTTTACCCTGTAGCTTCTTTCCTCCCTAGCACAATGTAAAAGCATTTATAAAAAAGCATTTTTTTTCTTCTCCTTGGTGGAATATTGCTTATATCACAATTTTAAAAGTTTAAAATCTAATTCAGCTCTCTTTTCTCTTGATGGGCAGGTCAATTCAGGGGTTTGTGATTGTCTGAGGCAAACTGACAGGAAATACATACAAATCACTGCTTTCTTCTAATTAAAGATATATTTGTGAGACAAAGTACAAAAGAAATAATTTTATGTTTCTGAGCTCTTTCTCTTGCTGAATAATTGGAAGCAATTCTCAATGATATTTGAACATTTATTTAATCTTTAAAAATAAATCAAACTACTGTCATATCTCAAATCTTTTCTTCTGTTTATAGAAAATGAAGAGCTTAGCAATCATCCAGAGAAAAGAAAACATAGACAGCTGACCTAGATAACGTGGGTGTTTCTGTACACTGCCAAAATTAACTGAGTTTCATGTTCAACCTGCATTTCATTTTGACTGCATAGGTCAGACTCTTGTCTCAATTACCTGAGTCCAGTATATAACAGGTACTTCGTTCTGGTTAAATGACTACACTTATAGCAGGCCCCAGTGCAGAGTTCACATTCACCTTCACTAAAGCAAAATATTTCACCATCACTGTTAACAGTGCCATTCAGTATACCTTATCTATCAAGTACACTCCAACATGTCCTGGCAGCAATTCAAACCATTTGATTTGCAAAGACATGATGGCCCACTTGAGGCTCACCAAATCACTCTTTACCATAATAATCACATCTAGCTTTGGCACTCAGTCCCTGATTATTCTCCCCAAATGAACGAATAAAACGACTGGGGGTAAGATGCTTCTTGGAAACAGCTTGAACTTGAATGGTGACAACAGCTGGCTCAGCAGATGTTCTTCATATGATATAATACCAGAGTTCTTTAAGATAGGATTTTTGCTAAATTCATACCTCTAGATGTCCTAAAAACTATGTTAATAAAATTTTGCAAGCCAAAATAGGTAATATTGAGTTAAACCAAGAACATTGATGGCATTAAAAAGATAATATTTATTTCTACACTCTTAGTAGCCATGTATTTCCAAATTTTACCACCTTTTTGTATAATAACCTAGCAATCACATCCAGAAGGACAATATGTTCTATCCTACAGTCTTGCTAATACAGAAATGGTTTATATAAAATGAGTCTTATGTAAATAAATGAACACATAATTTTAAAACATGATAATTTTAATATTTGCATCTTCTTCAAGTAAGTTTATAAATTGCAATATCTTTCTCTTCTGAAAGTAATTTCTACCCTAGAAGATCAAATTACTCACCAAGTACCGACTAAGCCTCAGAGTTGCTTATATAAATGTGTAAATGTATTGGTAATATGTACGATGTTAATATAGAAATTGATAAGTTGTATTTAGAGAAATTTAAATTCTGGATTAAAATGTTTGAAAAATTCTGGGACCAATGATTGCGGTAACTTTGACAATCTTGGCTGATTGCAAAATCAGCTATATCTCTGAATCCAGTTATTGTTTTAATGTCTCATCATAGTAAACATACGGAAGAAAGGCATGGAGATCGTGCGTGAACTTTCTACAATGTATATTGTATATATATATATATATATATATATATATATATATATATATTGGTCAATATATATTGGTCTAAACCTGGTAACGTATAAATATTTAGCAGTGCAATCTGTATAAGGAACAGAATGTTTGTATGAAATCTAGTTACCTACATGTAAAAAAAAATTTGGGCACATCTAGATCTCTTAATATGTTTCATTTTAGACCATATGATCAGAATATGGTAACACACACACACACAAAACACACATTTACTGTATTTTCTATAATAAAACTTCATTAAATTTTCTATAATTTCTTAATAGTGTCAAATTTGAAAGTAACAATTCCTAGATGATAAAATGCTTATTTTTTAAACAAAATTGATGGATAAGTAACAATCCTCAACCAAGAAATTCTAAGGTAAAAGGTTTTCAGCGAACCTCAACAACAACAACAAAAAAATAGTTTGAAATGTAACCATGGGAATTGGGAGGCCTCTGTCTAGGAGTAATTTAAAGCTGTATATGTCAGACTCAATATTCAAATAGACAAATTAATGTGCTTAATTTATCTATAGCACAAAGAAAGGGGAAATAGCTACTATTAGTAATATATTCTTTTTTCCAAAAACTTGAATTGCCACATATATGGGATTAATCTCCCTCACTCCAATCTCAATCTCCAAAAGACCTAAAATAATCAACACTGATTATTTTAGTTACTGAACTCCTTCTATGTGCCTGAAGTGGTAGTATGCATTTAACATTCATTATCTCATTTAATATTTGTCCTCCTATAAGGCAGGGTTTATTATTATTCTACATTAGTTAGGATACTTCAAGTTATACAACTCAACTCCAACTGGATTAACTGACTTTTAAAAGTAGTAAATCACATTTGAAGATTGCAGAAAAAGGACAGGCTTCAAAGCTGTTTGATTCAATACTTCATCAGTATTATCAATGATCCATGCTTTTCTACTTTTATTCATAGTATAGATTTTATCTTAAGTCTGGTTCCCCTGATAGCTGCAGAATGGTTGAAAAAGGGGGCATCTGGGTTCACAAGTTCCTTGACCTCATCCTGCCAGAAAAAGACTGGCCTTCTTTCTCAGAAGCCTTGAACAAAAAGATTTGAGGACAGCCTCATGCTTTATTGGACTAAATTAGATTAAACCTTCTCTAAAGCAAGGAGCATGTAAGTATTCCGACTGGCTGAGAAATAGCACAAGATGAAAAAAGTGTTGAGGAATACAAAATAATATCATATCCATTTTCTTTTTGGAAATAAAGAAATTGGGAATGAGAAGCCAAATAACTTTCCTAAAGTCCTACAGTAGCTGAATGATGGCTTCTGAATTGGAAACCTTATCTATGCTACAGTATTTATTTTACTTAATTCTGCATTTTTCTTGAATAGCTTATACCAGTGGGAGAAGGTGGGGAAAACAGGCATAAGAACAGAGAAAGAAAAATACTAACAATTTATCTCGTTCCTATATAAATAACTATTATTTCACAAAATGGCTTCCACAGGTAGGCAATTCCATAGCATATTAGTAAGTATACTCGAGTTTTAAAAAGATGTATTTTAGTGATAGGATAGTATAAACTTCTTTCTCCCGGATCTTCCTCACTAAGTGAGGTCCTACTACAACAGATAATAGTAAGATGATATGAAATGTGAGGAAAGAAAGTTGGACTGACTAGGAGCTTCAGGACTTCAGGAACAAATCCCAGGGTTTTTGTGTTTTTGTCTTTCAATCTCCCATATCTAATGGGTTGGCTAGTAGAGAAACCTGCAACTCTGAACCATCAAGAGGCACAAACAGAAAAAAGCTCCAGGAAAAACCCACTCTCTCTAGACAAAGGACTGGGAAAGGGTCAGCCTTACAGGACCAAAAGCTTTTTTTTTTTTTTTTTTTTTTTTTAATGTTTTACCTTATAATCAACGCTTTTTTTTTTTTTTTAAATTTTATTTATTTATTTATTTATTTATTTATTTTTGGCTGTGCTGGGTCTTCGGTTCGTGCGAGGGCTTTCTCTAGTTGCGGCAAGTGGGGGCCACTCTTCATCGCGGTGCGGGGACCGCTCTTCATCGCGGTGCGTGGGCCTTTCACTATCGCGGCCCCTCCCGTTGCGGGGCACAGGCTCCAGACGCGCAGGCTCAGCAGCTGTGGCTCACGGGCCCAGCTGCTCCGTGGCATGTGGGATCTTCCCAGACCAGGGCTCGAACCCGTGTCTCCTGCATTAGCAGGCAGATTCCCAACCACTGCGCCACCAGGGAAGCCCCAAAAGCTTTTTGATAATACATGTCCTTTCCAGCCAAATACCATGCATAAACATCCTCCCACCCCTCCACAGTGGTAATGAAGAGAAGTGGTATCAGGTGGCCCAGCCAGCATTCTTCTTCACCTGTGGTGTGGTGTCAGCAGAGGGAGTGTGTGGTGTAGGGAGCTGAAATTTTCAATTACAGCCCGTCGATGGCAAGTTACAACCACCCTCATCCCAATGAGGCATTGCACGTAGGATATCAGAAAGGAGGAAATTAAAGAAAGTGATGCTAGAACTACCACATGACCCAGCTTGCCCACTTCTGAGTATTTATCTGAAGAACACAAAACACTAATTTAAAAAGATATATGCACCCTTGTGTTCATTGAATTGTACAATAGCCAAGATACGGAAACAAACTAAGTGTCCATGGATGAATGAATGCATAAAGAAGATTACTACTTAACTAGTACTCAGCCATAAAAAGGAATGAAATCCCATCATCTGTGACAACATGGATGGACTTTGAGGTTATTATGCTAGATGAAATAAGAAAGACAAATGCCATATGATTTCATTCATATGAGGAATATATGTAAAAAAGGAAAAAAACTGAACATACAAAATAAAACAAAAACAAACTCATTAGACACCAGATTAGTGGTTACCAGAGGGGAAGGGGAGGTTAGGGGGTGGGCAAAATGTGTAAAGGGGGTCAACTATATAGTGATCTATGGTTACTAGACTTATGGTGGTGATCACACTGTAGTGTATACAGATGTTGAACTACAATGCTGTACACCTGAAACTTACATAACTTTAAAAAAGAAAGTGATTATTTTTTGATTGGGTTGTTTGTTTTTTTGATATTGAGGTCCATGAGCTGTTTGTATATTTTTGAGATTAATCCATTGTCTGTTGCTTCATTTGCAAAAATTTTCTCCCATTCTGAGGATTGTCTTTTCATCATGTTTATGGTTCTCTTTGCTGTGCAAAAGCTTTTAAATTGAATTAGGTCCCATTTATTTATTTTTGCTTTTATTTTCATTACTCTAGGAAGTGGGTCAAAAAAGATCTTGCTGTGATTTATGTCAAAGAGTGTTTTTCCTATGTTTTCCTCTAAGTGTTTTATAGTGTTCAGTCTTACATTTAGGTCTTTAATCCATTTGGAGTTTATTTTTTGTGTACAGTGTTAGATAGTGTTCTAATTTCATTCTTTTACATGTAGCTGTCCAGTTTTCCCAGCACCACTTATTGAAGGGACTGTCTTTTCTCCATTGTATATTCTTGCCTCCTTTGTCATAAATTAGGTGACCGTATGTATGTGAGTTTATCTCTGGGCTTTCTATCCTGTACCATTGATCTATATTTCTGTTTTTGTGCCAGTACCATACTGTCTTGATTAATGTAGCTTTGTATAATTTGAAACCAGGGAGCTTGATTCCTCCAGCTCCATTTTTCTTTCATAAGATTGCTTTGACTATTCAGGGTCTTTTGTGTTTCCATACAAATTATAAATTTTTAAATTCTAATTCTGTGAAAAATGTTATTGATAATTTGATAGGTATTGCATTGAATCTGTAGATTGCTTTGGGTAATATAGTCATTTTCACAATATTGATTCTTCCAATCCAAGAACATGGTATATTTCTCCATCTGTTTATGTCATCTTTAATGTCTTCATCAGTGTTTTATAGTTTCCTGAGTACAGGTCTTTTGCCTCCTTAGGTAGGTTTATTCCTAGGTGTTTTATTCTTTCTGTTGTGATGGTAAATGGGATTGTTTCTTTAATTTCTCTTTCTGATCTTTTGTTGTTAGTGTATAGGAATGCAAGAGATTTCTGTTCATTTATTTTGTATTCTGCAACCTTACCAAGTTCATTGATTGGTTCTAGTAGTTTTCTGGTGGCATCTTTAGGTTTTTTTATGTGTAGTATCATGTGGCGGAAGACCTAAATAGACATCTCTCCAAGGAGCATATACAGATGGCTAAGGTGCACATGAAAGCATGCTCAACATCCCAAATTATTAGAGAAATGCAAATCAAAACTACAATGAGGTAACACCACATACCAGTCAGAATGGCCATCATCAAAAAATCTACAAACAATAAATGCTGGAGAGGGTGTGGAGAAAAGGGAACCCTCTTGCACTGTTGGTGGGAATATAAATTGATACAGCTACTGTGGAGAACAGTATAGAGGTTCCTTAAAAAACTAAAAATAGATCTACCATATGACTCAGCAATCCCACTTCTGGGCATATACCTTGAGAAAACCATAATCCAAAAGGACATATGTACCCCAATGTTCATTGCAGCACTATTTACAATAGCCAAGACATGGAAACAATCTAAATGTCTGACAGATGAATGGATATAGAAGATGTCATACATATTACAATGGAATATTACTCAGCCATAAAAATGAATGAAATTGAGTCATTTGTAGAGATGTGGATGGACCTACAGTCTGTCATACAGAGTGAAGTAAGCCAGAAAGAGAAAAACAGATATTGTATATAAACACATTATGTGGAATCTAGAAAAAATGGTACAGATGAATGTATTTTCAGGGAAGGAATAGAGACGTAGAGAATGGACATGTGGGCACAGTGTGGTATAGAGAGGGTGAAACAAATTGGGAGATTAAGATTGACATATATACACTACCATGTGTAAAATAGATAACTAGTGGGAACCTGCTATAAAGCACAGGAAGCTCAGCTTGGTGCTCTGTGACGACCAAGATGGGTGGGATGGGGGGGTAGGAGGGAGGTCCAAGAGGGAGGGGATATATGTATACATATAGCTGACTCACTTCATTGTACAGCAGAAACTAACACAACATTGTAAAGCAAATATACTCCAATAAAAAAATTCTTTTAAAAAAAGAAAGTGATTCTTTAAACCTGCAAAGAAAGTCCTAGGTAGATCCCTGACTAATCTGACACTGACCAGAATCAACAGCACCCAGATTATCAGAGTAACCTCCCATCATCACACAAATACAAGGCAGATCAGAATAGCACTTTGCAAGGACTCTGAAAAGTAAGTTGTCATTAGAACCACAGCTCATAAAAGCAGGCCAGGACTTGTGCATTAAACTTAAATAAGATGACTGCTTGTTAAAATAGAATATTTAAATAAAATGTAGACTATCATAATAAACTCCAGTAGGATACAACTGAAATCACTCATCACACACACACACACACACACACAAACAGGAAAATCATAATTTATAAAAGAAGATAATTAACAGATTCCAACACTAGGATGATTCAGTTGATAAAATTATCTGACAAAGATTTTAAAACAGCCATCACAAAAGTGCTTCAGCGAAACAGATGGAACAGACAGGAACAAATAATAAAATGGTGAAATAATCCCCAATATACCAATAATTAGTGTAAATGAAAATGATCTAGATATACCAATTAAAAATATTTAGAGTCGATTTTTCTAAATGATCAAATTATGCACTCTCTTTAAAAAAACTCATGCTAAATATAAAGATACAGCATAAGTAGGTTAAAAGTACAAAAACAGGAAAAGACATACCATGCAACAAACATTACTTGTTTTTATAAAAGCAGAAGTAGTAATATTAATAGCAGATAAATGTGACTTCAATGCAAATTAAGTGATCAAGAACAAAGAGGGCAATTACATGATAAAATTTCAATTATCCAAGAACATCTAGTGATCCTAAATACTTATAAAATCAAAATAATAATAATAATCAATAAGAAAAAGTGAAAATTGATAGAACTACAAGGAGAAATAGAGAAATCCAAAATTATAGTTGGTATCTTCAATAACCTTCTATCTTCAGCTGATATAACTACTTGACAGGAAATCTGCAAAGAATAAGAGGAACTCAACAACAGCATCAACCAACATGATCTAATAGACATTTACAGAACATTACACCTCAAAACAGCATGATAAACATTCATCTCAAGATCATAAAAAATATTCACAAAGATAGATGGCATCCTGGGCCAGAAAACACACCTTAACAAATTTAAAAGAAATGAAATAATACAAAAAATATTCTCAAAAAGTGGAGAACATCAGATTAGATTAAAAGTTAAAACATGAGCAACTGAATGATGTCTAAGACTGATAATCATTAGTCAGACTAATTAGGCCAAAAGAAAAAATAATAAAAATTACCTATATAACGAATGGAAGAAGTAATATGATCACAGATTGCACATATTAAAATGTTAATAAAGTAAATATGAAAAATTTTAGGGGGTGATGAAATGAATACAGTCTTGAAAGACACAGATTTCCAAAATAATATTTCTATATCTCTCAATTGAATTGTTTGTATTTTAAAATATTTCCACAAAGAAAATTCCAGAACAAAATGTCTTCGCTGTGAAACTCTACCAAACATTTCCAGAAAATTGATGAGGCTACAATACTACCCAACTCATTTTATGGGACCAGCATTACTCTAATACCCAAACCACATAAAGACATTACAAGGAAAGAAAACTACACCTTGATATACTTCTTCACATAGATGCAAAAATTCTTATCAAAACTTTACCAATCCAAATGCAACTATATATAAAAAAAAAGAAAGTGCATTGTGACCAATTGGATTTTACTTCAGGATATCAAGTTTCATTTAACATTAAAAGATCAACAAAATTAATTGCCATGTAAACAGACCAAACAACAACAACATATGGTCACCTCAACAGGTACAAAAAATACTGACAAAATTATACATCCCTTCCTTATAAAAAGCATTGAGATATGAGAAAAGAAGGGAATTTTCTCCACCTAAAAAAGGGTATCAATAAAAGATCCTACAGTTATTATCATGCCTAACTGTGAAAGACTGAATGATTTACTCTTAAAATCAGGAAAATATCTAGTGTGTGTATTGTCAGCATTTCTATTCAACATTGTACTGGTCATTCTAGACAATCCACTGGGCAAGAAATTAAAAGAAAGAGGTAAACTGTTCTTATTGGTAGAATGCATGATCATTTATAAAGAATATCCAACAAAATCTTCAAAAAAGTTCCTAGGACTACTTTAGCAAGGCTGAAGGATACAAGAACAATATACAAAAAACAATTGCACTTTTACATACTGGCAGTAATCAAGCAGAAATTGAAATAAAGAAAAGAATGTAATTTAAAATGGCATTAAAAACATGAAATGCTTGGTGATAAATTTAACAAAATTGTGCAAGACTTACTCTGAAAACTACAAAATATTGCTGAGAAAATTTAAAAATCCAAGTAAATGGACATGTATGATGTATTCATTGATCAGAATATTAAGATGTTAATTCTTCCCCAAATTTATCTACAGATATATGGATTCAGTGCAATCCCAATCAAATTTCAAACAGGCATTTTGGTAGTACTTTACAAGCTGATTCAAAAATTCATATGGAGATAAAATAGAACTAGGACTAGATAAAGCAACTTTGAAAAATAACAACATTGGAGGATACACCTACTTGACTTCAGGATCTATTGTAAAACTACAGTAATCAGGACACTGTGGAACTGACATAAAGGAAAGAAAAATCAGTGGGACCGAGCAGACCCACACCAACTTGGACAAATGATTAACCAAAGTACAAGGCATTTTCTGGGATAAAAGACCAGTTTTTTTTTTTTTTTTTTTTTAAATCGTGCTAGAACAGTTAAATATCCACATGCAAAAAAAAAAAAAAAAGTGTTGATATATACTTCACATAATATGCCAAAATTAAATAACAATTGACCTTAGACCCAAATATAAAGACAAAAACTATAAAACTGCTGGAAGGAAAAATATTAGAAAATCTTTTTTGACCAAATATTTTTCAGAGACAACACCAAATGCACAATCCAAAAGAGAATAAATTGAAAAACTGGACTTTAACAAAATTAAGAACTTCTGCTTTTTGAAAACTGCTATTAAAAGAATGAAAAAACTAGCTACAAATTGAATGAAGATATTTGCAAATTACAAATTGATAAATATGTCATATCTTGAATATGTAAAGAATTCTTAAAACTCAATATTAGAAAATAAACAACCCAAATTTAAAAGTTAGTAGTATTTGAATAAATACTTCATTGATAATGATATATGGATGGCAAATAATCACGGGAGAAACTTATTCAGCATCGTTAGTCATTAGGAAAATATAAATTAAAACGATAAGATACTACTACACACTATTTGAATGTCTAAGATCAAAGAAACGAAACATACCAACTCTTGGTAAAACTACAGAACAAACTGTATGAAACTCTCATAGAACACTAGTGGGAATGTAAAATGGTGCAACCACTTTGGAAAATTGCCTGAGTTTGGCAGTTTCTTAAAATGTTAAACATATACCAACCATATAATCTTGATATTCCACTCCTAGATATTTACCTAAGAGAAATGGAAGAATATGTCCTTACAAAGACTAGAATATAATGTTCATAGCAGGTGTATACGTAATAACAAAAAACATGGAAGCAGTTCAAATGTCCATCAACAGCTTAATGGATAAACAAAATGTGATAAATTCATATGAACTAATTCTACTCAGCAGTATAAAGGAATGTATTATCGTTATACTTATCAACACAAACAAATCTCAAAAAAAACCTCTGAGTGAAATAACCTAGACAAGAAAGAGTAAATATTTTACGATTATGATTCTGTAAAATTCTAAACAGGCAAACAAATGTATAGTGACAGAAAGCAGATTAGTGGTTGCTAAGGGATGTGACAGAAAGGGGAAGAGAGGGAGGATTTTAAAAGAGCATAAGGAATTTGGGGAGGTGATAGATCCATCCATTATCTTGATTGTGGTGTTGGTTTCATAGGTCTACCTATGTGAACACATCAAATTTTACACTTTAAGTCTGTGAAGTATATTATATGTCAATTATATATCAATAGAATGATAAGAAAAAATAATTTGTGAAATTTCATGTATGTACAGATCAAATTAAGGCCAGTCAGTTTGATATGTAACAGATGGTGCAAGTCTTTCAACACAGAGCTAAAAGTTACTGTCAATGGATCAACATTACTATATTAAAACAGAAGTGTCAGGGAATGCCAGGGAGATTCAGGTATGGAAGATAACTATAGTAAGTCTCAGCAAGAACAACTGAGGCCCTAAGGCTGTTAATGTCAGGATGTCAAGCTCTGGTGTAAAGCTTGAGTTAGTTTCACATCAATGTTGTCATTATCCAGCATGAAAGAGCCCAAACTCAATTCTCACCAACCCATTTCTCTCTCCTATCCAATTATTAAATCTCTTATAGGAAGAGTTTATTTTTATTACTACTGAGTTTAAAGATTTTTTAATGTATGCTCTTTAATTAATGTGCTTACTATTTTTGAAAACTAATATTTAATTGATAATTATTAATTCCAAGTAGAACAAAATTTGAAATTTTATATAATAAACTTCTTTTAAAGGAAAAAATAGTTTTGTTTTTGTTTTGTTTTTTACAGATGTTACTCTAGGCACTTATGCTGAGAAAAAACTTCACAATGAGAAATGACATAAGAGTATTTGGAAAAGTTATAGATCAGCCAAACACTTTTAAAGTGATAAGGCCTTAACCCCATTAAAAATTGATTCTTTTAAAGACAGCTGCTTTGAGAATAAGCACCTTATATAAGCACCTTTGGATGATAGAACTGCTGTCTTAAACAGTTCCCTTCCATCTGTGTATAATAGAGATGTATTGATCGCTCCTTGCCATCTATATTTTTGATGACCTCTTTGCAACCAACAGTATGGCACAGTGTCACTTTCAACACTGTTCCTACCAGCATCATTAAATCAGCTTGCAAAATGGACTTGGCTCCTGGGAGAGAGGATAACTTCATTGGAAAAGACAAGGGCAATTCAGAGGCATGACTTCAATATGCTGACATGTCTGTTATAAAGACAGAGCAACACATATTCTAAAGAAATATACTCTTTTATATCATATATAATATCACCAACATGCTTGGAAATCATAATTACATACTTCAATTTATCTTGATCTTCCTGGATTCTGAAAAGTTTCCCTCAAAATTGAAATGCAAACTAGATCATAGGTATGACGGAGAAAAAAAATGTAAGAAAAATCGAAACAAAAAGGAAAAATAATAAGAACCAACCTAAGTGGAAGAAAGTGGGATGGTCAAATTAGAGAATAGACTGAGTCTTAGGAGCTCAGTGTGGTCATAGAACCCTCCACTTGGAGTTCTAAGACTCCAAATTTGACCACTATCTAACTGTGTTCCTTAACCCGTAAGCATCTCATCTATGAAATGGAAAATGTGTGTATCTAATGCATTATGATTTTATGCAGTCCAAAATAAGATAAATGTGAAGTATAGTACTGTTGAGCTTTATAAATAAGGTATTGTTTTTTGACAAATTTCAAGAATGTGTAATCTCTCATGTAAACAATCTTGATATAGTACAATTGTCTCTATAAACCTCTAGTTATTAGTAGTGACAAGTTCAATTGTTATCTTCCTACTCAAAGGATATTATATGACAGACTTCTCTTTTCCTGAAAATAAGTGAAGAGCAATAGTAACTCTAGAATTTCTATATAGGAGACCCTTGGTAGAGGGAACTTGGTGAGAATACAGTTGGAAGGCATGGGCTAGATGGCTTGTCTTGATCCCAAATCTTCATTGCATGTACATGAATCCTAATTAAACTGTATGTTTATTTTGAGTAGATATGGTTATCCAAAGGTAGCTTTAGATGGTTGGGGAAGGATATACTGATGGAGACTGTGATCATATGTCAGTTGAACTCTCCAAATTCCCCTGTATCTTACCCCCAACCCTTCCACCTACACACACACCAAATACTCTTTGGTGAGACGACTGGTCAAGAGCCCAGTCAACACATGGGACATAGATACTAAGACTACACTGTTCAAGACTTCAGGATATTATATTTTGTTTTTAATGGTAGTATGCCTTTCAAAAGCCACACTTTTTTTCTTCTAGTCTCCATTCTTCAACAATGTAAATTTGTTTTGACTTTAGCAAAGATGGGAAAATCAGATTAACAATAAGGGTTGCTTTAGAGCCTGCACCAATTCATCATGAGGTGTTCCTTCTGTCAGTCAAATACAATTAGAAATATTACTCACAGTCAGTTTTTCTAAAGACTTCAATTATTCCATAGATTATCCCCTAAAAACTGCTTATCATTTTACTGGCAGAGTCCTTTAAGTGATTCAGTCAATGATACAAATCATTAATGGTGATTATGATAACCCACAATTTAGAACACAAAGTTGAAGAACTTTTTCTAAAAGTTCTCAGAAAATAGAATGTGATACAACTGTAAGACATTTAAATATGTAATTTTGTCAGCTAACTATACAAAGTGTGTGTGTGTGAGGGTAGAATATGGTACACACCATTCACAATAACAGTTTAGTTATTCCTGGCTTTAATTTGAAGTAAATTATGTAACCTTTGAGGGTGGCAAGTATATCTTTATATTTAGGTTTTGAAATGATAATGATAAGTAGGTTTTTATTCCATGAGTCTATGCTAATCAATTCTTGGAAACAATCATGCAAATTACACTTCTATTGGGACCAGAATAGTCTCTTTCAACCTCTGTGCCCAGGAGAAGGATTTGAACACTGTTCTCTGAAAGGCACCTAGTATGGCAGAATAACTCAATCATTGATATGCTTTACAGGTCTGGGCATGGGTCCAAGGAGTGGTGACCTCTGGGGACTACTGAGATTTGAGAATGTTTGACATACTAATTGTTTCCTCGGGGGTTCAACCCAACACTTAAAACCAATATTTTCTTTAGCTAACACCTAACTTCAACTTTGGAAAACCCAGAATCTTAATTTACTAAACGACTGACTAGATACAGCTATGAGCAGACATGCTATAATTGGTCAACTTTGACTTCCTTTCTTTTCTTATCCTAAGTTTAAGTCAGAGGCGAGATTCCTGTGAGGGCAACGAAGCTTAAACTTCAGGAACTTCACTTGTATGAGCCTTTTCCCAGGATGGGAGTTGTCCTAGAAGAAGCTGAGGATGACACAGCTGCTGTCTCATCCTGTGGCTTAGCCAGCCCTGGTGGTGGTTTCCAGGTTGCAGGTCAGTGTCACCTACTGTCAGTGACAACCTGTCCCTTATGGACCTCATCAAGCATCAAGATGCTTGAATCCCAGGAGAAGATGGCTGAAGACCTCACTCTAGTCCCTGCTTTTGATAGAGAATGGGGTATGATCCTGGCTTCACAACCATCCCACCTTGCACACAATCTCCCTCTAAAGCATGAGAACTGAACAGCACAGTAGATCTGGCAGAGATGGAGCTGCTGAAACACCAAGTGTCAGGAGAGCCTAAGCCCTGTAATTCTCTGAAGTTTCCCCCTGGCAAAAGACTCACCTTCCCCTGACAAAGAACTGTGAAGGAAGGTACAAATGCAGCATCACCGGTAAGGAGCTGTGAAGCTGGAAGAAATGTTTCAAAACATCAATAGTAATAACAATAACAGCAATGATAATAATTCAATAAATGATGGTAGAAGAAAGAACATACTATCTTTCCATTCTTTTAATTAACAATATTAATTGAATTGTCATTCAACATGGAGACCAAAGATCCAAAACAAATTACGAAGAACATTATCAACATGGGCCAGACAGATGGTGTAGTTATTATTATATGTTACTGTTCTAAATGTTGCTCTTCTCAGCTTTCTAAATTTTTTTTCTCATTCTAAGTAAATTTTCATTTGCATATTTAATTTTTATTCATATTTTGCTTTTTTTTTTTTTTTTTTTTTTTTTTTTTATGTTCATTACTGAATGCATTCCAGGCCCACAAAACCTGGGTCAACTTCAGTGTTAGTGCATATTCTCTAGACACGAATGGCTGATGTGGTGTCTTTTCATGTGTATAAATCACAGAGTTTATAGACTTCTTTTACATTTTTCAAGTGCTATTTGTTACAATACTAGAGCTTTACCCCCATAAGTCTCCTGAATGCTTTCTTTCCTAAACTTCTTTGATTTTATTCTTCTGAAGCATCTCCCTGCTGCACACTGTCTCTTGTGTGATCTCACAGGGCATCTTGATGCTGTTCTGGGCCTCTGCACCTTTTCGCCTAAGCTCTTCTTTCCTGGTTCATTTGAACATCCATTCCCTTCTTTTCCCTCCTAAGCTCTACAACGCTTTCATTTTTGTCCACTGCCCCCCTCCAACTTTTAGCCTAAGTTGCATATTTTTTGGTCCTTTTTTCCCTAAAATGAGAATCAGGATATTGAGTTCCTGAAATAACTTTATCAAAATCACTTAGTTCCCTTCAGATACATAATAAACTAGAGTCTCTGAAGGTATGGGGCCCAGAACCTGCATTTTAACAAGCTGCCCAAGTGATTCCTATGCACATTTCATTTCTAGCCCCATAGTCCAAGCTATGGTTTTCACTGGCCACAGGAGAACTGGTAGAATAAGGTTTCCTTCTTTCTCTTCTCCTTCACTCCTGGGTCTTCAAAGTGAAGAAAGCAGTCTTACTAATGTAAATTATATTACCCTTCAAATTCTAAACTCCAGAGGCTGAAGAAACTACATCAGTTCTGGTTTCAAATTACTAAAAATGTTTACCACACCCAAATTCCTAAAAAGAGATCTCAATCACTGCCACAAATGTATGTAAGAGTAATGTATGTTCCTTTTTTTAAAAAAATTCAGGCCATGCTGAATATTGAAAAGAGATTGGCTCTATATGTTCCTAAGCTATGTTTTAATCTATTTCCTGATAAATAATCTCTCTGCCGAGTACCCAGCACTGTAACTGCAACCTCATCTGCATATAGTTCTTGCCATTCCCTGAATACACCCTGTACCTGCCAGTTTTGCCCAAAGCTATTTCTCACATTTTTCTTGTATTACTACTTCTGCTGCTGCTGACATCTTATATTTGTATAGCACTTAAAGTTTACTAATTCTTCCACATCTTATTTAATCCTTACAACAATGCCGTTAAGATAGGAGGAAATCAGGGATCAGAGACATTAAATAAATTTCTCAGAATTCCAGTGTTGGCAGGAGAGAGGGTCACATACAACCATAAATTCATTGTTTTGTTTTTTAATTCCAATCCAGTGAATTGGAAGTAAGTAAATCAATTTTCCAAGAAATATTCCCATAGCCTTCCACGGGAATGAATCTCCTTTGACTTTATCAATGCATGAGGGTTTTAAAGAAAATTAACTTTGTTTACATATAAGGGCTATTGAGAGAATTAAAATACATAATGTAAAAACAGAAAATACTAATTTACAGTGTTGGAAGTCAAGATAACGGGTACCCTTGTGAGGTGTAAGTATGTTAGTGATAGGGTGACAGGAAAGTGTCACATAAGAGCTTCTGGATCTTTGGTAATATTCAGTTTCTTGATCTGGGTGCATATTACAGTGATGTTTTCGATTTGTAAAATTTCCTAGAGTTGAACAATTAGAATTTGCACTTTTCCATATGTATGTTATACATCATTTTTTAAAAGACATAGTGCATATTCACAAGATTGTTGTATTTTTTAGATTCCACATGTAAGTGATATCATACAGTATTTGTCTTTCTCTGTCTGACTTATTTTACTTAGCATAATGCCTTCCAAGTCTATCCATGTTGCTGCAAATGGCAAAATTTCATTCTATTTATGGCTGAATAGTATTCCATTATGTGTGTGTGTGTGTCTGTGTCTGTGTGTGTGTGTGTGTGTGTGTATAATCTTCTTTATCCATTCACCTGTTGATGGACACTTAGGTTGCTTCCATACGTTGACAATTGTAAATAATGCTGCTATGAACATGGGGTGCATATATCTTTTCAAATTAGTGTCTTTTTTAATTTTTTTTTTCAGATTTATACACAGGAGTAGAATTGCTGGGTCATATAGTAGTTCTATTTTTAGTTTTTTGAGAAACCTCTTTAATGTTTTCCACAGTGGTTGCACCAGTTTACATTCCAACCAACAGTGTATGAGCGTTCCCTTTTCTCCACATCCTGGTCAACATTTGTTATTTGTGTTCTTTTTGATGATAGCCATTCTGACGGGTGTGAGGTGATATCTCATTGTGGTTTTAATTTGCATTTCCTTGATGGTTAGCAGTGTTTCATATGCCTGTTGGCTTTCTGCATTTCCTCTTTGGAAAAATGTCTATTCAGTTCTTCTGCCTATTTTTTAATCGGATTTTTTTGTTTTCTTGATGTTGGGTTGTATAAGTTTTTTATATATATTGGATATTGATCCCTTATGGGTCATATTTTCTCCCATTCAGTAGGTTGTCTTTTTGCTTTGTCAATGGTTTCCTTTGCTATGCAAAAGCTTTAAGTCTAATTAGGTCTCATTTGTTTATTTTTGAGTTTATTTGCTTTAGGAGACAGATCCAAAAAATATTGTTGCAATTTATGCCAAAGAGTGTTCTGCCTAAGTTTTCCTGTAGGAGTTTTATAGTATCTGGTCTTACCTTTAGGTCTTTAATCCATTTTGAGTTTATTTTTGTAGATGGTGTTAGAAAATATTTGAATCTTATCATTTTACATGTAGCTGTCCAGTTTTCCCATCACCACTTATTGCAGAGGCTGTCTTTTATCCACCGTATATTCTTAATCTACTTCATAGATTAAGTGACTACAAGTGCATAGATGTATTTATCTCTATTCTGTTCCGTTGATCTATGTTTTTGTTTTTGTGCCAGTATCACACTGTTTTGATTACTATAACTTTGTAGTAGTCTGAAGTCAGGGAGCATGGTTCCTCCAGCTCTGTTTTTCTTTCTCAAGATTGGTTTGGCTATTTGGGGTCTTTTGTGTTTCCATACATATTTAAGCAGACTCATAGAGTAGAGAACAAACTAGTGGTTACCAGTGGGGTGTGGGAGGGTCAAGATAGGGATGAAAGAGTGAGAGGTACAAACTATTGGGTGTAAGATAGGCTACAAGGATGTATTGTACAACAGGAGGAATATAGCTAATATTTTGTAAAAACTGTAAATGGAGTGTAACCTTTAAAAATTGGGTAAAAAATAAAAAAAAATTAAAAGTAAACTAAAAAAAGAAATAACATTGATCTTTATTATAAAGGAAATTAAAATCAAATATAAATTACTTTGTGAATTCAGATAACTTAAAAGCTAAAATCTACCCTCAAAAAATAAATAAATAAAAATAAAAAGACATAGTGCTTGAAAAGCTCTCAACAGAGAGCTTGACAATAAAAACCATTCTATTCATATGTTAACAATAATATTAATGTTATCATTATTATTGTTAAAATCCTTGTTGTATAGGAATGGATATTTTATTTTTACAGGTAAGGAAACTAATACTTTAAGAGATTAAGTAAATCTCATCCAGCTAGCGACTAATAGAGCTGATATTCCATCCGAGTAGTATCCTTCACTGCTTCTATTCTGCTATAAAATAAACTTGCAGTGTAAGTGAGCATTGCCCATGGACTGCCTCAGGTGAGTGTTCTCTAGATGTATATTTAGTTCCTTCATTAACTTTTAAGCCCCTGAAGCAGAATGTTTTAGTCATTTTTCTACCCTCCACCATGAGCTTACATGAGCTTTGTATATTGTACTGTTTTCAGAAAAACACGTGAACCTGTGAGTGCTTGCACACACACACATATGCACACTTTTACAACAATATAGCTATCTAAAGTGAGACAATATAGATGTCTTAAATTGGTAGCATGCATGTTATCACATTATCAATGCATTTTTGTATTACCAAGCAAATAGTTACTTTCCTCAATTAAATTCAATTTTGAAAATAAACTCCTTAGCAGTTGACTGAAAATCCCTATAAAATATCAATATATAACTCAATAATCCATATTGCTGAATTCAAATGTCTGTCCATGTGATATTTTAATAAAATGCCCTTTCAATATGCAGTTGAAAAGAAGTACAACATTATTCCCTGAACTTCTAGCTTTTTTTTTTTTTTAATTGAGGTATAGTTGTTTTACAATATGGTGCTAGTTTCTACTGTACAGCGAAGTGAAGTGGAGTTCCCTGTGCTATACAGCAGGTTCTCATTAGTTATTTATTTTATACATATTAGTGTATATATGTCAATCCCTACATCCCAATTCATCCCACCCCCCTTTTCCCCCCTTGGTGTCCATACATTTGTTCTCTACATCTGTGTCTCTATTTCTGCCTTGCAAACCAGTACTATTTTTCTAGATTCCACATATATGTGTTAATATATGATATTTGTTTTTCTCTTTCTGACTTACTTCACTCTGTATGACAGTCTCTAGGTCCATCCACATCTCTACAAATGACCCAATTTTGTTCCTTTTTATGACTGAGTAATATTCCATTGTATATATGTACCACATCTTCTTTGTCCATTCATCTGTTGATGGACGTTTAGGTTGCTTCCATGACCTAGTTATTGTAAATAGTATTACGATGAACATGGGGGTGCAAGTGTCTTTTGGAATTATGGTTTTCTCTGGATATCTGCCCAGTAGTGGGATTGCTGGGTCATATGATAATTCTATTTTTAGTTTTTTAAGGAACCTCCATACTTGAACTTCCAGCTTTTGAAAGAAGGTGAGACAAAAAACATGAATAAATCATTCTCCTATGTATTGGATTTCTTTAAGAAACAGAGAAGTTTACAAGACTTTGGAAATCTTTGAAAAAAGCTGTGTGTTTTTATTTCATAAAATAAATAGGTTAATATATTTTTCTGTTCTTGCTTAGAACAATACAAGATTCATATGAGTTCCTTTCTATTTTTTTCCAGGTAGTGGTTTAATTAAGCTTAGTTGTTGAGAAATGTTCTTCTTTTTAAATTTGAAATATCTTATTCTAGAGGTATAAAAGGATAGAGAAATAAGATTTCCCCTTCTCATTTATTACTGCAAGCACAGTGAAACCATATCATTCAGTCTAACTGAAGACACTAAGCAGATTTATAAAGAATTTGTCATCAACGGCTGTGAAGTCTAATATTATTGTCTTAATATCCAGAATGCTTAATACCTTCAGGGAAGCCTAGGTGTTTCTATGTAGCAAACTGGAAAATTGTGTAGCTGTCACGAGACATAAGCTACCTGTTCTCCAAATCTTTATATTTGTCAGCTATAGGAAGTAAGATTTAGGATGATTACACACACATACACACACAAACACACTAAAACTAATCCAGTGTGCCCCTAGATTGTATTTCTGACTTCATATAAAATATCTTTTTTTAAAAAAAGGTATTATGAGTTTCTTCAGAATACTTTTTTGTGACTACTAGGAAAAAGTGTGATAGAGTATGTTACAGAAAACATATGAAAGATGAGAAATGAGTTTAGGGGGAGTAGACAATTTTTTTAATGGCAGGTCCTATTACACTGATTCACAAAAATTGTTCAAGAAACCTAGACAATAATTATGCCTACTATTTATTTTTAAGTCATTTCCTATTTTTTTTTTCCCTTGGGAGTGTTAATCCAACATCCCAAGCCCAACCTTTATCTTTTTTTAAGAATCTTAGAAAATTGTGTTTCAAAGGGAATAAGAAGTGTGAATAACAAAAAGGTTAAGGAGTACCCAATAGACTGTGAAATGATGAGTGGAAATTAAAAGTGAAAAAATAAATAAATAAATTTCAGTAAGAATTTAGAGTGGCCAAAGGGACATAAGACTCCCCACCTCTTCCTTGGTACTCACATTTTAGGAACCCTTCTGAATTTCCCAAAGACCTGGAATGAAGTTTGACTATTTCCATTTAAACAGAAAAATAGTGACCCTGAGAGGTAGCAAACTCGGGAACATTTGATATAATGGGAATGGAGCTTGGGATTTGGAAGGTGACAGATCAGCATTTTGTTCCCAGCTCTGACAGTTACTTGGCTGTGAGATTTGTGACAAGGCACTTGAACCTGACTTAAAGTGATCTCAGAGCAATAATTATTCCTACCATTTAAGATTCAGGATTACTATTCCTACCATTCAGTAAAAATAATAATATTCAGAATATATTAAATACTTAAAATGTCCCAGATACTCTTTTAAATCTTGTGCATGCATTACCTCATTTAATATTCTCAAGAATCTGAGGACGCAGGTGGTATTTTTTTCTCTATTGTGTAGTTGAGAAAAGTAATTTACAGAGAGGCTAGAAACAAGATTACATAGCTAGTAAGGGGAAAATGGGAAAACCTGCATTAAAACTCATTAGTCTGGTTTAAGAACTCATGTGCTTAAGTCCTTTGCTCTACTGTCACTAATGTACTAACAATAGATTAATAATTTAAAAATAGTAGATGCTAAATAAATGATGGCTAGTTTTACTATATGCCAGACGCTATCTTACTTTTTATCATTTATAAAAGTGGCACATAATAAGCTGCCCTCATAGTTAATGTACAGATGAATTAATGAGTTACAAATTACTGCATTTCAGTTAAACATCAAACCAACTAATAATTGAATTTTAATAAAGTCCCTTGAAAGAATTTGTATTGAAAAATATTAGTGGCTTATAACTAAAATATGAAGTCTGTATAATAAAGGAAACAATTTATAATATTTTAGGGATTTGGAATATTTGATACCTTAAAGTAAATTTGAATGTTTTTGTTGCAATATCATTAGAAACTTTAATGCACTTGAGCAAAATCTATCTTCATACATTGTGCAAAGGTCAATATCAGCAACTTTCATGCAAATAATAATAAATTTGCCCTTAGCAACTCAAAATGAAAGAATTCCACTTATATGGGCAAACTGTTATTTTATGATATATATGCACAAAGTATATGCACATATACATCATATATACACAAAAATGGCCTTGCTCTCTATAGCAAAACATTTGTTGTTTGTATAAATTGTACTTCTTTCTCTAGTACCTCGAGGGATTGCTTGGTTGAAAGAGCAGTTAGTTTGAAGGAAATATTTAGCTTTCTTAGTTTCCTTTTGCTATTGGAAATAGCAGTGTTAGTTTGGAATTAGAGATAGACACTACCTTTATCATATACAAACCACAACAAATAAAAGGAAGGAATGTTATTTATTTTGTCTTCCATTATCTGAGCTATTACTTGCTTGTTATGCTCTTTTAATTAACTAAAAATTAGTGGTCTTTTAAATAAGTAAAGCTAAAAACTTTGATTTTTAAAAAAAAGTTTTGTTTTTAAAATATTTGTATATATCCAATTTTACTGAATTGCTACAAAAATATAAATATTCACATATATGTTTACTTAATCTTTCTTCTTATTTTTATTTTAATTGTGTGTTTTTATAAGTGGCCTCACCAGTAAAAGCTAGATACATAAATTCATCAATTATCAACTTTTTTGTAAAAATATAGAAAACGTTAGTTTTATTATTCTTCCCCTTAATTTTCAAAGAAAATTGGAGTAAATTTTAAAAACTCCACAATGACAGTAGTGAATAGATATTCCTTTATGTTTAGAAATTCTAGACAGATATGTTTTATCATATGTGAGGGTGATACATATTTCTGAAACATGTTAGTCTGAACCACTCCAGTGGTTTTTATTAGCCTCTAAGGGAGGCTCCCACAGCTTCCTTGGAAGACTATTAGCCTCTGCTGACTGATGCATCGTAATCAAATGCCCATCTGTGGGCACCAACCAAAAAAGAAGTCCAGTTCCACAGATTTATCTTTATCTCATGAAAATCACTGGGAGTGTTTATGAACAACCATTTATTACCTTCCTTGGGGCCCATATAATTAAAATTGTCTGTCTCACTGATTTGCTGTTGAGTGAGATTCAAAAGAAGAGTGATATTGCTATAAAATGACACAGTCACAGATCTCATTACTGCCCTCACAGGGAACCATTTATCTTTTTACAGTGTCCTCTTATGGTCTCTCATCTGTAGCTGACCTAATGTTGAGTTCCAGAAAGTAGGCCTAATCCCCATGGATCCTAATCACACTAATCATAATTATCACTTCTTGCATTCCTTTTATGTGTCAGCGAGTGTTATAAAAGAATTACAATGATTGTTTACAGTGCTTTCTACAAAGCTACCTGCAGAAATGTGGATTTTACAGTGGAAGGAACTGATTTTAAGACATTTAAAAAAGTTGTTCATGATCAAATAGGTAATAAGTGACTCTGCAGAGATTTAAACTCAAGATGATCCATGGAACCATATGCTCTGACTTTTTCTTCTTCTTACTGTGCCAGGCTTAAGGGTCCTAGATGTTCCTGGAGAGAATTAAGTGGATAGCTACCCTTTCCAAATTCCAAAGCTAGGAATATGCTCTAACTGAATGAGATGGTCATTTAATAAAATACATCAGAAGTAACATTGGCTAAAACAATAATACTGGATGAACATATATTTATAACTCTTGACAAGTTGATCAAAGAATGATTAGAGATGTTTATTCTCTGTGCAGCTGACATTCATTCTCAGAAACATGGCCAGTGTTAGATTATGTAATTAAAGACTGCACAGATAAGATCAAGGGCATATGTATAACCTACTTTTGGCCAACTGTTACAAACACACACACACATACACACACACACATGCACACACAAATACAGCATATGATGTCATCTTTGAATCCAAAGGCTAAGAACAAATTTTGCATAATACCATGAGTATGCAATGGCCACACTAGATAGATGCACCTAGAATGGTAGATGCATGGCATAACTACAAAATGTAATATTATGCAGTCATTTAAAATATACTTTAGAAAAAGTCTTAATGATTTGAAAAAGACTTAGTGTATATAATCCTAAATTGAAAACTTCAGGATATAAAACTAAATATAACAAGTTTACACTTACATAAAATGCATACACTCACATACACATTTGCTAAAAAAATACTCAAAGAAAACAGGATAACGCATTCAATTACTCATAGGTTTGAAAAATTACAGATTTTTTTATGCTATTCTCTATTTTTTCAAGTTTTACATATTGACTAATATAAATTTCATTATAAACAAAAGAAATACCACATAATATTTCAAGATCCTAAAATTCATCTAGTATATATATTTTAGCTACAACTAAGTTTGTTCCTTACATCTGTAATCCTTTTCCTCAAATCATCAGAATCTAATAACATCATACTTATTTTGTCTTGTCATGAGTGTTTCAAACACATATAACTTGCTTTTACCTTCTACTTTACGAATATGGCAATGGTTTGTCTAAGCAGTATTGTGATTTATTGTATCTTGGTTTTGGTTAGAATTTCCACAATGATAAGGAATTAAATGAACAGCTTGTTCCAAGGCAAAATGCTGTTCTTTAAATGAAAATATGATCACATTTTAGCCATTAGCAGACAATGAAATTTAACCAAATTTTATTGTAATCAAAAATCAAGGTAAAATAAGACAAAATAAAATATATAGGAATTGGGTCTCCAAATCAGCCCAAACAATATATATTTTAGCTTCAGATGTAAGATTCAAGAGGACAGAAGATGCCTCTATCTTTCCATCTAGTCCCACTGCCTAACACAGATGTTCAATAAATATGTCTTTAATGAATGAACAATTGAATGAATGAGCAGCAAAATTGCTGGCAAATACATTCAGATATCTTAAATTTAAGGAGCTCTAAAATAATTAGGACACACTCCAATTTGCTTGGTAAATAAGGTACTCATACCTAATGATTTAAGATAAGAATAAGTCCAAAATAATTATTAAATAAACATACTACTGTTCTCTACTTTTTCAATAAAATTTAAGATTTTTCAAATAAAAATTTGCACTTATTGAATAACAGGTTAATATTGTAGAATATTTCAGTTAACATTCTTTTGGTAATCAAAATTCAAGTTCTCACTCCAAACAGTTCTTCTCCTTTCTCTGATCTCATCCCCATTATTGGCTTCATCCCCCAAAATGATAAAAATATGATCATTATTCCATGGAGTCATCTTTGACTATTTACTGGGGTATTTATATATATATATATATATATATATATATATATATATATATATATATATATATTTACTGGGGTATTATATATATATATATATCCTCATTTGTTTTCCTTTATCTGGCATATGCTTCTTCCAGGTCATTATTTCCACCTTACCAACCAAATATTTAGATGTCCTTTAGGGTTATGCGAGCCCTTATTTGAAAATTCAGAATAGAAATCACCACAAAATCCCAATTCTGTAAGTCTATATAAAATTTTGAAATCTTGCCAAATACTATCTCTATGCATGCCATTTCTTCAAAAGCAATGTCTTGAATTCTTATCACTGGCATGGTATTATACTGAGGTCTTTGGAATATAGGAAGAAAATAGACAGCTGGAATTAATATTCCCACTACAGACAATGTTCCTAAGGGAGGAAACAGAGGTGATAGTTGAGAAGAAAGTGACAAAAGGCAGAATTATTAGACTTATGCTTCCTTAAGTATGGTCAATATTACACAGAGTCTTAGGGCATAGCTGGCCCATTAGTGCCACAGAATCATGCAAACATTTCTGTGATTAGGTACCCTACAAAAAACTGAATGAAACATTCCATATCACCACAGTAACTGTTTGCTCACCCTTCTCTAAGAAACTATCAAAATTCTAGCTCAGAGTTTAGTTTACCAAAATCACTGCTAGAAGCTCTAGATTCTCCAAATCATCCACTACTATTTCAACATATATTTCTGTGATGTTTAGTTTATATCTTAATCTCACCCAGTCCTCCACTTCCTTTCCTTCTACTCAAGTCTTTCCAAGGTGCCCCCAAGAGTTCCCTTCACCACCTTGTCTTGAATAAAAATTTGACTGTCTCTTTATGATAATGCCTCCCCTGCAATTTTCTCAAATGAAGGCTTCCTTTTTGTTTTGTTTTGCTTTTCATTGTTTTCCCAAATTTCCTCTTACCTCAAGGACAGGGGTTCAGCTCCATCAAGACAAATTGATCTTATTTCCATTGCTTCTTCAGAACCGTCGACCCGATCCCCCCGCCCCCTACCCTCGCTTTCCCATCATCCAACACAAACTCGTGGCATTCTCTCTTATGCACTGAATCCACTGCCCACGGTTATCACTTACCTGAAATATGAGTTTTGAGCATTGATCTTCTTATCGCTAACTTGTTCTTCGTCTTTTTTACTTAAGTAACGCCATGTATACACACATTTATCCTCACTGCCCTTGAGGTCTCGAATACTTTCTTCAATTACTTCAGTGATGATTTTCTCTGCTTCTTTGATTCAGATATGAAACCTCTTGATGGGTTTTCCAAGTGTCTTAAATTTTATATATTATCTGAGTATTTTTTTCTTTTAATTTCTGGAAGAGTTATGGAAGAGTTCCTCTACTTTTTGTTCACTACTATTCATGATTTTTTCATTTCATTTCATGTTTTTAATTTCCGAAAACTATTTTCAATTGAATTCCTGTATGAATTTAATGAACACAACATATTTTCTTATTTCTCCAAAGATAGCAGTGATAGTAATTTTTGTTGGTTTGTTTTAACCCTTGCATGAACTATTTCTTGTTTAGCTTACTTTTTTTTCCTGTCCTTTTTTAAGGCTTTTTTCCAGCTCTTTGGGGCACATAGTTGTCTACTCATATTTATCAGTGTGTTAATTGAAAACCAGTGAGAAGTTTTCAATGTGTGGGATGAATGGAACTTGTTCACTTTAGTCTGCACTGTAAGGTGATCAGGTGGATCAGTGTTTGGGAAATCCCTGATGTTCCTACCTGTAGGTGTTTCCTTTGGGGCTGATCAGATTCCTGACAGACAACCTTGGGAAACCACACAGCTGGAAGCCGATGTTTTTAGAGCTAAGTGACTGAAAAGGGCTGGAGATTACTGGACTTCAGTATATGAATATTCAGCTAATCTTTATTTTCAACAAGATTTCTTACTCTCAACTGTATCTTATTTTTCTTAGTTCAGAGACCCTTTGCTTTACCTTGTCCACAGAATAAATGCTCATGTTTTTTGTTTTGTTTTGTTAATAACAGCCTTAGTGAGATATAGTTTAAATACTTTTATATTCACCCACCTACAAATTACAATTCAATGTTTTTACCATGTTCACAGAATTGTGCATCCATCATCACAATCTAAATTTAGAACATATTTTTCTCCCTCAAAAGAAAACCTATACTCTTTAGTAATTAATTCCCATTGCCCCCACTACCCACCCTTAGCCCATGGAAAATACTAATCCACTTTCTATCTCTATAGATTTGCCTATTCAGCGCATTCCATATCAATGGAATCATACGATATGTGGTCTTTTGTGACTGGTTTCTTTGACTTAACATAATGCTTTCAAGTTTCATCCATGCTGTAGCATGTAACAGTACTTCATTCTACTTCATTGTCAAGTAATATCCAGGCATCTGGATATACCAAACTCTGTTTATTTGTTCATGTAGAATAGATAAAAGGCAGTTCTCTGGCACTGAGAAGTTAAAGAGGCTGTTTTGATGTCTAGCTGTTTGGTATTCAGACATTCAGAAAATAATCCCAATGCCAAAAATAAATAGTGCTACCAATTCCTGAACCTTCTAAAGATTCTTTGGAATGAAATATGTCACTTTTCAGCTTTCAACTTGCCACCTTAAGATACTGCTTTCTTACTTCTTGTAATTCAAGGATCACTTTTTTAACCAAAGTTTAGCTTCCATAGTTTTACTGTTGTTTTCTTATACCTCTCTCATTTTGACCTTATTGATTTATGTCTCTTAAAAATCTCTTTACCACCCTTTTAGTGGTTTTGGGGGAAAGCAATATGAATGCACTTTTTCTACATACAGTATTTACTCAGAAATCTAGCTCAGGCACATTTTACTATACATTGTTCTAATCTATATATGTAGACACTATACAAAATGGATGTGCACATATGCCTACAAAATAATATTATATAACCAATTCTTTTTAAGTATCTCCACAAATATTGCTTGTATCTCTCTGATATCATCAAATAACATTCTCAGTGCAAAAATAAAGTTATTCTATGCTACAAAACTGGTTTTATCACTCATACAGAAATTAAAATGACCTTCAGTCAAAGTGGCTGGCTGTTCACCTGCCATCAACTTGAAACTGTGTACTCTTCAAAACATTGCATATTTTATTAATTATCAAATGTATATTTTGTCATTAAGTTGAAAACAGTGAACGGAAAAATCACAATTCTCAGTATCTCTAATTTGGTGCCTAACTGCATGACATTAGTATGAGAAAAATGATATAGTATATTTCTTTAATAAGGTACCTAGAGATCACGACTCCACAAATCCACTTAACTCATAGCCTTTTGTAAATACATGACTTAACCTCTAAGTTTCAATTTCATCCTCCATAGAATTTGTATTGATTTACAAATAAACTCATTGCATAACTTCCAAAAGAGGAAAACAATACTGACTTGCACTATGGTTATGAAGGAAGGATAATCATTAGGCAAACATTACTTAGCATAGTCCTAGACACATAACAGTAAGCATATACACTAAAGTAACTCTTCAGTTGTATACAACTGTGGATATGAGCTCTGGCAATGGAACTGGTTCATGCCAGGACTTTGCTCACAATTGATTTTTGGCAGTGTTCTGTTCCTCTCTGACTTCATTTCTAGTCTCTAAAATTGAGGTGATAATATTATTTACTCCATAATATTTTTCAGAGGTTTAACTAAATATATTCATGTAAAGTTCTCACAGCATGTCCAGCTCAATAAATATTCAATATTAATATTAGGAATAATGGAACATATCATAATTATCATGTTCATTAAGGAAATCTTAACATAAAACACATTCATTTTTAAAAACCATGGAAGTGTTATGGGCCTTAAGAGTAGCCCTCGGTTAAAGCATCCAATTATATCACTTACTAGTTATATGACTAGGACCAAGTTTCTTAGCCGCTCTGAACCAAAATACTCCATTAGATCATTAACTCATTAATTCAGCAATCGTTTATTTGATAACTATGATATTTGAGGATGGATGCAACAGATGAACTAGAAAAGTAGTGGCAAACAAGTAAACTATTACTTGGTTCATGCATTGTTCAGAAAATTAAGTAGGTTCAGAAAATTAAATAGGTTAATTTATGCAAAAAGCAAGTTTAAGTATCATTTCCCATTTCCCTTTTTTCCACATTTTTATTACAGCAGAGCCTCATCGCTTATACCTGGTCATATTATTATAAAATAATATCAGCTCAAAAAGATATAAAATAAGTTGTCTAGTTAATCTCCCTGTTTTTTAAATGCTAATATAAATAATTAGAAATAATTTAGGTAATAGGATTTTTAAAAATCAGCAGTTAGATCATAGTACTGACAGCAAGAGCAATAAAGGCTCAGAATATGACTTGCCAGACATTTTCAAAAGCACATCAATATTATCATTTTTCTAGAGAACATTTACAAAGATGGCATATTACCTGTCTCTTTAGAATAGGGTTTGGTAAACTATTTCTGTAAAGGGCCAGATAATAAATGCGAATAGTAAATATTTTAGGATTTTTGGACCACATAAAGTCTCATTGCATTTTTTTTTTTTTTTCAAACCTTTAAACATGTAAAATCCATTCTTAGCTCACAGGCCACATAAGAGTCAGCCATATACCAGATTTGGCCTAAGACTGTTGACTGTTATTTTAAAATTTTTGAACCCTGTTCAATTTATAATTAAAACCACTTATAAGAAGCTCTCCAAATACCCAAGCCAACTCTCACCTTTCACCAAAGATAGCTATTCAGCCAATCATCCATTCAACAGATAGGTATTCAGTACCTACTAATGACAGGTTTTCTTTGTAGGTACCATAAATATAATGCAGTATGTACAATCAGAAGTACATAGAGTTTTTTGTTGTTGTTGTGCTTTAGTAGAGTGTTCAAATATGAATATAAGTATTTGTCATTCAGGGTGAAAGTGCTAAGGTATGAATAAAAAACAAGATGTTACAAGGAGAGAAGCTGTAAATTCAGTTTTCACGTTGACAGAGAAGGAAAGTTTCTGGAGGAAGTGATGTCTAAATGAAGATAGGACTTATCCTATAGTAGTAAAGGACTGTAGGATTCAGGGAGAAAAAATAAAAGCCAAGTGCAACAATTGACAGGTGAGAGAGAATTTGGCATGGCTGCTAAAAGAGAAAAGAAATCCCTTCTATCTAAAGCATTCATAGTAAAAAAGAGGCATGGTGGAATAATAGATGAGGCCAGAGAGTTAAGCAAGCAACAGATCATGGGTTTCATAAGTCATATTAGGGAGTATAGACTTCGTCTGCAGTCAGTGCAGGAAACATTAAAGGATGTTAAGCACATGAAAACTATTAGCAGATACTCTCTTTGGAAAAGCACTTCAGAAGAAAGTGTGGACAAGAGAATTATTCAGGAAGCAGAACATGTAGGCTTTTGTGATTATGTGAGTAAAAGCACTCATATAATGTGGTAACAAGACCTACAACCAGTTATGTAACTTTTACTTCACTCATGTCAACTTAATGTCACACACAAACTATGTTCTTATACACTCTTCTTCTTCATCTTCCCGGAGTGTTCTCCCCACGGAGAATGCCTCCACCACCTGCATTAACCTCTTTAAATCCTATTTGTTCTTTCCATGCCCTGTTTAGTCCCTTACTTAGTAAACTTGCAACCATTTTAGTCCAAAATTGATTAGATTTTTATTTTTCTCAACATTTACATTATAGAAATCATCAAAATAGAGCAAGGACTTTATCTTCTGCATTTTGTTTATTTTCCTACCAATTCAAACAGTGCTGACTCACAAGTGTGGGTGTATATTCACTGACAGATGTACAGATCTACAGAGATCTGCACACTAGCCTGGCCAGCTGTGACCTACAGGCCATGGTTTGTAAAGCACTCGCTAGAGAGGGATTCTCAAACATTCTTATAGGTGAATTTATTGTTTAACAAAACTTTCACTCAGAGATTTCTTACTTATTCAAAATCCTTCCTGTATTTTAGATATATCTAATTCCTGTATCTCTTCAACTCACCTGGTGTACGCTCATGTCTCTCTGGATAGCTATAATACTATCCTAATTGATATCTCTCCACACTGATTTTTGTCCCAGTCCAATTTTCCCTTCACACTGAAGTCAAACTATTTTAATAGATGTTAAATCATGTCATTCCTCTGCTTAAAACTTTTGGTGGATGGAGTCTGAAATCCATGTCATGATTTTCAAGCTTGCTGAGGTCTCACATGCTAGTCAACACTACCTGGAATTGCTGCTGATGACCAGTCCTAGGAGTTGTCTGTCCTTCAGTCCCAATGAACTCTGCTCTTTTCACCTCAGGAACATTACCTAAATTACTGTTTCTGCCTGCCACATTCCCCCTTCAATTCTTTGGCCCCTTAGCTTTTACTCATCCTTCTGGTCTCCAATTAAATATTTGTTCTCATGAAAGTCTTCCCTGATGTCTTCAATTCTGAGACATGTTCAAACATTTCTAAAACCTAGACTCTTCCAAATGACATGTATACTCAAAGTAGTAGTTTTTCTATTTTCCAAAATATTGAATGTTGTTAAATCAATGGTAGGTACATCAGACCCTTTGATTTTAAAGGCATCTTACGACTGAGGAAATATGGTGTGTCTTGAGAGAACTCTGCAGCTGCTCTATTACAGTTATCGTCATTTTTTTTTATCCCTGCTTACCTCAGTAGTCCCATGAGTGCCAGACGCATACCATCTCAATCACCACTCTATCTCCAGAGCTTAGTACAAGGCTGAGCCTAATAGGTGGAGAGTCAGTCAATACTCATTGCTTACAGAATGATCCTATTGCTTTTCATTCTCTCCAGAGGCAAATATATGGTGCTGAAAGTGATACAACTATATTAGGGTTCCTGGGATCTTGATGATTTAGGGAAGTTTTTTCCAAATCCACAATTTCAAAACATGTGAGAGTCTAGCACTTTCCAATATCTTTATTCACAATCTCTGCTTCTGCATTGGCTCAAGTGCTTAGATTATTTGTCTTTTTCAAATGTGCCCACAACTTGTTGTAAAACTCAATCAATCAAACACTCCCAATAGAAATTAATTCCCAGGAAATATGTCCTGATTTTTGTCCTCTTAGTTTGATTACAAGTTTATGGCATTGAGGTGGAGACCCTTCACATTATTCACCACAAAATATTCTGCCAATCACTGGGCCTCCTGCTATGCCTTCAGCC
This sequence comes from Balaenoptera acutorostrata, assembly GCF_949987535.1. Taxonomy (NCBI): domain Eukaryota; kingdom Metazoa; phylum Chordata; class Mammalia; order Artiodactyla; family Balaenopteridae; genus Balaenoptera; species Balaenoptera acutorostrata. Next base: position 55,461,634 of record NC_080080.1, on the reverse strand, counting down.
CTGTTGCCGTTACAAAACCTGTGATACCAGTAGCTATGTCAGAACCCCTGGCCCTGTCTTGATTCTGGGTCGGCAGAGAACTAAGTTCATTTCTCCTGAGAGAACTGAAAATCCTAGGACAATAAAGCAAAGAACATGGATTTTACAGTGAAACAGAGTTGAGTTGAACTTTTAGGTCTGCCATTTCCTCACTATGTAACTTTTGGCAAGTTGCCTAATATCTTCAAACATCAGTTTCTTCAAATGTCAAATGATATGGAAAGACTTTTCACTAAAGTGTGTTGTAAAGATTAATGAGCTGGCATATGGAGCCTGCCAAGTGTGGTGGCCATCACATGGTAGTCATTTAATAGTAATATAGCTATGAATGGGGAATCCTTTACTGAACTAACTAAAAACAAACAAACAAACAAAAATAATTTCAGGATAATGACTATGGGTGGGAAAATTTTCTAGTCAGTAGAGAAGTTTTTCCCATGTTTCATAAACAACTCCAAACCCTATTCCCTATGTACCCTCGAATAGTGAAGGTACCATTTAACTTCAAGAGGAGTGGACAATTATAGCAATGAATCAAGATATTCAGCCATGTTTCAAAAAGCTTAAAATTAACTCTATAAGTCATTAGCTATTATGTTTAAATAATAGTCATTGGTTTTTGTAATATGTTTCAATAATAGCATTTGCTATTAATCCTCTTATATTTAAAAAAAAATTATGGGTTTCCTTAACAAATTAGCAAATGCAAGAAAATGAAATCAGCCTTACACCATAATTTTATTTCACAACATGAGGGTTGTGCTGCAAATAGTCTTGTATAGGCATCTGGCCTCTAGTTTAAGAACTCTGTTAATAAGCTCTCTATGAACAGAATCAAGCTTTCAAAGCCTGAAGGATATGTTTGTTCTGATATGGATTAAGATATAATTTTCAAAATGATGGATAATAAAACTTACCTTAATTACAGATGTTTTGCTTAATCATTTCAAGTGTTCTTAATATTTCAAGACCCCATAGAATTTAAAAGAGTGAGATTTGGTGTAGGATTTAAAGTGAGTTCAACTGGTGAAACTCATTTAGTAGAAATGTAGAGTTAGTCAGTCCAGAATGTTTTTTGAGTCCTTATGTTCTAGCACTTTTGCTAGGTGACTTTAAAATAGCTTTAAACAAAGCAGACACCATCCCTGTTATTACAGTCCAGTAGAGTGAAACTATGGCAGTGAGAGTTACCGACACAAGAAGAGATAAAACCAGATTCCATAAAGGTAAAAAGTAACATCATTTATTACCTAAAAACTTTAAAAAACCTTATTGCAAAAGATGTCATAAAAATGTTAAAAACAAACATAAGACTTGGAGGAATATAAGACAGAGAGGTGCAGAAAATAAGCACTTAAAATGTTAGCCAATAATAATATTTTATATGTTGATTTATATCTATATTTACCAGTGCATACAGAAAAACTGTGGAATGATACACACCAAACTGTTAAATGGTTACCTCTTGGGTGTAGAACTAAGTTAATGGGTAAAGGAGACAAGAGTAACTTCCTTACTTTCCATTCTAATACTTATCAGTAAGGTCTGAATTATTTACTCAAGATTATATTATTTTGTACTTTAAAAGATGTGTGCGAACCACATCCACAGCAAGACAATACAAATGACTCCAAAGTATTTGCAAAGCCATCTAATTTTTGTCATATTCTTTCAAAGAAAAGCTTGAATCATGTAAATTCATTAAATAGTAAAATATAACCTTATCTTCTGTTAGAATTCCTTATTAAAAAAAAAAAAAAGAATATGTATGACCAAGTGGGATTTATCCCAGGAATGCAAAGATTTTTCAATATCCACAAATCAGTCAATGTGATACATAACATTAACAAACTGAAAAATAAAAATCACATGATCATCTCAATAGACACAGAAAAAACTTTGGACAAAATTCAACATCCATTTATGATAAAAGTGCTCTAGAAAGTTGGTGTAGAGGAAATATACCTCAACATAATAAGGCGATATATGACAAACCCACAGCTAACATCATACTCAGTGGTGAAAAGCTGAAAGCATTTCCTCTAAGATCAGGAACAAAACAAGGATGCCCACTCTAGCCACTTTTAATGAATATAATATTGGAAGTCTTAGACACAGCAATCAGACAAGGAAAATAAATTTTAAAAATCCAAATTGGAAAGGAAGAAGTAAAACTGCCACTGTTTGCAGATGACATGACATTATTCATAGAAAGTCCTAATGATGCCATCAGAAAAAAACTAGAGCTTATCAATGAATTCAGTAAAGTTGCAGGATACAAAATTAATATACAGAAATCTGTTGTGTTTCTATACACGAATAACAAAGTATCAGAAAGAGAGTTTAAGGAACAATCCTATTTACCATTGCATCAAAAACAAATAAAATACCTCAGAATAAATCTAACTAAAGAGGTAAAAGACCTGTACTTGGAAACCTATAAAACACTTATGAAAGTAATTGAAAATGACACAGACAGATGGAAAGATATATTGTGTTTCTGGATTAGAAGACTTAAGATTGTTAAAATGACAGTACTACCCAAAACAATCCACAGATTCAATGCAATCTCTGTCAAAATACTGATGGTATTTTTCACAGAACTAGATCAAGTAATTTTAAAATTTATATGGAAACACAAAAGACCCCATATAGCCAAAACAATCTTGAGAAAGTAAAACAGAGCTGGAGGAACCATGCTCCCTGACTTCAGACTATACTACAAAGCTACTGTAATTAAAACAGACACATAGGTCAAGAGAACAGAATACAGTGCCCAGAGATAGACCCACACACTTAGAGTCAATTAATCTGTGACAAAGGAGGCAAAAATATACAGTAGAGAAAAGACAGTCTCTTCAATAAGTGGTGCTGGGAAAACTGGACAGTTACATGTAAAAGAATGAAATTAGAACATTATATAACACCATATGCATAAATATACTCAAACTGGATTAAAGACCTAAATCTAAACTGGAAACTATAAAACTGCTAGAGAAAAACTTAGGCAGAAAACTCTGACATAAGTGGAACAATATTCTTTTTTGGATACGTCTCCTAAAGTAAAGGAAATAAAAACACACAAAAAAAATGGGAACTAATTAAACTTAAAAGCTTTTGCTCAACAAAGGAAACCATTGACAAAAGGAAAAGAGAGCCTGCTGAATAGGAGAAAATTTTGCAAATGATATGATCAAAAAGGGGTTAATATCCAAAATATACAAACAGCTCATACAATTCAACATTAAAAAAAAAAAAAAAAACTTATTAAAAAATGGCAAAAGTCCAGAACAGACATTTCTGCAAACAGGACATGCAAAATGGCCAACAGGCACATGAAAAGATGCTCAATATCAGGGAAACCTTCAAGAAGGCGTAGGAGTAAGACATGGAGATCACCTTCCTCCCCACAAATACATCAAAAATACACCTACATGTGGAATAACTCCTACAGAACACCTGCTGAATGCTGGCAGAAGACCTCAGACTTCCCAAAAGGCAAGAAAATCTCCACATACCTGGGTATAGCAAAAGAAAAAAGAAAAAACAGAGACAAAAGAATAGGGATGGGACTTACACCTCTGGGAGTAAGCTGTGAAGGAGGAAAAGTTTCCACACACTAGGGAGCCCCTTCACTGGCAGGGACGGGGATTGGGCAGGGGGAAGCATCAGAGCCACCAAGGAGAGCACAGCAACAGGAGTGCAGAGGACAAAGAGGAGAGATTCCCACACAGAGGATTGGTGCTAACCAGCACTCATCAACCTGAGACGCTTGTCGGCTCACCCACCAGGGCAGGAGGGGGCTGGGAACTGAGACTTGGGCTTTGGAGGTCAGACCCCACGGAGAGGACTGGGATTGGCTGTGCGAAGACAGCCTGAAGGGGGCTAGTGCACCACAGCTAGCCAGGAGGGAGTCAGGGAAAAAGTCTGGACCTGCCAAAGAGGCAAGAGTCCATTGTTTCAGGTTGCGCGAGGAGAGGGGATTCCTGCCCCGTGTGCACACAGAAGGCAGAGCACCACCTAAGCAAACTCCAGAGACAGGCATGAGCCACAACTATCAGATCGGACAAGAGAGATGGGCATGAAATGCTAAAGTTGCCCCACTGCCACCAAGAATCCTGTGGGCAAGCACAGGTCACTACCTACACCTCCCTGGGAGCCTGTGCAGCACGCCACTGCCAGCGTCCCAACATGCAGGGACAACTTCCCTGGGAGAACACACAGCACGCCTCAGGCTGTTGCAATGTCAGGCCAGCCTCTGCTGCCACAGGCTCGCCCTGCATTCCAATTATGACTACTGTACCCCTCCTTCTCCCTGGCCTGAGTGAGCAAGACAGCATTAATCAGCCACTGCTTTAACACCATCCTGTCTGGGTAAGGAACAGATGCCTGAGGGGAGCCTACACACAGAGGTGGGGCCAAAACCGAAGCTGAACCGCAGGAGCTGTGTGAACAAAGAAGAGAAAGGGAAATTTCTCCATGCAGCCCCAGGAGCAGCAGATTAAATCCCCACAATCAACTTGATGAACCCTGCATTTGTGGAATACCTGCATAGACAACGAATGTTCTCAAAATTGAGGAAGTGGACTTTGGGAGCAAATGTAGACTTAGGGTTTGCTTTCTGCCTCTGATTTGTTTCTGGGTTTTATATTTATCTTAGTTTAGTTTTTAGTGCTTTTTATCATTGGTGAATTCGTTTATTGGTTTGGTCCCTCTACTTTTTAAATTTTTAATTTTTAATTTTATAATTTTTTATATTTAATTTTTATTTTTTAATTTTTTTTCCTTTTTTCTCTTTTTGTGAGTGTGTATATGTATGTTTCTTTGTGTGATTTTGTTTGTTTAGTTATGTTTTTACCTTTTGGTTTGGGGTACAATCTGTTCAGTTTGGGTTTTTTTTTGGTTTGTTTTTTCTTCCTTTTCTTCTGAGCTGAGTGACTGGCAGGGTCTTGGTGCTCTGGATGGGTGGCAGGCCTCAGACTCTGAGGTGGGGGAGATGAGTCCAGGACACTGGACCGCCAGAGACCTTCCAGCCCCATGTGATATCAATCAGCGAGAGTTCTCCCAGAGATTTCCATCTCAACACTAAGACCCAGCTCCACCCAACAGCCAGCAAGCTCCAGTGCTGGACGCCCCATGACAAACAACTAACAAGACAGGTACACAACCCCACCCATTAGCAGAGAGGCTGCCTAAAGTCGTATTAAGGTCAAGGACACCCCAAAACACACCACCAGATGCAGCCCTGCCCACCAGAAAGAATAGATCCAGCCCCACCCAACACATTACAGGCACCAGTCCCCTCCACCAGGAAACCAACACAAACCACTGAACCAACCTCACCCACTGGGGACAGACACCAGAAACAACAGGAACTACGAACCTGCTGCCTGTGAAAAGGAGACCCCAAACACAGTAAGTTAAACAAAATGAGAAGACAGAGAAATATGCAGCAGATGAAGGAGCAAGGTAAAAACCCAACAGACCAAACAAATGAAGAGGAAATAGGCAGTCTACTTGAAAAAGAATTCAGAATAATGATAGTAAAGATGATCCAAAATCTTGGAAAGAGAATGGAGAAAATACAAGAAATGCTTAACAATGACCCAGAAGAACCAAATAGCAAACAAACAATGATGAACAACACAATAAACGAAATTAAAAATTCTCTAGAAGGAATCAATAGCAGAATAACTGAGACACAAGAATGGATAAGTGACCTGGAAGATAAAATAGTGGAAATAACTACCACAGAGCACAATAAAGAAAAAAGAGTGAAAAGAATTGAGAACAGTCTCAGAGACCTCTGGGACAACATTAAACGCACCAACATTCAAATAATAGGGGTCCCAGAATAAGAAGAGAAAAAAAAAAGGGTCTGAGAAAATATGTGTAGAGATTATAGTTGAAAACTTCCCTAACATGGGAAAGGAAATAGTCAATCAAGTCCAGGAAGTGCACAGAGTCCCATAGAGGATAAATCCAAGGAGAAACACACCAAGACACATATTAATCAAACTATAAAAAATTAACTACAAAGAAAAAATATTAAAAGCAACAAGGGAAAAGCAACAAATAATATAAAAGGGAATCCTCATAAGGTTAACAGCTCATCTTTCAGCAGAAACTCTGCAAGCCAGAAGGCAGTGACAGGATATATTTGAAGTGATGAAAGGGAAAAACCTACAACCAAGATTACTCTACCCAGCAAGAATCTCATTCAGATTTAATGGAGAAATTAAAACCTTGACAGACAAACAAAAGTTAAGAGAATTCAGCATCCACCAAATCAGCTTTACAACAAATGCTAAAGGAACTTCTCTAGACAAGAAACACAAAAGAAGGAAAAGACCACAAAAACAAACCCAAAACAATTAAGAAAATGGTAATAGGAACATACACATCGATAATTACCTTAAATATAAATGGATTAAATGCCCCAAACAAGACACCGACTGGCTAAATGTATACAAAAACAAGACCTGTATATATGCTGTCTACAAGAGACCCACTTCAGACCTAGGGACACGTACAAAATGAAAGTGAGGGGATGGGAAAAGATATTCCATGCAAATGGAAATCAAAAGAAAGCTGGAGTAACAATTCTCATATCAGACAAAATAGACTTTAAAATAAAGACTATTACAAGAGACAAAGAAGGACCCTACATAATGATCAAAGGATCAATCCAAGAAGAAGATATAACAATTGTTAATATATATTCACCCAACATAGGAGCACCTCAATGCATAAGACAAATGCTAATAGCCATAAAAGGGGAAATCAACAGTAACATTATCATGCTAGGGCACTTTAACATCCCACTTTCGCCAATGGACAGATCATCCAAAATGAAAATAAATAAGGAAATGTAAGCTTTAAATGACATATTAGACCAGATGGACTTAATTGATATATATAAGATATTTCATCCAAAAACAACAGAAAACACTTTCTTCTCATGTGCTCATGGAACATTCTCCAGGATATATCATATCTTGGATCACAAATCAAGTCTTGGTAAATTTAAGAAAATTAAAATAGTATCAGTTATCTTTTCCAACCACAACACTATGAGACTAGTTATCAATTACAGAAAAAAAAAAGGTAAAAAATACAAACACATGGAGGTTAAACAATACGTTACTAAATAACCAAGAGATCACTGAAGAAATCAAAGAGGAAATCACAGAATACCTAGAAACAAATGACAATGAAAACATGATGACCCAAAACCTATGGGATGCAGCCAAAGCAGTTCTACGAAGGAAGTTTATAGCAATACAATCCTACCTTAAGAAACAAGAAACATCTCAAATAAACAACCTAACCTTACACCTAAATCAATTAGGGAAAGAAGAACAACAACAAAAAAAACCCAAAGTTACAGAAGGAAAGAAATCATAAAGATCAGATGAGAAATAAATGAAAAAGCAATGAAGAAAATAATAGCAAAGATCAATAAAACTAAAATCTGGTTCTTTGAGAAGATAAACAAAATTGATAAACCATTAGCCAGACTCATCAAGGAAAAAAGGGAGAAGACTCAAATCAACAGAATTAGAAATGAAAAAGGAGAAGTAACAACTGACACTGCAGAAATACAAACGATCATGAGAGATTACTACAAGCCACTAAATGCCAATAAAATGGACAACCTGGAAGAAACAGACAAATTCTTAGAAAAGTACAACCTTCCGAGACTGAACCAGGAAGAATAGAAAATATGAACAGACCAATCACAAGCACTGAAATTGAAACTGTGATTAAAAATCTTCCAGCAAACAAAAACCCAGGACCAGATGGCTTCACAGGTGAATTCTATCAAACATTTAGAGAAGAGCTAACACCTAGTGTTTTGCTAGTGGGAAGCAGCCGAATAGCACAGGGAGATCAGCTCGGTGCTTTGTGACCACATAGAGGGATGGGATAGGGAGGGTGAGAGGGAGATGCAAGAGGGAGGGGATATGGGGATATATGTATACATATAGCTGATTCACTTTGTTATACAACAGAAACTAACACAACATTGTAAAGAAATTATACTCCAATAAAGATGTTAAAAAAAACACATTTTTTTAAAAAGAAGTGATTAAAAAAAAATGATGCTCAATATCACTGATCATCAGCGAAATGCAAATCAAAACCACAATGTATATCACCTCTCACTGTCAGAGAGCTTTCATCAAAAAGAACACAAATAACGAACGTTGGCCAGGATGTGGAGAAAAGGGAACCCTCACACATTATTAGTGGGAATGTAAATTGATGCAGCCACTGAGGAAAACTATGGATGTTTCTCAAAAAACTAAAATTAGAACTACCATGTGACCAAGCAATTCCACTCCTGAGTGTATATCTGAAAAAAACAAAAACACTAATTCAAAAAGAAACATGAATCCCAATATTCTTAGCAGCATTATTTACAACTGCCGAGATATGGAAGCAAGCTAAGTGTCCATCAATGGATGAATAGATAAAGAAGATATTATATATATTACATGTAATATAGAATAAATATATTATGTAAATATATTAATGTAATACACATTATACATGTAATATATAATATATATTATATATAAACACACACACACACACACACATATACAATGTAATACTTCACAGCCATAAAAACAATGAGATTTGCCATTTGCAAATTTGCAAAATATGGGTGGACTTGCAGGGTATTATGCTAAGTGAAATAAGTCAGACAGAGAAAGACAAATACTGTATGATATCATGTAAATATGATAAAGAATACAACAAACCAGTGAATATAATGAAAAAGAAACAGACACACAAGTATAGAGACTAAACTAGTGGTTGGCAGTGGGAAGAGGGAAGGGGGAAGGGCAAGCTAGGGTTAAGGGATTAAGTGGTACCAACCATTATGTATAAAATAAACTATATGGATATATTGTACATCATGGGGAATATAGGCAGTATATTATAATAACTCTAAATTGAGTATAATCTTTAAAAATTGTGAATCACTATATTATACACCTGTTATTTACATATTATTGTACATCAACTATACTTCAATAAAAATTTTTGAAATAAAAATTTAAAATTAAAAAAATACAGAATAAACTCATCGACATAGGTCTTGGCAATAATTTGTTTTTAACATCTTTATTGCAGTATAATTGCTTTACAATGGTGTGTTAGTTTCTGCTTTATAACAAAGTGAAGCAGCTATACATATACATATAACCCTATATCTCTTCCCTCTTGTGTCTCCCTCCCACCCTCCCTATCCCACCCCTCTAGGTAGTCACAAATCACGGAGCTGATATCTCTGTGCTATGTGTCTGCTTCCCACTAGCTATCTATTTTACATTTGGTAATATATATAAGTTCATGCCACTCTCTCACTTCGTCCCAGCTTACCCTTCCCCCTCCCCATGTCCTCAAGTCCATTCTCTATGCCTACATCTTTATTCCTGTCCTGCCCCTAGGTTCTTCATAAACTTTTTGTTTGTTTGTTTTTGCTTTTTTAGACTCTGTATATATGTGTTAGCATATGGTATTTGTTTTTCTCTTTCTGATTTACTTCCCTCTGTATGACAGACTCTAGGTCCATCCACCTCACTACAAATAACTCACTTTTGTTTCTTTTTATGGCTAAGTAATATTCCATTGTATATATGTGCCACATCTTCTTTATCCATTCATCTGTCGATGGACACTTAGGTTGCTTCCATGTGCTGGCTATTGTGAATAGAGCTTGGCAATGATTTTTTAAATTTGACACCAAATGCAAATGTTAAAAAAGCAAATATAAACAAGTGAGACTACATCAAACTAAAAAGCTTCTGCACAGCAAACTATAAACAAAATGAAGAGGCAACCTATTGAATGGGGAAAAAATTTGCAAACCACATATCTAAGGGTTAATATCCAAAATATATAAGGAACTCATACAATGCAATAGTAAAAAGCAAATAATCAAACTTTTAAATGGCCAAAGGACTCAAATATACATTTTTGAAAGAAGACTTACAAATGGCCAAAAGGTACGTGAAAATTTGCTCAACACAACTACATCAGGGAAATGAGATATTACCTCTCACCTGTTAGGATGTCTATTATCAAAAAGACAAGAAATAGAAGGTTTTGGCAAGAATGTGGAGAAAAGGAAACCTTTATACACTGCTGGTGGTAATGTAAACTGGCCCAGCTACTATGGAAAACACATGGAGATTACTCAAGAAATTAAATATAGAACTATCATATGATCCAATAATCCCAGTTCTAGGTATATAGCCAAAAAAAACAAAATCACTATCTTGAAATGTTATGTACTCCCCTGTTCATTTCAACATTAGTCACAGTAGCCAAGGTATAGAAACAACCTATGTGTAGGTTGACAGATGAATGGATAAAGAAAATGTGATACATATGTATATATGTATGTAAACATATACTCACACAATGTAATATTACTGAGCCAAAAAGAAAGAAAATTCTTCCATTTGTGGCAACAAGAAGAACATGGAGAGCATTATGAACTATCCAGTGAACTATCTCAGACAGAGAAAGACAAATAAATACTGCATGGTATTGCTTATATGTGGATCAGACAGTATAATGGTGCTTGTCAGGGGCTAGTGGGGGTAAACAGGGAGAGGTAAAAGGGTGCAAACTTTCTATTATAAAATGAATAAGGTTTAGAATTTAATGTATAACATGGTGTCTATAGTTGATAATACTTAATTACATAGTTGAAATTTGCTAAGAGAGTAGAACTTAAGTTTTCTCACCAAAAACAGAAAAGATAAATATGTGAGTTGATGGATGTATTAATCAACTCGATGGTAGGAATCCTTCCATAACATATACATATATATATGTATCAAATCATCACACTGTATACTTTAAATCTTACAATTTTATGTGTCAATTATATTTCAATAAAGCTGTAAAAAACATTGTGGCATGTCATAAGCATTCACTAAATTGCTGTTTTTGCTAATATTAAAAATCACCATAGCCACGAAATTTGGATGTAGGAAAATGTACTATTTCTCTATTAATTTACCCCATAAGTCTCAATTCCCACTGATTATATCAACATTTGTCTGACTTAATCTATTTCTTCTGGGTGACTGGTCAAGTCAGACTTATCTCAATCACTTTTCCCTTTTCCTCACCTCTTGTACTTATCTAACTTCCCAGGGTGGGGTAAATGGAAGAGGACTGTGATTTTCCCTGGCAGTGGTGAAGACGCACTATCTTCCGGCCACACTGTGCTGTAAACAACCAACAAAACCTTTGTAGGCTCTCTGCATACACTTGCTATGACCTCCCATGGGTTTCAGTCATGAAGGTATACAGGGTCACTTTATGTAGGTTGTGATGTCCACCTGAGGGCCTTCTGGTCCACTCCTAATCACTTTATTTTCTCTCTCAGGAGCTTGAGAATTTGGGACATCTCTCCACATACTCAGTTTAAAGTCCAGGAATGTTGAGTGCATTCAAGCCCCTCTTTCTCTGCACTTTGGCTACCCTACAGTTCCAGCTCCATGATGCAATCAGGGCTGCTCTACATACCATGCCATCTTCCTGGGCTATGACTTTGAAGAAGGCACAACATTTTAAGGGTTTTTTTTTAATTTTTCTCACTCAACTATGATAACATCTCTAATCCCACTCATATATATAAGCTGTCTTCTCCATTTATATTCAAGATTTTTTGGGGTTTTTTTTGGTTTTTTTTGTTTTTCCTAGGACTGGAAAGAGCTTTAAGTTCCTCTTTGTGTAGCATAAAAACTACCTTTTGTGTTATCCTTTATTTTATTCTTTTTCGGATCAACTTTATACTGAGTTTTTAGACTCTGAATCCTATCCTCACTCAAAAAGCCCAGCTTTTGTTAATCAAACTGTTTTGTATTTCAAATCTATATTCTCAAATATAAGTTTTAGAAATCCAATTAGCAATTCCTCTGGCTTTTTATTCTGAGCCATATTCATACTACATTTGAGAGAAGTGTAGATGAAAAGCTATTGCAACTGTCAGAATCATGAGGAAAGGTACAGCATACTGTGGTTCTCAAGAGGAAAGAAACTTCTGTTAATAGTTGAACATAGAATTGCTATATTTTTAATCACTTAAGATGAAATTCCACCCAGATATAAGACTAATAGATTTTGCATAGGTAGAAAGATGATTAGATAGATGATAGATGGATAGATAGATAGATGATGGATAGGTAATTTGTTTTTTCTCCATTAAAAAAGTCTCACTTTATTAAGTGTTGAGGATGAAAAGATTGCACAAAAAGAGAGTCCCTGTACTTCTTGAGTTTACAGTGTGTTTTTGTCTTTATTCTCTCATAAACATTTTTGGGTTGCTAACCTCTTCCCCAATGTTTCCATTTGGTATCTGGTAAGCTCATATTCACTCTAGAATATCCAACTAAAGAAAATCACTTCTTTTACACAAAGCTCCTTCTGAATACCCCATGCAAAATCATAAGCTTCTTCCCTTGTGGTCCCTCAGCATATTCTTTACACCTCTATCACCTAGATTCTCACATTGAAATTGTGAATCTTGGCTCTTTTTCAGTTAGTTTCCCAAGAGAAACTATTTTGACTTTTTCAATTCTGCATTTCATTTATGTTGCACACTTACTGTTATAAAATGAAGAGAGGGAAGGAAAGAAAGGAAGGAAGGAAGGAAGGAAGCAAGGAAGGGAGGGAGGGATGGAGGGAAGAGGAGAATGAAGGGAGATATCAAAAGAAAGCAAGAACCAAGAGATCGAAGGACAGAAACATCACTTTAAATATTAATTTGAGAGATAATTAAGCATATTCATTTTGATTAATCAAAGAATAAGACGAAAGTCTGTACCACATTATTCCCTTTAATAAGACAGTTGAATCAGTCATGGCTTCTATTAGTAAACTAGAGTGGTAGAGGGGACTGGGTGTTTAATATTTGCCTAAATAATTTGGGCAATGAAAAAAGTTCGTGGAAGAAATAGGAAAAGAGAGAGCTATATGAACCTTTATCCTAATAAGAGAAACAAGAAGCTTACCATCTTGTCACATGACTAACAAAGTGTGTAACAAATTCCAAAGAGAGCCAGAAAACCAAAAATTCTCTTAGAGCATGTTTCTACTTCTTACTTTGGAAAAGAAGTGAGCTCCAATGACTGAAGGAATTTAAGGGTGTGCAGAATTGAGATGCTGTAGAAAATATTTTACTGTTGGAGATTTGGAGTGTTGTCAGCAAGTCACTAGAACATCAAGAGGTGCTTTGGGAGTGATTAGGGGTGAAAATATTAGAGCAACAGATCAACTTCATCGTATTCAAGCTTAAAACCCCTTCCTTAATAACTTCTCTATATTCCCAAATTATGTACCCACTATATTTTCTAATTATGTCTTTATGTATCTGCAACTTCTTTTGAGCTGAATTCAAGTACTCTCACGTGGTATTCCTAGACTCAGCAAAGTGGCCCATAGTAAGTTCTGTACAAGTACTGGTTGAAGTGAACAAATAAGCATTTCTTTGTTGGATGATGAAACATTACTGCAGAAGAGTGTGGAATAAAGATGCACAGGTGGAGTAAAAACCAGAAGTGGCACATGGCAAAATAGTTGAAATATTACAGCTAAGACAGCTAATTTTTCCTTCCAGGATGTGAGAGTGATTTTTTATAATCTTACTCTTTTCAGGATACAGATAGCCTGGGAGACATTGCAAAACAAATAATATCTACATCAACACATAGTTTTTCTTTTCTCAATTTTTCTACATGTTTGTAAGAGAAAGCATTCGACCTTTTGGTAAGATATATTTATCAGATTTCAGAATGAATACTCAAACAAAATAAGAAAGGAATGTATTCTAAAGCACCAGAGGCTCTTCATTCCATGGGAATTCTAACAATAACATGCATAGGTAGCTGCTGCTTTGGTTAATTGCCTCTACTCTCTTTGTCTTAGGCCATACCAAAAAAAAAAAAAAAAAAAAAAAATCTAATTTATATTCTACCTGAATTTCTGTCATGAACCTGTGATGATTCTCTTGGTTGCTTATGCACCAAAACAAAGGGGAACAATATAGCAGGGAAACAAATTGAAGTGATGGGAACATAGAAAAGGAATGGGGAAAAGGGGGAAATAAATGAAGGGAAAGAGTGAGAAAAAATAAAAGAGAGGAAAGAGATGATATGGGAAACAAGCAAAGGAAACGAGATAAAATAAAAAGTAGAGAAAAGGCACACTGGAAGCAAAATAAGGGAGAAAGTAAAAGAAAACCCCTCAGAGCTGAGATCATTATAGTCTTGTTAAACCACCCCCATAAGTTGAATTTACTCCATTTTTTTAATCATTAAGCAGTGTAGTATCATTTAATAGAATCTTAGTGTTCCTAATAAGTAGTATATTGATCTCTGAGTTTTAATCTGATCTAAAATAGAATATACATTGATTTACTTATTTAAAAATTTTAAATGTTTATAAACATATCAGTAGATAACCATCTTACTGAATAGTGAAGATCATACTACTCTTTATGGGTGAAGAAATTGAGACAGAGGGTCAGGCTAACTTACTGCATTAGTTAAGGTTAGCCAAAAACTCTAAAAAGAGACTCTGAATCTATAATCACTAAAAACAATAACTTTTTGTTATTTGCTCACATAACAGTTTAGGGCAGTTATTGTAGGTTGTTTGTGCCTCTCTTCCATATACTGATTCAGTGACCCAGGCTTCAGAATTCCATTTGGGGAGAATCAGACTGTCCTAGCACCTTCTCTTCTTTTGCCTCATACTTGAGAAAAAGAAAGATGTGGTTGGAACATGGGTATTCTCTTAAAAGCCTGGAAATAACTCACATGATTTCTGCTCATCTTCTATTGGAAAGAATGTAGCCACATGGATGCATCTACTGAAAAAAATTATCCTAGACATTATTTTACTTGGCCTTTCAGAAGCTCCTGACATCAATGACATATCCCTTCTCCCTAATGAACTCTCTTCACATGGCTTTTAGGATTCAATACTCTCTTGAATGTATTCTTATATCATTGCCTGTTCTTTTTCAGTCTCCTTAACTGTTCTCTTCTCCTTGACCTCTTAATGTTAGAATTATCCAGGGCTCAACCTCTTAATCTATCATCTTCCTCATCTATAATCATCAGTCCTTTGGAGATATCATCCAGGTGTGTGGTTTAATGTGTGATATATGCTGTCTACTCCCCAAAGCATCCAACTCAGACCTCTCTCAAGAATTCCAGCCATTTTTTATCTAACTGCACACTCAACCTCTTCACGAGGATATGTAATGTATATCTCAAACTTCACTTGTCCAAAACTTAACCAATGTTCTCTCTCCTTAAACCTGCTCTTTATAATGCCTTCCCCAACTCAGCTGTTGACAACTCCATCCTTCTAATTGCTCTGGCTGAAAAACAGAATCCCTAACTTCTTTCATTTTCACAACTCACATACAATGCAAGAGAATGTCTGCTTGATTCTACCTGAAAAATATGCAGAACCCCAGCAATTCTCACCACTTTTGTTCACCTCAACCTGGTCCATGTCTCTTCCAGTTTATTTCCCAACTGCTTTCACAATGCCCTTCTGCTGGTGGAAGTTTGGTAGCCTGAGGACAGTTTTAAGGTCTGAACAGTCACAGACATTTTAGGCAAAGTTCACAGTTTACGTGTCAATAAAATTCCCTCAAAAACTTGGTAGTTTTCTCGGAAATGTGACAAGAAAAATAAATTGTGATGATTACTGTCAAAAAAAAAAACTTGGTAGTTCTCTGATATGCTTTGTTTCCAGCATATTCTGTGTGCTGGTGGCACAACCAAATTTCTTTGTTAGACATCATTATTAGTCCCACTGTATTTTTATAACCTTGATTTGCTGTCAGTTCTCTCTCCAAACTTAATAGTAGCTATACCTTGAAGCTACTTGAAATAATGAGCTTAAATTTTTTCAAATCTCTCCCCATTTTTTGGATTCTCTCTTTTCTTCCTTCTCTTTACAAATCTATCAATTCCCACCTAACCTCATCTCCTGTAGTATCTTGCCAAAAGATGTAAGTAGTAGTCAACAGATAGTGGCCTTTTGTTTTTTCAACCATTTCCCATAGATCTAAAAGCTCAACACATATTTGTTCTACCTTCTAATTTATCTCATATGATAGTTTTACCAAATGTTTATCACAGCTTGACAGGACTCTCTCGCTTTCTAAACTTCAAAAAAAGTTTTTGCACTATCAACTAAACCAGGATCACAACTTTTAATTTTGTTATGGCAACACCCCACCCCCCAACTTAATATAAATTTCTGTACAAGCATACCTTGTTTTATTGTGCTTTGCTTTATTGTGTTTCACAAATACTGTACTTTTTTACAAATGGAAGATTGTGGCAACCCTACATTGAGCAACTCTATCAGCATCATTTTTCCAAAAGTATTTGCTCACTTCATGTCTCTGAGCCACATTTCTCTAATTCTCACAATATTTCAAACGTTTTAATTATTATTATATTTGTTATGGTGGCCTGTGATCAATGCTCTCTGATTTTACTAATATAGTTGTTTTAGGGTGCCATGAGCCACACTCACAGAAGATTGCAAACTTAACCCATAAATGTTGTGTGTGTTCTGACTGCTCCATTGACTGGCCAGTCCTCTGTCTCTCTCCTTCTCCTTGGGCCTCTCTGTTCCCTGAGACACAACAATATTGAAATGAGACCAGTTAATAACCTTACAATGGCCTCTATGTGTTCAGTAAGAGAAAGAATCTCTCACATTAAGTCAAAAGCTAGAAATGATTAAGCTTAATGAGGAAGGCATGTCAAAAGTCAATACAGGCTGAAAGCTAAGCCTCTTGCACCAGTTAGCCAAGTTGTGAATGCAAAGGAAAATTTCTTGAAGAAATTAAGAATGCTACTCCAGTGAACACACAAATGATAAGAAAGAAAAACAGCCTCATTGCTGATATGGAGGAAGTTTGGTGGTCTAGATAAAAGACCAAACCAACCATAACATTCCCTTTAGCCAAAGCCTAATCCAGAGCAAGACCCTAACTCTCTTCAATTCTATGAAAGCTGAGAAAGGAGAGGAAGCTGCAGAAGAGAAGTTTGAAGCTAGCAGAGGTTGTTTCATGAGGTTTAAGGAAAGAAGCCACTCCATAAAATCAAAGTGCAAGGTGAAGCAGCAAGTGCTGATGTAGAAGGAGCAGCAAGTCATCCAGAATATCTAGCTAAGATAATTAATGAAGGTCATTACACTAAACAACAAATTTTCAATGTAGACAAAACAGCTTTCTATTGGAAGGAGATGCCATCTAGGACTTTCATAGCAAGAGAAAAGTCAATGCCTGGTTTCAAAATTTCAGAGGACAGGGCTTCCCTGGTGGCGCAGTGGTTGGGAGTCTGCCTGCCAATGCAGGGGACATGGGTTCGGGCCCTGGTCTGGGAGGATCCCACATGCCGCGGAGCGGCTGGGCGCGTGAGCCACAATTGCTGAGCCTGCGCGTCTGGAGCCTGTGCTCCGCAGCAAGAGAGGCCGCGACGGTGAGAGGCCCGCGCACCGCCATGAAGAGTGGCCCCCCTTGCTGCAACTGGAGAAAGCCCTCGCACAGAAGCGAAGACCCAACACAGCCATAAAAATAAATAAATAAATAAATAAATAAAAATACATTAAAAAAAGAAAAAAAAAATTTCAGAGGACAGGCTGAATCTCCTATTAGGGGCTAATGCAGCTGGTGTCTTTAAGTTGAAGCTGATGCTGATTATCATTCCAAAAATCCCAGGGCCCTTAAGAATTAGACTGAATCAACTCTGCCTGTGTTCTATAACTTGAACAACAAAGCCTGGATAACAGTGCATCTGTTTAAAAGATGACTTACCAAGTATTTTAAACCCACTGTTGAGAACTACTGCTCATAAAAAAGATTCCTTTAAAATCATTACTACTCATTGACAATGCACCTGGTCACCCAACAGTTCAGATGGAGATGTACAACAAGATTAATTTTTTCATGCCTGCTAACACAACATCCATTCTGCAGCCCATGGATCAAGAGTAATTTCAACTTTCAAGTCTTACTTTTTAAGAAATAAATTTTGTAAGAATATAACTGCCATAGATAATGAGTCCTCTGATGGATCTGGACAGAGTAAATTGAAAACCTTTTGGAAAAGACTCACCATTCCAGATGCCATTAATAACATCTTGGATTCCTGGGAAGAGGTCAAAACATCAACATTAATAGGAGTTTGGAGAAGTTGATTCCAACCCTCAAGGATAACTTTGAGGGATTCAAGACTTCAGTGGAGGAAGTAACTGCTGATATGGTGGAAATAGCAAGAGAAATAGAATTAGAAGTGGAGCCTGAAGATGTGACTGAATTGCTGCAATCCATGATAAAAGTAACAGATGAGGTTGCTTCTTTTTTAAAGAAATTCTACTGTAGGTAAAATGCTATCAAACAGCATTACATGATACAGAGAAATTGTACGTGAAAGGAAGAGTCAATTGCTGCAACAAGCTTCATTGCCATCTTATTTTAAGAAATTGTCACAGCCACCACAAACTTGAGTAACCACCACCCTGGTCAGTCAGCAGCCATCAATACTGAGGCAAGATCCTCCATCAGCAAAAGGATTATGACTCACTAAGATGATGTTCAGCACTTTTTAGAAATAAAGTATTTTTAAATTATGGTATATACATTGCTTTCTTTAGACATAATGCTACTGCACACTTAATAGACTACAGTAGAGTGTAAACATAACCTTTATATGCACTGGGAAACCAAAAAAATCCTGTGCTTCACTTTACTGCAATATTTGATTTATTGCAGTGGTCTGGAACTGAATCCAAGATATCTCTGATGTATGCCTCTATTCTTATGAGCTTCAATGAGAGATTGAAGAAAATAGAGGCTGACTTCTTGTTCATATAAAAGGTAGCTCCTCTCCATGTATTGATACAAGAACCTGGACCATTTTATATTTCCATTCTATCCATCCCTTAAGATCCTTCTGTCATATGTATCCAGAAAACAAAAGAGAAAGAAAGTACAAAGACAGGGTTTCTCTTAAAATCTCTGGCCTGGAAATAACTCACAGTAGTTTTACTCACATTAGACAAGAGAGAACTTGGTCCACATATACTGCAAGTGGGGCTGGGAAACGGTTTATCCATATATCCATTACTATACTATAAATGAATAAAATACTTAAAATGGAAAAGGAAGAGGATGGATTTTGGTAGAGAGCTAATCATCACCATTATTAATTAGAGCCTTGGTTCTTAGATATTAAGAGGAAATAGAAATCAAATGTCTTGCTTTAGACTTTTAATAAGTACGTTAGAGTAGGCATAGTATAAAATTCAAATTTATAAGGTAAATGGACAAATAGCTAAAGTATAAATCAGTGAGAAATTGTAGGATAGGTATACCCTGTGTTTAGGTATTTCCATTACTTAAACTAAAGATTCTAGAAGGAAAATAAGCTAATAAAAGCATTATTAAAGTATCTCTTAAACTATCACCTTGAGAGTCATGGTAATAATTTGGAAACCACAGGAAGAATAAGGACTAAGTCCCAATTTTAATAACAGTTTCACTCAAAATTAAAATAATTTAAAATATTTTGATATGTGGATTTTCCTTTTTTGGAATACAATAGGGTGTTCTGAATAATAAATAACATTCATAGAAAACTGAATGGTTTATAAATCCCATAAATTATTGGTATAGTGTCATTTATTTTCTAAATATGAAAATTTAACATAGAGCAAGATAATATCTCCTGCTTAATTTAAAATATTTCCTTATGTACAAAGTGGTTCAACTTGAGACATAAATAGAACCTAAGAAGTTTATATTACTTTAGTCCTGTACACAGCGGAAACATTTCTTTAGGTGAAAATGAAGAGGAAATAAATGTAATGCATTTTATACCATTGCTAAACTTTAGGTGAGATTCTCATCTAAAAAGAATCCTCAGCAAAAATTTACATATCTTTGAAAATCAGGCCTTCTGATGTAGGAAATGATGAAGCCATAATCACATCAGTGAACTCACTTTGTATTGAAGTTTACAGGTTCATCTAACTTCATTAAGTTTTTCCCCCTTATTATTGCTGAAACGGAAAGATGGCAGGTGAATGTAGAAATTAATCCATTAGAGTGAACATGTTTCCATTTCAAAGTATGTTAATTTCGTTTCTACTTTGTCAACTTTAATTTGTCACTGAACCTAAAATGGGATAATTGCGCCAACGTTTAAGTTCCCATACACAGTCAAGGTTTTTCCTAATTTTATAAAATTACATTTAGATCCGTTGTCACTGCTTAATGTATTACAAGGTAACATGTGTTGAGACTTGGTTCCCAACATGTCAAATTAAATCAAAATATAAATTAATTCAATGACAACTCCTTATTGATATTTGCTCATTATGCTGTAAATAGATTGTGTGTGGAATCTCTGCAATTTAACCTAAAATTATACAAAGTACTTTTACATTAAAGCATTATTTGTCTTTAAAAGCCTGGATGTTCACTGTGCCAAACCACAGGTGCAATGATGCTTCATTTATTTATTATTTTGGTTGGCGAGACGGTGCAGCAGATGAAGAAGTGAAGACACCTTCTAAAAACCAGAACTAATTTCAAGGATTCTATCCACTGATAATTCGCTATGAATAGTCAGGATGGAATTGAAACAGCTTTGAAAATTAAGGGCACAAATTTTTATACTCAAAATATTTATTTTCTCTATATCTCCAACTCTAAGTTATTTGATTAAAAAACACTTATTCTAATGTAGGATTTCTTTTTATCAGTCACACCTTCGTGTAAATGAAAATATCTCATAGATAAAAGAATTTGTTATGTTAAGCAGGAAAAGAAGGGATGAAGGCTGAAGAGCTGTGATACAAACACATAAATGTTTATTTAGAGGAGGAATGAATAAACAATGAGTGAGAATAAAGGCAAATAAATTTTAACACTTCTGAATCCTACACTAACAGTTTTACCTTCTGATTATGTCATCTACCATATTACACCATTTACTTAGTATAATTTAGCAATTACTTCCCATTAAAGCATATCTATTACACCTCCCACAAAATGCCGACACTAAAAAATTTAGGGAAAAAAATCATCCACTTAATAGGTAACAAATAAGTCTCTTATAAAATATTTTCAAAATATTTTACAATATATAAATATTTTAGGGTATTTTGTTTAAAATAATTTTATAATACAGCTATTATATTAATATTCTTGAGTATAACTACATACTAAATATCTAAAACATCTTATAGATTTTTATTTTCTTCCTAAATAATTCACCAAAATAGGACAAACTAATTAGATTTCCCTCATTACAGTTGTTAAAATAAATTAATACATTTTATCCACAGTGATGTTACTGCCAAAAAGAAATCAGAACTGTATAGAATCTGTGCCCAAAGTTTTGTCATATTGAAAGACCAGAAAATTCATATTAATGTTACGTATGAAAATTATTGGTTATTAGGATGAATTTCCCAAGTTCATATATTTGATGAAATAGTCTTTAAAATCCTATATTTTTATTTAGGAATTTATTTCTCTTGACTAAATCATCTCACCCTTATTCTTGCTGTGTTTGCACTGAGTGAGGTAACTTCAGAAAAAGAATATGGAATTCATCTTTATCTACTTCTGATTTTATTTAAATCTGTAAGAAACATCCTATTTTTGATATTCTGTCAGCTTCTTTACATTTCATAAATTTCCAGTGACTACTGAACCAAAGAAAAGGAAATTAAAACTTAAATCTAAAAATATTAGTTACAAAATTAAGAGTTCAGCATAGAGCCATATTTATAATTCAGAAACACTTTTTAAAAATTTGTCTATTTTTCCAGTCATTGATATACAATTGTTTTTTGTTATGACCACAGTAAATTGCAAATATTTTTTCATCATTTTGAAGATGTATTTTAATTATAAAGCACAGTACATTGTTATGGTAAAAAATCAGTTTTTA
This sequence comes from Balaenoptera acutorostrata, assembly GCF_949987535.1. Lineage (NCBI taxonomy): Eukaryota > Metazoa > Chordata > Mammalia > Artiodactyla > Balaenopteridae > Balaenoptera > Balaenoptera acutorostrata. Next base: position 55,439,564 of record NC_080080.1, on the reverse strand, counting down.
TTACTATTCAGGTAAGTTACTTTACAATCATAATTTTATATAATAATTTTAAATATAATTAGTAAGGAAATATTTATTGCTCTTAAAAGGAAGACACCACCAAGTACATAAAGATCAAACAATATAACTTTTATAGATTCAAAAGAGTTGTGGTGATTTTGATGAGTTATATAGAATCAAACCTAATTCTTCATGAATACTAAACAATGCATATATATCATACAATACAGATCGATAAACAATATTGGTAAAGTATATATTAACTGAATAAATGCAATTTAAATAGTTTTATCAGTTGCATAATAGTTAATTATTTTAAATGTATATTTATTTACAAATATGTATTTTCAGCTTCACTGATCCCTCATTAATTCACATGTTTTTTTTAGTCTTCTTGGGTTATCTAGATATAAAATTATACAATCTGGAATAATAATTATGTATCCTTCTTTTCTCTCAATCCAGCTTCACATGTAACTTGCTAAATTTTCAGGCCAATATTAAATACCATATTTTTTAGATTCTAAGATACATTTTTTTCACATTTTCACACTTCCAAAATGTAGGTGAATCTTATATTTGTTATCTACATTTAGTGTGATTGTGGTTTTAAAAAACAAAACTATCGTTAAACTGAAGGTATTAATAAAATTTTATATTATCTTAGAGTGTGAGCAACATGATAATTATGGAATTTATAGTAACGTTTTTCCTTTCTTGTTTTTAACTTTAATAATTCTAGTAATTCAACTTTAATTGCAATAATACTAAAGGCTAACATTTATTGAGAACTTACCATGTGCAAAGGGCTGTTCTAAAGGCATTTATTTTTATTAACTTACTTAATCCTCAAAAAGCTGTGAGAGGAGATACTATTTTCATGTATATATTTCTGACGAAGAAACTGCAACACAAAGACCTGCTAAGGTTTATGCAGCTGGTATATGGTAGAACTTGGGGGTGGGGTGATTGACAATCTGTCTTCGGACAGGCTATGCTATCCAACTTTACTATAGCTGTTAGCTGAGAGTTTACTACAAATAATCTTTGTGTTAAGTTCATAATGCATAATGCCTAATTCTTTAATGACTCTTTCTGTTTAAAACAGTAATGGGCTTTAGTTTCTATCGAATCAATTTCAACAATTTTCAATAAGCATATAAATGGTCTTATTTGTCATACAAATATTTTTTATTGTTTCTCTTCTGAAAACTGGATAAAATATCTATATAAGACAAAAAATTCATGTAGACAAAAATGTAGAAAAATGCTTAATATAGAGCACAAGTTTTATCAGAGTGTTTTATCAATAGTATGAGTATTTTATTTTTATTAACACATTATTTATTGTGTTTTTACCTTCATGAATTTTATTCTTACTTTCCATGGGACTAATATTTATTACTTTTCATCCATTCTGTGAATAAATTATTTTGTTGTGGTATATTATTCTGTTAGTATATTGGCTTTATTGCTCTTTCTTGCAAAGGAAAATGTATTTACAATTATTTGTTTCAGCATTATCAATATTTACCCCTGGACCAATCAGTCCCAGCCAGGGACAGGGTGAACTGGCATACAAATCCTCCTTTTTTTTTTCTTTACTTTGAAATATACTAAACATGTTTGTAAAATATAAAGACCAACTGAGGAAATTCTTCTTTTGAAAGATACTGTACATCTTTATCCAGGAAGATGAAATTTCTATTCATTTAGTGAAGTTTTATTGCTTTATTGTCATGAAAGGCACACACATTTTTATCTGTTGATATATTTTCTAGCTATCTCAAGCTGGTGTATAAAATCTATTTTCTATCACGTCTGTATTTTTTTATTCATCAGTCTTACAAAATTTTATTTCTGATTATAATAACATCTTTAGATTGAGATGGGGGAGATTTGTATGTAAGCAATCATATGTCCTAAACAATGACAGTTTGTTTCATCTGGTGAATTTCTTATAGCTATTATTTCTTTTTGTTTGTCTAACTGCAGTGGTTAAGACATATTACAATGTTGAATAATATGGTGTAGGTAAATACATTATGATCTTCATGATTTAAAGGAAATCCATGTCACTTTGAAGGGTGCTTTTTGTCTGATATATTTCTTCATGTTTAGTAAATGATTTTCTCTTCCTAAGTCTCTTCATTATAAATGGATACTTTTTATTTTTTATTTTTTGTGTATATGTTAATGTGTTTGCTTAACTTTTATACTTTACTCTTTTAATGTGCATATTACATTAAAATATCTTATAATATTAAACAAAACATGAATTTCTAGGATAACTAAATCTTCGTTATTATATATTCTGGTTTTGTTTTGTTTTGCTAATATATTGTTCCAGAATTTTGCAAGTATGTTTATCACTGAGATTTGTTTATAATTTCATTTTTTGTCCTGAAGTCTTATTTTAGTATCTAAAATCTAGTTAAATCCAGCATCACATAAAGAGGCATGTATTCTCTCTTTTCTATTCCATGGAAGAGATTGGTAAAGTAAAAATATCTGTGACACAAACTTTTACAAAAACTCATCTACAAAGCTATCTGAACTTAGTTCATCTGAGGGACTCTTTTGAATTTCATATTTAATTTATTTAATTGCTATATAACTTTTCACTATTTCTATTTCTTCTTGAGGTGGCTTTTGAAATTTACTTTTTCTAGGGAAATAGACATGTCATCTAAAATTTCAAGTTTAGTGGCATAAAATTATTCACACTCATGTATATATATGCTTAGTTGTACAGTTATTCCCGCTTTTATGCCTTATACAATTTATGTATCTTTACTCTATTGCTTATTATTTTCCTTGATTATTTTGAGCTAGTGGTGTGTCTTTTATTAGTTGTTTCAAAGAACCAACTTTTGGTTTAATGTATCCGTTCTATAGTATGCCTGTTTTCAATCTCCTTAAAGTTTATGTTTATTTCATTCATTTTATCCTCTTTCATTCTGTCGATTGCTCTTTTTCTTAACCTTTAAATTAAATACTTAGCTCATTAACTCTCAACTTTATTTTATTTTTAATATTTAATTATTTATTTATTTATTTATTTATGGCTGTGTTGGGTCTTCGCTTCTGTGCGAGGGCTTCCTCCAGTTGCGGCAAGCGGGGGCCACTCTTCATCGCGGTGCTTGGGCCTCTCGCTGTCGCGGCCTCTCTTGTTGCAGAGCACAGGCTCCAGACGTTCAGGCTCAGTAGTTGTGGCTCACGGGCCCAGTTGCTCCGCGGCATGTGGGATCTTCCCAGACCAGGGCTCGAACCTGTGTCCCCTGCATTGGCAGGCGGATTCTCAACCACTGGGCCACCAGGGAAGCCCTCGACTTTATATTTAATATGAATATTCAATATTATACATTTGCCTCTAAACACCACTTTAGAAGCATCACCCATATTTAATATGTGGTATTTTAACAATTGTCTACTTTAATATTTTCTAACACCAGCTATATTTTTAACTCATGAGTTATCTAGAACTGTTCATTTTTGTTATTTCTAAGCATATAAGCATTTTCTTGTAGTTCATTTATTGTTGATTTCTATATAAATTACTTTATGTTCAGGAAATTAGAAAATTTTGAGCTAGCTTAATGATTTTGAATGTGGTGAATTTTAATGAAAAGTTCCATGTGTGATTAAAACAAATGAGAATCCCACTAATTTTCAGCTGAACTATTCTTATATGGCTATTATAAATAGAAGCAAATTTGTTCATAAAGAAAGATAAATTAATTTGTTTCTTGTATAATTCATTATTTTTAAGGTCTTTGTTACTTGCAGAGAAAAACAATCCTAATAAATACAATCAGGAAGTGATGATAATGGATAAATAAAAAAGTACCTTCCTCTGTGGCATGACAATAATTCAACAAATTTCCATAATATATAACATGAGCCTTTCATGACATATTCTATTATAATTTCTCTATTGAGTTTTATTCTCTGTATTTTTCATTTTTTTAACTTTATATTGGAGTATAGCTGATTAACAATACTGTTTTAGTTTTAGGTGTACAGCAAAGTGATCCAGTTATACATATAATTGTATCTATTCTTTTTCAAATTATTTTCCCATTTAGGTTATTACAGAATATTGGGCAGAGTTCCCTGTGCTATACAATAGGTCCTTTGTTGGTTATCTACTTTAAATATAGCAGTGTGTATATGTCAAACCCAAACTCGCAATCTATCCCTCCTCCAACCCTTCCTGCCTGGTAACCATAAGTTCTTTCTCTAAGTCTGTGAGTCTGTTTCTGTTTACTCTCTGTATTTTTAAAATGTATTTTATACTTCACTTTGGTCCAAAATAGCAACTCTACATCAAGGTAAATGATAGCTGATATCTTTAAGGTAAATTAGATGGTTCTCAAAACATGTTATCATTGTCAGACAAATGTCTTTAGCTAATATTGATTTGTGTTATATTTTTAATTATCATAACATTCTGCTTAAAACACAGAACTAGTGTCCAAGGCCAGGTCTATGTAGCATTTGTAGCAGTTATACCAAATATATTTTATAAATTCATTTGCACTCTAAGAACATTTGTTACCCAAACTGTTTTGTATATTTGAAATATATTGTTTATTAAGGCCAAATCATGTTAGTTTAACTTTGAGTAGATACTTTACTAGAGACAAAATGTGAAACTACAAATAAGATAGCAGAACTGTCATAGAATGATTCTTGTCATTTCAGTTACTGGTGAGTGTAGTGGTTCGTTATGATATCTGAACTCTTGGATACTCAGTAAATAACAATTATTCTTATATTGTTTTTCAGATACATTGTTGATGAGCATGACAGAAAAGCATGTTTAGAAGAATCCAGAACATTACTCTGTAACTGCATATGAACTTATCCAATTTCAAAAAAATTCATTTAAAACTCCCTTTCCTATACGAGCTTGTTCTTTTCATGATCACCAACATTTGAAGTGAAATCAGCATTAAAAAAAACAACTTGGGTTTGTTTAAAGAATAAAAATAACTCATATTGGTAAACAATGTTTTATTCTTGTACATTTCATTATGTATTTTGTATGCAAGTCTCTCACTAAAGGAAAGTAGGAAATGAGAGATGAAGCTGGACTTCATTAAGCTGATTTTTGATTTAGATAATATAGAGCAATTACAATTAATGGAGGTACATCATCTTGGGCAAAGATATTATTCGTGTCATCATCATACATACCAAAAAAGCCAGGAAATTCATGACGAATATACTAGAGAAAATTGATATATACATACATATATATTTGTGCATATTTTTTGCCCACTTAAAGTAAACTAGTCTATATCATATATTATATTTAGAAATGATAGATATTTTTACTGTTTTTGCAGTCTGTGTATTTAATACAGATGCATGCATACAACTCTCCTTATGCACTTGAAGTTGTAATAAACTTAGGCTAATTTAATGGGATAGATTGTATTACTTTTCAAAATATGCTCTACCTATTCCTGAGCTCTAGAAGTCAGTCTTGACTCAGTGACTTTCCTTGGGCAATAAAACATGAGTGGCAGTTATGAATGTGTTCCTGAGAGCTTTGAGAGTCATTGAGGTTCCTACCTGCGCTTTACTTTTTCTTCTCAGAGCTCAACAATGGCCCAGATAGAGACTAATCCATCTGCCCAAGTCCCAGAGTGAAAACAGATGGAGCTGATCCACAGCAGAACCTCAATGGATATGTAGCAAACAGGTGACTGCAAGGCATTGCTCATTCTTCCCTTTTTTAATATGAATAGTTATTGCAGTTATCTTGTCCCTTTCCAACACTGTAAATTGAGTGTGTATGTGATATGACTCGTTATTTTAGTTCATAAGTCTCAAAATCAGGAGATTCCACATCCAGAACCAATGTAGAGCTCATCATGAGACTCTGCACTTTAAGCCTGGTGCTGAGATGGATGACTTTTAAGATATCTCTTTTGGGAAAGAAGTGAGGGTATGTCACATGCAGAAAGAAGGTAAAAGAATATATGTGATGACAGGAATAAATTGTGGAAGGAGATATTATTCTTCAAATTATTTGCCATTCTTTCTTAGTGGAGAGTAGATCATGAATTTGCTCTAGTCATTGAAGTGAGCACAAGTGGCAAATGTCATTTCTAAATAGAAGCTTCACAATCCATCATGTAGTGCTAGCATACTTCCCTTTCTTTCTGCCACCATAAAAGCACTATCCCATTTAGAGACTGCTCCATCAGCTAAGAACCTAGAGTGAAGACATTGGCAGCAGTACTACAGGTAGCATGTAAACAGAATGTAACACGAGTGAAAAATAAATATTTGTTGTTGTAAGACATAAAGATTCTGGGGTCATTTATTAATTGCAGGATATTTTAAACTAGGCTGAATTATATATGCATGAAGTAATCAAAACTCAGTATTCTGGGTGGGAATTACCCCTTCCAAGTGGAAAATGAGGACTCAGCCCCAGGAATAACACAGATAAGAATATTAAGATGCATCCCTCCCTGGTGGTGCAGTCATTGAGGGTCCGCCTGCCAATGCAGGGGACACGGGTTCAAGCCTTGGTCCGGGAGGATCCCACATGTCGCAGAGCAACTAGGCCTGTGAGCCACAACTACTGAAGCCCTTGTGTCTAGAGCCCATGCTCAACAACAAGAGAAGCCACCACAATGAGAAGCCTGCACACCTCAATGAAGAGTAACCCCGGCTCGCTGCAACTAGTGAAAGCCCGCATGCAGCAACGAAGACCCAACACAGCCAAAAATAAATAAATATTTTTTTTTAAAAAAGAATATTAAGATGTATCTATCACTTGTCTTTCCAGCTTACTCTAATCTTTCTTATTTTTGATGATCAGCTGATCATGGATATATGGACAATTTTGATATGAGAAAGATTCAGATAACTATCTCCCTCCATTTATTTTCCCAATGTTTTTAATTATTTCTGCTTCATCTTTTTAAAACCTCATTTGAACTTGATCCACGTGTTCCCAAGCTAACATCATTTATACTGAGCAAAATTTGGTTAAATACCTGATCTTTGCATCTCATAAGGCATAGCCATTTTTCAGTGGAAAATTAGAAAGATATCTCCTGGAATAATATGTGCTGTTTTCCTAACCTAAAAATATAATCCTTTGAGACATGACCACCGTCATAATTCTTAAAGGAATATTTTAGGACATCTTAATCAGCTAACACCTATTAAGCTTCTAATACTCAGTAATGCATACATATTAACATTTTTTATCCTAGTACATCATGATAGAATTTGTGATAAAATTATTTTTCTACAAATGTTAGTATTTTAATATAGTTCTCTAAAAGTGTAAGCGATGTGAAAAGATTTGGGAAAATGTATCCTCTAAGTATTTTTTATTTCTGTCATCAAAAAATATATTGTGAGAAACTAATATGTGTAGGATAAACTGTTAAATGCTGGGAATTTGAATCAGCATAAGATACATTTTGCTTTTAAGAAACCCTTAGCATTTTGTGGGTAAGACAAAAAGGTTACAGCCTAACATATAGAACAGGTTTAATGCCAAGTAATTGGTATGAATAAAAAGTTCTATAGGTTTCAAAGGAGTGAATGATATCTACATATAGGAAGAGCGATTTACTTCACTTATTATGATAATCTCCAGATCCATCCATTTTGCTGCAAATGACATTATTTCATCATTTTTAATGGCTGAGCAATATTCCATTGCATATATGTACCACATCTTCTTTATCCATTCACCTGTCGATAGACACTTAGGTCGCTTCTATGTCTTGGCTATTGTAAACATCACTGCAATGAACATTGGGGTGCATGTATCCTTTCGAACCATGTTCTTCTTCAGATATATCATACTAAGTGAAGTAAGTCAGACAGAGAAAGATAAATATCATATGATATCACTTATATGTGGAATCTAAAAAAAAAGGTACAAATGAACTTACCTACGAAACAGAAACATACTCACAAACTTAGAGAATGAACTTATGGTTACCAGCGGGGAAGGGTGGGGTGGAGGGATAGATTGGGAATTTGGGATTGACAGGTACACACTGCTATATTTAAAATAAAATGTCTTTTCATTAAAAAAAATAATAATAACCTGTAGAAAAAAAAGTATAGAAAGAGTGAGTAAAGATTTTATGGAAGGAATGAGATCAAGGTCTATTTGAAGTTTGGGTAGGATACAAGCAAGTGAAGTATAGAGATAAAAGTTTTTTTGAAAGTAAAACCTTGAAGATAAAATGATCTTCATATTTTTAGGGAATCTCAAGACCCCTTTGGCTAAGACAGATAATTTGTGAAGGGGAAGAATGAAATATAAGGAGCCACTGAAAGTTTTCATAATGGGATGGAATCTAAAGTAATATGCATATTAGATTAAAGGGCTGAGGAGCCTTTCTTTTGAAGTTATTACCAAGGAAGAATCAACATGGTTTGGTGACTAAAGAATAATCAGTGAAGAAGGTACACTCAGTATTCACACACAGAGTGTTGTTTTTCCTACACAGTGGTAAAATAAATAGATGACAGGTCTATTTTAGGAGAAACAATAGATTGGTGGAATACAACAGATGGAGGAAGAATAGTTTTGAGTTCATGACAGTTTGAGTTTAAAGTGCTAGTAAGTTATTCAAATAGAGGTGTACAGTATAATTAATTGTATATATTAAAGAATAACTTTTGATAAGAAGTCAGACTTTAAATATAGATCTGGGAGTCATTACATAGTCATTTTTATAGAAGTGAACACTCAGAGAAGTGCATGAAAAGAGAGAGAGCTAGAGATTTATTATAAAGAATAAGAAGAGAACTCCATTAAAGAGACTGAAAAGAAACTGTGAAAAGGGATAAGAGGAACGAGGAGCAAATATTGTCAAGAATATAAGGGAACACACAATTTTCAAGTGTGAGTCATCAACAGTGTCAACACATCCTAACACCTTATAGAAGGCAGGGTGAAGACAAAAAAAAAAAAAAAAAAAAGGCAGTTAAGTTATGATGTACTTAGAAAATGAGTAACAGCTATAGATACAATGAGTAAGGTGTAGTCAGGATGATGAGTGGATCAAGTAAATTGAGTATGATGCTCATTAGATTTTAGGGATTGCAAAATTGTTAGACTGTCAGTTATTCACTATGGTGGCTGCCAACTGGTTATCATCAGAAAATAATTGCTGGTGAGTGGAGCGTAGCTACCTTAATAAATTTCATAACTACAGAGTATACATCGAAATTTGTATTTTTAACTTGTATCTATCTATTAAAGTAATATAGGAATTTGTGTAAAAGATAAGATAGTTAAGGGCTTCCCTCGTGGTGCAGTGGTTGAGAATCTGCCTGCCAATGCAGGGGACATGGGTTCAAGCCCTAGTCTGGGAGGATCCCACATGACGCAGAGCAGCTAGGCCCATGAGCCACAATTGCAGAGCCTGCGCGTCTGGAGCCTGTGCTCCGCAACAAGAGAGGCCGCAATAATGAAAGGCCCACACACCGCGATGAAGAGTGGTCCCCACTTGCCGCAACTAGAGAAAGCCCTTGCACAGAAACGAAGACCCAACACAGCCATAAATAAATAAATAACTAAATAAAAATTGTATAACTTTAAAAAAAAAAAAGATAAGATAGTTAAAAATCAAATATAACATTATCTTGTCTCATTCCCTCCACATATTCACCTCTTGTAACTGTTTCGCCTTGGTGATTACACCCATATTTTTCAATAGCATTTATGTTGGTATTTTTTTCTTTTATCAACTTAATAAATGTTTGCCCTTTTTGGTTATGATGTATTCAACCAAACGCACTTTATTTTTTAACCCTGAGCATAACTACATCACCAAGTTTATATGCTCTATCGCTTAGTTTGGGTACATTTAAATATTGCTTATATTTTTTATTTCTTACTCCACAGAATATGTATGGTATTATTGACACTAAAGATTAAAATATCAAGACATGGATATCAATAACTTTCTAATTGTGTTTCTTCTTTCTCCTTTTGCTATCCAATTGTGTCATGTGTACTTTTACTTTCATATTGTCAAGACTGATCCCATTAAGCCAGTAAAATTAAGTTCTCTGCTCTTTGACTTTACATTGATTTTAAAATGTGAAATGAATGCATTTTCATGTTATTGTAAGTATTATTGACTATGGTAATGTTGAGAATTCTACTATGAATGTTCAATTAGTAGAAGGTTTTAACTGTGTTTCTTGCAGTTACTAATTGCCTTTGAGAAAAATAATCCATTTGCTTTTTTTAGGTACTCTACATTTTCAAACTGTACCATTATGCTATCTAAATCTATGCAGATCATCTTCCCAGAGCAATCTTTCTTTTTACCCCAATCTTAACATTTAAACCTGTGTACAAGTTTCATTCTGGATTTTCCTTCATTGCTTTACAGGTTTAAATCCACTTTTTGATTTTTGTTAATTCGCTCATTTTACTGAAGTACCTCTTAAAATAACATGCTAAGAAGGATGCATGATAAATAAGTCTTATGATTTCTTAAATGTCTAAAAAAGGTTTTCAATCCGTCTTCACACTTGATTGATAATTTCCCTGGGCATCAAAATTATCAGTAGAAAAGTAAAGAATCTGGGAGGCATTCTTCACTGTCCTCTCAAGTCCACCGTTGCTGCCGAAATTGTGAAGTAAGTCAGTTTAATCTCCTTTCTTTGTAAGTGATCTGTTTTGTTTCTGACTTGTTTTGCTTGTTTCATTCTGGAATTTCACAATCTTCTATTTAGCCTTGGTGTTGCCAACTTTCCCAATACAGTGAATAGGTATTTCAATCTAACTAGGTCTTTTAATGTATAGTATTGTGATCTTCAGTCTGGGAAATTCTCTGCATTATTTCTTTGATAATTTCTTCTTATGTCTCCTCTATTCTCTCTTTCTCAAATACCAGTTAGCTGGATATTTAACCTCCTGCTTTAATTATCTACATTTGTAATTTAAAAATAATATTTCCTGACTTCCTATGTCTTATATATCTCTGGGATATTTCCTTTTCCTTATCTTCCAACCATTCCATTACATTTTAATTCTACACTCACACTAAACATTTAAATGTTTCTTTCTTGTGTTCTAATCATTCCTTTGTTATTGCATCTCATTCCTGTTCTGTATTTTTCTTTTTGTGGAGATATAATATCTTCCTGAATGTCTCTAATACTACAAATTTAAATTTTAGATATTTTAAAATTTCCCTTTGATCCCAAAATTAGCACTGCTACACCAAAGTCATTTTGTATGCTTGAGGACATTGGGTTTTTACATATTACAAATTTTGATGTAAAACCTGGTGATCTTCAGTCCTAAGAATGAGACAATAAAGAGCAGAGTGTAGCTTCTAAGTAGTTTACATTGCTTATTGATTATTACTCTCAAGAAGATGGAGACCTCATGCTTTGGGGCCCTAAAATAAGAATATTCTGAGGCTCTCATGTCCATTCTAATTATCTTAATTCTTCTTCAGAGAGTTCATTCAGTTTCTTTAGTGATGAGTGAGTAGTGTTAAATGTCTGGAATGAAAAGAGGTGACTAGTCAATCATTTCACCTATTGATTTGTAATTAATCCACATCCCCCCCGTCTTTCCATTCTCATTCTTTATTTGGCTTGTCAAACACCAACCCACTTCCCCAACCTAAGGTCCACAGAGGACTTCTGTCACACCCTTGGCTACAGCCTCCTACTTACTTACCTTAGCCTGCAGCTTTGACTTTACCAGAAACTATTCCTCAGCTCTCTTTTAGTATGTCTTAAGAATGTTGAATTATTTTTCTTGTCATCACCCCTTTTCTTCAGCATTGTAAATTTAAACCATTTTTATTCCATTAATATCATCTTAATGGCATCTCACAAGGAAAGAAAGTTTAAAATGTGTGCTCTTTCTCTCAGATCCAGAAATGCACATTTTCCATTAAAAAAAAATTTAAAGGGTAGCCATAAAACCAATGATGATTTAATTGACCTTATTGGAATGGTGAAGGTTATTTTGGCTAAAATATATGGCTAAGCTTTGCAGACCAAAATTGATTTAGAGTGCCTACAATATTACACATCCTTAATAAGTATTTTTTATTTGCTGAGGAAGTTAATACTTCTTTTAATGTCTGGAATAAGGAGATCAAATTAACAAGGAAGTTGTTTCTTTCCATTTTACACATGTTTTAGGCATTATATCTCCTATGATATATAAAAAACAATATTTCCACATGTGACTATATTCAGACTGTAGCATCATTCTTTTCCTTAATGACCACCAGGATAGATTAGGATTATGTAACTAGTCTTTCAATATGCAACTCTCAAAACTGAGTGCTTGCTCAGAGCCTTCTTGTCTTTATTACTTTACCCTATTTTTCTCTTTGTTAAATGGGGATTTGAATATGTATTATAAAATAGCATAAGGTCTAATGATGCTCCATGATCTCCTTCACTCTGGTCCCATGTGTGCCACTCCCAGATGCACACCTGAAAGTTCTAAAATGCCAAAGGGCAAGTAGTTCTTACACACCAGGCTGTTATATGAATCCTTTTGTAGATAGTTTCCTCTCTCTGGATTTCCTTCCCTTGAAGTTCCATACTCCTACCCACTTTTCTCTCCACTACTTGAGAAGCTCTATGTTCAAAACTCAACTCAGGCAGCATGGTACCACTCCTCACACCTACCCCACCCACAACAGACATCCCATAAAAAACTCCAGTAGCTTTCTCTGACCCTTCTCCATCTCTCACAGCTCCTGTGCATGTCTATTCAAGGTTCCTACTACATGGTGGTGAATATCCGTTTATGTGACTTTCAGCCTCCCCTTTTAGATGTAAGACAATGGGTCTCACAGTGGGTTCATATTAAAATCAACTGGAGAGCTTTAAAAATTAAGCCAATCACCATCCCCTGGGATGGGGCCCATAAGACTCCAAAGCTCCCCAAGTGATTTAATGTACACAGGGTGGAAAACTACTATTAGACGTCAGGAATAGCAACATATTTTATTTGTCTTTGAAACTTCAATCACTGATACAGTGCCTAACACACAGTGATTACAATATTAAAAGAACACAGTATCAGCACATCAAATTTCATTATTCAAAATTAAATGGATTCAAAGTATACATTAAACATAATATTTCAAAACATTGAAAATAAACAGCTATATTTTACCAAGCAATTCAGTTTCATATTTGGAAAATATTTCTAAAGATAATTTAGTAATGACCCACATAAATTGATCCATGAAGAAAACATTACATTAAAAGAAATATACCTGGGGAGACCTTCAAATGTCAGAGGAGTAAGACATGGAGATCACCTTCCTCCCCAAAAAATACATCAGAAATACATCTACATGTGGAACAATACCTACAGAACACCTACTGAAAGCTGGCAGGAGACCTCAGACTTCCAAAAAGGCAAGAAACTACCCACATACCTGGCCATGTGTCTGACAGGGTCTTGCTGCTCTGGACGGGTGTCAGGCCTATGCCTTTGAGGTGGGAGAGCAGAGTTCAGGACATTGGTCCACCAGAGACCTCCCAGCTACATGTAACATCAAACGGCAAAAGCTCTCCAGAGATCTCCATCTCAACAATAAGACCCAGCTCCACTCAACAACCAGCAAGCTACAGTGCTGGACACCCTATGCCAAACAACTAGCAAGACAGGAACACAACCCCACCTATTAGCGGAGAGGCTGCCTAAAATCATATTAAGGTCACAAACACCCCAAAACACACCACTGGACTTGGTCCTGCCCATGAGAAAGACAAGATCCAGCCTCAGCCACCAGAACACAGGCACTAGTCTCCTCCACCAGGAAGCCTACACAACCCACTGAACCAAACTTAGCCACTGGGGCAGACCCCAAAAACAATGGGAACTATGAACCTGCAGCCTGCAAGAAGGAGACCCCAAAAACAGTAAGCTAAGGAAAATAAGAAGAGAAACACAGATGAAAGAGCAAGGTAAAAACCCACAAAACCAAACAAATGAAGGGAAATAGGCAGTCTACCTGAAAAAGAATTCAGAGTAATGATAGTAAAGATGATCCAAAATCATGGAAATAGAATGGAGAAAATACAAGAAACGTTTAACAAAGAACTAGAAGAACTAAAGAGCAAACAAACAATGATGAAAATCACAATAAATGAAATTAAAAATTCTCTAGACGGAATCAATAGCAGAATAACTGTGGCAGAGAATGGATAGGTGACCTGGAAGATAAAATAGTGGAAATAACTACCGCAGAGCAAAATAAAGAAAAAAGAATGAAAAGAATTGAGGAGAGTCTTAGAGACCACTGGGACAACATTAAATGCAACAACATTCAAATTATAGGGGTCCCAGAAGAAGAAGAGAAAAAGAAAGGGACTGAGAAAATATTTGAAGACAATATAGTTGAAAACTTCCCTAATATGGGAAAGGAAATAGTCAATCAAGTCCAGGAAGTGCAGAGACTTCCATACAGGATAAATCCAAGGAGAAACACACCAAGACAAATATTATTCAAACTATCAAAAATTAAATACAAAGAAAAAAAATATTAGAAGCAGTGAGGGAAAAACAACAAATAATATAAAAGGGAATCCCCATAAGGTTAACAGCTGACCTTGCAGGAGAAACTCTGCAAGACAGAAGGGAGTGGCAGGGCACATTTAAAGTGATGAAAGGGAAAAACCTACAACCAAGATTACTCTACCCAGCAAGGATCTCATTGAGATTTTTTTAAAATTTTTTAAATTTAATTTTATTTATTTTTTTATACAGCAGGTTCTTATTAGTCATCAATTTTGTACACATCAGTGTATACATCTCAATCCTAATCACCCAGTTCATCAAACCACCACCCCACCAAACCACTGCTTTCCCTGCTTGGTGTCCATATGTTTGTTCTCTAGATCTGTGTCTCAATTTCTGCCCTGCAAACTGGTTCATCTGTACCATTTTTCTAGGTTCCACATATATGCGTTAACATACGATATTTGTTTTTCTCTTTCTGACTTACTTCACTCTGTATGACAGACTCTAGATTCATCCACATCTCTACAAATGTCCCAATTTCGTTCCTTTTTATGGCTGAGTAATATTCCACTGTATATATGCACCACATTTTCTTTATCCATTAATCTGTTGATGGGCATATAGGTTGTTTCCATGACCTGGCTATTGTAAATAGTGCTGCAGTGAACATTGGGGTGCATGTGTCTTTTTGAATTATGGTTTTCTCTGGGTATATGCCCAGTAGTGGGATTGCTGGATCATATGGTAACTACATTTTTAATTTTTAAAGGAACCTCCGTACTGGTCTCCATAGTGGCTGTATCAATTTACATAACCACCAACAGTGCAAGAGGGTTCCCTTTTCTCCACACCCTCCACAGCATTTGTTTGTAGACTTTCTGATGATGCCCATTCTAACTGGTGTGAGGTGATACCTCACTTCAGTTTTGATTTGAATTCCTCTAATAATTAGTGATGTTGAGCAGCTTTTCATATGCTTCTTGGCCATCTATATGTCTTCCTTGGAGAAATGTCTATTTAGGTCTTCTGCCCACTTTTGGATTGGGTTGTTTGTTTATTTAATATTGAGCTGCATGAGCTGTCTATATATTTTGGAGATTAATGCCTTGTCTGTTGATTTGTTTGCAAATATTTTCTCCCATTCTAAGGGTTGTCTTTTCGTCCTGTTTTTTCCTTTGCTGTGCAAAAGCTTTGAGGTTTCATTAGGTTCCTTTTGTTTATTTTTGTTTTTATTTCCATTACTCTAGGAGGTGGATCAAAAAAGATCTTGCTATGATTTATGTCAAAGCGTGTTCTTCCTATGTTTTCCTCTAAGAGTTTTAGAGTGTCCGGTCTTACATTTAGGTCTCTAAACCATTTTGAGTTTATTTTTGTGTATGGTGTTAGGGAGTATTCTAATTTCATTCCTTTACCTATAGCTGTCCAGTTTTCCCAGCACCACTTATTGAAGAGACTGTCTTTTCTCCATTGTATATCCTTGCCTCCTTTGTCATAGATTAGTTCACCATAGGTGCGTGGGTTTATCTCTGGACTTTCTATCTTGCTCCATTGATCTATGTTTCTGTTTTTGTGCCAGAACCATACTGTCTTGATTACTGTAGCTTTATAGTATAGTCTGAAGTCAGGGAATCTGATTCTTTTAGCTCAGTTTTTTTCCCTCAAGACTGCTTTGGCTATTCGGGGTCTTTTGTGTCTCCATACAAATTTTAAGATTTTTTGTTCTGGTTCCATAAAAAATGCCATTGGTAATTTGAAAGGGATTGCATTGAATCTGTAGATTGCATTGGGTAGTATAGCCATTTTCACAATGTTGATTCTTCCAATCCAAGAGCATGGTATATCTCTCCATCTACTGGTATCATCGTTAATTTCTTTCATCAGTGTCTTATAGTTTTCTGCACACAGGTCTTTTGTCTCCCTAGGTAGGTTTATTCCTAGGAATTTTATTCTTTTTGTTGCAATGGTAACTGGGAGTGTTTCCTTAATTTCTATTTCAGATTTTTCATCATTAGTGTATAGGAATGCAAGAGATTTCTGTGCATTAATTTTGTCTCCTGCTACTTTACCAAATTCATTGATTAGCTCTAGTAGTTTTCTGGTAGCATCTTTAGGATTCTCTATGTATAGTATCATGTCATCTGCAAACAGTGACAGTTTTACTTCTTCTTTTCCAATTTGTATTCCTTTTATTGCTTTTTCTTCTCTGTTTGCTATGGCTAGGACTTCCAAAACTATGTTGAATAGTAGTGGCTAGAGAGGACATCATTGCCTTCTTCCTGATCTTAGAGGAAATGCTTTCAGTTTTTAACCATTGAGAATGATGTTTGCTGTGGGTTTGTCACATATGGCCTTTATTATGTTGAGGTAGGTTCCCTCTATGCCCACTTTCTGGAGAGTTTTTATCATAAATGGGTGTTGAATTTTGTCAAAAGTTTTTCTGCATCTATTGAGATGATCATGTGGTCTTTATTCTTCAATTTGCTAATATGGTGTATCACATTGATTTGTGTATATCGTAGAATCCTTGCATCCCTGGGATAAATCTGACTTGATCATGGTGTATGATCCTTCTGATGTGTTGTTGTTTTTGATTGTTAGTATTTTGTTGAGGATTTTTGCATCTATATTCATCAGTGATATTGTTCTGTAATTTTCTTTTTTTGTAGTATATTTGTCTGGTTTGGGTATCAGGGTGATGGTGACCTCATAGAATGAGCTTGGGAGTGTTCCTTCCTCTAAAAGTTTTTTGGAAGAGTTTGAGAAGGATGGGTGTTAGTTCTTCTTTAAATGTTTTACAGAATTCACGTGTGAAACCATCTGGTCCTGGACTTTTTTTTTGTTGGAAGATTTTTAATCACAGTTTCAGTTTCAGTGCTTGTGATTGGTCTGTTCATATTTTCTATTTCTTCCTGGTTCAGTCTTGGAAGGTTATACCTTTCTAAGAATTTGTCCATTTCCTCCAGGTTGTCCATTTTATTGGCATAGAGTTGCTTGTTCTAGTCTCTTAGGATGCTCTGTATTTCTGCAGTGTCTGCTGTAACTTCTCCTTTTTCATTTCTAATTTTATTGATTTGAGTCCTCTCCTTTTTCTTGATGTGTCTGGCTAATAGTTTTTCAGTTTTGTTTATCTTCTTAAAGAACCAGCTTTTAGTTTTATTGATATTTTCTATTGTTTTCTTTGTTTCTATTTCATTTATTTCTGCTCTGGTTTTATGATTTCTTTTCTTCTGCTAATTTTGGGTTTGGTTTGTTCTTCTTTCTCTAGTTCCTTTAGGTGTAAGGTTAGATTCTTTATTTGAGATTTTTCTTCTTTCTTGAGGTTGGCTTCTATAGCTATAAACTTCCCTCTTAGAACTGCTTTTGCTGCATCCCATAGGTTTTGGATCGTTGTGTTTTCATTGTCATTTGTCTCTAGGTATTTTTTGATTTCCTCTTTGATTTATTCAGTGATCTCTTGGTTATTTAGTAACGTATTGTTTAGCCTCCATGTGTTTGTGGTTTTTAAGATTTTTTCCTGTAATTCACTTCTAATCTCAGAGAGTTGTGGTTTGAAAAGATGGTTGATATGATTTCAGTTTTCTTAAATTTACTGAGGCTTGATTTGTGACCCAAGATGTGACCTATCCTGAGAATGTTCCGTACACGCTTGGGAAGTGTTATCTGCTCTTTTTGGATGGAATGTCCTATAAATATCAATTAAATCTATCTGGTCTATTGTGTCATTTAAAGCTTCTGCTTCCTTATTTATTTCCATTTTGGATGATCTGTCTTTCGGTGTAAGTGAGGTGTTAACGTGCCCCACTCTTGTGTTACTGTCAATTTCCTCTTTTGTAGCTGTTAGCATTTGCCTTATGTATTGAGGTGCTCCTATGTTGGGTGCATATATATTTATAATTGTTATATCTTCTTCTTGGATTGATCCGGTAATCATTAGCTTTCTTTTGATTTCAATTTGCAGGGAATATCTTTTTCCATCCCCCCACTTTCAGTTTGAATGTATCCCTAGGTCTGAAGTGGGTCTCCGGTAGACAGCATATATATGGGTCTTGTTTTTGTATCCATTCAGCAAGCTTGTGTCTTTTGCTTGGAACATTTAATCCATTCACGTTTAAGGTAATTATTGATATGTATGTTCCTATGACCATTTTCTCAATTGTTTTGGGTTTGTTTTTGTAGATCCTTTTCTTCTCTTGTGTTTCCCACTTAGAGAGGTTCGTTTAGCATTTGTTGTAGAGCTGGTTTGGTTGTGCTGAATTCTCTTAGCTTTTGCTTGTCTGTAAAGCCTTTGATTTCTCCATCGAATCTGAATGAGATCCTTGCTGGGTAGAGTAATCTTGGTTGTAGGTTCTTCCCTTTCATCACTTTAAGTATATCATGCCACTCCCTTCTGGCTTGTAGAGTTTCTGCTGAGAAAGCAGCTGTTAACCTTATGGGAGTTCCCTTGTATATTATTTTTCATTTTTCCCTTGCTGCTTTTAATAATTTTTCTCTGTCTTTAATTTTTGCCAATTTGATTACTATATATCTTGGTGTGTTTCTCCTTGGGTTTATCCTGTATGGGACTCTCTGTGTTTCCATGACTAGGGTGGCTATTTCCTTTCCCACGTTAGGGAATTTCTGACTATAATCTCTTCAAATATTTTCTCTGATCTTTTCTCTCTCTCTTCTCCTTCTGGGATCCCTATAATGCGAATGTTGTTGTGTTTAATGTTGTCCCAGAGGTCTCTTAGGCTGCCTTCATTTCTTTTCATTCTTTTTTCTTTATTCTGTTCTGCAGCAGTGAATTCCACCATTCTGTCTTCCAGGTCACTTATCCGTTCTTTTGCCTCAGTTATTCTGCTATTGAGTCCTTCTAGTGTAGTTTTCATTTCAGTTATTGTATTGGTCATCTCTGTTTGTTTGTTCTTTAATTCTTCTAGGTCCTTGTTAAACATTTCTTGCATCTTGTCAGTCTTTGCCTCCATTCATTTTCTGAGGTCCTGGATCATCTTCACTATCAGTATTCTGAATTCTTTTTCTGGAGGGTTTCCTATCTCTTATTCATCTAGTTGTTTTTCTGGGGGTTTATGTTGTTCCTTCATCTGGTACATAGCCCTCTGCCTTTTCATCTTGTCTATCTTTCTGTGAATGTGGTTTTTGTTCCACAAGCTACAGGACTGTAGTTCTTCTTGCTTCTGCTGTCTGTCCTCTGGTGGATGAGGTTATCTAAGAGGTTTTTGCAAGTTTCCTGATGGGAGGGACTTGTGGTGGGTAGAGCTGACTGTTACTCTGGTGGGCAGAGCTCAGTAAAACTTTAATCCACTTGACTGCTGATGGGTGGGGCTGGGTTCCCTCCCTGTTGGTTGTTTGGCCTGAGGCAACCCAACATTGGAGCTTACCTGGGCTCGTTGGTGGAGCTAATGGCAGACTCTGGGAGGGCTCACACCAAGGAGTATTTCTCAGAACTTCTGCTGCCAGTGTCCTTGTCCCCATGGTGAGCCACAGCCACCTCCCTCCTCTGCAGGAGACCCTCCAGCACTAGCAGGTGGTTTGGTTCAGTCTCTCCTGGGGTCACTGCTCCTTCCCCTGGATCCCCATATGCACACTACTTTGTGTGTGCCCTCCAAGAGTAGGGTCTCTGTTTCCCCCAGTTCTGTTGAAGTCCTGCAATCAAATCCCAGTAATCTTCAAAGTCTGATTCTCTAAGAATTCCTCCTCCCATTGCCAAACCCTCAGGTTGGGAAGCTTGACATCGGGCTCAGAACCTTCACTCCAGTGGGTGGATTTCTGCGGTATAAGTGTTTTCCAGTCTGTGAGTCACCCACCCAACAGTTACAGGATTTGATTTACTGTGATTGCAGCCATCCTACCATCTCATTGTGGCTTCTCCTTCTCCTTGGATGTGGGGTATCTTTTTTGGTGAGTTCCAGTGTCTTCCTGTCGATGATTGTCTAGCAGCTAGCTGTGATTCTGGTGTTCTCGCAAAAGGGAGTGAGAGCATGTCCTTCTACTCTGCCATGTTGGTTCCAATGAAAATGTTGTTGCCTCACAAATTGGAAAACTTTAGGGCAGTCGGGCAGGCTGGAAACTCTGGGACAGGAGCTGATTCTTCAGTCTTGACATGGAATTTTTTTTTCCCTCTCATTGAGATTTGACAGAGAAATTAAAACCTTTACAGACAAGCAAAAGCTAACAGAATTCAGCACCACAAAAGCAGTCCTACCACAAATGCTAAAGGAACTTCTGTAGGCAGGAAACACAAGAAAAGGAAAAGACCTACAATGACAAACGCAAAACAATTAAGAAAATGGAATAGGAACATACATATTTATACTACCTTAAATGTAAATGGGTTAAATGTTCCAACCAAAAGACATAGACTGGCTGAATGGATACAAAAACAAGAACCGTATATATGCTGTCTAAAGGAGACACACTTCAGACGAAGAGACACATACAGACTGAAAGTGAGGGGATTGAAAAGATATTCCATGCAAATGGAGATCAAAAGAAACCTGGAGTAGCAATTCTCATATCAGACAAAATAGACTTTAAAATAAAGATTATTATAAGAGACAAAGAAGGATACTACATAATGATCAAAGGATTGATCCAAGAAGAAGATATAACGATTGTAAATATTTATGCACCCAACATAAGACCACCTCAACACAAAGGAAAATACTAACAGCCATAAAAGAGGAAATCGACAGTAACACAATCATAGTAGAGGACGTTAACACCCCAGTTTCTCGAATGGACTGATCATCCAAAATGAAAATAAATAAGGAAACACAAGCTTTAAATGACACATTAGACCAGATGGACTTAATTGATATTTATAGGACAGTCTATCCAAAAACATCAAAATACACTTTCTTCTCAAGTGCTCATGGAACATTCTCCAGGATAGATCATATCTTGGGTCACAGATCAAGCCTTGTTACATTTAAGAAAATTGAAATCATGTCAAGTATCTTTTCTGACCACAATGCTATGAGACTAGATATCAATTCCAGGAAAAAAATCTGTAAAAAATACAAACACATGGAGGCTAAACAATACACTACTAAATAACCAAGAGATAACTGAAGAAATTAAAGAGGAAATCAAAAAAACCTAGAGACAAATGACAATGAAAACACAATGATCTAAAACCTACGGGATGCAGCAAAAGCAGTTCTAAGAGGGAAGTTTATAGCAATACAATCCTATCTCATGACACAAGAAACATCTCAAATAAAAAACCTAACCTTGCACCTAAAGCAATTAGAGAAAGAAGAACAAAAACACCCCAAAAGTTCGAGAAAGGAAAGAAATCATAAAGATCAGATGGGAAATAAATGAAAAAGAAATGAAGAAAACAATAGCAAAGATCAATAAAACTAAAAGCTGGTTCTTTGAGAAGATAAACAAAATTGATAAACCATTAGCCAGGCTCAACAAGAAAAAAGGGAGAAGACTCAAATCAATAGAATTAGAAATGAAAAAGCAGAAGTAACAACTGACACTGCAGAAATACAAAAGATCATGAGAGATTACTACAAGAAATTATATGCCAATAAAATAGACAACCTGGAAGAAATGGACAAATTCTTAGAAAAGCACAACCTTCTGAGAGTGAACCAGGAAGAAATAGAAACTATAAACAGACCAAACACAAGCACTGAAATGGGGACTGTAATTAAGAATCTTACAACAAACAAAAGCCCAGGACCAGATGGCTTCACATGTGAATTCTATCAACCATTTAGAGAAGAGCTAACACCTATCATTCTCAAACTCTTCCAAAATATAGCAGATGAATGAACATTCCCAAACTCATTCTACGAGGCCACCATCACCCTGATACCAAAACCAGAAAAAAGATGTCACAAAGAAAGAAAACTACAGGCCATATCACTGATGAACATAGATGCAAAAATCCTCAACAAAATACTAGCAAACAGAATCCAATAGCACATTAAAAGGATCATACACAATGATCAAATGGGGTTTTTCCCAGGAATGCAAGGATTTTTCAATATACACTAATCGATCAATGTGATAAACCATAATAACAAATTGAAGGAGTTAAACCATATGATTATCTCAATAGATGGGCAAAAAGCATTCAACAAAATTCAACACCCATTTATGATAAAAAGCCTCCAGCAAGTAGGCATAGAGGGAACTTACCTCAACTAATAAAGGCCATACATGACAAACCCACAGCCAACATCATTCTCAATGGTGAAAAACTGAAACCATTTCCTCTAAGATAAGGAAAAAGACAAGGCTGTCGACTCTCACCACTATTATTCAACATAGTTTTGGACATTTTAACCACAGCAATCAGAGAAGAAAGGAAATAGAAGGAATCCAAATCAGAAAAGAAGAAGTAAAGCTGTCACTGTTTGAAGATGATATAATACTATCCATAGATAATCCTAAAGATGCTACCAGAAAACTACTAGAGCTAATCAATGAATTTGGTAAAGTAGCAGGATACAAAATTAATGCACAGAAATCTCTTGCATTCCTATATACTAATGATGAAAAATCTAAAGAGAAATTAAGGACACACCGCAAATTATCATTGCAACAAAAAGAATAAAATACCTAGGAATAAACCTACCTAAGGAGACAAAGAACTGTATGCAGAAAACTATAAGACACTGATGAATAAATTAAAGATGATACAAAAAGATGGAGAGATATACCATGTTCTTGGATTGGAAGAATCAACATTGTGAAAATGACTATACTACCCAAAGCAATCTTTGTGTTAGATTCAATGCAATCCCTATCAAATTACCAATGACATTTTTCACAGAACTAGAACAAAATTTTCACAATTTGTATGGAAACACAAAAGACCCCGAATAGCCAAAGCAATCTTGAGAAAGAAAAATGGAGCTGGAGGAATCAGCCTCATTGACTTCAGACTATACTACAAAGCTACAGTAATCAAGGCAGTATGGTACTGGCACAAAAACAGAAATATAGATCATTGGAACAGGATAGAAATCCCAGAAATAAGCCCACACACATATGGTCACCTTAATTTTGATAAAGGAAGCAAGAATATACAGTGGAGAAAAGACAGTCTCTTCAATAAGTGGTGCTGGGAAAACTGGACAGCTACATGAAAAAGAATGAAATTAGAATGCTCCCTAACACCATACACAAAAATAAACTCAAAATGGATTAAAGACCTAAATGCAAGGCCAGACGCTTTACAACTCTTAGAGGAAAACATAGGCAGAACACTCTATGACATAAATCACAGCAAGATCTTATTTGACCCACCTCCTAGAGAAATTGAAATAAAAACAAAAATAAACAAATGGGACCTAATGAAACTTCAAAGTTTTTGCACAGCCAAGGAAACTATAAACAAGACGAAAAGACAACCCTCAGAATGGGAGAAAATATTTGCAAATGAAGCAAATGACAAAGGATTAATCTCCAAAATATACAAGCAGCTCATGCAGCTCAATAGCAAAAGTGAAAACAACCCAATCCAAAAATGGGCAGAAGACCTAAATAGACGTTTCTCCAAAGAAGTCATAGGGATTGCCAAAAAACACATGAAAAGATGCTCAGCATCACTAATCATTAGAGAAATGAAAATCAAAACTACAATGAGGTATCACCTCACATCGGTCAGAATGGCCACCATCAAAATGTCTACAAACAATAAATGCTGGAGAGGGTGTGCAGAAAAGGGAACCCTCTTGCACTGTTGGTGGGAATATAAATTGATGCAGCCACTATGGAGAACAGTATGGAGGTTCCTTAAAACACTACAAATAGAACTACCATATGACCCAGCAATCCCACTACTGGGCATATAGCATATACCCTGAGAAAACCATAATTCAAAAAACATCATGTACCAAAATGTTCATTGCAGCTCTATTTACAGTAAGCAGGACATAGCAGCAACCTAAGTGTCCATTGACAGATGAATGGATAAGGAAGAAGTGGCACATATATACAGTGGACTACTACTCAGCCATAAAAAGAAATGAAATTGAGTTATTTGTAATGAAATGGATGGACTTAGAGACTGTCATACAGAGTGAAGTAAGTCAGAAAGAGAAAAATAAATACCATATGCTAACACATATATATGGAATCTAAAAAAAAAAAAAAAAAAGTTTCTGAAGAAGCTAGGGGCACGACAGGAATAAAAATGCAGATGTAGAGAATGGACTTGAGGACACAGGGAGGGGGAAGTGTAAGCTGGGACAAAGTGAGAGAGTGGCAAGGACTTATATACACTACCAAATGTAAACTAGATAGCTAGTGGGAAGCAGACGCATAGCACAGGGAGATCAGCTTGGTGCTTTGTGACCACCTAGAGGGGTGGGGTAGGGAATGTGGGAGGGAAATGGAAGAGGGAGGAGATATGGGGATATATGTGTATGTAAAGCTGATTCACTTTGTTATAAAGCAGAAAGTAACACACCATTGTAAAGCAATTATACTCAATAAAGGTGTTTAAAAAAAAAGTGGCACTCAAAAAGAAAAAAAGAAACAGAAGTATACCTGTCTTTATATGTGCATATTTCTCTATGGATAACTAGCTATACACAAAACCAGTCACACATACACGCACGCTGATTGAGCTAGGTTGTGTATTACATTCTGGTATTTTGGGTGCTCACTAGTCAGGGTACTGGACCGTTTTCAGAAATTAAATAAGACTGCTCTAAAATGAGATTTAAAAGAAGCTGATGGAAACTAAGTAGATATCAGAGCATGCTGTCATAATGGGATTAGTTATATTTTTCCATTACATTGTTAAAATAGAAATTGACAGAAGAGAAGTGGAAGGAAATAAATGCCAAAGTAGATCTCATCCTGAATTTAAAGCTAGAGATTAGTCCTGCAAGTAGACAAGGATTTTGCTACAGAAACCATTCGCAGAAAGCTTTGGATTCTATTGCCTGACCCTGGTGTTGAAAGGGAAAATACATATGGATAAACTGATGGATTGATAGCTTTATTTCATACAGAAAGCAGATACAGAAATAGATTCTAATTCAAATAAATAGGAAAATGTTTTGTTTTTGCTGTTGCTGTCAGTAGCCATCTCAAAATTTTCTGTTGAGATAATTTAAAAGGCAACCATCTCAGAACAGATGAGGTGCCATTACCATAAACGTTTCTGTTATTCAAGAAATAAGTATGCACTTGCTGATTTTGTCTGCTAGATTGTTCTATACAATCTTTATATACCATTAAGTTCTGTACTGCTGAACTGTAGTAATTCTAATTTAATGATATTCATCTAACAAAGTGAACACAAGAGGGCCTATATTTCAATTAAATGTTCACTGAAGACAAGGACTACATTTACTACAGTATGTGTTTTATATTTGTACTTATCTAAAGCTTCTATATATAGGAGGTCTGAAATATTAATTTCTATGATTGAAAATACATACAAATAAGTTAGAAAGTTAATAGTTTGCATAATAATTATAGGGATATTTCCTCCACAAAATAACACTTTATTTTTTAAACCTTGGGTAAATGTCTACATTTGTTAAAGATGTCATTAAATAATTTTCTCTCTTCTTCAAAGCCTCCGGCTATTCAACACCCTTTGAGGAAAGAGTGTGCTTTAAGCTTAACAGCAATAGAGTTAAAAAAGAATGTGCTAAAAAAAAGTGAGTACAGAATACATGAAAGTCATAAGGGGTAGAAGTAAAGATAAAATAGCTATCTATCTCTCTCTGGAAAGAAGAAGGCAAAATAATTCAAGGGAATACAAGTAGGGAAGAGGAACATCAAGTTTAAGATTAAAAATGAAATGCATCATGCATATAAATGTGTTGATCAGAAAATGGGATGGCAGGACTCCTGAATGCTTTATTTTCAGAAACAGCAAAAAGAAAATTAAATGTTGAAAGAAATAAGACAGTTTGCTTTAGATCATATACTTATTTAAATCATCCACTGGCTACTTTTTCCAAGTTCAGGTTTTCTGGGGACACAATCTATTGAAGAGTTTCATAAAGTCTCAGTCTATTGTCTAGAATTTCCAATGCTTTTGACAAAAGTTGAAAGATGGTTGGATTTTTTTTTTTTTAATTATATATACAGGCACATGTGTATGTGTGTTGTGGGTTTGTGTATGTTAAGTTTTAAATTGCCCTGAAGATACTCATGTTAAAGTATTTATATTGCTTAACTTTTAAAGCAACTCTATAAGACAGTTGCTTGTCTTCCTATTTTAAAAATTAAAAGTCTCAAGAAGAGAGTCATCAGGTAAATTGGCCAAAGTTAAATAGCCAACAGTTGAGAGAGCTGTCATTTGAATGCAGATGATCAGATTTCAGAACCTCCTCTCTTAATTACTAGTCTAAACAGACTCAAAAAAAAAAGTATCTGCAATTTATTTTCCACATGTACATGGCTTTAATTTTTTATTAGATATTAAAACTCGAATAAAAATAAAATTAAAATATTGAAAATTCAATATTCAATATATTAAAATTTTGAGAATTTTTCTCTCTTGCAAGATTCCTAAAAAATTTACATTTTGCCATTCCATTATTTTCTTAAAGGAAGCATTATCATTTCGGTAGTATTTAGTCTATGTCAAAATATAATTAACATTGCAAATAATACATTAATACTCCATGCATTCTATATAATCAGAGGAAAGGAATATGAAAGTTTAAATATCTGCAAAGTCCAAGTCACAGAGAAGTAAATGTTAGTACCTAAATAGACTTATGATCTCTTAAGATATAAAATTGAATTTATTACTCTCTAGATTATGAAATAATATAATTTTATGATAATGAAACAGATTACCTCTTCATTGGAACCCATATGTAAAGTACAATTTAGGAATTAATCTTAATGAGATTAAAATTTTAATTTTAGAAAAATTAATTAGTTATGAAAAACTATTGTATATATGTGTAATTTGACAACAATGCTTGCATCTTGTTTAAATCAAGTATTTTTAGTACAAAATTTTGTCTTCTATGATGTTTGTCATTCTCTCTAAAGAGTACATTCGTTCACTTATAATAAGTTTGCAGCTGAAATGATTTTACTTAGGATGTACTTATAATATGTTCGCAGCAGAAATGATTTTACTTAGGATGTACTTTTCTGAAGAAAAATACCCACATTTTGGAGACCCTTTAAAATTGAAACTGTAGCTGAAGTTTAGACCTTGGTGTGGAAAATAAAGAATGTTCTGGGAAACAGCAGACAAACGTGCAATTAGTCAAATGTGCTCCATTATATCTGATATCAAATACTGTATTAGAAAATAGTTTTAAAAGGTAGACTCCATTTCCCATGATTGTTCAATAATTTAGACAGTAAAGAATATTAAAAATAAATATAGATAAGTTTTCTATGCAAATATGAGGAGGAAGGGATCACAAAATTTTGCAATTGGGAGAATAATATTTCCCTTCTTAAGGATAGTTTCAATAAAGTATTGGAAGAGAAGGATATATTTTAATGTATTAAAAAATAAATAAAAGTTGAGAAAATTGAGATCAAGAAAATAGGCTCCTATCTAAAACTTTTTTGTAAAGATAAAGAGTGAAAGGGGGCAAAAGGTAGAGGAAGATTCATCAATTTTGAATTTTTTCTTTGTGTTTTATATATAATAGACTAAGTTAAAAATGATTAGAAGATGTAAAAGATCATGAAGACAAAAGATCAGCATGGAAGTATGACCACAGAGGAGAACTTCAGCATATTGGAATTCTGTGGGTTCTGAACCCAGTGAAAAAAAAAAATCATAATTATTAAAAAAAAAAAAAAAAAAAAAACTATTTAAAAACTCTGGAAAGTATCCTAAGAGTATACAGCAAATAGAGAAACATGAGTTCAAAAAAATATATTAAATCATGATTAAAAGAGTGAGAGCCTGCAGCATTTGAGGCATGGCCTGCTCCCTTCCCCCTCCCCTGATAAATGCAATAGATGATCTACTCCATGAGGTATGGCCAAGAACATGGGCTTCCCTCACCACCAACTCCTAGTCTAGGACTTTGGTTTCTCTTTGTGGCTGGCAGGGCACCAGAATTTCTCATGCCCACCAAGCCTATGTAGCAAATCTATTCTAGGCAAGCATATCAAAGTGGTCTGTGGTTTCCCTCCTCTACCCAGCTCCCACATGTAGGGTGGAAGCTCTACTTTACAAGGGATAAAGTGCTAGACCCTGATTGCCGTTGTTCCTTAGCAGTTATACCAGGTAAAGATACAGTCAAAGATAGCACAGCTAAAGGCTAAAATCAACATCACTCATGGCAGAAGAGGATGGTAGGGTGACTTCATGCATACCCAAGATTTACCTTGTAAGGAGTCACATCAGAAGCTACACATAGTGTAAAAATATATCCAAGTCACTACTGAGATTCTTATCAAGGATCATTATTGGCTTACTCATTCTCTTCTCTTCCTATTTGAACTTCCCTGAGATGAAAATATTACATTTAAAGAGCTCAAGCATGATAGGAGAGGGAAAAATTTAAACTACATGGAAAAATCTAGACAAAATAATTAGTTCCTAAGTTATAGAGACTCGTTTGTAGCTGTCGATAACTTTTATAAATCCTTGCTTTGCTTCCACATACCTGCCTGGTTTCAAGATCTTGCCCACATTCCTTTGCCTCATTTTTATTACATTATTTTCTGTAGAAAGATTTTCCAGGGTTATCTCTAAAGCATCCTTTTGGAACTGCCCAAATACCCATGTTATTTATTAGATTTCATTGCATAAGGAAGCACTTGTACGAGTAAGAAAGAAGAATTCTGTTTTTAAAAGGAAAGTTAAAAGTCAAAATATATTGGCCTTCTTTCTTGTTCAACAGATCTCCTGAGAACAAGAAATGGTGGTTTAGTCTCTCTAAATATAGTCTACAATCATTGCAAGTAAAAGCCAATTTTGTATTATTATTCTCCAAGGTGAAAGTCATTGTCTTTATATTAGGTGAAGAAGATGAGAAAGAACATGATTAATAGTAGAAGTGAAATTTCAAATAGGTTTTGTTTCAAATAAAGAATAATGTCTTTTAAACTCTCCCTTACTAAAATAGTTACCCACTCCTTGCAACCTATTTTAAACCTACTATTATATTTGAATTCAAAATTTAAAGTACATGTTTTGTTCATATAACCAGTGTGAATACCTCCATAAACTCCAGGTAAAGTACATAATTCATTCATTTTTACAATGACTTACCTGATGCTCCACACACTTTAATATCAGCAAGTACAGTGCTTCTCTTTTGAAGCTCTACTGAGACAGCCCTAAGCGCCAGGAAGGGTAGTGAAGCTATTCCTCCTAAGCAGCAGGGGGAGCCCTTACATCTGTTGAGTCTACCCGATGCCATTTTCCTGCAGTATGGTGTCGCTGTTGAAGCTTAGTCCCGCTCAAGGGGAAGCAGACAGCTGTTCATTAGTTTTTCACCAGTTCAGATCCATGCATCAATGCCCAGGCCTTGGGTTTCTTGGGAGAAAGTGTTCAACTCCTTCACCACTAAACAATCTACAGTCCCATGGTTGACTTCTCAAGGTAACAGCTTTTTTTGTGGAGCATTTTTAGGTCCCATAATGTAACCTCTCCACGTGAAAGCTGGCAAAGAAAGCTGTCAGGTCTGGTTAGAATAAATACCATCCAGTGATGGGGCATCTTTGTCCTTGCTTCCTCCTTAGGAATCCACCGAACAGAAAACAGGTAGCTTTTTCTCTTAAAGACTCAAAATGCAATAGGACCAATGATAAATCCTTGATTTCCATAATTGTACAACTAGCTTTATATTGAATACCAAGCCTCAAAGTGAAAACACTTTCACTAATTTTCCCAGTTTCTCTGGTCATTTTATGTTAATTTACCTCTATTTCTATGTGGGAGTATGAAGTAATATCAGAGATTCCAAAATTATTTTTTTCACTAGAGAATAGAAAAATAAAGCATGAAGAATCTCTTTGTGAGGCATCTGGCAATGTTTATATTTTCATCTATACAGGGTACTGTGGTTCTTACACTGAGGGAAAACTTAGCAGTGAAATTAGAACATGGTATTTTCATATTATATTCAGTGATTTTGCACAGTAAACAAAATTAGAGAATTTTCTGTAAACATAATCATTTATATTTTTAACAGCACTGCTGAGGTATAACTCATATACCATACAATTGACCCACCTAAAGATTACAATTCAGTGGGTTTTGGTATATTCAGAGTTGTCCCATTATCATCAAAATCTAAGTTTAAAATATTTTTGTCTCACCAGAAAGAAATTTCATACCTCTTAGCAGTCTCTCCCCATTCCCCACCCTCCACTACTAGCCCTTGGCAAAGGTAATCTACTTTCTGTCTCTGTAGATTTGCCTATTCTGGACATTTTGTATCAGTGGAATCATACAATATGTGCTCCTCTGTGACTGGCATTTTCAATTAGTATAATTTTTTCAAGATTCATCCATGTTGAAGCATGCATCCATACTTTATTCCTTTTCATTGCTGAATAATATTCCATTGTACAGACATACCGCATTCTGTTGAACAATACATAAACAGGTGGACATTTGGGTTGTTTCCATTTGGGGGCTGTAATGAATAATGCTACTAGGAATACGCATGTACCAGCTTTTGTGTGCACTTATGTTCTCATTTCTCTTGAGTTTGCTGGAATTGCTAAATCAAATGGTAACTCTATATTTAACTTTTCAATAAATTAACAGGCTGTTTTCCAAAGTAGCTCTACCATTTTACATTCCTACATGCTACATTCTTGCCAACAGTTAACTGGCTTCGTTTTGGTTTTAGTTTTCTGTTTTTCTGGGCTTTTTTTGTTTGCTTGTTTGTTTTGTTTTTAATTATTTTTTTATTGAAGTATAGTTAACGTAAATATTATGTAAGTTATAGGTGTGCAATATACTGCTTCCCAATTTTTAAGGGTTATACTTCATTTATAGTTATTATAAAATATTGACTATATTCCCCACATTGTACAATATATCCTCATAGCTCATTTTATACATATAAGTTTGTACCTCTTAATCCCCTACCCCTATATTGCCCCTCCTCCCTTACCTCTTCTGTTAACCACTAGTTTGTTCTCTATATCTGTGAGTCTGCTTCTTTTATGTTTTATTCACTAGTTTGTTGAATTTTTTAGATTTTACATATAAGTGATATCATACAATATTTTTCTTTCTCTGCCTGACTTATTTCACTTAGCATAATACCCTCCAAGTCCATTCATGTTGCTGCAAATGGTAAAATGTCATTCTTTTTTATGGCTGAGTAGTGTTCCATAGTGTGTGTGTGTGTGTGTGTGTGTGTGTGTGTATGGCATATATATATATATATATATATATATATATATATATATGGCACATCTTCTCTATGTATTCCATTGTTTTTGTTTTTGTTTTTATTAGCGCCATCAGTGGGTAATAAGTATTATCTCATTGTGGTTTTGATTTGCATTCCCTGATAACTAATAACATTGAGTACTTTTGTATATTTATTGGCCATGTGTAAATCTTCTATGGATATGTGTCTATGTAAATTATTTTGCTATTTTTTAATTGGGTTATTTGTAGATTATCATTGACTTGTGAGTTATTTATATAATCTTGTTAAAAATCCCTTATAAGACATATGATTTACAAATAATTCCTCTATTTTTTTAGATTGTCTTTATATTTTCTTGATGTGTCCCTAAAAGAACACAACTTCTAAATTTTGTGAAGACAAATGTATCTATTTTTTCTTTAGTTGTTTGTGTTTTGATATCTGCTGCTGTATCTAAGAAGGCTTTGCCTAATCCAAAGTCACCTATTTCACCCAACCCCACATCTCCCTTCCCTTAAGCAGCCACCCATTTATTCTGGGTACCTATGAGTCTGTTTTCGTCTTGATTTCTTTGTTTTATTTTTTAGATTCCACATATAGTGAAAACATCCAGTATTTGTCTTTCTCTGTCTGACATTTCACTAAGAATAATACCCTCCAGTTTTCATTCATGTTGTTGAAAATTACAAGACTTCATTCTTTATTATGGTGGAGTAATATTCTATTTTACATATATCACATCTTTATCCATTCATCTGTCAGTGGATACTTAGGTTGCTCACATATCTTAGCTATTGTAAATAATGCTGCAATTAATATTGGGGTGCATATATCTTTTTTGAATTAGCATTTTTATTTCCTTCAGATAAATACTTGGGAGTCAACTTGCTGGGTTGCTTGGTAGTTCTATTTCTAATTTTTTGAAAAAGCTCCACACTTTTTTCCATAGTGGCTATAACAGTTTACATTCCCACCAACAGTACAATAGGGTTCCCTTTTCTCCATATCCTAGCAAACACTTGCTATTTGTTGTCTTTTTGATGATAGCCATTCTGATGGGTGTGAGGTGATATCTCAGTGTGGTTTTGATTTGCATTTCTCTGATAATTAGTGATGTTGAGCATCTTTTCATGTGCCTGTTGGCCATCTATACATCTTCTTTGGAAAAATATCTATTCAGGTCCTCTGCACATTTTAAAATCAGGTTGTCTTTTTGATATTGAGTTGTACGTGTTCTTTGTATATGTTAGATATTAACCCCTTATTGGAAATGACATTTACATATATCTTCTCCCATTCGGTAGGTGGGCTTTATGTTTGGTGGATAGTTTCCTTTGCTGTGCAAAAGCTTTTTAGTTTGATGTACTCCCATTTGTTTATTTTTTGCTTTTGTTTCTCTTGTCTGAGAAGACAAATTCAAAAAACTATTGCTAAGACCAATGTCCAGGAGCATACTGCCTATGGTTACTTCTAGATGTTTTACAGTTTCAGGTTTTACATTTAAGTCTTTAATTCCTCTTGAGTTTATTTTTGTACCTGGTGTGAGAAAGTGATCCAGCTTAATTCTTTTGCATGTAGTTGTTCAGTTTTCCCAACACCACGTACTGAAGAGGCTGTCTTTTCCCCATTGTATATTCTTGCCACTTCTGTTGTAGGTTAACTGACAATATAAGCATGGGTTTATTTCTAGGCTCTCTATTCTGTTCCATTGATCCATGGGTCTGTTTTTAATGCCAATACCACACAGCTTTGATTACTGTAACTTTGAAGTATAGTTTGACATCAGGAAGTGTGATACCTCCAGCTTTGTTCTTCTTTCTCAGTATTGCTTTAGCTATCCGGGGTCTTTTGTGGTTCCATTCAAATTTTAGAATTATTTGTTCTAGTTCTGTAAAACATGCCATAGGTATTTTGATAAGGATTGCATTGAATCTGTAGACTGCCTTGGGTAGTATGGTCATTTAAATGATATCAATTCTTCCATTTTTTAAGCATGGTATATCTTTCCATTTGTTTGTGTTGTCTGTAATTTTTTGATCCATTTCTTAGAGTTTTCAGTGTAGAAGTCTTTTACCTCCTTGGTTAGATTTATTCCTTGGTCTTTTATTCTTTTTGATCCAATTGTTAGTGAAATTGTTTTATTTGGTTCTCTTTCTGATAGTTGATTATTGGTGTATAGAAAAAAAACACACATTTCTGTATATTGATTTTGTATACTGCAATTGTACTGAATTTATTTATTAGTTTTAATAGTTTTTGGTGGCATCTTTAGGGTTTTCTATATATAGTTTCATGTCATCTGCAAACAGTAACAGTTTTACTTCTTCCTTTACAATTTGGATTCCTTTTCTTTGTTTATCTTGTCTGATTGCTGTGTCTAGGACTTCCAGAACTATGTTGAATAAAGATGGTGAGAATGGGCATCCTTGTCTTGTTCTAGATCTTGGAGAAAATGCTTTTAACTTTTCACCATTTAGTACGATGTTGGCTGTGAGTTTGTAATAAATAACCTTTATTAAGTTATGTTCCATCTATACCCACTTTGTTGAGAGTTTTTATCATAAATGAATGCTGAATTTTGTTGAAATTTTTCTGTTTTCTGTTTTTCAACTTTTCTGTTGTAAAAGAAAAGCTTGTTCTGCTTCTATTGAGATCATATGATTTTTATTCTTCAGCTTGCTAATTGATATATCATATTGATTGCTTTGTGGATTTTGAACCATACTGCATCCCTGGAATAAATCCCTCTTGATTATGGTGGATGATCCTTTTAATGTATTGTTGAATTCAGTTTGCTAATATTTTTGTTGAGGATATTTGCACCTATGTTTATCACTGGTATTGGCTGGTAATTTTCTTATTTTGTGTTCTATTTGTCTGGTTTTGGTATTAAAGTGGTGCTGACCTCGCAGAATGAGTTCAGAACCATTCTTTTCTCTTCAAGTTTTTGGAATAGGTTGAGAAGGATAGATGTTAACTCTTCCTTAAATGTTTGGTAGAATTCACCTGTGAAGCTGCATGCCCTGGACTTGTTTACTGGGAGATTTTTATTACCAATTCAATTTCATTACTGTTAATTGGTCTGCTCATATTTTGTACATCTTCCTGATTCAGTCTTATAAGATTGCATATTTCTAGGAATATATCCATTTCTTCTGGGTTGTCTAATTTATTGATGTATTATTGTTTGTAGTAACCTCTTATGATCATTTGTATTTCTGTGTGTCCATTGTAACCTCTTTCATTTCTGATTTTATTTAGGTGGATCCTCTCTCTTTTTTTCTTGACAAGTATGGTTAAAGGTTTACCAATTTTGTTTATCTTTTCAAAGAACAAGCTCTTAGTTTCATTGATATTTTCTATTGTTTTTTCAGCCTCTATTTCATTTATTTCTTAACTTATCCTTATCGTTTCCTTCCTTGTACTAACTTTGGGTTTTGTTTGTCTTCTTTTTCTAGTTCCTTTAGGTATAAGTTTAAATTGTT
Organism: Balaenoptera acutorostrata; assembly: GCF_949987535.1. Classification (NCBI taxonomy): domain Eukaryota; kingdom Metazoa; phylum Chordata; class Mammalia; order Artiodactyla; family Balaenopteridae; genus Balaenoptera; species Balaenoptera acutorostrata. The sequence continues at coordinate 55,404,234 of NC_080080.1, read as the reverse complement.
TATTGGAGATTGTTTTTGTTTCCTGAGGTAGGCCTGTATCACTAAAAAACTTCCCTTTTAAAACTGCTTTAGCTCTGTCCCATAGATTTTGGATCTTTGTTTCAATTTTTACTTGTCTCCAGGTATTTTTTGATTTCCTCCTTGATTTTTTTTCAGTGACCCATTGGTTGTTTAATAGCATATTGTTTAGCCTCCACATATCTGAATTTTCTCTTATTCTTCCTGTAATTAATTTCCAGTGTCACACCATTGTGGTCAGAAAAGATGCTTGATTTGATTTCAGTCTTCTTAAAATTACTGAGGCTTGTTTTGTGGCCTAGCATGTGATCTAACCTGGAGAATGTTCTGTGTGCACCAGAAAAGAATGTGTATTCTGCTGTATTAGAATGAAGTGATATATATATGTGTGTGTGTATATATATATATTTTTTTTTTTCCCAATCTGATCTAACTTTTCATTTAAGGCCAAAGTTCCCTTATTAATTTTTGTCTTTATGATCTCACCATTGATGTAAGTGGGGTGTTAATGTCCCCATCTATTATTGTATTACTGTCAATTTCTCCCTTTATGTTTGTTAATATTTGCTTCATGTATTTAGGTTCTCCTATGTTGGGTACATATATATTTTAAATTGTTATATCTTCTTCTTGTATTGGTCCCCTTATCATTATGGACTGTCCTTCTTTGTCTCTTGTTAAAGTCTTTGTACTAAACTATGTTCTTCTGATATAAGTATTACTACCTCAGCTTTCTTTTAATTTCCATTTTCAAGGAATATCTTTTTCTATCCCTTCTTTTTCAATCTGTGTGTGTTTTCAGATCTGAAGTGAGTCTCTTATAGGCAGTATACAGATTGGACTTGTTATTTTAATCCATTTGGCCACTCTCTGTCTTTTATTTGGAGCACTTAGTCCATTTACATTTAAAGTAATTTTGATAGTTGTGTAGTTGTTGCTATTTTGTTAATTGTTTTCTGGTTGTTTCTGTAATTCTTTTTTGTTCCTTTTTTCTTCTTGTGCTCTCTCATTTTATGACTATCTTTAATGTTATATTTGGATTCCTTTTTCTCTTTGTGTGTGTGTATCTATTATAGGATTTTGGTTTGTGGTTATCAGGAGGTCCATATATAACAACTTGTATTTATAAATGACTATTGTAAGTTGATGATCTTTTATGTTCAAATGCATGCTTATGATCATCAGTTTATTTCTATCTATTAAGTAGGTCAGTTACCTATCCTGAACTTAGAGAGTTGGCCCTATGTTGGAAATGTCCTGTGGGGCCTGGAAGCATGATTGCCTCCTGGGCACAAGAGCTATATGACCTAGGGGTGTTCCCTATGTGGGTTTCATGTGCCCTTCTGTTGCAGCAGGGCCATCTACTGTAGGCACACTGGTAGGCAGGGCTCATCCCTGGCTCAGCTGGCTGTGAGATCCTGCCTTGTGCAGTGTCTGTGGGCCTGCTGTTGGGTGGAGTAGACTCCTTGTGGGCCAGCTATCCAGCCTGATAGCATGTGGCAGCTGCAAGCCTGCTGCTGGGTGGGACTAGCTCTTCACATAGCTCCTGTGTCCCCACTGGTTGTTGGGGCAAGTCCCTAGTGCTATTAGTCTAGAGGGAGGATTCCAAAATGGCGCTTGCCAACGTAGGTGTTATTGTGGTGGAATGAGCTCCCCCAATGGCTAGAGTCAGTATCTCCATCACCAGAGGAATTTCTAGTTGCCTTCTGGCTCCTCAGGAGGCTCTCCAAGATCAGTATGTGGGTCTGACCAAGTCTCCTTTCAAACCACATCTTCTATGCTGGGACTCAGAACATATGAGATTTTGTGTGCACTCTTTAAGAACAGAGTCCATATCTTAAGTAATAATAGGAATACTTTCAATGCCTTCTATATACTAGAAACTATACATGTATTATCTTATTCAACCCGCATAGAAATTCCATGAGGTAGGTGCTCTCAGTATAACTATTTAGTAGAGGAAGACTTGAATTGGAGAGATATTAAGCAACAAAACAAAAGCACTCAGGTGGTAAACTACAGAGCTAGGAGTACCTGCCTTCTCCAGGAGTCTTGTAGAAAAGCTCTCTGACTCAGTCAAATCTACTAGCATTGAGAAGCTAGTGATTCAAGAGATACATATGTGATGCACTCCATTGTAGATTCTGTTAAAATTATTAAATGTTTGGAAATGTGTCTTTACTGTTGACTACATGTTTTACTTATTCTCCTAGTCCTTTTCTCACCCTGATTTCTCAGACAGCATTGTCATAAATGTACAGCAGTGGCTATCCTAGGTAAAATGACTAGCTATTTTTTGAGCTTCTTTAAAATAAGCTGACTATCTTGGTTTTCCTGAAATGACAGCATGTGATAGAAGATTCACTCATCAAACTAATCACAAATCCCTACAAATAGGGATACATCTGGTTTTGCAGCCTTTGTCACACAGAGGTCATAGATAAGACTTTGTTGAATATAAAGGTTGTAGCTGAATTTGGTTTGCATTCTTTGTGACATTTTAATGGCTTTCATTTTATTATGGATAATAGGGTAATGTCCATAGACCCAAAAATGGCAAAATAATTTTTCTTCCCTTACTTGTGCTTCTTCTTTCTTTTAATAAGAAAATCATAAGAGGAACACAGTAGGAAAGTGTTTCCAGTTCAAATTAAGAATCACATATTACAGCCAACAAAGGATAATGAAGAAACAGCTCTGTATTTTTATATTGAAAATTATTTTATTTTTGGTTCAAAAGCATTAGTTGTTTATGAGAGTCTAGGATGATTCACGGACTAAATAGAGGATTGTAGTTTATCTGCTTTGTGACCTATTTGCTAATTGTAAAGAATTAACATTTAAAATTTTACTGATTCATTTTAATTCTTTGTGAATCTCAAATGAGCAGCTTGTTCAATAAATTATAAATGACATAAATGTTGTGTGGTTAAAAAAGAACACCAAGAATGAGATAATTATGTATAAAATGGAAAATATAATGGAAATTTTGTCTGAATAAAAATAATATAAATCTCATTACTTGTTGCATTTAAGAATATGAAAATATGCATTATGATGAAAAATATAATTTGATAGTGCAGCTAAGTAGCAGTGTTTCTTCACAGGTAGTCAAATAGACAAATTAAGAAAAAGCTGATTAGGCCCTAAAGAATTAAACAATAATTTATGAGAATGAGACAGGAGGATAAGTGCACAGTAGCACTACTGAAAGATTATTTTATTGCAACATTCTTTGTAACTGGAAGTGTAACTATTTCCTTAAATAAGATTTACAAAGTGGGAGAGCAGGATAAAGAAGTGAAAAAAGAGAAAATAAACAGATACTGCCTAGAGGATTATTAAAAATGGATAAGGCACTAAAGCAACAAACATCTGTTCTGGCCATGGACTTGCCTTTGGAATTTCACTCAATTAGAATACAGTATTGTCAATCAGTCACTCCTGCAGAGACAAAAAGGAAAATGTATCAAATGTTAAAAAAAGAGAATGATTCTCCAACTAGGTAGTGTCAGCCTACAATAGAGACAGGAAATTCAAATGACATACAAATCAGTCTAAGGAATTTCATCTGAAAATGAAACCTCTTCTAAAATTGTCAAACTGCAAGTAAGGTTTTATTAAGATTTTTAACAAACATAATACTTTTTTGTAATATTACAATGCAACTGATTATTTCTTCCAAGTAAGGAGATGGTGACCTGGAAAGTTAAGAAAAAAGTCTTTGAAAACTTCAGAGAGGTAGTACATGGGAAACACCTATAATTCTTTAAGGAGTCTTTCTCTCTCTCTCTCTCTGAAATTAATTTATGTTTTGCACTAAGAAGACCTAAAATATTAGTTTGTTAATATTTATCCCAATATAAAATATACTATGTCATCATTTTATTGGTTTCTTATACTAGGTAAGGATTCTTGGGGTCAAAAATTAACTCATAGGTTCTCAATTTTATTTTTAATTCAACCTGATTACTAACACCTTTCTCATCTGAAGAAGCAGAAGAGGCATTGTTTTAATTGGAAAAGAAATTTAGCTCATACAAAGTTGGCAGATGTACAGTTTTACTGATTTTTTTTTCTCTTCCTTAAGGAAATTAGTTACATGGCTAAGCGTGAAAATCAAGAAATAACAATCATTATGAGACTTTTACATAAGTTGAATAAAGTGGTCAATTCAATAGAAAAACGAGATCACCCCACTCAGTAAGTGCAGTTTGGTTTCTACCTTGGGAAAAACAGCAATAAATATGTCACCTCACACTGTTAATGACTGTACATATTGTTATAAATAAATTTGCAAGATCTGAAATAATCAACCAAACTAAAAAGACAGCTTGACAAATTTAAGCACCTGCACTGAGGAAAAAAAAATCATTTCAGCAAATCTTTCACAAGGTGGCTCAGTTTTAATGACAGCATGTGAGGTTTGGTTGAATGCCCAGATGCTGTAATTTTTTTGCCTTGTTAGTATAGTGAGTGCGGAAATCCTAAAGTAGCAATGGAAGCAAGTAAAAGCACACAAATTAGTAAGGAGTCTGGAACAGCTGACTCTTTTTACCTTTCACTACACTTGACTTCATGGGTTTTGGATTCATAATAATATATTTTTATTAAATATTCTCCTTGTGGAAATAACTGTCATACTAAAAGTTAAAGAAATTAATAAAAGAAAGATATGATTTTGCCCTCCAAAAACTGTCAGAATTTTAGAAGCATAGCTATATCTAAGTAGGCAAAGTGAAATTGAAAGTTAAGAAATTTATCTACCTAACTTAAGGAGAAAATATCCTCCTCCATTAAAGGAAAAAGAAAACATTTCAACAAGAATGAATATCTATATTGTCCAGATACCTGCTCTACCTCACCACACCTGGTAAATACAGTGTTGTTTTAGCCTTATTATACTTAATATATACATCCCATTAAAATTAAAATGTAAATAGTGCTCCTGGTTTTTTTAGTCACACCTTCTAATTAGACTTACCAGTTATTGTTCAGTAGTAGAAAAGTTTTTGGAGGTGCTTTTGAGGATTATTTTGATACTAGTTGGCTATCAAGCTGAGCAAAAGTCTGAATAATGGGCTTTAGAAAGTAAAGCTTCTGTTCTGTCTTATATGCAATGGGAAGATTGTATGAAGAGTCAGTGGAAAACTGCTGTGGAGTGGAACACAGCTCTGGTAAAATCAAAATAGCTGCCATTTACTGCCATACTGCCATTTACTGGGAATCGGCTATTATGCAGGAACAATGCTATCTTTAAATAAACTTAGATGTTAAAACTTAACACTTTTGCCTCAGTGTCCCTGTTGAATTATGAGTCTACTATCAACATAAGAGCAAAAAAAAGGTTTTTTTCCTTATATCCAGCTAGTACATTAACACTTACAAAGAGCCTAATTTATGATCTAGCCACTTGGTAGATGGTAGAAACTAATATAATTTTTTAATTTGTTTTTCTTCCCCACTACACTGTACACAGGAAGTGCCATATTGTATTCATTGGTATATCTCTGGTGCCTAGCATGGGACATGGTAAATGTTCAATAAATATTCTTGAATGAATGAACAAATGAATGAATGAATGAATGAATGGGTTTTTTGTTTAGATGACAAAGCAAAATGAAGGAAGGGAAGGAGAGAGGGAGGGAGAGAGGGAGGGAGAGAGGAAGGGAGGGAGGGAGGAAGGAAGGAAAATTTACTCCAAAAATACTAGTATCGTACATTGTTTTTGTCAATTATGCTTACTCAAATGGGCAAGTATAATGATACAATGCTTATGACTATACAGATATATCTCCTTGGGAATAAAGTTAGCTTCTCTTTCATGGAGGAGTTCAGAGATATAACAGTGTGATTAGTATTTAGCAAGTAGAAGTATGCTCTAGGAGAGTCATTGGAACCATCAGTGGGTTTAAACATTTTAGCAAGAGTCTGGCTTAACTGTGTCTAACTGGTTCCTCTGGGTCTAGCTGGGGGTGCTTTGATCAGTCAAAAAATTAGAAGTGCACCACTCATGGGTTAGCTAGGAATGATTAAAGGGGACTGCTAATGAAGACTAAAAGAAGTAGCTCCGCTGTCTCAAGCTTCCTGAGTCAATGCACCATCCACATGAAAAACACTTGTCTGCCAATGAAAGAATAATTTTGTCTTTTTGTCTTTGGCACAGTCCTCTACTAGAGGGAAGGGATGTGAAATTAATTTTGTAGAGTAAATGTCACTTAGAGTGAATTTGTTTGCATGTGTACCCTCAAAGGATTTCAAAGAAGGGGCTTGTTTAATAAGTGGAAATAATAAGTAAGTAAAATGAACAATCTAATTTCCACCCTCCAGCTAAGAATGTATATATCTACTCCTGACCAGCCGCTAGAAATGAAATAAGTAGCTCATTAATGAAGTTATGTGGTAACATGGATAAGTTATAGATTAAGTTCAATTTTAACCATATTGAAGCTTAGTATTTAAAGTAATATACATTAAATGTGTAAAAGACTCTGAACTATTCATAAATTAACCAACGTGGCATGAGTTATTCAAAGTAGGATACATATACATAGGTCCTAAATGTATAGACATTATAGCAACAAATATAAGATCTCAATTAAAATTTATCTTAGTAATTATTAATTTGGATGATCCCTCAAATTTTCAGTATCCAAAATTGTCATAATTGTCCTATAATCATTAGGTAAAAGTAAAAGTACATTCAATGGTATACCTTTTATTTGTGTCATTAAATTATTACTTCTATTTCAACAATGCTCTTAGTATTTTTGTTTTAAAACACACTACAGTTACTAAGAAAAAAGATTTGAGTAGACTTGATTTTTATAAGACATATTAATATACACGCTTTCTTTTTACAAGTAGTTATACATCCAAAAATTAAAAGAATAACAACCAGACAAAGGCTTACAAATGCAAGTATTTACTTTAAAGGAAAATTAATTGGAGCTTGTTCTCAGCCAAATTAAACAAAAACAAATATTAGTGTGGTGGAAAGTGATTCAAATACTCAGAGCCATAACATTGAGTCTACTGCCCAGTGTCTTTTTGTCCCACCCAGGGGAACACATGTTCATTTTGAGAGAGGTGATGCAGGGAGCAGATAAAAATTACAGAGTATCAGGTGAACTGGAGCAAGAAAAATACTAGTCTTAAAGAAATTTATTTTTTAATATTTAAAATGCAAGGTATCTGGGATCGGTTTTGAGAATGTGCATATCCAAACATTTATTATAGATCTAGTAATGCATATAGTCATCACCTACCAATGTTTTCTCCTAACCTAATTGGTTGGATCACACAACCACAAAACTACAAACTATTAACAAACAAAATCTGTCCATAATATTGGCTAAGCAAGTAATGTTTTGTGACTTATTTCCACCTTTCTACAAATGATATCCTATCAATAAAAATTTCAGAGCAATCCCGATGTCCTGTTGCTTAAACCAAGTGAAACTCTCTTCCAGCTTGTTGGTCACAGGTTGTCTCATTCCTATAGATTCTTAATAATAAACTTCTTGACAATATGCCTTATTTTGAAAAAAACATTGATCTTCCTTAAGTGAGTAACGTGAAAATCCCAGCACTACTCCATTATTTTTAATTTAACACTTTAATGATGAAAGTGCCTAATTTATTTTACTTATACATGGGAGCTACATCAAAATTACTTCGGAAACTTTAGGAAAAATAAACTAAAACATGTCTTTTCCTACTGCGGTAATGTAAGCCTTCCATTCTGTTTTTTCTTATGAAACAGACAGCTCCTAGTCTCACTCCAAGGCCAGTGATAAAGAGAATGGAGGGAGGAGCCCCACTTCTCTGCCAGGGAATGTGTCACATGCTCATTTTGAGGCCTGGTGAACTCACTCCCAATAACACATCTCCCCATAGAGGCCACAGCCAGACTCTTGGATGTTTTTCATATTCCAAGTCTGTCAAAAATATTAAGAGACTGTGTGTTTCTCTCTAAAATGTTATTAAATCTGACTTCAATTTTTTTGTGTACTAAATAGTCATATAATATTCATATATTGCTTATCTTTTTGGGAAAGTATAAAATTTGAGAAGAGAAACAAGAGGCAGAGGTAAAAGTCTTTTATACTAGTTCTCCTTGTTGGTTAATTTTTCAAAACTTCAAAAGGCTGTGAGTTGGTGACAGGAGAGCAGGAATGAAACTGTGTGACTGCAGTGGCAGAGAACAGGAGAAGAAACCACAGTCAGTTGCAGTAAGCAACACTAGCAGAAAAAGTTAAAGCAATAAAATGTGACCTAAGAAAAGGCATAGGAATCAGAATGTAGATGGGAAAAAAGACATTTGTGACAATAAATTAAATATTAAATCAGATATATAGAAAGTACCAAAAATACACATGGGAGAATCAAGATTCAATATTTAGGTATTGTCCAAATAGAGCCTACAACCTCCTTACTATGATGCCACTTAGGCAGCTGAGTCAGTTTTGCATGTAAAAGGGCTAAGTTTATCCGTCAGGAGCAAGCAGAGATAAGAAAGAATTTCAGCAGGAGGTGGCATGTCCAGTAGAGTTTGAGAACAAAATTAGAAATGAGATGTGTAGATCTTGACTGTAAAAATGGTCAGTAGTCAAATGACAGAGAAATCAAGCAGAGACACGAATAAGCCAGAATCACAGACCACAAGTAAGATAATTTGTAACTGTGTCTCTGCGAAATTGTGTTGACCAAGTTCTACTGCCACAGAAAGATGAGCCTATGTTTCATGCATTATGATTTTCCTAGATCTAACTTAATGCTAAGAACTTCGCAAGTGTTCAGTACATGCTCCTTAGACTGAGATTCCAAATTAAAAAAATGGAGTCAAGACTGATATAGAAATAGGAATACATGTAACGACTAGGAATACATACGATTACAAGATCGGTTTCCTTGAAACATGATAGGGGCATAATCTAAACCTCACTGTACATCCTTAATATGGGCTATAGCATTTGACTTCAGCTTTCTCCAATTGTTTTCCAATTCTTTCCTAGCATTAATAGGACCTTTCTAGCTTTTAACTGAGCACAGAATTACCCAGCATATGTTAGGAGAAAATTGTCCATGGGTCTTTCAGGTTTCTACACATCTTTTGTTCCAGACTCTCATTTCAAAGACGTTGAGGTAGCAAATAGCCTTGGAAGACAAGCCTGTCCCAATGGACAGATGTGTTTCCCAGTCAGATAATAGAAAACAATGTCTTCCTCTGGGGCAAAGTTTGGGCAGGTTTTCTGGAAGTCCCTTATAAGGTTGAGGTTTCCTGAGCACAGTGTACCTCAGCTGTGACACTGACCCACTATGTGCACGGCATCCATATCTGTGAGCCCCAAGTGGGTGCTGGGGAGCAAGGGAAACTGATGCCCACATATAGCTCATGCTGCCAGCTCTGCTGTAATAAAGTCCTTTGCCTTTTCCCCAGAGAATCATGTGTTCTTCCAGCATCTATGAAAGTTTGGCAGCCCAAGTGATTGGCTTGCAAGTAGGGTCAAGTCTCAGATACTTTACAATTTTTGGTGGAATCAAGATTACATTCCCCAGCTTCACCTTCAGTTAAGTAATAGCCACATGACTAACTTCTGACTAACGGGGTTTGAGCAGAAGTGTTTTATGACTGTCAGGACATGTTTTTATAATTAGAGACCACGGGCTTCTTATATTCTTCCTGCTGGATGAAATGTAGATGGAAGTGTTGAAGCTTTAGCATCCATCTTGGAACATAATTTGACTTTAGGCATAAAATCCATGCAGTACCGAGCAATAAGATAGGTTCCATAGTCTCTGACACTGTATAGGATTTTATAAAATGCATTTGTATAAATTTCTTTTTTATTAAGCAGTATAATATGCCTGTCATCTTGTTAAACAGTTACCACTAATTAACTCAATAAAGCCTCATAAAAACTCTGTAATGCAAATATTGCTGCAATGTTCATATTACAGATGAGATAAATCAGTGGTTATCAAACTTAAGAAATTCAGGCACCTAGTAAATTACATGCAACCAGAAAGTTGGCACACAACTAGCAAGTGGCACTCAATTAGAAAATAGGAGGACTGGAGTGCGACTCAGTCCTCCCGATGCTGCCAAACACTAAGTCACCCGTTAAAGTGCCACATGGGCAAAAAAACATGCTTGTTCATCCCACTACCATATACCCAGCACCTAGCAACATGCCTGCTACAAACTAGGTAATCAGTAGTAGGTAATTAATAAATATTTATTAAATGAATTAGCGAGTTAGTCACTTAATCACTCTGGCCCTCACTTCCCTCATATATTAAACAAGAATTATGGAAATCTTGCAAAAATGTTATTAAGATTAGACAAAATACATAAGTTTTATCATATATCAGGTACCCAATTAATGGTTGTTGTAATTATTACATATGTGTTAAGAAAAGTGGCAGCTGATTCACTCCGTTCTGATCTCTAATGACCAAGTTTGCTTCCAGGAATTTATTATATAAATATATTAAATAAATACAAAGACACTATATTTTATGCAAGTAGAGGTGACATTTAAAGGTTAAAGCCACGTATTGCTACATTAAAGAGATATTTATAACTGACATAGGAAGTAAACATAGAGTGGATTAGATTTTATTGTCCTTGTATGTTTTATTCTTCATAATGACCATTCAGGGCAGAAATTGTTTCCTCTACAACACATGACAAATTATTTAGCCCTTACACAATGGTGAAGCCTAGAGATGAATACATTCCCAAACAGCTGCAGCACATAATTAAAATGCACATGTTGGTTGACAGACTGCATCTTCCTAACCTCTAGCATTTTCATGGCTCTCTTTGTTAAACACAAGTAGAAATAATAAACTATTGCTAAATAAATACAACTGATGAACACTCTAAACCCAAATTTCCAAGTATTGAGCAATTACAGTTGGAGACACTGAGAACTCCATAGATAATCTATCAAATCCAAAATAAGGAGAAGGTCATTCCAAGATGAATGGCCACAAGTCAACATGGCGTATAGGAAAGGACAAGGATAAGACAGAACTGGCATGATTAAGGAAGAACAGGATCCACATGGAAGAAGGAGAGATACATTCCTTCTGTTCTTTCTGGATAAGGGTTCAAGCAAGTATCCAGTGGGAAAAAATTGGGTTATTATCAAACAAAAATCACTTAGAATTATTTGTATAGCTAAGACTTCATGTTTACTGTATCGTAACTCATCCAATAACACGAATGCATTACTTATCAAATATATATATATTTTTGTTCTTATAGAGATTTATGTAATGGCCCTTTCAAGAGGTTTATTAACACGTACCTGATGCTGATTGGCACAAATGTCAATTGTCATTAAGCTTCTACTAAATAAGTTCTAGAGATCCAATGTACAACATGGTGACTATAGTTACTAATTACTGTATCATATACTAGAAATTTGCTAAGAGAGTAGATCTCAGGTACTTGACTGTAGTAATCATTTCACTGTGTATATGTGTATCAAAAGATCATATTGTACACCTTAAATATATATATATATATAATATATGTATATATAAAACTTTTGTTTAAAAAATAAATAAAAATTGAAAGAAAAAGATTCTACTAAATATATGAGAATAGTATATTTAAAGTGCATCCCTTATAGATGGTGAATGAAAAGGTCCTTCTAAATTGAGAGTGCCCTTTCTTGGTAGATATATGAAAGATTTTAATAGTTTCACATAAGAAGAAATAGCAAAGGATATACCTAACATACATGCAAATAATATTTTGGATTATTATTTGATATTTCTTTTTAAAATTATTCTCTGCCTGATTAAGCAAATGATATATATCCTACAAGAGATATTCCTTTAAAATTAGGGGAGAAATTTAGTAGTTCATTAGTATAACATTGTAGATCCAGTTCTCCCTTACATAGCAGGTATCATATATTATTGCCACCCTTATTTCCTGCTACAGATTTTGTAACTATTTTGGGATATGGTCCTATTTCAGTCTGATTTATACTCATTACTACATGCACTTGGTGGATGAGAAATTATCTGTCATCTTATATTTGACAGGATGTTCTCCTGGGCTGTATATTTTAGGTTCAAATATAGACTCTGCCTCCTTCTGTCATTTTGAGTCTTGTCTAGTTGGAATGAGTAACTGGGTGGAGAATACTATATTTGTTTAATGCTATACCTAGAAATGTTACTAACCTAACATAGTCATTGATATACTTTATTTCAACATGTTAAGTGATCAATTTTCCAACTCTTTGTTACACTAGCTTCAGCTGGTGCCTGAATATAAAATACATACCAGTCATTGTTTAGGAAGTAGGATCCAGACACTCCATATCACTATGAGAGCTGGGACAGCTGTGTTTTGGACTAGACACTCCATGACTGGTTCTGATATTTTTGTAAAAGCTACTATTTTTGAAAGCATCTTATGAAAGAATGATCATCATATGGCTAAATGATGAAGTCATTTCAAACTACAAAGTGGGAAGAAAAATTAATCTTTCCCTTGAAACCAGTTCTACAAGTGTTCAACAGAATTATTGGCTATAAAGTCAAATGTTATCTCCTATTTTTTTTCTTAGCACTAGGTTTTTAAAAAAATTTTTTCAGCATTGTTAAAATTTTGTATCTCTTCCAGGGACATATCATCAATCTTCTATTATAACATTATTTCCTAGTTTTTCTTAAATATGAAAGTAAATTATTATAAAATTTACATCCTTTATTAACAAAACTTTTAATCTATTTCATTCTACCACTGGGGTGTCTTCTATTTCAATAATTATTGAGTTCTGCTGTCTCTCAGATAGAAAAGCCTTATTTCTAATATTTTCTATGACAATGTCCTGAAAACAAAATAAATTTAGTATGATTACTCTAATTCACCTTAAAATGTGATTCAGATCATAATTATAATTTTTCAAATCTATTATTTATATAAAATAGGAAAATATTCTAACTCAATATTCCTGGATATACATCTATGGTGAAAATATCAAAATTAAAAAAATGACAGCATCAAATCCAGATCATTACTTTCCAAGGGAAAATATTTGCAAGACTATTTTAAGACTATTGCAAGAATTGAACAGTATCTAAACCAGAGCCAAGTATTGCCAATATATGTGGGTGTATTCAAAAATATGTACATATCTGTAAAACTAAATTTGCAACGTTGATGTTGTTTCCTGGTGGATAATAAGGAAGAAATCTCTGCAAAGTAGTCAGACAGCATTGCAGTGAGATAGGAAAATGACATTGGCTCAAATGTTCTGGGGGAAGAAAATTGTGAATAAATGTTTAAAAATTCAACTGGCAAGGCGAAATATAATAAAACACTATCAGTCTTTCTTAGTAGGTTTTGTTTGAGTGGGAAGTTGATGACCTAGAGATTTGCCTTTTACTAGAGCAACCAAATAAGTATGGTCCAAGCTCACACACTTTTGAGAGTGAAAAGGGACACTATTAATAATCACATCAGGCCAGTAAGTTCAAACATAGACCATCCCAATTAAACCAGGTAAGCAGACTGCCATAACTAGATGGATAATTTATAGAAATACTAGTAAAAGAAGCTAGACTAGTACTGTGTAAGGCCAACTCAAGTCCATGCTGAGATTCATGGACTACAGTCTGAAAAATATTTTTAAAGAGGAGTTAATCCCATTCCATAAATTAGTTAAAGATTTTACTCCATTATAAATTAGAATACTTACATGAAATGTAATTTCTGGGTGTTTCTCTTCCATTTCCATTGACCCTCTTCTGTCCACATTAAATGCCAAATGGGAAGCAAAGGAAGAAAATGTGGCTGAAAGAGATATCCATAGTTTTGTCTATTAAATCATAATCAGAAAAAAGAGAAGCAACAGATTCATTAACGGGATTGCAAAGGAGACTATGCGTTATGAGGAATTCTGAGAGTTCTATAAATGGCTGTTGAATCACTTCTGAACAAACAGTATAATCTGAAATACTGATAGGCTTAATAAGTAATATTATTTATTATTAGCATTGATAATGTTAGCTAACACAGAAAGAATTTGGTACATACTTCTAAATACATTACATATATAACTTCTTTACATTTCATGACAACCTTATGAGGTAGGTGTAACTATTATCCTGATTTTGCAGATGAAGAAACTGAAGCACAGTGAGGTTATGTAATATGCTCAAGGTCACACTACTAGCAGGTATTTGATTTGCGATTTATACCCAATAGACTTGTATCTGAAAGGCTTGCATTTAAATGTCAAACAACAGAATTATGGTTCTAAAGACAGACTTTACCAAAAATAGAATAAGCCTCCTCCCGATGTAGAGAAATTCCACTAAATAAGAACACGTACAAATGAGTCTTTCAATTGATGGTTAGATGGGACAATATTTCTATAAGGTCTGCCCATGCCCTCTAGGATTTTAGAGTTAAAAGATACATTACCCATATTAAGGTAAAAAAATATATATTTGCATATATATATATATATATATATATATATATATATATATATATAAAGAGGAAAGTGGGTTACAGAAAATATTAGATATTCTTATACTTATAGCTCAGGTTAGGGACTAGAAGTTAGTTGTGATTATTAGCAGGGTTTTTTTGTCAATGTAGAAAACTATGCTGCAACCTTCAGTTTTAGATGATATTAACATATTTAAATTTAATATCAGCTATTTGATATTGACCACTAAAACAAATAATTTAATATTTCTGGATTCTAACTTCCTCATTTATAGAATGGGTAAAATATCTCAACCAGTAGTAAAATTATATATATAAAAAGTGCTATATTGTTGGGTATTTTTACTATTACTTTTTTACTGTGGCACATAATATATATATATATATATATATATATATATATATATATATAGTAAGGGCACAAAATATTAATGTGTAACTCAATAAATTATCACAAAGCAAACATCCATATAACCACCACCCAACTCAAGAAGCAGACTATTTCCAGCATCTCAGAAGCCTCCCTGTTATCCACTCCTACCCATGATTCTATCACTCCCCAAATAAAACTGCCATCCCAGCTTCTCACAATAGAGTTTATAGTCTGCATTTGAACTTGATAGGAACTGAATTTGTACAATATGCCTTCCTGGATTGGCTCTCTTTGATCAATATCTTTTCCTAATGTGTTTCCCTTTCTGTATACTGTCCCATTGAATGAATACACCAAATTTATTAATCCACTGTACTCTTCAGGGACATGGTTTTTTTTCTGGACCTTTACAAATAACGCTGCTATGAACAGTTTTCTTCATTTTCTTTCTCTTTGTTGGCATTAATTTAAATTGGAATTCTGCATCATCGTGTATCTGCTGTTCAAATATAGGTGACAATGTCAAATTCTAGAGAATATTTAACTTCTGGGAGCTCTAGCAATCTAAGAACCTATTAATTCAATCAAGGGTTAAGATAATAAAAAGCTGTTTCAGTCCTTGTGAGAGATGATCTATTTCTGGTTCACTCTCACTTGGTTGGTTCCTTATGCCACCAAAGGAAAACTTTGCTGTTTTACCAGGGTTCTTCCTCCTTAGCTGACCCTAGATCCAAATTCTTCCCACACCCAATCCATGTGTCAGTCAAAACCAACACTCAGTTTTTGAACCTGCCAGTCATACCTTTTGGAATTAGAAAATTACTACAAGGAAAATACTTACTCCATTATTGATTGTTCTTTTAGCACTGTGCTTACAATTACTCACTTCCTTAGTGACTTAGAAGCTCTTTTTTTGTCTTCAATCATATTTACTTTTTAACATAATTTTCTTTAATTTCAGCAGAAGGTTTTGTCTGAACCAGCTGGTCTACCCCTGTGAGAAGTGAGACTTTTCAAGTAATCAATATACAATGGCAACAGTAGTGTAGAATATCAAAATAAATATGGCAGAAAAAATCAAATCAATAAAAAATGCAATTTATTTTATAAAGTGCTACTTGTAGTCATTCACAAAGAAATCAAACAAAAATTACAAAAACACAAAAACAGAATTACTAAAGAAGATTCATTTGAATGAAAAAAATGGAGAGTCAAAAAACGCTTTATAAATATGCTGTACTATCAGGCTACTGGAAATATATGTATAGTTAAACATAGTAGCATTGTCAGTTACAGCTTGCAAGTCACAATAAATGAAGCTATATGTTTAAAATAAAATGCAATAAAACTTCGAATTAATGAAAGTTACCTTAAAGCCAGGATCTTTCTTTCAATCAATGTAATAAGTAGACCTAGAGATGATCATACTAAGTGATGTAAGTCAGAAAGAGAAAGACAAATACCATATAATATCACTTATATGTGGAATCTAAAATATGACAAAATGAATTTATGAAACAGAAGCAGACTCACAGACATAGAAAACAAACTTATGGTTACCAAAGGGGAAAGGGGGTGAGGAAGGGATAAATTAGGGGTTTGGGATTAGCAAATACAAACTACTATACATAAAGCAGATGAACAACCAGGTCCTGCTGTATAGCAAAGGGAACTATATTCAATATCTTCTAATAAACCATAATGAAAAAGAATATATATATATAAAGCCGAATCACTTTGTTGTACACCAGAAACTAACACAACATTGTAAATCAACTATACTTTAGTTCAAAAACTTCAGTGTAATAAGCATTCTTAACATTAAGTTGAAATCGAAAATGTAATTAGTCATTAACTCTCCCCCAGTGGCATACAGTAGTAGCTTATAGTATATAATTAAAGATATATTCAAAGGAAAATTTCCTGCTTTGACATTATCACTGCTAGTAGGAAACAATGAAAAGAAATTGTGCTTTCACTACAGGAAGACTATGATGGGAAAACAAGTAAACAAGAAACTACAGTACGTCTCTTACACACGAACCTTCAAGTTGCAAACTTTCAAAGATGCAAACGTGCCCAGAGAAAGGATGAAGAGAGACAAGAGGAAGAAGTAACTGAAGAACCAAAGAGATTCATGATGCAGAAAATGGCAAGAGGATTTTCTGTATTTGAAGAGGCACTGTTAGTTTTTGAGGCACAGGACCCAAACGTAGAACAGTACACCAAGGTTGCAGAAGCTGTTTTGAATGCAATCCAGTGCTACTGTGTCGTCTATGACCAGAAAAAAAGAGCTACTACCCAGACATCACTGGGTCGTTTTTCAAGAGGGTAGACAGAATTGAATGCAGCAAGGAACCAGAAGCTATGCCATCAATGTCACGCATTAGTGAAATTGCAGCTTGCCCTCCATCTCCTATTGCTGATGATCCTTCAGCTCTACCATCTCCCACCTCCTCTCCTTCCTCCAGTCAGTAACTCTTCTTGCCTGTTTACTCAATGCCATCCCCTGTATGTCAGCTGTTGTACTGTACTACTCTACTTTTCAAGGTACTGTACTGTAAGATTAAAAATGCTTTCTTTATTTTTTGTTTGTTTTTTATGCATTATTTGTGTGAAAAGTATTTAAACCTATTACAGTACAGTACTATATAGCTCGTTGTGTTATTTGGGTACCTGGGCTAACATTGTTGGACTTACAAACAAATTGGACTTATGAACGTGCTCTTGGAACTGAACTCGTTCATATGTAGGGGACTTGGTGTAATAATAGAGATTAATTAGAAAACAGGAAAGCAAGAGAAAGGTTAAAAATTAGTTCAAACTCTGATTCTTAATCTCACAGAGAGAGAGAGAGAGAGAGAGAGAGAGAGAGAGAGAGAGAGAGAGAGAGACGAGAGATCCAGGAAATTATTTAAAGGAAAAAAGAAAGAAGGTCAAAATATATAAATTAGAAATGAAGAAGACAATATATTCTCTGATCTGGAGAAGATTTAAAATGAGATAAAGGATTGAAATATCTATTTCAATAGATAGTTGACATTCTCTATTAAGTAAATATTTTTCTATGAAGAGTAATCAAATTTATTCAGAAGAAGGTAAACCAACAACCATAAAAAAATAGAAAAAGTTAAATTTTCTCCAAGAAAATCAGTGAGATCAGATGATTTAAAAGTGATCATTTTTTCAAATTCTTCAAAGTTAATTCTCATGATACATAAGCTGGATCTCAGTATTAAGAAATGATAAGATGTTAATAAATTGAATTCAGAAGATACAAAAACTGACCAAGTACAAAAATAATAGCATTTACCAATGTTTCTTTCAAAATAAATGCAAAAATAATAAATTAATATATGAGTAAATTGATTTTGATATTATATTGGGTTGGCCAAAAAGTTCATTCAGTTTTAAGTAAAAATAAAAGACACATATTTCATTTTCACCAAGAACTTTATTGAACAACGTATTCTTTAACCAAATGAACTTTTTGGTCAACCCAATATTTCATGAGTTATAGCATGGGTAACATAACATTTTGGACTCATTGTGTACGAATACAGTGCTGGTTTAACATTAGCAAATTTAATTTATAAATAATAGCAATATATTAATGTAGAAACATAATCATCTGGATCAAAGACAAAATACATTTTTTATCTCAAAAAATATACTTCTAGACAAACCCATAAGGATGGATACTATCAAAAAAACCAGATAACAAATGTCAACAAGGATATAGAAAAATTAGAACACTTGTGCATTGTTGGTAGGAATGTAAAATGGGAAAGCCACTCTGGAAAACAGTATGGCAGTTCCTCAAAAAATTAAAAATAGAATTACCACATGACCCAACAATTTCAATCCTGGGTATACACAATAAAAATTGAAAGCAGGGATTCAAACATATATTTGTATACCCATGTTCATAGCAGCACTATTCACAATAGCTAAAATGTGGAAACAACCCAAGTATCCATCAACTAATGAGTGGATAAGAAAAATGGTGTATACATATTCAATGGAATATTATATGGTCTTAAAAAAGAAGAAAATTCTGACTCTGGCTACAACATAGATGAACAATAAGAGGAATTATGACAAATGAAATAAGCCAGTTACAAAAAGACAAACACTGTATCAGGTACATAGAGTAGTCAAAATCATAGAGACAGAAGGAAGAATGGTGGTTGCCAGGAGCTGGGGGCAGGGAGGGGTATGATAATGGGAGGGTTATGTTTAATGGGTATAGAGTTTCAGCTGAAAAGAGTTATGGAAATGGATGGTGGTGATGGTTGCACAAGTGAATGTATTTAATACCACTGAACTGTATGCTTAAAACTGTTTAAGATGGTAAATTTTGTGTGTTGTGTATTTTACCACAATTTTTTTTAAAGAATACATAACAAGAATTAAGAGAACATAATTTTGGATTAAAAAACTAAATGTTTACACAAAAATGCATATTTACTCAAAAATACTTTATAGTTTCAATATGATCACAATCAAAAATGTGAAAGACTTGTGGGAATCTAGCAAAGTAATTCTCAAAGTCATCTGGGAAAATCGATCTAGAATTGTACCCAAAATGATTAGGATGTGTAAATATCTTTGTTAATTCTCTATTGCTGCATAAAAAATTATGACAAATTTAGCAACTTAATACAACCAAAATATATCATCCCCAAATGTCATGGGTCAAGAGTGGGAAGGGTCTAGCTGAGTCCTCTCAGTGTCTTGCAAGGTTGCAAAGTGTCAGGCTGCATTTTCATCTGGAGGCTTGACTGGGGAAGAATCTGCTTCCAATCTCATTTGCTTCTTCAAGGTTAGTAGGAGAACTTCTGTCTCTTTGGTTGGCTAAAACAAAGTTTTATATAATATAACACAATTAAAATAGTGAGACCCTTTGCCCCATAAAGTAACCTAATCAAGAAACTGGCATCCCACTACCTTTGCCATATTCTATTGATTAGAAGCAAGTCACAGCTTTCACCCATACTCAAGAGGAGAGAATTATACAAGGACACAATTTACTGTGAATCACTTTAGGGTGTGTCTGCTACAATGTATACATTAATTGATATTGCTAAGTATAACAACACTTAAAACAATCCAGGCAACAACATAACAACAGTGAAACAAAATAAGTTCAGCAATGGGCTCTGTGTGTGTTTATGTGTTTGTAAACAATTTAATATATGCTAAAGTTAGCCTTTAATATAGAATGCAGCTTAAGTATTTATGTTTGTATGCATAATGAAACACTGAGTTATGTCAAAGAGAGTGGGGAAAATATGAAATGACCTTTCAATTGTTTTTGTTTCATTATGCAGAGTCTAAGTATACCTGGGCAAACATTTCTCAGCTCAGCTCCTTCTGCCTTATAAAAGGAGAATTTTCTCAAAGTCTAGCAATAGGTTATCTTTCCATCATACTTTTCAGCTTTGTTCTAAGTGAGTGAATATATGTGTATGTGTGTAAGTGCATCTACATAGGTATTTTAGCGTAAACTGCTAATAATTGCATTAGTGCACCAAGCCAATACAGATTTCTGACCCTTAGAATTTTATCCTTCATTATCCCATGGTAATGGTGCATATATAGAAAGCAAAAGCCCTTACGAGCCAAAATTACTGTGTACATTGTCAATATTGGAATGACAGTCAATTCAGCCCAGTTTATAGATCCAAATATGGTTTTTTCCATTCTGTTTCAAACAAAACAAACAAAAAAACTCAAAAAACCTCTTAGTAGACAACTACCACTACCAAAAGAAATCAAGAAGTTGTGAAATGAAGAGGTAAAGATAGCATTAATTAGTTAATTAAAACCATAGAAAATATAATCTAAATAGCAGACTAAAATCTTTATTTTAGTAATCTTACTAAAATGCAAAATGTCCTTTGTCCCTAGCAGTTTTATTTAAATATCTCAAAAAAGGCAAAAAAAAATTCCTAATTGAGTCGCATAAACACAGTCATACTAAGTCATCTCTTAATTTCTCAAAATCATGATACAAATAAGTGGCAAAATTATAGAACATTAACATTCTCACAACCAATTGATAGTTCATTCTAGAGGGATATATTTCTAAAAAATGACACCAAAGTTAACAAAAAGATTTTAAGACAATGAAAATTATCTGTCAAAAAGAAATTAATAAACATATAATAACATAAAGAGTAAACTTTATAAACAAAAAATATAAAGTGATTAGAGAAAAGACATAAGTATAATAAGAGATGAAAAGAAGAAGAAAGTAAATATTATTTTTCTTTTCTGAGTTATGAAAAATGTCTTTATAATATTTTTATTCAGTTGCATTTTCCTCACAAAAATCAATGGAAAGATTTGTCATGTAATGTTTTTAAAGGATATTTTTGAGTTGTAGTTAAAGTGTATCCCTTCTAAGTTCAGCAACCATTCTAAGTTCTGAAAATCAAAAATAAAAACGGTTTTTGAACAACTAAACATTTCCAAAAGTAGGACTTAGGATATTTATTTGGAACAGATTATGTGTTGATTTAATTTAAAAAAATACATGTATGATGCATCTTGGTCACAGAACATAAAACACCAGCACCATCTTCCGAGATTTTTTAAAGATTATAAAAGCTATTTGTAAAAGAGTTAACTGTAAAATGTCTTATTTTAAAATCTCAAATATTTATTGCCTTTGTGTCCCCGAAAATTGTACAATTAGAGGGAAAAATCACATGATTCACTCATAGCAGCCTCATTTATGTGAAGTGGTGATACTGATTTTTTAAGAGTTAATATTTTAAACTTTAGAAAAAAGCAAGGCCTCCAAACCTCTAACTTTCTGGTAACCACATGTCTTCAGATAGTGAGTTCAAGAGCAAGACTCAATTTCAAAGGGGTGACATTTTTTTCCTTTCATAACTTCAGATTCCAATGACAGGCAAGAACAGGACAACATAAAAACCAATCTTAAAAGTCACTTTAAAGAACCCTTGGCAGGTGAAAAAGAAAGCACTCAGTTGTGCTTAGCCAAAATGAGCATCACATACCTATATAAAACACTCATGCATGGGGACACAGCTTGTCCTAATCCATCTGTTGTTGAAAAATATATAAAGTAAAAGAGGAGATGAAATAAATGGTCTAAATATCCCTTTGAAGAAGATCTCTCTGTTCTATGTTCTGTGGCAGCTGTTCCAAATGGATTCAACTGGTCTCCTTTTCATTTTTCTTACATTTTAATTTTGGTTTGTTTCATGAACATTTTTTCCTGTGAAACGTGGCATATTTTTCTGATGACTTCTATGTTGTTACAAATGTGATGTCAGTGTCATTAAAATATCAGTAGATGAAAAAACAAAGGAAAGCATTCTTTAATTTGAAATTAAACTAGTTTTCCACAAATATTTCCAGAGATAAAAAGAAAAACCTTGGAGGAGATACATCACTTGTTTTAATAATGTGCAGTCTATTGGTTAAATATCAAAGAATAAAATTTGATAAAGTGATTTATGGCTTCACCAATAAAAATGTACAAGTGATTACGGCTAAATTATCAGGATAGCTTATCAAACTTTGCAATTAATGAAGCCTTTATAATCCTTGCCTTATTTATTTACTTTTGAATGATTTATGTACTTATAATCATTGTTGCATTAATAAAAAAAAATGCCAAGCTGAGTTGATGATAGATGCACAGACCAAGATTCAGAATTGGGCATTAACTTGATCCAGAAAGTTGAATTTATCATTCATCTACAACAGATATGTTTTGTATTAGACTTATACAAATTTTTACCCCATTGCAATGAGCAGGTCTCTAAAGGAATCGAAGCCATTTACTTAATTAGTTCAACATATATTTATTGTGTAATACTATGTGTTATGATAACATTGGGGAATACTATTGACTAGGAAACATTCCCACCTCTTGGTGAGTTTATAGTTTAATGGAGGATAAGAAACAAAATTTCAGTTTCATATTACGGCATACGTAAAATTCAAAATTCCACCTCTTTAAGGCTTAAGAGTTGTAGTAATTAGTAAATACCATATGAGAAAAAAGTATGATGAGCCATTCATACAGAATCAAAATTCACTGAGGAGTTACTAACAGAAGAGTGGTCTCAGAAACAAGATAAGGGATAATGCAACTTTTCCAGGCACTGGTCATACTGTTTCTTAACTATTGTGTCCCATTGTATCTGAAACTCCAGAGGATAGTGACCACAAAACAGAAGGAACATGGAAGTTATGTTATGTGGAGGTGTGAGTGCACCAAATCTAATTAAATTTTTCTCTATTTTTAGGCATTTACAAGGTCTTCATTTTTCCAGTTCAATAAACATTCTTGTATACACATTTTTTGTACTTATCATTCTATTTTCTTACAGTAAAAAGTTAGATGTGGAATTTTTAGGTCAGAGAGAAAATACCCAGAAAATTTGTACATATGGCCAGATTTCTCAAAAAATTGTGATGTTAACTCCTTTACTGATGATATGGGAAAAAGCCTATATTTCAGCTGAAACTCTATAACTTCAATGTCCAGCAACTAGCCATCAGAGACTATTCCAATTTAAAATTTAATTAATTGAACAAATAAAATTAAAATTCATTTCCTCAGTCACACTAGTCGTATGTCAAATGCTCAATAACAACATATGGCTAATGCCTATTTGATATTAAAGATATAGAACATTTCCATCATCACAAAAGCTTCTGTTGGACAGAAACAGAGTTCAATGTTTTTAACTGTTTTCTATCTGCTATAATAAAATAACATTTTGTTTTACTATTTTTTTTTTTTTACTAAGGTTCAATACCCCCATGTTTTGTTTTTTTTTTACATTTTAAGAAATATTTGTGTATCAGACATGTGAACCTGTTTCTTTCAGATGTTGGTGGTTTTTATTTATTTTCCAGAGAAAAATTGTTTTTCTCTTTGTGTGGTAAGGTTGAGGATGGAGATGTTTAAGTATGGAAAGATAACAAAGATTTTCTCTTGTTTCTGAGTTTTATATCTTAGGAAAACTCTTTTTAAAACCAAAATTATAATTTTTAAAATTTATTTCTTTGATAAATCTGGAAAGATTTCATGTGATATATGAAACAGAAATGTAACTTTTTTCAAATGGCAAATCTCCTGTCTATGTAACGTTTATTGACTAATTTCTCCTTACCTCACTGTTTTCAAATATATCGATGTCTTTTTCTAGACATCCATAATTTGTTCCACTGATGAGTCTATTTTTGTACCTTGCTGATTTTTGTTAAATAATATAGTGTTTAATTGTTTTAAAATTTAACATCTTCTATTAATCTTTGTCTTAAACTTCCTAGGTATTTTCACGTTTCTTTTTATAGAGGATGTCTGGAATAACTTTTCCAAGTTCAAAAAATTTGTTGAATTATTTTGCAAATTATATCAAATTTTAATTTAGGAATTATATATTTTTAGAGTATTCCATTTTTATCAGTCAATTACATGGCATGCTGCTATATTTACCCCTTCTTTCTTCTTTCCTGATAGAATAGTATGTGTTTTCTTTTCATGTAAATCCTGTACATATTTTAAAAGTGTATTCCCTGCTATACAATTATCATTACTGCTACTGACGACTATTTCAATCTTATTTTCTAAGCAATTATTGCTGATATATTTTTTAAATACTGATATTTACACATTCACATTGCAACTGACCACAACCCTGACCTATTTTATTTGCTTTAATAGTTTTACATTGATGCTCCTCTTTAATGCACATGATCATGACATCTGAAAATAATGATGCTAATTAAAAAAAAAAAAAGTTCCATGGACTTAAGTAATTTTTGGTGAGGAAAGTGTAATTTCTTTGTGCTTTGGCACCTTCCTTATGGAAATAGCCCAAAAGGACCATCTTCTCAGTGGTGTCCTCTTGCCTCCAGACCTAACTCTCCTAGACTAGACAGCACTGTCACAAATTGGAGTACATCCCTGCTACTTTTAAGAAACTGGCTTAGAGAAAAATGGCAAAAAGCAAGCTTTACCCTTGAACTCCATTTGAACCCTTAAATGCTATTTATCCATAGTGAGGGAAGGAGCAAAACATATGACATATCCCATTTATTTTATGGTCTACCCATGCATCCTTCAGTAATCCCTCCAAAACAGGGAATGTTGGTAGAATATACCAAATTTCTTTAATTTCCTTCCTGGAAAACTGTAATGCTTTCCCAGAAAAGGAAGTCATTCATCAGCTCCTAGTGTTTTCATCAATTTATCTAGAGCATTTTGTATCTTGCAAAATTTCCTTGAGGTTGTGTTTTGCTACCTTCTCATTTTGCAGTTTCACTGCCATAAATTTTTGGGGTTTTTAAAATTTTTATTCTGTTGTCTCCTTCCTCTTTTCTTCCTATACTTGTGTATTTTTGCTCAAAGAGGGCTGATGGTCTTATCAATCTCATCTTCACCTCTTATGCTATAGAGTTTTAGTATTTATCTATAACTAAAAGCTGCTTCCTCCCCCAAGTAAAGTGGTGAAACTGTACATAATTCCCTGCTAATTTCAAACACCAATTTAGTATTTCTAAAGGTTTTTAAAGTCACATACTGCTGTGAAACTGAAGTGAGAAATAAATATACAGTTACTAAGATTTCAGAATTGTATAAATATTTTATCAAAATGATGACTAGTATTTCTAATCATGTTGATAAGATGGCATCTTAAAGCCCCATGGGATCTTCAGCCTTAGATTCCTCCAGCTTAATTGCTATTCTTTTCTGTATCATCCTTCTGGGACAATATGGTTTGTTACTCTCTCTACTTCCTGAAGAGTCCTATCCCAGCTGAAAAGCCTCCTGGGGTAGACAGGGCAGAAGAATAATGATCTCCATCTTTAAAGTCCCTAGGCAAGATCTGACTCTTTTTTTTTTTTTTTTAATTTTTTAAATTAATTAATTAATTAATTTATTTATTTATTTATTTATTTATGGCTGTGTTGGGTCTTCGTTTCTGTGCGAGGGCTTTCTCTAGTTGCGGCAAGTGGGGGCCACTCTTCATCGCGGTGCGCGAGCCTCTCACTATCGCGGCCTCTCCCGTTGCGGAGCACAGGCTCCAGATGCGCAGGCTCAGTAATTGTGGTTCACGGGCCTAGTTGCTCCGCGGCATGTGGGATCTTCCCAGACCAGGGCTCGAACCCGTGTCCCCTGCATTGGCAGATAGATTCTCAACAACTGCGCCACCAGGGAAGCCCAAGATTTGACTCTTTTAAGATCCCCACCACCACCACAGATTTTCATATAGAAGAAGAGCTTTTCTTATTCCATGTAACTCCTGAAAGAACCAGCAGTCCCCAGTAATGCACATGCCAAGGAGTATATGCATGCCAACATCTTCTTACATTAACATTTTCTGAATAAGGAGGCTAGAATTTCAGCTCATGGTAACATCTTCATGGGAGACTAGACTGATAATCACAATATCCTTGTGTATTGGAAGCTGTGACCAAAAAAAAACCAAAAAACAAAAAAAGGTGATGCAGAATAGCAGAATAAAGTGGAAATTGATGTCTAAAATTAGACTTAACATTGTATTTTAAAATATCATTTATTGTTATTCCAAAATACAAAGTTGTGTTTGGATTTCTATTATTTCAAATCACTGAAGAGCTCATCTTTTTCATTCCTTCGTAGAGTTAAAATCAACCAGAATCATGACCTGTAGGGGTGTTTCAGCTATTTTAGCAGTCAGTACTAATCACTGTAGCTAAATTGGCCTTTCCATAATCAATCCCAATTGTGAAGTTACAAAGTTTAGTGACAGCTCAAGCTGCAGTCAAATGGTCCTGTGCATTAGATAAATATCAATGGGATGATATTATCAATAACAATTGTGATCTTATTTTTCCATTACAATTCTCTTTTTATTGTATTAACAGGCTAAAATTTAGATTGATTTTTTTTAATTAGAAAATAATTTTTAAAGTTTTAAGATTATTCAAAAATTATGTTAAAAATGATGTCTTCCTTTCCTTCCCACTTCCCACAGAAAAAGAGAATAAATGTGTTAGCATCCATATCCACCACAATTATAATGCTGCTTACAGCTATGCCTTAGGCCCAGAGGAGAATGTGGGAAGAAGAAAGCAGTTTATTCGTAAGTGTGATGAAAGTGTTTTGGTGTTTCCTTTATATTCTACTCTTCTATTATTATTATTATTACTTCTGATTTCTCAATATTTTAATGTACCCAATATTGTGATTTTCTTGTTAGTAAATTATTATTTTCCCTCATAGTTTATAATATTTCACACAATGTTAACAACATGCTCTTAACTGTTGTGAATCTATCTAAATACTTTTATGGGTATTTGTTCTTAATGTATCACATTTTATGTAATATAAATAATGTTTTTAAAGCCTTCCTAAATATCTATAGAATTTAAGGAACTATAATTGAAGCATTGTTATATATCTAACATCAGGACATTGTGCTCTTTTGGTCTTCTCTGATGTCTTTTCTCTGATCAGCAGCCCTTAATATTCTCTTTGAGATAGAAAAAAAAGGGAGATTTGATAGATGTCAAAATTGAAGGGCAGAATGAGAGCAAGGACATAGGTTTCTATCAATATCAACTCCCAGTGAAAAAGACTGCATTTGGGAAACCTGTTTATACTTGTGCAATGAACATAACTGTTCTATAGTCGTCATGGCTCAATCTAAAAGTAACACATACACACACAAAACAGACAAAACCATGCTGCACATCGTAAAAAATAAGACAATTCAAATACAGATTTAGCATCCATAATAAAAAGATAATCTTAAAATTAAAATTTTGAAGTTACAGGAAAGATCATATACTTTTTGTTTTCAGTTTTATAAATCATATTGCTAGTTAGTCGATGGGCTGGAGTCAGAACATAGGCCTTGAGAGAGACTCGTGGTGTGGTTTCCACTACAAGACACATCTAAATATGTGAGCAGAACCCATTAGAGAAACAAACTCTGCCCAAAGAAAACACAGTTTTCCTCAAACAGTACTCCAGATTTCAGAAGAGAAAGCTTTTGAAATCTTTGTAACTATGGCATATAGACTTCTGTGTTCATGAAGATAACAAACTCATTGATTTGCCTTTCCTTGTAAAATTGTATGAGAATAACAAGGCCACTCTACAACCAATGTCAAAGAAAAGTATGCTTTAGTTTGGTCTGTATTCACTCTGGATACAGAATCCGTCACTAGAGTGTGGTGCTCGCTCTCCTCACTGCATCTGAGCTTGCCATGTTCCCTAAAGATGTACTTCAGATTATGCCAGTATTTCTTCAGTATTTTTGTTTTGGTCAATAATGTCAAATATCTTTGTTAACTAATACAATGAAAGGTCTTATTGTTCTTTAATATAATTTCACTTTATGCAGTATTGGGAATAATATCATTTTTGCTCACCACTGGATACTAAATTTTCATAAAAGATTATGGTGTTACATTTGACACTGTCACTGACCAAAAAAAAAAAATTGGCCAAGATATGGCCAGCCACCAGGAATAGTACTATGTTGTGGTGAGATCTATTAGCTTTCCTTTCAACAATAATGTTGTCTTAGACTTTGGTGGCTATCATTCAATGTTCTATATCCATTTGTAATTCATTAGTTCAGCAAATATTTATTGAGCATCTAATGTAGTTTTCCTATGCTTTGGGTAGAAAGATACAAAAATCACTATTGTCAAGTCTCTCATCATATATTTTAAGGCATATTTGTCCAGAATATACTTTGCTTAAATGATATTCTGGGTTAAAAGTGGAAATATATTTTTTTAACATTTAGTAGTCATCAATCTTATCTTTATAATTATATATGTCTACCCCCACAATCTGCTCTTGCTTTGGAACTTAAAAAAATAATGTATTTGAATGGCTAAGTCTCTCCTAGGTAATGCACTAAGCTACAATAGGTATTAACAGCCTTAACGGGTAACCAGTTCAAAAGCAGGGTTCAACCTCTTACAAATTACACGAGTTGAGGTAGATGTATCAACTTTTCCAAGTTTTGTCCAATGTTTCCAACCCATAAGATTGTTTTAAAAGCATTTCATATGCAATAATGGCTTTGCAGAGTGGAAGTATTATAATAATAATATTAATAAATAATAATTAAAGAACCATGTCTAATCTAAGATTCACTGATCCTGCAATTTAATCTTAAGGAAATGTAATGCAAGTTTGAAGTTAAATACACACTGCTATCTTTCCTAGAATGTGGCTCTACATCCTAAAGTTTTTGAAGATTGGGGTACATGCTGTGCTAATATGAAGCCAGTACATACAGAAGCTGATTGTTTCTTTGTTTCTAAGTCAAATATCAGAATAAAATAAACTTGAATCGGAGTTCTATTCAGCATGAATTATATGAGCAGTGAAAAACTTAAGCCCATATTCCAGTACAAATCTAGAGACATTTAAAAAATTTAAAAATACATTTTAAAATTACAACCTCTGTACACCAATATTCTTTATGGTTATAGTGTTGATGAGCTATTTGTTTCAATACTAAAAAATCCATACAAAATTTGCAATATAAGAAATCAAGAATGATGTTGCAAAAATTGAAAAGGAGTACTGTGACATGTTTAAAATCAGAAAAGATGAAAATTCCAGAACTTTTTAAAGTGAATATTTATTTCCAGAAGAAAAAAGATTTCATGAAAAAAAAAAAAGAAATGTAATTATATAATACAGTTAGGGTCTCAAAATATTACATATTACCATATATTTAAAGGCAATAATATTTACGACTTTTTCTAAATTCGGTAGTTTTAAAAATGTGTTTCACATTCACATTTTTTAGTAAAGTATTGTTTCTTTTCACTTTTGTAATTTTTTAAAATTGTGGTAAAATACACATAACTTAAAAATTTACCACCATAACCATTCTGAAGTTTAGAGTTCAGTAGTGTTAAGTACATTCACACATTGTTGTGCAAAGTATCTCCAGAACTCTTTTCATCTTGCAAAACTGAAAGTCTATTAAAAAAAAAAAAAAAAAAGAAAGAAAAGAAAAGAACAAGTTTTGGCCAGGATGTAGAGAAATTGGAACACTTGTCACCTGCTGGTGAGAATGTAAAATTGTGCAACCACTACGGAAAACAGTATGGGAGGTCCTTAATAAATTAAAAATATAATTATCATATGACCCAACAGTTCCACTTTGGGGTGTATAAACCCAAAATAATTTAAAGCTGGATCTCAAAGAGATATTTGTACACCTATGTCCATAGAATATTATTCATAATAGCCAAAATGTAGAAGCAATTTAAGCATTCATCCAATGATGAATGAATGAGTAAATAAAATGTGGTATATAATGTGGTGTGTGTATATATATATATATATATATATATATATATATATATATATATACAATGGAATATTATTCAGCATTAAAAAGAAGATTCTGATACATACTACAACTTGGCTGAACCTTAAAAAACATTATACAAAGTGAAATAAGCTAGTCACAAAAAGGCAAATATTATATTCCACTTATATGAGATATTTAGAGAAGTGAAATTAATAGGGACAGAAAGTAGAAGGGTGGCTGCCAGAGGCCTAGGCAAGGGGGCCAATGAAGAATTTTTGTTTAATGGGTATAGTGGTAGGAGAAATGGTTATGAGTGATGTGTACTCTCCACTATTAGCACCATAAAGATGTTACAACTTTACCAAATTATGAATTACTGAAGCAGGAGCATACAGTGGAAAACTGATGCATTCATTCCCAAGGATAAGATTCTTTTCATGGATCTTAAAGTATTACAATGTTTCTTTATCTTGGTATTATGCTAGAGATCTATAAGAAGAACCACTCTGGGGGCTTCCCTTGTGGTGCAGTGGTTAAGAATCCACCTGCCAATGGAGGGGATACGGGTTTGAGCTCTAGCCTGGGAAGATCCCACATGTTGCAGAGCAACTAAGCCCATGAACCACAACTACTGAGCCTGTGCTCTAGAGCCCATGAGCCACAACTACTGAAGCCCGCGTGCCTAGAGCCCATGCTCCACAACAAAAGAAGCCACTGCAATCAGAAGCCTGTGCACCACAAAGAAGAGTAGCCCACACTCACCTCAACTAGAGAAAGCCCACATGCAGCAACAAAGACCCCACGCAGCCAAAAATAAATAAATTTATAAAAAAGAAAAAGGACGACTCTGATCTCAAATAGATGCATCCAAATTCAGTTCTGTCACTTGTTAGTACCCATATGAGTCCTGTAATTCTCATTTTTCACTACTTTATAGTGGAAGTAATAATGCCTTTCTAGAATGGAGTTAAATACAACTATCTTTATTTACAGGTGACATAATCTTATGTGTAAACTGAAGGACACACATAAAAATTTTTTAAACTGATAAACAAGTTCATTAGGGATGCAGGATACAATATCAATATACAAAAATCTATTGCATATCTATACATTATCAATGAACAATCAAAAAATGAAATCACAAAACAATTCAAGTTACAGTGGCATCAAAAAATAAAATACTTAGGAATAAATTTAACACAAATGTAAAGGTTATAACCTGAAAACTTTAAGACATTGCTGAAAGAACTTACAGAAGACTTAAATAAATGGAAAGAAAACTCAGGTCCATGGATTACAAAACTTAATATTATTAAGATAGCAATATGCCCCAAATTGATCTATAAAGTTAATTCAATTTCTATCAAAATCTTAGCAAGCTTTTTTTGCAGAAATTGCCAAGGTGATCTAAAATTCATAGAGAAATGCAAAACAATCTTTAAAAAGATAAAGGATACTGAAAAAGAACGAAGTTGAAGGATTCACAATTCTAAATTTGAAAACTTAAAATAAAGCTACAGTAATCAAGAATGTGTGGTAATGGGATAAGGAGAGATAGATAGACAGATAGATAGATAGATAAATTGATCAAATAGAACTGGGAGTTCAGAAATAAACTCTTATATTAATGGTCAGTTGAATTTTGACAAGAGTCCCAAGACAATTCAATCAGAAAGAATGGTCTTTTCAACAAACAGTGCTGGGACAATTGGTTATTCACATACAAATAAATAAAGTTGGACCCTTCCTCTTGACATACAAAAAATGAGCTAAAAATGAATCATAGATCTAAGCTAAAACTATAAAAGCTAAAACTATAAAAGTCTTAGAAGAAAATATAGTAGTTAATTTTCAAGTTTGTGGGTTGGGCAAAGTCTTCTTGGCTAACATTAAAAGCAAAAGGGACAAAACAAAAAGCAGATAAATTGGACTTCATCAAAATTAATTTTTTTTCTGCTTCAAAGAATACCATCAACAAAGTGAAAAGAAACCTGGAAAAATGGAGAATATATTTATAAATAACTCATAAGAAACTTGTATTTATAATATAAATGATTCTTCCAAGTCAATAATAAGAAGACTGATAATCCAAATTAAAAATAGATGAAGGATCTGAGTGGATATTTCTCCAAAGAAGATATACAAATGGCTAATAAGCACATAAAATGCTCAACAGCATTAATTATTAGGTACTTGCAAATGAAAACCACTATGAGATACCACTTCACATCCACTGGGATTGATAAAATCAAAAAGACAAATAATACAAAAGTTGGCAAGGATATGAAGAAATTGGAAAACTCATAGACTTCTCATAGGAATGTAAAATGATGCAGCCACTTTGGAAAAAGTGACTGCCAGTTCCTCAAAATTCAAACATACAGAAAATGTATAAAGAAGTCTTTGCACTCCTAGGTATATACCCAAGATAAATAAAAACAAATTTGTGTACCAATGTACATAGCAGCCATTATTCATAATAGTCCAAAAGTGGTAACAGAACAAATGTTCATAGATTGATGAATGGATAAACAAAATGTGGTGTATGTATACAATGAAGAATTGGTGCTTAATGATTAGTTCAAAAGAGTGAAGTATGGAAAAAGAAAGAGACAAGGAAATTTATTTTAGAAAAACCTGGAAAATACAGTCTTTGCCGACTGACCAAAGTAAACATCATCAGTGATAAGCAATCTTGACAATATGTAACCTGTTACACTATAAGAAGTGTGTTTCACCTCTATGGTATTCTCACTAAAAACCTATAACCTTAGCCTAACCATGACAAAAATATGCAATAAACCCAAATTGAGGAACATTGTACAAACTGCCTGTTCAGTACTCAAAACTGTCAAGGTCATGAAAAACATAGAAATTCTGAGAAACTGTTACAGCCAAGAGGTGCTTAAGGAGACATGACAACTAAATGGAATGCGGTGTCCAGATGGAATCCTGGAACAGAAAATTGTTAGGTAAGATGTAAGGACTCTGAAGAGAATACAGACTTATTTAATAAAAATGTATCAATATTGATTTATTGATGCAAACAAATTGACCATACTAATGTAAGATGTTAATAATATTGGAAATTGGGTATGCTGTACTCAATGAAATCTCAATTTTTCTCTAAATCTATAAAGTTCAAAAAAAAAGTCTACTAAAAAAATCTCATTTATAATGAAAAAAAGGTTGCCAAATAATAAGTCCAACCAAAAATAAGCATGAAGTGCTCACTTCAGCAGCACATATACTAAAATTGGAACGATACATGTGCAAGCATGACATGCAAATTCGTGAAGCATTCCATATTTTTTGCAAGAGGGAGAAGATATGGGGAGATATGTATTATGTATGTATATGTATACATATAGCTGATTCACTTTGTTATAAAGCAGAAACTAACACACCATTGTGAAGCAATTATACTCCAATAAAGATGTTAAAAAAAAAATAAGCATGAAGCTCATGGACAAAATTGTTTAAATTTATTGAATTAAACAAATGGTGAATTTTCTACAATGCTAATAGATGAAAATATTTAATAAATTCGGGTCTCTCAAAATCATTCTATTAATTTAATGCAATCCAATAAAATTCAAGCAGTGTTTTTCACAAAATTTGAAAAGAATCTGCCTAAAATTTACATGACATAGAGCCAACAATAAAGACATTTTTAAGAACAAATATTGTCTCTATTTCAAGACAAAAAACAGAGCATTTCAAAAATTGTGTAAGAGATAATTAGACCAATGAAACTAAATAAGGAAAACAGATGCAAATCCACCCTCTATGAAAAGTTTGTGTATGAGAGCAGAAGCATTATATATCACTGGGAAAAAAGATGAACTATTCAATAAATGGTGCTTGTTTAATTGGAGGTCCATATGGAAAGAGACTGAAACATAACTTTATCTCATATGATGTAAAACAAAAACTCCAGATTTAATTTCAAAACAAAAGTGAGAAAAGCAAAACATCTGGAAGAAATTAAGATATTACCTCCATAAGATTATGAGTGCTGAATGTAAAGCGTTTTAAGGAAGGTAGATTAGCCTTTATTTGATCAACCCCATCACCAAAAATAAAGAAATGCCAGTTAATTAAATATGATTGAAAGCATCAGAGAGAACCAAAGTAGCCTGTAGCTGTGTCCAAAAACATCCATATCCTGAAGAGAAGGGAAGTAAGTTATGTGAGACCAGCATTTGGTGCTACCTTTTTGCTCAAGGCATTTGCAATCTACCAATGGCAAGATAGGCATCTGAGAATCTGGGCAGCACTTGCAACCATCTCACAGAACTAGAGAAACAAGAGTTAGAGTTCAGGATCCATCAAGGTAGAGGCTCTCTGGTAATGAGCCCTGGATTTAAGGTGGGTCTCCCAACGGAGTAAAGACAAACCAGAAATAGATCACCCATACAGAAAAATAAAACCTGTCACTGACACACCTCACTTCTTGAGTTTAATATGGATATTTACCTTTGCTTTAGCTATGAATGAGAAACCAACAGACTTTTGGCAACCCCACATGTCTAAAAGACAAAGAGTGAAGTTCAGACTCCCAAAGAGGAAGGCCTTATAAATACTCTAGTTTTTCAGTTGAAACTAATAAAGGTCTCAGCAGAGAATTAAAGGAAAAGTGACAAAAAAGAGCAAATTATAACAGAAATGGATAATAGAAACCCACAGGGAATCCAGATATTGGAATATCAGATATACCCTTTATAGTAATAGTAAAACATATTATGAAGTAAATTGAGAAGATACAGAATTTCAGCAAAGAAAAGGAAAATATAAAAGGAATATAAATAGAAATTTCAGATCTGAAAATATAAAAAACTAAAATAAAGAATTCAATATATGAGTTTAATGGCAGATTAGCCACAGTGTCTTCTCTCCAAAAAAGAAATCAGATTAATGAGGTGGAAGATAGTTCTTTGATCCAATTCCAAGCACAGAGAGAGATGGGAGGAAAAAGGATGGAAAATACACCAAAGTACTTAAGAGACAAAGGGGATATATTAAAAATACCTAACATAACCTGTAAACAGAGTCTCAGAAGGAAAGGGCAAAGAAAAGAGTACATAAACAATATTTGAAAGAAAAAAGCAGATAATTTTCCAGACTGATCAAATACACAAATAGAAACAAAATAAATAATCAAAGGCAAACAAATAAGATCATACAAGCAGGCAGGAAGAAAAAAAAAAATTGACCAATTAGCTAGAATAAAAACAATAGAACTGACAGCTGACTTTTCTATAAAAATTATGGAAGCAGAAGATTTTACAGCTGAATTTTTTTTTAAGTGACAAAAATGCACTAACATAGAAATCTATTCACAGAGAAAATGTGCTTCAAAAATATAGGTAGGGACTTCCCTGGTGGTCCAGTGGTAAAGAATCTGCCTTACAATGCAGGGGACATGGGTTCGATCCATAGCCAGGGAACTAAGATCCCACATGCCGTGGGACAACTAAGCCCGCATGCCACAACTACTGAGCTTGTACACTTCAACTAGAGGCTGCATGCTGCAAACTACAGAGCCCATGTGCCCTGGAGCCTGCACGCTACAACTAGAGAATAGAAAACCCACATGCCACAACTAGAGAGAAGCCCACGCACCACAGTGAAGAGCCCATGCACCACAATGAAAGATCCCGCATGCCTCAATGAAGATCCCAAGCACCACAATTAAGACCTGATGCAGCCAAAAATAAGTTAAATAAATAAATAAATAGTAAATAAATCTTAAAAAAAGAAAAGAAGGTATATTTTCATATATACTTTTTCAGATATATAAAAATTAGGAAAATGCATCACTATTGGATCTATATTAATGAAAATACTTAGGGAATACTTAAGACAGAGAGAAAATGATCTAATAGAAGCCTGGAAATTCAGAAAAGAATAAAGATTGAAAATATTGAATGTATAAATAAATCTAAATGAATATTGACTGCATACAAAAACATTGCTGTCTTGTGGGATTTAAAAATTATGAATAATTAAAGTAAATGGCAAACAAAAGAAAAATCAGAAAGTGAAAAATAGAGTTAAAGTGTTTTAAAGTCTTTGCATTGTCAGGGGAATATTAAAAACATTACGTTAAGTCAGACTTCAATAAATAAATAATAAAGTAATTTCTCATGTAACCACTCAAACAATAATTTTAAAATATGACAGACAAGAGGATAAATATTAAAAATGCTTAATTAAACCAAAGAATGAAAAAAAGGAGAAAAAAGAATGTTTAAAGCTCGTGGGACAAAAACAGTACAAATAACCAGATGGTACATTTAAACACAAACTGATGAGGAAATATACTAAATACACCAATTAAAAGATAAAAATTGTCAGACTGAACTTAAACAAAGACATAATAAACCATGATAAACTGAAAAGAAGGTAAAAAATCAGAAAAAAGAATTTCAAACAAATAAAAGAAAACCAAATAGATGATAAATCTAAATAGAAATTTATCAATAATTATATCCAGTATAAACAAAATAAATACTCCAATTTTAAAAAGATCATGATTGATTAAAAAATAAGAATCAACTGTATATGTTGACATTAATAAGGCAAAATGGACAATAAGACAATAAACATTACAAGAGACAAAAAAGGGTATTTTAGAACAATAAAGGAGCCAACCAACTTAGAAGTTATTCAATTCAAAATATACTAGTTAACATGGTCTCAAAATATATAAAGCAAAAATAATTAGAGGTATAAGGATACTG
Organism: Balaenoptera acutorostrata; assembly: GCF_949987535.1. NCBI lineage: Eukaryota > Metazoa > Chordata > Mammalia > Artiodactyla > Balaenopteridae > Balaenoptera > Balaenoptera acutorostrata. The sequence goes on along the minus strand of NC_080080.1, from coordinate 55,367,271 downwards.
GTAGTAGTCATGAAGCTGCTAGGTCAAAGACAAAGGACAGTTTATTTCTCACAGCAAGAGCAATAGACAGAGTAATACTCATACCAGTTCCCTGAGCCCAATACCTAAAGAACAATGTGACTCATCAGATGATGCCTCTATAGCCATGAGATGCACTACAGGAGTGAAACCCAAGCTAAGGAAATCTATAGTCTTATAAGAAGGCCACTAGAAAATGTAGCCTAGAAGGTGTCTAGGCTACAGAAGAAGGCATTATCTTTATTATTATCCTGATCAGGAAACAAAACTTCCCTCTGCCCCAAAGGGAGGTACTATCTCTATCTTCCAAAACTATTTCCTATAAATTCTTGAAAAGATACTCTGAAAGAGAAACAGATTCCAGATATGCAGAAGCACCATGGGGAGTTGTCTTCCACACCATTAAAAGAGTGAAGAAGCAAGGCTAACAGTGGAAGAAGATATTGAAAATGCATATGACCTAAAAAGGACTTGCATCAAAACATAAATAACACATACAAATCAGTAAGCAAAAAAGAGATGATCCAGTTTTCAGAAATGAGCCAAAAGCAAGACTTTCTTTTCCAGTCCAGTGTAATCTACTCACCCTGAATCTACGTAGAAAAATCAAAAATGTTTCAAATAATTTAGGCATACTTAGTAATTAAAATTCAAATTATAGAGATTCAATTTAGTGAGCACCAAGTCATGTGTTTAAGAGAATTTTTTGCTACCATATAAAAATGGAGAAGACTTTTGAAGTTCAAAAATAGTAGAAAATCACTTTAGATATGAATGCTTCATTTTTAAAATATTCAAATACTTACTAGAAGGCAAAGTTCAGAAAATAGAACTTCTCTTGGTATTTTCTCCAAACTAACAGTCTATTCTTTCATTTTCAAAAGATCTATGGGAATTTTAAACATCCAAAATTCTTCATTTTTTCTTGTGATTATAATTTGACATATAATTGCTATTATTTAGAAGAGATTATAAAGATGTCTAAAGACATCACATAAATCTTAAAATATAACAACCTAAAATAGTAATATTTTTGACTTATGATGTTAAATGAACATTGGTTAAAAGAAAGGAATCTTCTAAAGTGAGATTTGTCTTAATCTGTAAAATTGTCAGTGTGTATTTAATGTCTCTTATTGAGCGTAACCAGTAAGTTAATAAGTGATCAAATTTTGAAAGGATATTGATGTGAATTCAATCTTGGTTAAGTAAACAGGTGTTATGATGAAAATGGGGTATAGCTGTAATTAATTTTCTGCAATTTGCTTTTTTGATTTCACTAAATTTTCTTTTATCCTAAAATACCAGCTTGATGCATTTCCAATAAAACAACTGGGTTTATCGTGGTTAGGAAAAGCTACTCCATCTTACTGAGTTCCTGTTTGTAATCTTGTGATTGTTTAAGCATTACTTTAAGAATAGCAGCTACTGGAAATTTACAGTTTAGGACTGTGATAAGATGCCATATTCATTCATTATTTTAAATCATATTTTTATATATAAAATTAAAAGCAGAAAAAATAACAATATTTAGGCCTGGCTCCAAAGAAGTTGCATTTCTTGGTGCTTAGTTTGGGATCAAAAAAACAAACTGAGCAATATAAACGGGATAATCATCAGTATAATAATAAGGAAAAGAATGTGGATATTATTCCAAAAATGTTACCAAAATAATCAGTTTGGTAGTCAAAAATAGTATTGGTAATTTGTTTCTTAAAAAAAGACAGAAAAAGAAGAAAAGTTAATGATGCCATAGTATAAGGGTGCTTTTAGCTCTTTTCTGTAATACTGCCCATAAATTTTCTACTGTCACCTGGCAATGAAAATATTTCTAATTTGAACAAATATAAGCCATAAATAAAAAGGAACATAAGTTTCCCCAACCTTATTATCTCTTTCAAAGATTAAGACAAATAAACCTTTTCTAGTTATCTCTTGTTGTATAAGAAAATCACTCCAAAATTTAGCTGTATTCACCTAATGAGTTCTATTTTCTACAGAGATGTATTGGGTGCCTAGGTTCTCCTGAACATAATCTCCATCTCAATCTCTCTTCCCTCCCCCCCTTCTCTTCTCATCTCTTCTACTCTCCCATAACCATCATTAACTAGCCTAGTTTAAGCTTCTTTACATGGTAGCTGGATGAAACTGGAAGTGTGAAAATGAGGGTTAAAATGGAAATTGCAAGTTTTCTTAGTTAATAGACCCAGAAATTACACAATGTCATTTTTACATTCCATTGATTGAAACAGGACCTTTCATAAATTCAAAGGGAAGAGAAGTATGTTCTCTTATTAATGGAGGAGTGGAAAATTCACATAGCAAACAGACATGCAGGATGAGAGAGAGGGATTTATGTGCACAACTTTGGAAACAATCTACCATTGTCTACCCTCTGGCCACAGCAATTTACAGGCCTCCCACATGCAAAATACATTCCTCCCTCCTCCAAAAGCCTCATACCCTTAAGGTATTTTCTCAAAATCCAGAATGTCATTATCTAAATTATGTCCATATATGCCTGAGGATTACTGGATGCAGCTGCTCACATTCAATTGCTCTTAATCTAGAGACATAAAATGACAGATTATCTGCCTTCTGCATACACTGATAAAGCACAGATAAAATAATTGCAATGGACACTTGCATTTTAAAAGAAGAGCATATACATATAACTGATTCACTTTGTTATACAGCAGAAACTAATACAATATTGTAAAGCAATTATACTCCAATAAAGATGCTAAAAAAAAAGCAAAAAAATAAAATAAATAAAAGAAAAACAGAAAGCATTTATTTATCACTGACCCATGGCAATTCTGAATCCAGCTGGACACATGTTACCAGTTCCCTTTCTCTGAGACACAAGGAAAAGTCTGAGTGGAGTGTAGTTCTGGTTCCTAATCCATTGTTTTTCAAAGATCTTGGCTTTGCCTCAGAGTTAGCCAAACTTTTCTAGAAGAAATAGCAGGTATTTACAGCTGAGTAGCTCTAAGTCTGTTTCTTATCTTTAGAAGTTGGGAGCTTTTTGCATTTTGAAATATCTTTGTCCCTTCAGTCCAATCAGGTGGTGTGTTGTTGGTTCGAGGCTTTTAAAATTTGTAGATTTTTCTATAAATTTCATTAGGATGCTTCATGCCCTCAAAGCAATATCTATCATTTTTTTCAAGGTAGAATTATCTCTATTTTGCATGTGTGAGAATACTGTAGGAAAATGCTATCAAGATTCTCAGAAGTACTTAATGTCTAGCTGAGAGAGCCTACTGGGGACCGTCTCAAATTTTTCAGAGGTCTTGACAAAGAGGCTTATAGACAATAAATGCGACCTTTCCGGTGAGGCCATATTCCACTTGGAGAGTCCCTGGTCAGCTGGAGAAACTATACTGGGCCAGACGTAAGACATCATCTTCTTGAATGAGTGAATATAGAAGTCACATGACAAAAAGACATGTTGCCATGAGAGATCTGGTCAGACATATATGTGGAAATAACCCACCACAACATCATTTTCAATCTAAATTACTTCTAAATGTTGTACTCTGATCATTTTTCTATTTTTCTTTCACTCTTAAATAAAAACCTGAAAGTGATATATTACACAGCAACAACACAAAACTTTCAACTAAGTCCTAAATATTTTATGCTAATTGCATGTTTCATTGCACAAAAAACCTTTTCACCAGACCTATTTGAGAGTGGGATAAGTGAAACTCCTTGATTTATATTTTTGCTTGTAATTGCATAAATTATTTTATGTATATTTAATTATTTTGGATTTTATATCTTTATATTTGTTGACAACAGCATGAATAAAATCATATTCAAAATGATTCAATACCACTTCACACGCATTAGGATAGCTGTTAAAAAAAAAAAAAAGAGAGAATAACAAATGTTAGCAAAGATATAGAGAAATTGGAGCCTTTGTGCATTCATTGCTGGTGGAATTGTAAAGTGAATCAGCCCCTGAGAAAAACAGTAGAGCTGATCCTCAAAATATTACACATAGAATAACTATATGATCCAGCAATTCCACTTCTGGGTATATACCCAAAAGAATTGAAAACAAGCTCTCAAACACATATTTGTATACCCATGTTCATTGAAGCATTAGTCAAAATAGCCAAAAACTGGAAGCAACACAAGTGTTCATCATTAGATGAATTATTTAGAGTTTAACGTGACATAGAGACTTCAATGCATATTGAGACTACTTTGACTGCTTGGTTCACTGAGGTCAATCATGAACAAATTTAAAAGAAAAGAGGAAGTTTAGGGTATAGAAAGTAAAAAGTATCTTGCAAAAAAAGATTGAAAAAACAATCCATTCCATTATTGCAGAAAAATGACAATGAACTTTTTAAAGCAGACTAAATGTAATTAAATAATGCAAAAGTTAACTTGAATGAGACTGCAAAACAAAAATTAATAAAAAATCATAAAATTATGATACAAAAATATTCCGGTTCTGCATAAACTTAAAAATATTATTCATTGCAGTGCTTAAAAATGTTGTGATGATTGCCTAAAGATCAAGTGTTTTATAACTAAGTAATAAAGTTCTAATTTTGAAAAACACTAGAGTATCTGATCACTAATATTATTATTTTTTTAACATATTTATTGGAGTATAATTGCTTTACAATGGTCTGTTAGTTTCTGCTTTATAACAAAGTGAATCAGCTATACATATACATATATCCCCATATCTCCTCCCTCTTGTGTCTCCCTCCCACCCTCCCTATCCCACCCCTCTAGGTGGTCACAAAGCACCGAGCTGATCTCCTTATGCTATGCGGCTGCTTCCTACTAGCTATTTATTTTACATTTGGTAGTATATATAAGTCCATACACTCTCTCACTTCATCCCAGCTTACCCTTTCCTCTCCGCATGTCCTCAAGTCCATTTCCTACGTCTGTGCCATTATTCCTGTCCTGCCCCGTGTTCTTCATAACCATTTTTTTCTTTTTTTTAGATTCCATACATATGTGTTAGCATACAGTATTTATTTTTCCCTTCTGACTTACTTCACTCTGTATGACAGACTCGAGATCCATCCACCTCACTACAAATAACTCAATTTTGTTTCTTTCTGTGGTTAACTAATATTCCATTGTATATATGTGCCACATCTTCTTTATCCATTCATCTGTCAATGGACACTTAGGTTGCTTCCATGTGCTGGATATTGTAAATAGAGCTGCAATGAATATTGTGGTATATGACTCTTTTTGAATTATGGTTTTCTCAGGGTATATGCCCAGTAGTGGGATTGCTGGGTCATATGGTAGTTCTATGTTTAGTTTTTTAAGGAACGTCCATACTGTTCGCCATAGTGACTGTATCAATTTACATCCGCACCAGCAGCGCAAGAGGGTTCCCTTTTCTCCACACCGTCTCCAGCATTTAGTGTTTGTAGATTTTTTGATGATGGCCATTCTGACTGGTGTGAGGTGATACCTCATTGTAGTTTTGATTTGCATTTCTCTAATGATTAGTGATGTTGAGCATTCTTTCATGTGTTTGTTGGCAATCTGTATATCTTCTTTGGAGAAATGTCTATTAAGGTCTTCTGCCCATTTTTGGATTGGGTTGTTTGTTTTTCTGTTATTGAGCTGCATGAGCTGCTTGTATATTTTGGAGATTAATCCTTTGTCAGTTGCTTCATTTGCAAATATTTTCTCCCATTCTGAGGGTTGTCTTTTCATCTTGTTTATGGTTTCCTTTGCTGTGCAAAAGCTTTTAAGTTTCATTAGGTCTCATTTGTTTATTTTTGTTTTTATTTCCATTTCTCTAGAGGTGGGTCAAAAAGGATCTTGCTGTGATTTATGTCATAGAGTGTTCACCTATGTTTTCCTCTAAGAGTTTTATAGTGTTTGGCCTTACATTTAGGTCTTTAATACATTTTGAGTTTATTTTTTTGTATGGTGTTAGGGAGTGTTCTAATTTCATTCTTTTACATGTAGCTGTCCAGTTTTCCCAGCACCACTTATTGAAGAGGCTGTCTTTTCTCCATTGTATACTCTTGCCTCCTTTGTGAAGTTAAGATGACCATATGTGTGTGGGTTTATCTCTGGGCTTTCTGTCCTGTTCCATTGATCTATATTTCTGTTTTTGTGCCAGTACCATAGGTTGAAGTCAGGGAGCCTAATTCCTCCAACTCCGTTTTTCTTTCTCAAGATTGCTTTGGCTATTCAGGGTCTTTTGTGTTTCCATACAAATTGTGAATTTTTTTGTTCTAGTTCTGTGAAAAATGACATTGGTAGTCTGATAGGGATTGCACTGAATCTGTAGATTGCTTTGGGTAGTACAGTCATTTTCACAATGTTGATTCTTCCAATCCAAGAACATGGTATATCTCTCCATTTGTCTGTATCATCTTTAATTTCATTCATCAGTATCTTATAGTTTACTGCATACAGGTCTTTTGTCTCCTTAGGTTAAGTTTATTCCTAGGTATTTTATTCTTTTTGTTGCAATGGTAAATGGGAGTGTTTCCTTAATTTCTCTTTCAGATTTTTCATCATTAGTGTATAGGAATGCAAGAGATTTCTGTGCATTAATTTTGTATCCTGCTACTTTACCAAATTCATTGATTAGCTCTAGTAGTTTTCTGGTAGTGTCGTTAGGATTCTCTATGTATAATATCATGTCATCTTCAAACAGTGACAGCTTTACTTCTTCTTTTCCAGTTTGGATTCCTTTTATTTCTTTTTCTTCTTTGATTGCTGTAGCTAACACTTCCAAAACTATGTTGAATAATAGTGGTGAGAGTGGGCAACCTTGTCTTGTTCCTGATATTAGTGGAAATGCTTTTATTTTTCCACCATTGAGAATGGTGCTGGCTGTGGGTTTCTCATATATGGCCTTTATTATGTTGAGGTAAGTTCCCTCTATGCCTACTTTCTGGAGGGTTTTTATCATAAGTAGGTGTTGAATTTTGTCGAAAGCTTTTTCTGCATCTATTGAGATGATCATATGGTTTTTATCCTTCAGTGTGTTAATATGGTGTATCAGTTTGATTGATTTATGTATATTGAAGAATCCTTGCATTCCTGGTATAAACCCCACTTGATCCTGGTGTATGATCCTTTTAATGTGCTGTTGGATTCTCTTTGCTAGTATTTTGTTGAGGAATTTTGCATCTATGTTCATGAGTGATATTGACCTGTAGATTTCTTTCTTTGTGATACCTTTATCTTGTTTAGGTATCAGGGTGATGGTGGCCTCATAGAAAGAGTTTGGGAGTGTTCCTCCCTCTGCTATATTTTGGAAGAGTTTGAGAAGGTCAGGTGTTAGCTCTTCTCTAAATGTTTGATAGAATTCACCTGTGAAGCCATCTGGTCTTTGGCTTTTGTTTGTTGGAAGATTTTTAATCACAGTCTCAATTTCAGTGCTTGTGATTGGTCTATTTATATTTTCTATTTCTTCCTGGTTCAATCTCGGAAGGTTGTGCTTTTCTAAGAATTTGTCCATTTCTTCCAGGTTCTCCCTTTTATTGGCATATATTTGCTTGTAGTAATTTCTCATTATCCTTTGTATTTCTGCAGTCAGTTGTTACTTCTTTTTCATTTCTAATTCTATTGATTTGAGTCTTCTTTTTTCTTGAGGAGTCTGGCTAATCGTTTATCTTTTTTTTTTTTTTTTATCTTCTCAAAGAACCAGCTTTTAGTTTTATTTATCTTGGCTATTGTTTCTTTCATATTTTTTTTCATTTATTTCTGATCTGATCTTTATGATTTCTTTCCTTCTGTTAACTTTGGAGTTTTTTTGTTCTTCTTTCTCTAATTGCTTTAGGTGTAAGGTTAGGTTTTTTTATTTGAGATGTTTCTTGTTTCTTGAGATAGGATTGCATTGCTGTAAACTTCCCTCTTAGAACTGCTTTTGCTGCATCCCATAGGTTTTGGGTCGTCGTGTTTTCACTGTCATTTGTTTCTAGGTATTTTTTTATTTCCTCTTTGGTTTCTTCAGTGATCTCTTGGCTATTAAGTAGTGTATTATTTAGCCTCCATTTGTTTGTATTTTTACAGATATTTTCCTGTAATTGATATCTAGTCTCATAGGGTTGTGGTCAGAAAAGATACTTGATATGATTTCAATTTTCTTAAATTTACCAAGGCTTGATTTGTGACCCAAGATATGATCTATCATGGAGAATGTTCCGTGAGCACTTGAGAAGAAAGTTTATTCTGTTGTTTTTGGATGGAATGTCCTGTAACTATCAATTGAGTCCATCTTCTTTAATGTGTCATTTAAAGCTTGTGTTTCCTCATTTATATTCATTTTGGATGATCTGTCCATTGGTGAAAGTGGGGTGTTAAAGTCTCCTACTTTGATTGTGTTACTGTCGATTTCCCCTTTTATCACTGTAAGCATTTGCCTTATGTATTGAGGTGCTCCTGTGTTGGGTGCATGAATATTTACAATTGTTATATCTTCTTCTTGGATTGATCCTTTGATCATTATGTAGTGTCCTTCTTTGTCTCTTGTAATAGTCTTTATTTTAAAGTCCATTTTGTCTCATATGAGAATTGCTACTCCAGCTTTCTTTTGATTTCCATTTGCATGGAATATCTTTTTCCATCCCCACTTTCAGTCTGTATGTGTCCCTAGGTCTGAAGTGGGTCTCTTTTAGACAGCAATATACGGTCTTGTTTTTGTATCCATTTAGCCAGTCTATGTCCTTGTGCGGGAGCATTTAGTCCATTTAAACTTAAGGTAATATCGATATGTATGTTCCTATTACCATTTTCTTAATAGCTTTGGGTTTGTTTTTGTAGGTCTTTTCCTTCTCTTGTGTTTCCTGCCTAGAGTAGTTCCTTTAACATTTGTTGTAAAGCTGGTTTGGTGGTGCTGAATTCTCTTAGCTTTTGCTTGTGTGTAAAGCTTTTAATTTCTCCCTCGAATCTGAATGAGATCATTGCTGGGTAGAGTAATCTTGGTTGAAGGTTCTTCCCTTTCATCGCTTTAAATATGTCCTGCCACTCCCTTCTGGCTTGCAGAGTTTCTGCTGAAAGGTCAGCTCTTAACCTTATGGGGATTCCCTTGTATGTTATTTGTTGTTTTTCCCTTGCTGCTTTTAATTATTTTTTTGTATTTAATTTTTGATAGTTCGATTAATATGTGTCTTGGCGTGTTTCTCCTTGGATTTATCCTGTATGGGACTCTCTGCAATTCTGGACTTGATTAACTATTTCCTTCCCCATATTAGGGAAGTTTTCCACTATAATCTCATCAAATATTTTCTCAGTCCCTTTCTGTTTTCTTCTTCTGATACCCCTATAATTTGAATGTTGGTGTGATTAATGTTGTCCCAGAGGTCTCTGAAACTGTCCTCAGTTCTTTTCTGTCTTTTTTCTTTATTCTGCTCTGCAGTAGTTATTTCCACTAATTTATCTTCCAGGTCACTTTTCTATTCTTCTGCCTCAGTTTTTCTGCTATTGATTCCTTATAGAGAATTTTTAATTTCATTTATTGTGTTATTCATCATTGTTTTTTTGCTCTTTGTTTCTTCTAGGTCCTTGATAAATGTTTCTTGTGTTTTCTCCATTCTATTTCTAAGATTTTGTATCATCTTTACTATCATTACTCTGAATTCTTTTCCAGGTAGACTGCCTATTTCCTTTCATTTGTTTGGTCTGGTGGGTTTTTATCTTGCTCCTTCATCTGCTGTGTGTTCCTCTGTCTTCTCAGTTTGCTTAACTTACTGTGTTTGGGGTGTCCTTTTTGCAGGCTGCTGGTTCATAGTTCCTGTTGTTTTTGGTGTCTGCCCCCAGTGGCTAAGGTTGGTTCAGTGGGTTGTGTAGGCTTCCTTGTGGAGGGGACTAGCGCCTGTGTTCTGATAGATGAGTATGGATTTTGGCTTTCTGGTGGGCATGTCTGCATCCAGTGGTGTGTTTTGGTGTGTCTGTGACCTTATTATGAATTTAGGCAGCCTCTCTGCTAATGGATGGAGTTGTGTTCCTGTCTTGCTAGTTGTTTGGCATAGGGTGTTCAGCACTGTAGCTTGTTGGTGCTTTAGTGGAACTGGGTCTTAGCATTGAGATGGAGATCTCTGGGAGAGCTTTCGCCGTGTGGTATTACATGGAGCCGAGAAGTCTCTGGTGGACCAGTGTCCTGAACTTGGCTCTCCCACCTCAGAGGCACATGCCTGACACCTGCCTGAAGCACCAAGACCCTGTCAGCCACACAGCTCTGAACAAAAGGGAGAAAAAAAAAAAAAGAAAGAAAGAAAGAAAGAAAGAAAAGAAAATAAAGTTATTAAAATAAAAAATAATTATTAAAAATTAAAAAAAATAAAAACTAATAAAAAAAAGAAAGAAAGAAAGAAGAGAGCAACCAAACCAAAAAACAAATCCATCAATGATTGCAAGAACTAAAAACAATACAAAAACAAACAAACAAAAAAAATGGACTGACAGAATCCTAGGACAAATGGTAAAAGCAAAACTATACAGACAAAATCACACAAAGAAGCATACACATACACAGTCACAAAAAGAGGAAAAGGAAAAACATATATATATATCATTGCTCCAATGTCCAAAGCCTCAATTTTGGGATGATCCGTTGTCTATTCAGGTATTCCACAGATGCAGGGTACATCAAGTTGATTGTGGAGATTTAATCCACTGCTCCTGAGGCTGCTGAGAGAAATTTCCCTTTTTCTTCCTTGTTCGCACAGCTCCTGGGATTCAGCTTTGGATTTGGCCCCGCCTCTATGTGTAGGCTGCCTGAGGGCATCTGTTCTTCACTCAGACAGGATAGGGTTAAAGTAGCAGCTGATTAGGTGGCTTTGGCTCGGTCAGGGCCGGTGGTGCAAGGGGTATGGAATGAGGAGCAAGCCTGCAGCGGCAGAGGCTGGCGTGAAGTTGCAACAGCCTGAGGCATGCCGTGTGTTCTCCTGGGGAAGTTGTCCCTGGATCATGGGACCCTGGCAGTGGTGGGCTGCACAGGATCTGGGGAGGGGAGGTGTGGATAGTGACCTGTGCTTGCACACAGGCTTCTTGGTGGCTGCAGTTGGAGCCTTAGCGTTTCATGCCCGTCTCTGGTGTCCACGCTGTTAGCCGCGGCTTGTGCCCCATCTCTGGAGCTCGTTTAGGTGGTGTTCTGAATCTCCTCTCCTTGTGCACCCCAAAACAATGGACTCTTGCCTCGTAGGCAGTTCCAGAATTTTTCCCGGATTCCCTCCTGGTTAGCTGTGGTGCATTACCCCCCTTCTGGCTGTGTTCACTCAGCCAACCCCACTCCTCTCCCTGGGCTCTGACCTCCAAAGCTGGAGCCTCAGCTCCCAGCCCCCACCCATCCCAGCCAGCGGGTGAGCAGACAAGCCTCTCGGGCTGGTGAGTGTGGGTCGGCACCAATCCTCTGTGCAGGAATCTCTCCGCTTTGCCCTCTGCCCCCCTATTGCTGTGCTCTCCTCCTTGGCTGTGAAGCTTCCCCCCCACCCACCCACCCCTGTCTCTGCCAGTGAAGGGGCTTCCTAATGTGTGGAAACTTTTCCTCCTTCACAGCTCCCTCCCCGAGGTTCAGGTCCTGTCCCTATTCTTTTGTCTCTGTTTTTTCTTTTTTCTTTTGCCCTATTCAGGTATGTGGGGAGTTTCTTGCCTTTTGGGAGGTCTGAGGTCTTCTGCCAGCATTTAGTAGGTGTTCTGTAGGAGTTGTTCCACATGCAGATGTATTTCTGATGTATTTGTGAGGAGGAAGGTTATCTCCACGTCTTATTCCTCTGCCATCTTGAAGGTCTCTATCAGGAACTTGGCTTTAGCTGTATTTTAATCCTTGCAGTATTCTTAGGAAATAACAATGTTTTCTGCTAGATTTACTTCTTCTGCCTAGTTTTCTGCCACAAATGAAAAGATGATTCTTTGCTGATATGTCAGATGTGTAGCCATCCGAGTCTCTGTGTCCCCTTCCTTAACTTCTACATCCAGGCTGGCCGGGACGGTCAATGTACAGGACGCTGGTCCGGGTCTGGTGGACCCTGGCCTGCCAGGGCTAACCGAGTGCCAGGAGCAGGTGGCGTGGGTGGAGCAGCAGGGTGAGGTGACGTCAGGGTGTGCACCTCGACCACACCCACTCTGATCACTAATATTAAATGAAGTTTCCTGATGAAACTAAAGAATGCATGTACATCCATATGTGATAGTGACATTATGCCATATAATTAATACCGATAGTAACTATTCCTAGCCTTTAAATAACTTGTGATTTTTAAAAGTATTAAAAGCAATTATAATTCTCATATTTTGGGTTTTTTTTTTATTACCTAACAATTACTATAAGGAAAAAATAATTTATTCCTCTAGAAAATGTTTCTATTTTTAGACAAAAATGGTGAATTCTGTACCTACTCTACCTGATGTCATTTTGCCCTAGAAGGTACAAGTAATGAACCTCACATTGTACCATTATATGATTGTTATGATTGTTATCCTGATCTTGTTTAATTTTGAAAAGAATTGCCTCTTCTAAGCAATGTCATTTTACAAACAATTTCAAACTTTAATAGGTAATTGCACTGATGGTTCAGAAAATCGTTCTGTCTCTTGAGAGCCCAGATTAAATCAATTTACAAATTAAAAGGGAGGGAGCAATCAGATGGCAATCCAGAGAACATTCTAAAATTTATTGTATCCTAGATATCTTAAGGGGGAAAAAAAAAGCAAATTGAAAATGAGCTCTGCCTTCCAAGAAGAAGCTGTTCTTTTCCACTTTGGTTTCTGCTGCTTGTGGCAGTTTTTTTGTGCACTAACTACTCTTGGTTGCCCTGACTCCATGTTTAGATGTCTCACTGGAGCATATTTCAGATGCAGAACACATTTTGCTTTATACTTTGAGCCTATGACCCTCTTGCTTTATTAGGAAATAATGAAAATGTTCAAAATTAGCTGTACAGTTGCCAACTTTTCCATCTTTGCTTAAAGGGCAATGATTTGATAACATTTGTAACTAGGGAAGCATTAGGGAGAAAGATGCACAAAAGGTACACTTACATTTTTTACAAAAATAAATCCTAAATGTTATTACACAGGAAAAGGTTTTATTGCTTGAAATAGGAAACAAATTAGAACTCAAACTTAATGCAAGATAATTAGATGTACTTAAGTTAGCTAGATAGCACCAGTATTCTTGAACTTGAGATTTTTTGTTGACTTGCCAAAAATTCTAATGTAATTTTCTGAAGTAAAGAAAATTGATAATAAATTGTTCAAAGGTTAGAATGTTATGAAAATCTAACTTTAAAGTGAAATGAAGAGGAGATTCTAGTGTACTTTATACAATGTATATAAATTATTAAATAATATCAAATAAAATGTTGAGCACATCCTGTGTTGTATGATGTTTCACAGACTATAGCTGGGTTTCCTCTTATACATTCTTTATAAAATTACATGTGTGTAGATATTATTGTTAAGGTTTTCTTTAGTATCATCAATTTTGTTTCTCAGTTTCTCTAGTTGTTTTTTTTTTTTTTTTTTATTTCACAATGTCTTATGTCAAATTTAAACCTCTGGGCTTTTGAGCAAGAATAATAAAATATACAGAAGTATAAATGTAAAACATTAGAAAAATATCAAATGTATTTAATTAAAAGATTGTTCTTTTCTTATTCTTAACATGACTACAGAATAATCTGAAAGATTATAAAACTATGAACCAGAATTTTAAATAGATGTTATAGTTACAGATAATTATCATGTAATATAATATAATATATGATATAATATAATATAATATAATATAATATAATAGCACTCTCAGAACTCATTCATTATGAACTTTGAGGACTCATGGATGATGAGATATCTAACGAAAAACGAATTTGACCATCTTTACCAAAAAAAATACAGATCTGTTGACTTCATGTGAATACCTGAATGCATTATACCACACTGTTAATTTCCTTTTGTTATTTTAATAGTTTATAATCAAATTCTTACATGACAAAAATGATGGTCACTGCTCAGTAATCAGCAAAATAAGTCTAAGAAAGAGTTTCTACTCAGCCCTTCTCTTTCCCAACACCAGTTTGACTGATCATTCTCCACCAATCACAATCACTCTCCTTTCTTTCATTTCTTTTGGGGTGTGTGTGTGTGTGTGTATGTGTATACATGCACTGCAATAGTATTTGAGTTTGGTTATTATCACATAGATTTTTAAATTACATAAATTTAATTGGAATAATCATATTCTCTGATTTGCCACAATTTTTAATGAAATTTAAAAGTTGACTTGTTTATTTTAAGTTTAGAATGTTTTCCCCAAAAACCACTGCTTTGTATGTAATTGAGTATTATATAAATTATTTGAGGGCAAGCACCAATTTTTTTTTTTATTGCCAATATCCATCATAGTGAAAACACTAATCAGAAGAAAGCAGGAGTAGTTATAGTAATTTCAGACAGGGCAGACTTCAAAGCATGGGAAAGTTATCAGGGATAAAGAAGGATATTACATAATGTTTATAAAGGGGATAATTCTCCAAAACCCCATATGTGCCTAACAACAGAGCAACAAACTATGATAGCCAAAAATGAATGGAATTGCAAAGAGAAATAGATGCACCATTTTGTTAGAAAATTTAACATCTCTCTATCAGAAATGGACAGATCCAGGAGACAGAAAATCAGTAAGGATGCAGTTGAACCCAACAACATAATCAATAAGCAGGACATAATCAACATCTATAGACGATTTCATCCAACAACAGCAAAATGCACATTCTTCTCCAGCTCACATAGAACATTCACCAAAATAGACCCTGTTCTGAGCCATAGACCTCACATAAATTTCAAACTTAATAGAATAGAAATCACACAATATCTTCTCACAGACCACAATGAATTAAACTAGAAATCAACAATAGAACAATAACTGGAATATCCCAAAATACATGGAGATTAAGCAACACACTTCTAAATAAACAAGGGTCAAAAAGAAATCTCAAGTGAGATTTTAAAATATTTCAAACTAAAGGAAAATGAAAATATAACTTATCAAAGTTTGTGGAATTCAGCAAAAGGAGTATTAAGAGAGAAAATTATAACATTGAATGTGTATATTAGAAATAAAGAAAGATCTAAAATCAATCATCCAAATTTCTACCTTAGAAAACTAGAAAAAGAAGAGCAAATTAAATTCAAAGTAAGCAGAAGAAAAAAGTCATAGAATTAGAGCAGAAATCAATTAAATTGAAAATAGGAAATCAATAGAGAAAATCAAAGAAACCAAAAGCTAGTTCTTTGAAAAGATCACTAAAATCAATAATTCTATAACCAGGGTAACTAAGTAAAGAAGAGAAAACACAAATTACTCATATCACATATGAAAGGGAGGAAACCCTGACAGATCTCATGGAAATTAAAATAATAATAAGGGAATACTATAAACAACTCTATGCCCACCAATTTGTTAACCTAGATGAAATGGACCAACTACTTAAAAGACACAATGTGTGAAAACTCATACAAAAAGAAATAGACTATCTGAATAGTGTTATACCTCTTAAAGAAAATTAATCAATTACTAATAACATTTCAAAACAGCAAACACCAAACACAGATGTGTTTACTGGTGAATTCTATCAAACATTTAAGGAAGAAATTATATCAATTCTCTACAATCTCTTTCAGAGGATAAAAGCTAAGGGAAATACTTCCTTTCTCATTCTGTGAGGTCAGTATTATACTCTAATACCAAAACCATACAAAGACATACAAGAAAACTTCAGTCCAATATCTCTCATGAGCATAGATGTAAAAATTCTCAACAAAATATTAGCAAACTGAGTCCCCAAAAAAGTATAAAAAGAAGTATACACCATGACCTAGTTGATTTATCTCAATCATGCAAGGCTGGTTCAACACTCAAAAAGCAGGTAAAGACTCTAAACTTTTCCCTCTAAGATCAGGAACTAGTTATTTTGTAGATATCAACAAAACTAATTCTAAAATTTATGTGGAGAATCAAAAGACCCAAAATAGCCAACACTGCATTGAAAGAGACGAACAAAATTGGAGAACTGACACTACCTGACTTCAAGACTTATTATAAAGCTCCAATAACTAAGGCAGTGTAGAATTGGTGAAAGAATAGGCAAATAGATCAACAGAACACATGCAGAGATGGACCCACATAAATATGGTCAACTGATCTTTGACAAGGGCACAAAAGCAATACATTGCAGTAAAGAGAGTCTTTTCAACAAATGATGCTGAAACAACCAGATATCCAACTGAAAAAAAAAAAAAAAAAGGAAAAGAAAAAAAAGAATCTAGACCCAGACCTTATATCCTTCACAAAAATTAACTTTAAATGGATTATAGACCTAAATATAAAGTTCAATATTATAAAACTCTGAGTAGATAATACAGGAGAAAACCCAGATAAACTTGAATATGGTGAGGTCTTCTTATATACAACACCAATGACACAATTCATGAAAGAAATAATTAATAAATTTGAGTTCATTAAAATTAAAAACCCATAGAATGTACAACACTAAGATTGAACTAAAAGGTAAACTTTGGACTTTGAGTGATGGGGATGTGCCAGTGTAAGTTCATCAGTTGTAGTAAATGGATCACGCTGGTGGAAGATGTTGCTGATGAAGGAGGCTACTCTTTTGTGGGGGCCAGGGATATATGGGAAATTTGTGTACATTCCTGTCAATTTTGCTTTGAACATAAAAACACTCTAAAAAATTTAAAGTCAATTTTTTAAGGAAGCATATTTGTGTAACTATAAATAAAGTAATTGCATTTCTTATTCTAGATAGTTTTATTCACACATATTATAGTTTCTCTCCCTGCCCCTTGGAATGTGATTCCCAAAACTGGATGAAAACTCCATGTAAGGTCCTCTAGGTCTTAGTATAACATATGTTAAAAATAGTGTTTCTAAACTTGTTTTAAGCAACCTTTCTGTTTAGTCAGTTTAGGTTGCTATAACAGAACACCACAGACTGAATGGCTTATGAACAGCAGAAATTTATTCCTCACAGTTCTGGAGGCTGGGAAGTCCAATATCAGAATATTAGCATGGTGGTGTTCTGGGTTGCAAAAATGACTCCTAGCTGTATCCTCACATAGTGGAAGAAGAGCATGGGAGCTCTCTGGGGTCCTTTTTATAAGGCTATTAATCCCATTCATGAAGACTCCACCATCCTGGTCTAATTACTTCCCCAAAGCACCCCCTCACAATACCATCACATTGGAGGTTAAGATTCAACATATGAATGGGGACGGTGCACAGATATTCAATCCATAACATTCTGTCCCTAGTCCCCCAAATTTTATGTCCTTCTCACATGCAAAATACTCTCATGTATACTCAACAGCTCCAAAATTCATAACTAGTTCCAGCATCAATTCTAAAGTCTAAAGTCCAAAGTCTAATCTAAATGTTATCTAAATCAAATATGAGGGAGACTCAAGGTACAATTTATCCTCAGGCAAATTTCCTCTCCAGCTGTGAACCTGTGAAACCAAACGAGTTATGTGCTTCCAAAGTACAATGGTGGCACAGGAATAGAATTAATATTAGTATTCCAAAAGGGAGAATTAGGAAAGAAGAAATGGATGACAGGTCTCAAGTAAGTTCAAAACCTAATAGGCATGCTCCATAAGATCCTAAATTTCAAGAACAATCCTTTTTGGCTGGATGTTCTCCCTTCCATACCCATTGGGGTGACAGTGTCACCCCAACAGCTCAGCAAGGTGTTGCCTCCACTGTGAATCTCTGCAGTGACCCCACCCAAATCAACCTTCTCTGTCTGGGCAGAGACAAGGCTCCAAGGGCTGAGCTTCCAAGGCTCAGCTGGTTGGCCCCAACCCCATAGCTCCACTAGTCATCTGGTCTCCCACCCTTTGATATTGAAGTGGAAGAAACCCTGGCCTCTGGCCCCTGCATGCTGAAACTGTGGTGCAAGTGGCTGCCCTGATGATCTCTGAATTGCCTCTGGGATTCTTCTTCTCTTATCTTGAAGAATAATCTGTGATCACAGCTGAACAGTTTTATGCTTTGGTCTTATAGGTTCTAAGAAGTCCAAGTCTTCCTTCATTTTTCCCACTTTCTCTGTTTCCTTTAGTCCTAGTGACAGTGTTTCTGCTAGCATAATCCCATCTTTATTTCTAGCTTTTGTCAAGATGGTTGATTAAATCCATGGTTCACACCCACAACTAATCTTATCAAATGGTTGGTATGCCATGCCTTTAACATTCTCTTCCAAATATTCTCATTTTTTACAATATGGACAGGCTGAGAATTGTCCAAAATTTACATTTTGGTTCTTTTTTGCTTAAGAATTCCATCTTCAGTTTATTTTCTCCTCTCACATTTTTCTATAAGCAGTCAGGAGGAACCAAGTCCTCTTCAACAGTTTGCTTAGAAAGCTCTTCATCTAGATATCCAATTTCATCACTTGTGAGTTCTACCTTACCCAAAACACTGGGTCAGAAACACAATTCAGCCAAGGTCTTTGCCACTTTATAACAAGAATTGCCTTTCCTCCATTGTCCAATAATGTGTTTCTCATTTCACCTGATATCTCATAAGAATGACCTTTACCATCCATGTTATACCAACATTCTGTTCATGGTTACTTACGTATTCTCCACATTTAATGTTTT
The DNA here is from genome assembly GCF_949987535.1 of Balaenoptera acutorostrata. Lineage (NCBI taxonomy): Eukaryota > Metazoa > Chordata > Mammalia > Artiodactyla > Balaenopteridae > Balaenoptera > Balaenoptera acutorostrata. Next base: position 55,348,617 of record NC_080080.1, on the reverse strand, counting down.
CTGTACAGCTCTCTTCTTTCTTAGCTTTCACCAGAATCACTTTTAAAAGTTCATTCATGGAAATCTGGGCTTTTCTAATATGAACCTCAAAACTCTTCCAGCCTCTACCCATTTGGGGGGAATGCTAAATGCTGCCATATTTTTAGATATGTGTTATAGCAACACCCCGTCTTCTCAGTACCAATTTCCATCTTAGTTTGAGCTGCTCTAACAAAATACCACAGACTGAGTGTCTTATAAATAACAGAAATTTATTTTTCACAGTCTGGAGCCTGGATGTCTGAGTTAAGGGTGACAGCATGGTCAGGATCAGGTCAGAACCCTCTTCCAAATTGCAGAGAGCTGACTTACTGTATCCTTACAAGGTAGGAAAAGAGCAAGAGAGCTCTCTGGGGTCCCTTTTAAAAGGGCACTAATCCCATTCATGGGGCCTCTACCCTTATGGTCTGATTACTATCCAAGGCCTTCCTCCTAATACAATCACATTGAGAGTTAGGATTTCAACATATGGATGGGGGGGGGCACAAAGATTCGACCATAACACCTTCCTTGGTAAACCCAAATATTTCCTTCATTTTTAAATGTTATTTGACATTCCAAGTACATAATCCAGAATAACTGAAAACAAACAAAAGCAATTGTAAGAAGTCTAACTTTTCTATTCTCTCCAGATCCAGATATTCCTCTCCCTACAATGGTCATGTTCCTTGCCTTTTACAAATCAGGATCTAAAAACATCTTGAGAAAGAGGAGTTCTGAGTTAAATTTAACAACGTAAATATAAATGTACTCCATAGAAATGAAACAAACACAGAAAAGATTCTAATAACCAAAAAATACATGACTTAGTATAACCTATGTTGATCCCTTCCTAATCCAGCTTTATCTTACTTATATAGAATATTGACTCTTGATGGACCAGGCCTGTAAGCATATCAGGAACCCTTTGCAAAAGTTAATGAAGAACCTGAAGAATCTGCTTCCATTTGTCTAGTTTCTCAGGGAGAAAATCATCAAATATCCCGGAAGGTATATTCCTATTTTATCCTTAATATTCTTTTTATAATGTTTAACTCATTTTATCTAGGCAGACTGTGCCTAGTTCTAGCCTTTTTGCTCCAGTCTCCAGTTTTATTTCTTCAGTGGGGAGTAGAAGGAAAGCTAATAGTTTTGCAAATTACATTCTACACTATCTACTCTACACTAGTACATTTTACTTCACAATAATGATATGACTAATCACATAGCTGAGAAAACTGAGTTCAAAATAAAAGTTAAACACATACTTATTGAGTTACCTCTGTATCAGGCTTTGAGCATCATATTGGGAATTGTGAGAAAAATGTGTTAATAGGCTCAAGGAGTTAATAGGAGATACAGGGAGACGGATGGGAAGTCAGGTAATTCCAATATGGTGGGACCACTGCTATGATAGAAATATGCACATGATATTACAGCAAAAAGCAGAAGATGCTGTTTTAACCCAATCTGCTTAGGGAAGGTAATTCCTGAGTTTCACCTTGAAGACTGAATAGGACTGAACCAAGCAAATGAACAAAAATATCCTCCCATCTTCCCCCACAGAAAAGACATTATTTGAAGCACAATCTTTGAAACTTCATCCTATATATGTATATTTATATATAGTCCAGTATTTCTCACATAGAAAATGTCATGTAGATGAACATGGAGACAGGAAATGGAGATGGTAAAGCTGGATAAGTTGGTGAGGCTCAAACTGAAAAGTTCTGTGTGTCATACTAGCAGATTAAATTTTTTATGGATGAATCAGTAAAATTTTTAACTTAGTTACATTACTATGTAGTAAAAATTTGAGGAGGCCTGAGACTAAAGCCAGATAAACCAGTCAACCAGTCCAGGCAAGAACTAGCCAATGTTTGAGTAATGAGAACAAGCAGCAACAGAAGGAGATATTTAATAGGTCAGATTTATACCAAAAGATTTATTAGATACGGATTTTGAGGAAGAGCAGGATTCAAGAGTGACCCATAGGGAATTCTCTGGCAGTCCAGTGGTTAAGACTCAATGCTTTCATTCCTGTGGGCCCTGGTTCGATACCTGGACAGGGAGCTAAGATCCCACAGCAGAATAGCACAGCCTTAAAAAAAAAAAGAAAAAGAGTGACTGCCAGATTTTAGGGTTAGGAAATTGGTGGGTAGTGGTGCCAATAAATGAATTAGAAAACACATAGTGTTTTTAAGTTTTTAGATGTTTTGAGTTAGAAGTAATTATGGGACATTCAATCATTGATATTGCTTAAAATTTAAATTTATGGCTTTGGGATCCTCAAGAGATATTAGAGATAAAAAAATTAATCTGTCAGTCATAAATATAAAGAAGGCAGTTAAAACATTAAAAATAGAACATTAAGAAGTTATTCTAGGACAGTTTAAGAATGTGAAGAGAAATTAGTGACATTAGGAATTCTGGTATATCACTCTTTTTATTGCTGCATGTAAAACCACCCCAAAACTTAATGGATTAAAACAAAAATGATAAAATACATATGGAGTTAATTAAATTTTTCTTTTTTTAATACTGGAGTAGAGTTGCTTAAGTCTTGTGCTAGTTTCAGGTGTACAGCAAAGTGATCCAGTTATACACATACATGCATTTATTCTTTTTCAAATTATTTTCCCATTTAGGTTATTACAGAATATTAAACAGAGTTCCCTGTGCTATACAGTAGATCCTTGTTGGTTATCCATTTTAAATATAGCAGTGAGCATATGTCAATCCCAAACTCCCAGTCTATCCCTCCACCCACACTTCCCCCCTGTTAACCATAAATTCATTCTCTAAGTCTGTGCATCTATTTTTGTTTTGTAAATAAATTCATTTTTTTTTTAGACTCCACATATAAGGCATATCTCATGATATTTGTCTTTCTCTGTCTGACTTACTTCACTTACTATGATAATCTCCAGGGTCATTCATATTCCGCAAATTACATTATTTTGTTCTTTGTAATGGCTGAGTAATATTCCATTGTATATATGTACCACATTTTCAATATCTATTCATCTGTCAATGGACATTTAGGTTGCTTCCATGTTGTGGCTATTGTAAGCAGTGCTGCAATAAACATTGGGGTGCATGTATCCTTTTGAACCGTATTTTTCTCTTGATATATGCCCAGGAGTGTGATTGCTGGATCATATGGTAGCTATATTTTTCATTCTTAATGAACCTCCATACTGTTCTCCATAGTGGCTGTACCAATTTACATTCCCACCAACAGTGTAGGAGGGTTCCCTTTTCTCCACACCCTCTCCAGAATTTATTGTTTGTAGATTTTCTGATGATGGCCATTCTGACTGGTGTGAGGTGATATCTCATTGTAGTTTTGATTTGCAATTCTCTAATAATTAGCAATGTTGAGCATCTTTTCATGTGCCTCTTGGCCATGTGTATGTCTTCTTTGGAGAAATGTCTATTTAACTTTTCTGTCCATTTTCTGATTGGGTTGTTTGTTTTTTAAATATTGAGCTGCATGAGCTGTTTGTAAATTTTGGAGACTAATTACTTGTTGATCACATCATTTGCAAATATTTTCTCCCATTCTGTCGGTTGTCTCTTTGTCTTACTTGTGGTTTCCTTTGCTGTGCAAAAGCTTTTGAATTTAGTTAGGTCCCATTTGTTTATTTTTATTTTTATTTCCATCACTCTGAGAGACAGATCAAAAGAGACATTGCTGAGAATTAAGTCAGAGGACATTCTGCCTATATTTTCCTCTAAGAGTTTTATAGTATCTGGCCTTCCATTTACGTCTTTAATCCATTTTGAGTTTATTTTTGTGTATGATGTTAAAGAATGTTCTAATTTCATTTTTTATATGTAGCTGTCCAGTTTTCCCAGCACCATTTATTAACGAAACTGTCTTTTCTCCATTATGTATTCTTGCCTCCTTTGTCGTAGATTAATTGACCATAGGTGTGTGGTCTATTTCTGGGCTTTCTATCCTGTTCCATTGATCTATATTTCTGTTTTTGTGCCAGTACCATACTGTTTTGATGAGTATAGCTTTGTAGTATTGTCTGAAGTCAGGGAGCCTGATTCCTCTAGCTCCGTTTTTCTTTCTCAAATTGCTTTGGCTGTTCGGGGTCTTTTGTGTCTCCATACAAATTTTAAGATTTTTTGTTCTAGTTCTGTGAAAACTGCCATTGGTAATTTGATAAGGATTCCATTGAATCTGTAGACTGCCTTGGGTAGTATAGAAATTTTGACAATTTTTCTTCTGGCAGTCTTGCCTGGTTTCATTCATGTGGCTGCATTTAACTTATAGATCACCTGGAGGTGGGTCTCAGGTGAGACAACTGGATAGACTGGGCTCTATTTCTATGCAGCAGTCTTTGATCACAAGGTGCTTTTCAATATTCCAAGAGAGTGAGGGCTGACCCTGAAAAGTCTCTTGAGGACTCGGCTCCAGATCTCAACAATGCCACTTGTACCACATTCTCTTGGTGTAAGCAAGACAAAAGGCTAGCTCAGATTGGGTGAGGAAATATACTTCACCATCTTTGGTAAGGAGCTGCAAAATATTGTGGTCAATCTATCACATTTGGGAAACACCAATATGTAAGAATAAGACTAGAAAGAAAAGGCTGAAAAAAATTAGGCACAATATTAGTGAGTGTAGAAGAATCATTAGAGAGTTATTTCATGGAAGCCAAAAGAAGAAAGAACATTAAACAGAAAAGATTGGTTAAGAGGGTCAAATTTCCTATAGAGTTAAAGTACCACTTGACCTAATGACTCAATGTGTCTGTTAGATTTAGTCATTAGAGGCCCTTGGTGAACAGAATGAGAACAGTTTTAGTTGCAGAGTAGGGATAAAAGCCAGTTTGAAGTTTATTGAAAAGTAGATGGAGCAAGAAATTGACATAGCCATGTTAGTTTACTTTGTAGAGTTTTAGATGAGAGGGATGTAGCATGAGATTCAGAATCATGTAATGGTTCTCTTTTTTAATGGGAGAGATATGAGTATATCTATAGGTTTAAGAATAAGAGCTAATAGAGAGATAAAGATTGGAGAAAGACAGATATAGACAAGGACATAGAGACAGAAACAGGGAACAGTGATAGTACCAGAGTTGGAGAGAGAGAGAGAAAGGAAAAGAGGAAGAGACAGAGAGAGAAATGTGGAGACAGAGAAGAAGACACAGAGAGAGAGAGAGAGATGCACATACACACAGAGAAAGAGACAGAGAGAGAGAAAAAAAAAAAAAAAACTCAGGAAGAGACATAGAAAAATGGAGAAAGAAAAAAAGAGATAGAGAGGCATAAAGAAACTGAGAAAACACACACTCAACCCACCACCCAGTTGGGCACAAAGCCATAGATGAAGAACAGGGAGACACCAAGATTGGGAGAGGCATACACACAGCCTCCCCATGCATAAAGAAAGTCAGAAACAGAGAGATGGAGGCAAAAAGAGATGAGACAGACACAAAGACAGAGACACAGAAACTGACACAGAGAATAAAAATAAATGGTTTCAAGGACAAATGTGAAGGATTGACCATGGACAGGACCAAAGATCTCATCCTTGAGAACGGAAATGGATTAGAATGAGTGTTGATGCGTGCAAATTTACAGGAGTTGAAAGAAAGAAACAGGGTGAATTCAAGTGTGATAGTCTCAATATCTTTGAAAAGATTAGGAGATGAAATCTCTCTGCTGAAACAAGAGACATTGGGCAGTGGTCATTAGAGCAGTGGTTTCAGACATGGCTGCATGTTAGAATTAACTTGCAAAGAAATTTTAAGTAAAATTGCTTGGGCCCAACCTTCAGATTCTTATTTAATTGCTCTGGTTTGAGTTTGATCATGAGAAAATAAATCTTTTTGGGTGAATCAAAAATACAGACAGACTTAAGAATCCTTAGTTAGAGCTTTAAGGATAACAATAAAATTTTGGAATCATTCCTGTGAATAATGTTCCAGGGAGCAGACCATAACAGAGTGAAAGGATTGTTGGGTGTGTACTCACAGCCATATGGAGATTAAACCCCCCTCAATAATCTCACCATTCTACCTGGTCATAGAGTTTCTGTATTAGTACTCAGATGTCCAAGCAGTGAGGAGGAAGAGATTGTAGAATTTTCTAGGAATGGTGAGACCTAATAGGATAGAATAGAAGAGTCTGCTGAGACATAGTGCAAGTGAACAAGGATCTAGGTTTGTTAAGGAAGAGAGCTGCAAGTGTCCAGATAGGTTGGAAGAAAGTAAAAGAATCATGAAACCATAGGAATAAGGAGAAAGGACAGATATAGCAAGGGCATATTTGAGGTAAATGTACAGAACTTTAGACCAACAATGTGTTCTTTAGGAAGGTGTTTAGAAATAGCTAAAATGAAACAGCTATGAGTCTGGGGTGTAGAGTAAGTTTAAATGAAGGCAAAAATCAACTGAAACTGAGGAGACTACAGAACTGCACCTACAGTGGCACAGAGGCTGCCAACATTGAAGATAAAGTCACTTGGGTTGGTTTTTGAAGAAAAAAAATTTTTTTTGCATGAGGGAGATCAAATAATGGTTTGAAAACCAAAGTAGGACACTGAAAGAATGTAGATGGCTTAAGTCACTTGCTTCGAAATTTAAAGAAATATTCGGCACCTAGATCAGATCCTGGTTCATAGTAAGCACTGAATAACTATTAGTATTACTATTAAGATAAATAAATAGAGCCAACACTAAACCTATCCAACTCAAAAGACTGTTTTTTCTTTTTTTCAAGTATACTAAGAACTTTCATTTTCTACCATATAACTCTCCACCAAACCCAGCAGTTCACTGTGGAGAATAAAATTCTACTCTAAACTCAGCAATCTTGCTAGAATTGCCAGCATGAAAAACCTTGTCAGCCTCATTAAAACACTCTTATACACAAACCTCTCAGATTAATGGAGGTTGGTAAAGGCCCAACTCTCCGCAAGGAGCCCTTTCTCTCTGCCTTTTCTCTAATTACCACTGTTGTAACCACAATGACCTCAGGGAGGCACTGCTTCTAGCACTCTTACTTGGGTGAATACTGGCAGGCTAGAATATTAAACACCTTCTATAAAATCTGGGGAATATCTCTTAACTCACATCAAAAAGTAGCACTCATAAGCAGTGATTCACAAGCCTGATGTGCATCAGGGTCTTGGGGAGATTTGAATTCTAACATTAATGAGGACATCCATGCTCATTTTCAAAAAGAATTCAGGAGAGCGGATCCTTATGTAAGCTGCTTGGTTGTGGTCTGAAGATCAACTCGGAAAAACACTGCATTATCTCCATGTTGTGTAAACTTGTTAACCACAGGGCACACCTGGGTAATTACTAAAAATAAAATGTTGGCCCTTTTCCCTAAAGTATATTATTTCGTATATAGAAATTAGATGTGGGAATCCATGTTTATGAGAAGAACCTCCAGGTGATTCTTTTGATAAAGAAAGTTTGGGAAACTGCATTAACTAACTTGACTCAGTAGATTCTCACATTCCTGAATCAGTAAGCACTGCGAGTATCCTAGAGCTTTGCTGCTTAAAGTGAGGTCAGAGAATCCACAGCACTGGTATCACCTAGAAGAGTTTTAGAACTCAGAATCTTGGACCCAACCCCAAACTGGTGAGTTAGCATCTACATTTTACTAAAATCACCAAGTCATTAACAGGTATGTTAAAATTTGAGGCTAAAGAGCCTCCTGCCTGGCTAAAGAAACCCTATCTCCTCACCCCCAGCCAATTTTAATTTGGAAGAGGCCATCTTTATTTTTCCACTGGAAAACATGGTCCTAATTCCTGTCAGCACCTTTTCTACAGGGATGGGCCAAACAAGATTCTTATATCATTCACTACTTCATCTTAGATAATATTTTCCAAGCCAACCCCCTCACTCACAAAAGCTGAGAATCACAATCAACTCATTATCTTGGATGATATCTCTCCGGGATCCCTAACACCTCTGAATAAAGAATACAGTTAGGACAAATGAGCAGGTGTGGAGAATTATATACCAACTCAATATTGGAAACCCGGGAACTAAGAATCAGAGCTGTCCAGGGATGGCAAAAGGCAAATATCAGAGAGTAAATTGAGTTGTGCTTCACAGGAACCGTCAAAGAATATGCCAGAAGATTATCTGACGGAATGCTGAGGAAAAGATTCCAGAACCTAATGTATAATTTCTTACTTTCAATACCCCTGCCAGTCATTATTTTCTATGCTTGTAAGTATTAGTATGTAATACTTTTCATGTCCTAGAAAACAATATTATCCTTTATATCAGTATTTTCCAAAGTGTGTTCTACATTTATGTTTATGTAATGTTATACTTTAAACGTTGCAATAATTAAATAAGTTTGAGAATCAGTCATTGAACTAACAAGTTTTCATTATTGAACTTCTCAGAGCCTTTAATATGTTGATGTTTCTTATGACCTTCCAAGGTGAGGACAAAGAATGCAGTATTTTTCAATATTATTTGACCATAGATTACTTTTTTTGTACAGAACTTCTCATAACACTATGTTCTGTGGAACACAAATTGGAAAATAAAAATATATAAAGTAAGTCCTCAAATGCATAAAATCCAGTAAAAATGTGTTCAGTACTTTCCTACCTAACATAACATCTATATGCTCTGCCACCTTACACGGGAAAATGATACTGCAAATAAACATATATCATCACAATTATGTAGTTTGTGACATTTTAACTTCCACATCTTTCAAAATATAAGCTACTCCAGTCCTATTAATAATCTTAGTATTTTTTTCACAGAGGCTTCACTGCATTTGACATGCTTGAAACATTATAAAGAAATAAAATAGAACTCTGGTCTGAAGGACCTGGTGGGAGGCCTCTGCACGCAGCACCCTATGAGCAAGTGAGACTAGACTAAGCACCAAGGAAGAAAAAGGCAGAGATCCAGGAAGCTGATGTGGTAAGAACTCTTACCTTCTGCCAGCTTTTGTCAGAGGTTCAAGGAGCTCTCAGCTGCAGTAGCTCTAATTGTGGCGTTAGTGAGCCTGCGTTCACCTGCTAAAGGCAAAACCCAAAGAAGACGATGGAAGGAGCCTGGGTCCTCAAACTATTTCACACTGTCTCTAGACTGTGATATGAGAGCCGTGTGGACGAAAGGCTCTTGGTGCTCCAGCCAGGCATCAGGGCCGTGCCTCTGAGGTGGGAGAGCCAACTTCAGAACACTGGTCCACAAGAGACCTCCCAGCTCCACGTAATACCAAAAGGCAAAAATCTCCCAGAGATCTCCATCTCAACATCAAGACCCAGCTTCACTCAACGACCAGCAAGCTACAGTGCTGGACACCCTATGCCAAACAACTAGCTAGACAGGAACACAACCCCATCCATTGGCAGAGAGGCTGCCTAAAATCATAATAAGGCCACAGACACCACAAAATACACCACCAGACGTGGACGTGCCCACCAGAAAGACAAGATCTAGCCTCATCCACCAGAACTCAGGCACTAGTTCCCTCCACCAGGAAGCCTACACAACCCACTGAACCAACCTTAGCCACTGGGGACAGATACCAAAAACAACGGGAACTACGAACCTGCAGCCTGTGAAAAGGAGACCCCAAACACAGTAAGATAGGCAAAATGAGACGACAGAAAAACACACAGCAGATGAAGGAGCAGGGTCAAAACACACTGGACTTAACAAATGAAGAGGAAATAGGTAGTCTACCTGAAAAAGAATTAAGAATAATGATAGTAAGGATGATCCAAAATCTTGGAAATAGAATAGACAAAATGCAAGAAACATTTAACAAGGATGTAGAAGAACTAAAGAGGAACCAAGCAGTGATGAAAATCACAATAAATGAAATTAAAAATACTCTAGATGGGATCAATAGAAGAATAACTGAGGCAGAAGAAAGGATAAGTGACCTGGAAGATAAAATGGTGGAAATAACTACTACAGAGCACGATAAAGAAAAAAGAATGAAAAGAACTGAGGACAGTCTCAGGGACCTCTGGGACAACATTAAACACACCAACATACAAATTATAGGGGTACCAGAAGAAGAAGAGAAAAAGAAAGGGACTGAGAAAATTTTTGAAGAGATTATAGTTGAAAACTTCCCTAATATGGGAAAGGAAATAGTTAATCAAGTCCTGGAAGCACAGAGAGTCCCATACAGGATAAACCCAAGGAGGAACACGCCAAGACACATATTAATCAAACTGTCAAAAATTAAATATAAGGAAAACATATTAAAGGCAGCAAGGGAAAAAAAAACAAATAACACACAAGGGAATCCCCATAAGGTTAACATCTGATCTATCAGCAGAAATTCTGCAAGCCAGAAGGGAGTGGCAGGGTATACTTAAAGTGATGAAGGAGAAAAACCTGCAACCAAGATTACTCTACCCAGCAAGGATCTCATTCAAATGTGATGGAGAAATTAAAACCTTTACAGACAAGCAAAAGCTGAGAGAGTTCAGCACCACCAAACCAGCTTTACAACAAATGCTAAAGGAACTTCTCTAGGCAAGAAACACAAGAGAAGGAAAACACCTACAATAACAAACCCAATACATTTAAGAAAATGGGAATAGGAACATACATATCGATAATTACCTTGAATGTAAATGGATTAAATGCTCCCACCAAAAGACACAGGCTGGCTGAATGGATACAAAAACAAGACCCATATATATGCTGTCTACAAGAGACCCACTTCAGACCTAGAGACACATACAGACTGAAAGTGAGGGGATGGAAAAAGATATTCCATGCAAATGGAAATCAAAAGAAAGCTGGAGTAGCAATTCTCATCTCAGACAAAATAGACTTTAAAACAAAGACTATTACAAGAGACAAAGAAGGACACTATATAATGATCAAGGGATCGATCCAAGAGGAAGGTATAACAATTGTAAATATTTATGCACCCAACATAGGAGCACCTCAATACATAAGGCAAATACTAACAGCCATAAAAGGGGAAATTGACAGCAACACAATCATAGTAGGGGACTTTAACACCCCACTTTCACCAATGGACAGATCATCCAAAATGAAAATAAATAAGGAAACACAAGCTTTAAATGATACATTAAACAATATGGACTTAATTGATATTTATAGGACATTCCACCCAAAAACAACAGAATACACATTTTTCTCAAGTGCTCATGGAACATTCTCCAGGATAGATCATATCTTGGGTCACAAATCAAGCCTTGGTAAATTTAAGAAAATTGAAATCGTATCAAGTATCTTTTCCGACCACAACGCTATGAGACTAGATATCAATTACAGGAAAAGATCTGTAAAAAATACAAACACATGGAGGCTACACAATACATTACTTAATAACGAAGTGATTACTGAAGAAATCAAAGGGGAAATCAAAAAATACCTAGAAACAAATGACAATGGAGACACGATGACCCAAAACCTATGGGACACAGCAAAAGCAGTGCTAAGAGGGAAGTTTATAGCAATACAAGCCTACCTCAAGAAACAGGAAACATCTCGAATAAACAACCTAACTTTGCACCTAAAGCAATTAGAGAAAGAAGAACAAAAAAACCCCAAAGCTAGCAGAAGGAAAGAAATTATAAAGATCAGGTCAGAAATAAATGAAAAAGAAATGAAGGAAACAATAGCAAAAATCAATGAAACTAAAAGCTGGTTCTTTGAGAAGATAAACAAAATTGATAAACCATTAGCCAGACTCATCAAGAGAAAAAGGGAGAAGACTCAGATCAATAGAATTAGAAATGAAAAAGGAGAAGTAACCACTGACACTGCAGAAATGCAAAAGATCATGAGAGATTACTACAAGCAACTATATGCCAATAAAATGGACAACCTGGAAGAAATGGAAAGATTCTTAGAAATGCACAAACTGCCGAGACTGAACCAGGAAGAAATAGAAAATATGAACAGACCAATCACAAGCACTGAAATTGAAACTGTGATTAAAAACCTTCCAACAAACAAAAGCCCAGGACCAGATGGCTTCACAGGTGAATTCTATCCAACATTTAGAGAAGAGCTAACACCTATCCTTCTCAAACTCTTCCAAAATATTGCAGAGGGAGGAACACTCCCAAACTCATTCTACGAGGCCACCATCACCCTGATACCAAAACCAGACAAAGATGTCACAAAGAAAGAAAACTACAGGCCAATATCACTGATGAACATAGATGCAAAACTCCTCAACAAAATACTAGCAAACAGAATCCAACAGCACATTAAAAGGATCATACACCATGATCAAGTGGGGTTTATCTCAGGAATGCAAGGATTCTTCAATATATGCAAATCAATCAATGTGATACACCATATTAACAAATTGAAGGAGAAAAACCATATGATCATCTCAATAGATGCAGAGAAAGCTTTCGACAAAATTCAACACCCATTTATGATAAAAGCCCTGCAGAAAGTAGGCATAGAGGGAACTTTCCTCAACATAATAAAGGCCATATATGACAAACCCACAGCCAATATTGTCCTCAATGGTGAAAAACTGAAACCATTTCCACTAAGATCAGGAACAAGACAAGGTTGCCCACTCTCACCACTATTATTCAACATAGTTTTGGAAGTGTTAGCCACGGCAATCAGAGAAGACAAAGAAATAAAAGGAATCCAAATCGGAAAAGAAGAAGTAAAGCTGTCACTATTTGCAGATGACATGATACTATACATAGAGAATCCTAAAGATGCTACCAGAAAACTCCTAGAGCTAATCAATGAATTTGGTAAAGTAGCAGGATACAAAATTAATGCACAGAAATCTCTTGCATTTCTATACACTAATGACGAAAAATCTGAAAGTGAAATTAAGAAAACACTCCCATTTACCATTGCAACAAAAAGAATAAAATATCTAGGAATAAACCTACCTAAGGAGACAAAAGACCTGTACGCAGAAAATTATAAGACACTGATGAAAGAAATTAAAGATGATACAAATAGATGGAGAGATACACCATGTTCCTGGATTGGAAGAATCAACATTGTGAAAATGACTCTACTACCCAAAGCAATCTACAGATTCAATGCAATCCCTATCAAACTACCACTGGCATTTTTCACAGAACTAGAACAAAAAATTTCACAATTTGTATGGAAACACAAAAGACCCCGAATAGCCAAAGCCATCTTGAGAACGAAAAATGGAGCTGGGGGAATCAGGCTCCCTGACTTCAGACTATATTACAAAGCTTCAGTAATCAAGACAGTTTGGTATTGGCACAAAAACAGAAATATAGATCAATGGAACAGGATAGAAAGCCCAGAGATAAACCCACACACATATGGTCAACTTATCTTTGATAAAGGAGGCAAGCATATACAGTGGAGAAAAGACAGCCTCTTCAATAAGTGGTGCTGGGAAAATTGGACAGGAACATGTAAAAGTATGAAATTAGAACACTCCCTGACACCATTCACAAAAATAAACTCAAAATGGATTAAAGACCTAAGTGTAAGGGCAGACACTATCAAACTCTTAGAGGAAAACATAGGCAGAACACTCTATGACATACATCACAGCAAGATACTTTTTGACCCAGCTCCCAGAGAAATGGAAATAAGAACACAAATAAACAAATGGGTCCTAATGAAACTTAAAAGCTTTTGCACAGCAAAGGAAACCATATACAAGACCAAAAGACAACCCTCAGAATGGGAGAAAATATTTGCAAATGAAGCAACTGACAAAGGATTAATCTCCAAGATTTACAAGCAGCTCATGCAGCTCAATAACAAAAAAACGAACAACCCAATCCAAAAATGGGCAGAAGATCTAAATAGACATTTCTCCAAAGAAGCTATACAGATGGCCTACAGACACATGAAAGAATGCTCAACATCATTCATCATTAGAGAAATGCAAATCAAAACTACAATGAGATATCATCTCACACCGGTCAGAATGGCCATCATCAAAAAATCTAGAAACAATAAATGCTGGAGAGGGTGTGGAGGAAAGGGAACACTCTTGCACTGTTGGTGTGAATGTAAATTGATACAGCCACTATGGAGAACAGTATGGAGGTTCCTTAAAAAACTAAAAATAGAACTACCATAGGACCCAGCAATCCCACTACTGGGCATATACCCTGAGAAACTATAGGTCAAAAAGAGTCATGTACCAAAATGTTCATTGCAGCTCTATTTACAATAGCCAGGACATGGAAGCAACCTAAATGTCCATCGACAGATGAATGGATAAAGAAGATGTGGCACATATATACAATGGAATATTACTCAGCCATCAAAAGAAATGAAATGGAGGTATTTGTAATGAGGTGGATGGAGTTAGAGTCTGTCATACAGAGTGAAGTAAGTCAGAAAGAGAAAAACAAATACAGTATGCTAACACATATATACGGAATCTAAGGGGAAAAAAAAAAAAAAAAAAAGGCCATGAAGAACCTAGTGGCAAGACGGGAATAAAGACACAGACCTACTAGAGAATGGACTTGAGGATATGGGGAGGGGGTGGGGTGAGATGTGACAGGGTAAGAGACTGTCATGGACATATATACACTACCAAATGTAAAATAGATAACTAGTGGGAAGCAGCCGCATAGCACAGGGAGATCAGCTCGGTGCTTTGTGACCACCTAGAGGGATGGAATGGGGAAGGTGGGAGGGAGGGAGATGCAAGAGGGAAGAGAAATGGGAACATATTGTATATGTATAACTGATTCACTTTGTTATAAAGCAGAAGCTAACACACTATTGTAAGGCAATTATACTTCATAAAGATGTTTAAAAAAAAAGAAATAAAATATTGGATTTTCCCCCTTTTATTTACAAATTGAATTATTTAGGATATATGAACATGTTTTTAGTTGTTGCCATAGTACCAGATAGTATTATCTGATTTTATTTTAATTTGGTAAGTCAGCATATTTATTAATGGATATTAAAATAATAATCAAAACTGCAGAAAAAATTGTATCTCAAATTTAGAGTGTCTTCCCTTTACATTTGAAAAATCTGACCCTTTCTCAAATTCTGCCATTGGTATAATAATTCAACATGAGCTTATTGCTTAGCAAAACTCAAATTATCCCACTGACCTCCGTATTTGATGATAGCAAATAAGCTATGTAATGTGTGAATACATACAGGCAAACACATACACCCTCACACACTACAATCTGATGGGAATTGCCAATCCAATCACGTGGGCTGTCCTAATGATAAATGCTGCTGATTGCATCAGCAGCTGCCATTGGAATCAATTACTAAGATGGCTAAAGCAGTCACATTGGCTTTATTGTATTCTGGTCATTTCATGTTTATAACTCAGTCCTTTCAAAGTCACTTTAAATGGATTTGAGATAGGAGCATTTCTTCAATCAGCTTTCATGACAACTAATTCCATGCTCCATACTGATGCAATAAAAATATTGTCATTTTTCCCTTTCCACCTCGAGAATGAAATAACACATGCTATATAAGCATTCCAATATTGCAATGATTTGTCATCCAGAAAAAAATGAGATTCCAATATTACTTTGAGGGAGATGGGGAACTGCCAATGTAAACAGTCAGAGAGAATTCTCATTGTGCTGAATCAGATGCATCTGAGACCTTTCGGTATTTTTCAATCCACATTTTATAGTGTAAATATACACTTAAAATGGTAGTAACGTTAAATTGAAATGTATAATTTTGAATAGCCAAAATAGTATATTTTTAAAAATCTAGTTCTAAGTTGAAAAATCTATTGGAAAAAAATTGTATAGATTCCTTTAAAAATGAATTAGTTGGGCTTCCCTGGTGACGCAGTGTTTAAGAATCCGTCTGCCAATACAGGAGACACGGGTTCGACCCCTGGCCCAGGAAGATCCCACATGCCAGGGAGCAAATAAGCCCTTGTGCCACAACTACTGAGCCTGCACTCTGGAGCCCATGCTCTGCAACATGTGAAACCATGACAATGAGAAGCCCACGCACCACAACGAAGAGTAGCCTCCACTTGCCTCAACTAGAGAAAGCCCATGTGCAGCAATGAAGACCCAACACAGCCAAAAATAAAAACAAATAAATTAATTAATTTAAAAAATGAATTAGCTAAAATAATTTCAAAAGTAAAACAGTAATTTAGAAACTTATTTTGATAACATTAGAATACTTGGTAACTCCAGTGCCCAGTTTCCTGGGAAACAGAATTATAGTTCAAATAACAAGAAGTGTATGAAAGCTATTGTTATATCTGAGAATAGATCTTGTTTATGAGACTAAGGTTTGGCAAATTGAGTCATGGTGTCTGTACATCAGCTATGCATATTAAAACAATTTTACCTTTTATTATTTATATCTATGGCATGGACCCAATCATTGTAATTACCCAGACATAAAAAGTCCATACAGTTTCAGTTGCTTAAAAATGTACTACACTACCTTCTATACTTTTTCTCTCCCTTATTTAGTGCTCAAAATACATTAATGTCCAGATTTAGTTGAGATTATTACTGCATGCTTTTTCTTGTTTCCTCAGGTCCAATTTTGTGTTTCTAACTAGAGACACTGATTATCAATGTAGGATAATATTATGGACTGAATACTTGTGTCTCCTTAGAATTCATATGTTGAAGCCCTAACCCCATTGCAATGGTATTTGGAGAAGGGGACTTTGGGAGAAAAATAGGTTTAGATGAGATCATGAGGGTAGGGCTATCATGATAGGAATAGTACCCTTATAAGAAGAGACACTCTCATTATTTTTTTATTTCTATATGCTTTCCTTCTAAATCTGGAAAATGTCCTCAAGTTTGTCAACTCACTAGTGATCTCTTTTCCACAAGATCATTATTACTCAATAAACGCCCTAATATTGATTTTGCCTATTTTATTAACCTTGTTTTCTTTCAATCTTGTAGTTTAATTATTTCACTTCTATTTTCATCTTAGACACTGACTTTGAAATTCATCCTTTTCAATATTTATTTTTAGCTTATACAGTTGACACTTGAACAACATGGGCTTGAACTGCGTCGATCCATTTACACATGGATTTTTTTCAATAAATACGTACTATAGTACTACACAATCTGAGGTAGGTTAAACCTGTGGATAACAGAGGGTGAACTGTAAAGTTATAGGTGGATTTTCTACTGTGCGGGAGTTCACTCCAACCCCTAAAATGTCCAAGGTTCAACTGTATTTTCCAGATACCTTCTGTTTTTTGGCTTTTTCATAGAAGCAATATGCTTCTAACCCATAAAAACACAAACTATTTTTTAAACTTTGGTTCCTAAGATGTAACCTATTTTACAAGGTTTGGTCTTCCTCTAAATCCTCCAAATAAGCTTCTAATATCATTCTATAGCCTCTAGTGATAGGCCATAGCATTTTGTTTTTTCTTCCTCAAGTTAGAAGAGATTTGTCCAGATAGGGGTTCACTAATCAACACTAATATGACTCTATTTATTCCACTTTAGATTCACTTAGATGTGAGTAAAAATGTTCTTGTGAAGTCTGCACACGGAGGGTAGGTTGTTTTAAACAACAACTTTGCAGTGTGTGTAGGCATAGCCTTCAGTAGAGCTCTGCTGAATGTAAGTAAAGCATCCACTTCCTTCATGGCTGAATCTCCCATATGGTGAATGAATGGACAACAAAAAGATGCTGACTCTAATTATGCACTGTGGCCAGCACTCTTCCTTTGCCCTCCATCACACACCCAGCCATCCAAAACCTGCACATGGAGAGTTTCACTATTTGAAGTAAGAGGCAGTGATTCTCTGTCAGTATCCCCACTCAGGTTCTTTTTTTATTTTTATTTTTTTAGTTATCCACATAAGCCATAAAATGAGATGCCAAATATAATTTGGGTCAGGAAAACAATACTTTGGGTACCCCTTCAAACAATGCTAACACAATAGCTGTTTGACTATTTAGACCTGACTTGCTGGAAGAATCTTTGAAACAGTGCCGATAGAGCACAGAACAGACATTTCTTAACTCTACTTATTTTCAGGACAGTATATTTGGGTTTGCTATATTACAAATGGAAAAACATAGCTGCATCATCAACTTCAGAAGTCATTTCATCACCAGAAGTTTTGTAGTTAGTGGAAAAGCATTTCACATTTTGCCAATCTGTTGACTCTTAAAAAACTTCATGGACAATGCTGTTAAAAGTTTTTATCCTCATAAGTATGTTATATAGTTGGTTCAGGCAAACAAAGAAACGGCTAAGGAGATATCATTTTACTAGCAGTCACCCTTAAACTATTTCTCACATGATAAAATATATATTTACACATAATTAATGAGGTAAACAATGGATTATCATTTTAGACCTGAAATATACAAACATAATTAAACCATAAAGTTATAGGGAAAGAGTTAAGAAAGTCGCCATTCCTTTTCAAGCTGTAATTGAATCAAACATACGTATTGATAACAAAATTATATGGGGTGCTACATTTACAAACTTTTAGCCTCTTTTATTGCCAAGGAATGATCAAAGGAAGAGAGGAGGCAGAGGGAGGTTGAACTAATTAGAGGACATACTAATTACTATGTTGATGTTTCAGCACAGCCAGTTCACTAATCAATAGCAAAATCCAAGCGAATGTCTACAATTTTATGTTGTCTTAAAAATCTCTGTCAATTTTCAAAGACATATTTAGCATCCTGGTAGATTGCCTATGACCTTGTTAATCTGTAACAAAGCATCTCTAATACACCTATTTAAAAGTTTTCACCATTAAAAGGCAGGAATCTAAAGATCTGGGACTTTGTAACACACAAGTTTTTACCTGCTGGCCTGGACACTTTATACAGCTCCTAGATGACCCTCAGCATTGACATAGCAACATTTGATTTTGTATTTGTCTTCTTAGGGGAGCATCTGGTATTAACCCTAATCTCTTTTTTTTATTGCCTGGTAATTGGTATATACCTATATTTCTCTTTAGATAGGCATAAACCAATTAACTTCAACTGTTCTGATATAAAACTTTTATTTTTCTTAGGCTGGGAACACTGAGTACTTTGAATTGACCTGACAGCTGACATCAGAATTTCTACACAGACCAATATGTGTCTTCTCCAGCTTTGAGTTATAGCTCAGTGTTCTCTGGAAGAACCTTGGTCAAATTTCGCTGTATGGGCATAAAAAAGATAGGACAGCCCTCTCCCTCAGCTCTCACCATACAATTAATTTGCTCTCCATCTTCAGCAGAAGAGTAAATTAAAACATGAACCTGCATAGTACAGTAGAAAAAAATAGACTCTGAAGCCAGGGAGCTTCAGTCAGAATGCTAGCTTACTTGTTTATTAAAGGAGTGATATTGTACAGGATATTTAAACTTCTGGTATAATTGAACAGACATCATAGGATAGCTATGAGGATTATATTACTTAATTAGAACAATTGAAGTTGCAAAAATTTTTGTGAGGAATTGCTTCTTCTAAAAACTCTGCCTCTTCAATGTTTTCATATATATAATATGGAATGGAGAAGGAAATGCCCACTGGACTATCTCAAAGTCAAGTCTTCCTGTATATTATCTGTAGTCATAATTTTTGTAAAATAAGATCAATAAAAGGAGTTAGAATATTTATCCCTTTAAAAGCAGTTGCCCTGTGGTAAGCAGAAACCAATAAGTTTATTTGCCTTTTTGTATTAAACAAAAAACAAAAAAGTCCATATATTTATAGTCTTTTGAAAAAGTAATCTTTCAAGCAGAGAGCTGAAGTTAGAGCAATAATGAGTGGCCATTTGCTTATTCATTCATAAATATTTATGGAGTGCCTACTATGCTCTGAGCATTATTCTAACACTGGGAATATAAGAGTGAGCAAAGCAAACAAGTATCCCTGATCTATGGAACTTGTATTCTAGTGGCAAGAGACAGACAATACAATATTTAAATTATAATCTACACATGTAGAAGTAAACACATATACACACATATTAGAAGGAAATAAATGATACAGTTAAAAATAGAAAAGCAAAGTTTAAAAGTAGAGGAGGATCAGGAGGTAAAAGGGTTTAGGAGGGCTGGGAGTGAGATTACAGTTTAAACAAAATGGTCAAGTCAGTCCTTACTAAGAAGGTGAAATCCGAGAAAAGACCTAGAATAATGTTTTTAACATCATTTTTGATAATAAATAAAGGGATCATTGGGGTGGGAGGCTAAAAACTTTCCATGATCCTGAAATGTTGCCTAATTACTTAAGTAGGCCTGGCCTAGAAAAGTAAAATAAACCCTGGTTTTGACGAGGACCTAAAACACTTAAATAAATGTTAATAGTAGCATCAGATAAGGGCTGTAGTTTGGTGCATTCTGGATACCAAGCTCTTGACAAAAATTGTCATATGCATAAAGAACAGACTTGTGGTTACCAAGGGGGAGGGGGAGGGAAGTACTGGGAGTTTGGAATTAGCAGATGCAAACTGTTATATATGCGATGGATAAGCAACAAGGTCCTACTGTATAACACAGGGAACTATGTTCAATATCCTGTGATAAACCGTAGTGGAAAAGACTATGAAAAAGAATATATATATATATGCAACTGAGTCACTTTGCTGTCCAGCAGAAATTATACAACACAGTAAATCAACTCTACTTCAATAAAATTTTTTAAAAGGGTAATGAACATATTCATCACCTCCAAAAAACAGTATCATATGCAATTCTCCTGAGCCTTGTTTCTATCATCTATTCCTCATTCAATCTAGAAATATTATTTTAGTTTTGACCATATAGGATTATCAAAAAAGTTCATTGAAATAGAAACTACACACATTTTTTCAGAGGTAACTTAGGCTTATATGTATATTTCACCAACAATGCAGGGTCAATAGCTGCAGCTAGGACATGAACCCTAGACTCAATTGGGGAAATGCATCTGCCTTATATATCTATTTCTTCTGCTGGTTGCCTTTATTAATTCTTGTCCCATGGTAAGAGTAGTCTTGTGTTTATCAAGCTCTTATACTCACTCACCAATCAAGAGCTTGAAGAAATTTTCCTATGAGTGAATTTCATCAATTGATTGCTATACGAGTTGCTCCCCACACTACAGTTTACAACAAGCTAAAGGCCTGCTTCCTTACTCACCCATGAATGGATAAGTTCTGCTTCAGCCATTTCTGTGAATTAGAAAAGCTGAATTCTGCCTCCTTAGTAGAGCCAGGAGAGCGTGACAACTTTGTACTAAAGTCAGAATTTTGACAGCTGCATCTAACACACAGCCAGCTGTGTAAACATGGGCAACTTTTTTAACTTGTCCAAACCCAAGTCTCTTCCTGTATAAAAATGAGAAGAAGAATAAATATCTACACCAAAGTGTTATAATAAGAATTAAATAAGATAAGGCATATAAAGTTTGAGACAGTGTTTAATACATCGTTAAAGATCTATAAGAGAAACTCTTAAAATTTTTTGCTAAATTCTCTTCCGGACATACTCAGATAAAACCCATGTGAGAGAAATTAGATCTAGATATCTCTGGTATTCAAACTACTCCTCTGGGGTAGTACAGTCTAAATCCCAAACATCTCCCTTAGGGAGTTGTAGAATTTCTGGACAGCCCTGGTATTCAGTCTATAACCATTCCCAAGAGACAAAGGCACTGGATATCCCTAGTCAAAATGACTACACAGGACCAAACCAAGAAATGTCATTTCAAGCTTAACTGTTAACTGAAATGAAAGCAATTAGGTACAATAGGAAATTCTTTCCTATCTCAAAGTTGCATCCTGCTGTCACTGTCAAAAAAGAAAATGTTAGATGACTAGACTGACCCCAAGTATACAAATAATTATTACATAGAGAATAATTAGGAGCTGTTTTTCACTTTAACAAAATACAGAACAAGAAGAAATATATCTCATTTGTAACATCACCAAAGGAGAAATGACATCTCACACATTGAAAATCTTTAAGAAACTGTCTGCCTCATTATCTGGGGTAGCTTAGGCAAAGCCATGCTGTGATGGGGGAAAGGATTGCATGGCCTCATCTCTCCATTTCTCACCCTGTGCTTCTATGATGCCACAATCGCACTTTTAGAACCACCATTCAAGAACAACATAAGAGGACATTAAAGTTTCTCCTGGAAAAAGATGATTTTCTGTGTCTACAACCGTAAAAATATATCCAAGAGGTAGTTGAAGATTTGTAGAAAAATAATATGTGTCCAATTTACATTTCATTTTCTGACATTATAAGTCCATATTATTAGTAACTAGTAAATTAAAATTCACCAAAAGTAAATTTGCTAGCCTCATTTGTTCTTTGGGAATAATAATTTTTTTGGATGTTAACACATTACAATACTTATAACAGAGTGTAGTATTATACAGTTTGACTTATAAAGAGCAGTGTGATTTTTTCTATTGTAGTTTAAAAATATCACTAACTTCTCTTTTCTTAGAAAATGTCCCTTATGAGTATTAATGAACCACAGCCACCTCTAAGTTATTAAGTGTGATCGTCTGCTTTGTGGACCATTTGACCCATTGTTTCTTCTCATTCCCTAAGATCTCTTCCATTTTGGCAATTTCACTACTCATCCAAAACTACCTCAATGGGTGCACAGAGAAACGAAAAAGATAAAATATCCATCAGTTAATTGACTCCTTTTCAACAGCATAGGGACAGTTTGATGGAGCTTGCATATAGTTGTTAAAATGAGGTTTGAAAATCATCTATGAGTGACATAACACTTTCTATATTCAAATGCATTACAACACATGATCAAGGTTTGATTGTATTGAATTATAATTAGGTTTCTTCTTTATATAAGGACTTTGCTTA
The DNA here is from genome assembly GCF_949987535.1 of Balaenoptera acutorostrata. NCBI lineage: Eukaryota > Metazoa > Chordata > Mammalia > Artiodactyla > Balaenopteridae > Balaenoptera > Balaenoptera acutorostrata. The sequence continues at coordinate 55,325,816 of NC_080080.1, read as the reverse complement.
TCACACATCATTCTTGTCATGAATTTTTAAAAACTCTGATAGTCTACAAATATTTATATATTACCTTTATCTTTTCAACGCTAAAACGTTGTCCCAAAATGACTCATTTAAATTTACTAATAATCAAACCAAAGAGGAAATCAATTCTCTCAGGACTGATACGCATATTACGCTTTCACTGAAAACAGCCAACAGCATATTCTGTTTTGTTCCTCCTGCTTTTGGAATAACTCAAGCCTCTACCCCAAGGAATAGTTTTCTTTCCCTCAAACTGATACACTTCACTTTAAATATATATACTAATATTGAACTTAAATTTGCTTTCTTGTAAGTCCACTCCCACCCCACATCACAGTGCCTGTGAACTGCTCCTAGGAATCATCTCCTCTAAGGATACAAATGTTTGTTGTCAGCTCTTATAGCCTCCCAAGTTATTTCAACAAACTATACATATTTAGTTATTGCAATTTTTCTTAAGTCAATCCCTTCAGCAACAATTCTCTTGTATTGCTCGTTTCTGATTTCTACACTAGTTTTTATTTCACTTTCTTTCAGGCACAAGAAGTCAATAAACTATTTTAAGCATCTCCCTGGAGCTGTGCAAAAAGGTTCAGTGACCTCCCAGTTCTTTCCTGAGGTGAAGGCTCCCCCGACCACTTCCTGTCGGGGTCTTTGATAATGTACCAAGAATTCAATAGAAACTCATTTTAGATGTGAAAACAAAGCGTGAGTGGGACAAAAGGCAATTTATCTCATTGAGATAATTTGAGAAATTATTTTTCTCCCCAAAAGATTGAAAATATGAGGAATGATCTGATCTAGTGGGAAATATCACCAAAAGAAGAGCATTAAGGGATGTTTCTAAGCCTTTTGTCTAAAATTGCTAAAAACCATTGAATTTCTCCTTAGAATGAAAAATGGTCTCTACTGCTTTCTTCATTTCTACTTAAAAGGTAAGTTTGTAATAAATTTAATGTTTTAGATAACGTCTAAAGATACAGTGTATGTAACAGAATCATGGCTGGAGTAAGCAAGCTAATTTTAAGCATCTCCTTTTACTGAAGTCAGAGTCACAGGTGCAATACTTTGTCCCCATTCCCTACCTCGTGGACCAACACCACACACACACACACACACACACACACACACACACACACACACACAAACCCTTCAATACCTACCTCTAATGCAAACGATTTTGAGTAACCTCCTTGATAATAGAGACTTTGTATTCATAGTTGTATCCATTAAACCCAAATAGATGTGTAAATACATATTTGTTGAATCAATTAATTAATTACTGAATGAAAATGAGATAAATCAGATGAGACCTTGTGGATGACTAAGGCTAAAATCAATACTAGAAAAGGAAGAAAATCATAAAATATTTTTTAAAAAGTCAGCATGCATGTTCAAACCCCGAGTATAGAAATAACATTTCTCATTGTCTTTTTTCTTTTCTTTTATTCTAGAAAATAAAGTATTGCATAAAATTATCATCTTCTGTTTTTAACGTTCTTCCATTTTATTTAACCTCTGAAATATAGACATCTTACTTATTCAAAACAGTACTAAAAGAAGCTAGTTACTGAAAGCTTATTCTAGAAAGTGGCAGCATTCTCCTCACTAAGTAGCACCTGGGTCTGGTCATTTATTATCAACAGTCTGACAAACCTCACTCATGTGGGGAAAAACTGGCAACCTAGAATAAAATAACATATGCTATCAAAATTTGCTAGACACTTTCTTAAAAATCATTAAATATCTGCTACACTGGAGTTGATCGAATTATCCATTTGAACAATGATATCTATAAAACAATACATAATGGATTTTTCAGAATAAAACGAATTTCTCTTGCAAACCTCTCATTGGTGCAGAAGTTCACAATCTTTCAGTGTCTTAACAAAAAAAAAAACAAAAAACAGTTCTTTCCTTTGATCTCCCCGTGATTGTTCTCCCTTACAAAACGTAAAGAATGCTAAAATTAACTATGTTATCAAAGCTCATGTGACCATATACCTTGGACTCATTTATGGATAGATTTCTTTTTGATTTTGGACACTGATTTCCAAACTATCCCGGATGGTGAGTTTTTTAATATCATTTTCTAATGATTCCCTATGAATCCTAAATATTTTTTCTTGCAATTAGATAGATAAAGTTCTCTTCTTTAACATGAATGCCCTCCTATGGTACACTTTTATCTCTCACCTCCCCACCTTTGTCACTATTTTGTCCTTTTCTAATAATTAAAGCTTCTTTGATCCTTTGCTTCAGGTATAATTTGCAGTATTCATTTTACTCTTACTAGAATTCTCTATCTTTTAAATGTTCAAACAACATAGTTTTAATTGTATTCTTTAATTTCTTGTTCCCAGAGAAGCCCTTCTGTTTATGACAAAGAATGGTTAATAGTTCCCCTTCAAATTCTAAACTCTTCAGTTGGTGAATCAAAACTGAAGCAGCAGCAGTAACCACTTAGCTTCCAGTCCTCTCAATTTCAAAGCTAACATGGGTTGGACCTAAGTTAAAATGGGCTTGATGTGGCCATACCTTTCAGATATGAGAATATGAAGCAGAACCTGTGTGTGGACTCTTGATTATCTGTACATGAATTTCATTATAAAAACCAAGATAAAGTTGTTTAATAAAGCTAATGATATTACAAATTTGTGGATTAATTTTTTAATATGCGTTTTGTTTCCACATGATAACAAGTATTAAATTAAAACCTTGTAAGAAGCAGAAACTTACAATCATCAGGTTTGTTTTTCTTAATTTGAGCAAGTAGCATTTTTGTTTAAATAATATTGCCTCAAGGCCAAAGTTTCACTTTCATCCTTCTAGATCTACTCCATGCATCATTAAGTTATTTTTTCTTATGTTTTTAAAAGCAAAAAGCTAATTGATATGAAGATTTCCCTTGATAATACTTCTTTTCCCATTTCTTGAGATTATGGTTGTAATAAAAGCTGTGATATTTATTAAAATTTTATTAATTTGATGCTTAAAATATACAACAGTAAATTATAACATATATTTTACATGTATCCATTTCACATTTTCCATTATGAAAAATGAAATATAGACTTAAATCACATACTTATACTTACATGTGTGTATATTTATATCATGGTTATTAAGCATGATAAATTAATTATGCAAAAAATTTCAATATAATTTCCTGTTTACCTTTGTTTGGAGGGTAAATTTAAAATTTTTTTATAGATAAATACAATCAGATTATACTGTATAGAACTTAATGATTTAATCACTCACAATAAATACTGGTAAGCATAAAGGGTACACTAGGGGCTATGCTAACCAGTTGGATATAAAATCGGAATCTAAGATTTTAAGCATAAAAAATGCATAACGCATCACTCATGAAATAAACAAATGGTCACATTAAAGTATAGAAAAGATCCAGGGTTCCTCTGAAATGAAGTATTTCTTTCAGAGCGATGTGTTAGCAGTAGACATACATACAAAATAAGCACTGGAGAGCCATGTTTTGGCAGAGCCTGCTGAAGCCTTGTCCAAAGAAGATGGCTTTCCTGTCCATGACTCAATCACACCAGGTCCTTTGGCAAGTCTAGTCCTCTCACACTCAGATGCCAATAAATATCTGGATCATAAGACTTTCCTGTCCTGCTTCAGCAAACTTCTACGTACAATTTGGCTTCCAGTGTAGACCTGCTTAAAGGATTATTGTGCTGGCCATGTTTCTGTAAATATGCATGTTCACACGATAGCTCTACTTCCTTTTGGAAATTAGCAATTGGCAATCTGATTCGACATATCATTCTTTGTGATGTGTAATTTGAATTCATACTCTGATACATGGTAAAGGCTAAAAGCTATTCACTGCATTAATGAATGAATAAATAAGAGGTAGATCCACATTCATGGTGATCATAAGATAAATATTGTAAACCTGTAGATGTGAGGGCCAAGTGAATTCTCCACAGTTTAAGATGACACATGAGGCTTCTTGACAATCTGACCACTTTCCTTTCCTGGAGGCAGATTTCCTGTGCAGTGTTTTCCCTTTACACTTCAACAGATTGTATCACTGTCTCTAGGGCACTAAAATATTTTTGTACTTTTGCATACATAAACAGTGAACAATAGCCACTCTAAAAACAGCTAAATATAATGGATCAAAAATACACATTTAAGTATGTTTTTTTCCAAATCCCAGATTTAAAGGTATTTCTTAAAGACATAAACCCATCAGGTCAAATATAACAATAAAGAGACAATAGAACAAAAGTTTACAATCTGAAAGCAGAAGAATAAGGGGGAAGTAATTTAGCAAAAAAATAAAATAAAATAAAATCCACAAAAAAAAGAAAACCTGTTTCTAAAGCTACTGATAAAGGGAAAGTGGAAGATAAATTCATTCTACAGAACTTATAATAAGCCTAGAAGTAGGCGGCAATAGGGCTCCTGGGGAGGGGAATGAAAGCTGCAATAACATTAAGAGGGCTGGTGAAAGTCTGTTAGAAGCAGGTAGGTCACCCTGAATATCTTCTCACCCACATCATGCAGGTGGAGGATGGGACCTACCCACCCGGGCAGAAGATTGAAGTTTAATCCTCTGCAGAGAGCAAATCAGTCTAAAGAAGTCAGCCTAAATCTAACAAGCCTCTGGGTCTCTCTCTGTTTATGGGAGCTATCAGCTATGATAAAGGACCAAGTTAAAGGATAATACAAGGAACAATCAACCAAACCCAGTATGTAGAATATGCTATAGTCTAAATAAGCTGGCTTCTTCTGTAAAAGTTCAATGGGCAAAAAATAAAAAGTGAAAAATGATGAAACATTGTTTTAGAATGAAAAAGAGTTATGCACATAGGCACATAAAAATTAAATAAAATGTGTGGACTTTAGGTCTTTTTTTCTCAAACTATATTTTATTAATAACTAAAAGATGATTATATACATTAATAATATCTGTACACATTATAATATATACTATATATCATAGTGATATATGTATAAATACTATACAATACATAATATAGTACATATAGATATCTTAAAATGGACATAATTCAATATGGGAAATGGCTATTTGACAACCATCAGACAAAGCTCTATATATGTATATTTGTGTATAGATATAGATATAGATATAGATTACTATCATATATTTTATGTTGTACTATATTTACTATTTTATTTTTATTTTTTTATTTTTTAAACTTTTACTTTATATTGGAATATACTTGGTTAACAATATTGTGCTAGTTTCAGGTGTACAGCAAAGTGATCCAGTTATACATATACGTGTATCTATTCTTTCTCAAATTCTTTTTCCATTAGGTTATTGCAGAATATTGAGTAGTTATACATATACGTGTATCTATTCTTTCTCAAATTCTTTTTCCATTAGGTTATTGCAGAATATTGAGTAGAATTCCCTGTGCTATACAGTAGGTCCTTGTTGGTTATCTATTTTAAATAGAGCAATGTGTACATGTCAATCCCAAACTCCCAATCTTTCCCTCCCCCTCCACCATTTCTCCCTGGTAATTATAAGTTTGTTCTCTAAGCCTCTGAGTCTGTTTCTGTTTTGTAAATAAGTTCATTTGTATCAATTTTTTTTTAGATTCCACATATAAGTGATCTCGTATGATATTTTTCTTTCCCTGTCTGACTTACTTCACTTAGTATGATAATCTCCAGGTCCATCCATGATGCTACAAATGGAATTATTTCATCCTTTTTCATAGCTGAGTAATATTCCCTTGTATATATGTACCACAACTTCATTATCCATTCATCCGTTGATAGACATTTAGGTTGCTTCCATGTCTTGGCTATTGTAAACCGCACTGCAGTGAACATTGGGGTGCAGGTATGCTTTCAAACCATGTTTTTCTCTGGATATATGCCCAGGAGTGGGATTGCTGGATCATATGATAGCTCTATTTTTCATTTCTTAATGAACCTCCATACTGTTCTCCATAGTAGCTATACCAATTTACCTTCCCACCAACAGTGTAGGAGGGTTCCCTTTTCTCCACACCCTCTCTTGCATTTAGTGTTTGTAGACTTTTTGATGATGGCCATTCTGACTGGTGTGAGGTGATGTCTTATTGTAGTTTTGATTTGCAATTCTCTAAAAGCAATGCTGAACATCTTTTCATGTGTTTGCTGGCCATCTGTATGTCTTCTTTGGAGAAATGTCTAGGTAGGTCTTCTGCCCATTTTTTGATTGGGCTCTTTGTGTTTTTGATATTGAGCTGCATGAGCTGTTTGTAAATTTTGGAGACTACTCCCTTGTCGGTTGCATCATTTGCAAGTATTTTCACCCTTTCTGTGGGTCATCTTTTTGTTTTGTTTATCATTTTCTTTGCTGTGTAAAAGCTTTTAAGTTTCATTAGGTCCCATTTGCTTATTTTTGGTTTTATTTCCATTACTCTAGGAGACAGATTGAAAAAGATATTGCTGTGATTTATGTCAAAGAGTGTTCTGCCTATGTTTTCCTCTGAGAGTTTTATAGTATCTGGCCTTCCATTTAGGTCTTTAATCCATTTTGAGTTTATTTTTGTGTATGGTGTTAGGGAGTGTTCTAATTTTATTTGTTAACATGTAGCTGTCCAGTTTTCCCAGCACCAGTTACTGAAGAGACTGTCTTTTCTTTGTTGTATATTCTTGCCTTCTTTGTCATAGATTAGGTGACCATAGGTGGATGGATTTATCTCTGGGCTTTCTATCCTGTTCCATTGATCTATATTTCTGTTTTTGTGCCACTACCATACTGTTTTGATGGCTGTAGCTTTGTAGTATAATCTGAAGTCCAGGAGTCTGATTCCTCCAGCTCTGTTTTTCTTTCTCAAATTGCTTTGGCTATTCGGGGTCTTTTTTGTCTCTATAAAAATTTTAAAACTTTTTGTTCTAGTTTTGTCAAAAATGCCATTGGTAATTTGATAGGGATTGCATTGAATCTGTAGCTACCCTTGGGTAGTATAGTCACTTTGACAATATTGATACTTCCAATCCAAGAACTTGGTATATCTTTCCATCTCACTTGATACATTCCTATCAGCCAGCAGTTTCCCCATCTATGTCAGTCATACTTCCAGAAGGAAACAGAAGGCACATTGGGTTAGAATTCCAAAGAGATTAGAGAGATGAAAACAAAATTAAAAGACTCAACATACTTTTCCCTGGCTATGCCTCCTGTTACCTGACTTACTGTAAACAGGGCAAAAGATATTCAGATATTACAATCCAAGGAGGTAAGTACCCAGAGCACAGCTCACTGTAGAAGAGGGCACACGATGGACCTAGAGAGCAAATGGAGAAGAGCCACCCAATAACCTACTGAATCCAGGATTCTGACTGCAGCTCAAGTGTATCTCCACAGCTCACAAATTTTAACTCCAAAACTGTAAAACATTATAATTCTACATCATTTTAGAGACTGCCGAAAAAAAAAAATGATCCAATTTAATAGAGACCATTTTGCTATTTCTTAACAGAAAAACTCTGTTTTTTAAACATATGAATATTTAAAATATAATTCATAGAAATGATATAGTAAATATGAGGATAATAAAATTTAAGCAGAAACTTTAGATTATTTTTCTACTCATTCTATTTTACTTTTTTACAATGATTTTCTCTTTGCATTATTTTGAATTATCAAGGCTAGCTTTGATCTCTGAAACATCCCAGACTGGTTGTCATTCAATTTAAGTCTAATTGCTTACTTCTCCAAATGTTGACATCTCTTTCTGGGCCAGTTATTTTTGTTGACTCAGGACCCATTATTACATGAACACTTCTATCTTTCCTTATTTTGTACCTCAGAATAGCCAGTAAAGAAGTAGTAAGTAAAATCAATTTGCTTCTAATTTGGTGTTAAAAGGGACTTTCCTAATCAAAGCTCTATTTTACCAAACGTGTAAGATACTGTAAACTTCCATGATCCCTAACCCATTGTATATAAGCAAGTTTTTTTACAGAGCTTCAGCATATGTTGTACCCTCTCTGTGTCTCATTATCCACCAAATCCCATCAGTTTGCAGCCTTGATTCTCCTCACAATAGAGGGAGAATTGGCTGGTAGGAAACACTATTTCCACTTAAATTTGAGACCTTGTTACAAACAACTGCATCTTTGAAGTCCCTTGTTGCAGGGCAGCGTGTATTATGTATTGTGGGGTTTAGGTTCATGAAAAGGAAGGTAATTAGGGCAGACAGAGAGAGAAAAGATATAATTGTAAATGACACATTTTATAAAAAAAAAAAAAAAGAGGGCTAGAGTAATGGAGCACATCACAATAACTGAAGATATTTAAATATGGACTAACAAAGTAGACTATCATGTCTATTTGCAAATATCTAGTATTTAAATTTTACCAAATGACTTTGGCACTTACAACAACCAAACCATGTTAAATAAAAGTGCATCGATATAGTCTGTTGTGAGAAAAGACCTGAATATTAACACTATATATCTCTCTGTCAGTACTGCAAAGTGTATCAGTACTATCAATACTCATATCTAGAGAAGTAATGAGTTTGCAATCTTCAAATTATTCTTGGCAAAAAACTGTATAAAAATTATGTCTAAATTTATATTTTATATAAGCTAATATTAAATAATCAACTTTAATCTGAGCTGAATTTTATATCTATGATGTAAAACAAAATGATTTAACCTATTATGTTAATTATACAACTTGTGTTTTGTATGTAAGAGGTGCCATGTTTATAAAAGTTTTATCTATTGGTCAATACACTATAGAAATATTGACAACAAAACCTAGAGGTAAGTATTTTGAAAATGTAAAGACAAAATTAAGACATACTACAAGTCTTATATGATCTGGACTATATTCAGCATCAATGCTGAATTTCATTGCTTAACGTTTCTTATTCGTATCAGCAGCAAAAATTTTATATTAAGCATACATAAAGGAGCTTATGGAAAAACAAACAAACTAAACAGAGAAGAAAGAAGAAACAAAGAAAAATGGTTCTTAATTTTCAACATATGAATTAGTGTATCACATCAATGTGATAAAACATACAGGACATAAAATAAGAAAAATGGTTGATTTAGAACAGATCACACTTTTAGAATATGTATTTCATGGAAATTGTGTTAAAAGTTCTTTTTTTTTTCTATTGTTTTAATTAGAAATTTAAAATATATATAAATTCAAGATTATTTAGCTTATATATATAAAATTTTCTGATTGGTAATATTAACCTAATGTCTTATGAAATCTTTTAATACTTGAAGTTATTTCTCACATTGACAGATAAAAATTATATTGCTATTGATCTTTGGTATGCTGCCCCAATAAATTTGTATCGCTTCCTCTCTCCATTCATACATGACATCATTTTATTCATTCTCTGGCAATTCTCTGTTGAGACTCTTCCTCAGTCTTATCCAATAATTCATTTAGAAATTTCCCCTAGCATATATATATATATGCTGAAAGCTCAGCCAGAAGGAAGTACTCACTCTTATTTCAGTGTGACTAAAGCTCTAATTATTTTTCACCAGGAACTCTTGAGCAATCCTATTAAATCTCACACCCTAGGGCTGTGTTATTGCCATACAATTTTGTAAGCCTGAAATACTTAATACATATCCACTTAAAAATTGCAGAATATTGCCCTGTGATAACTGCAGTGTTTTACATGTTTGTAAATGGCAAGAAACATTTTACCTTCTTTAAAAAATGGTAATAACAAAAGAATTATATAGAATTATAAATAAAATGAAAAGAGGAAAAAATAAAAGATGAGAACAAAGAAAAACTCAGATCTGAAAAAGAAATAACAGATAACCTGAAAAATGAATTTAAAAATCATAAAAATGAATTAAAAGGCAAAACATAGTTTAATTTAAAATGAGTATTTAATTGAACGTATTTGGAATTAGGATGGATTATATCAGCTGCTTATGATGAATCTTAGGTAACTTAAACCTAAATAAGTTTGAGAAGCACCACATATTCTTTGTCTTGGATGTTCACCTTGGTATTTCATTTCCAAATTTAAAATGTAAAAAGTCAAATAATTAAATACTTCAACTTTGCTTAATCCAGCGTTTTACTTCAAATAATTAGTTTTCTGTAGAACACCACACAGAAGACACTAGCTTATGTTTCTGTTATCTTTGCTTTGTCTCCATCTCCTATACTTATTTGGTACCTCGAATAGTTTTCCATTGTTGCCTGTAAAAAATTACCACAAATTTAGTGGCTAAGAACAACACAACACCCATTTATTATCTCCTAGAGGTGTAGTTCAGAGTCCTGGAATAAATGTGGCTCAGCCAATTCTCTGCTCTAGGTTACACAAGGCCAAATTCAGGATGTGGGCATGTCTGTGTTCCTTTCTGGAGGCTCTGGAGATGAATCCTTTTCTAAACTCATTCAGGTTATGTGCAGTATTCAGTTCCAAGAATTCAGGTCCTTTTTCCTTTCTGTCTGTCAGCAAGGGGGCCTTTCTCACTTTAGTGAGGCCATCGGCATTCCTTGGCTCCTTCTCCATCCTCAAAGGGAGCAATGGCAGATTGAGTCTTTCTCACACTTCAAGTCTTTGATCTCTTTACTGCCTCATCTCTCCTCTCTTCCAGCAGGAGAAATTTCTCTGATTTCAAGGGCTCATGTGAAATCAGGATAAATCTCTGATTTCAAGATTTCTAATCTTAATAACATCTGTAAAGTCCCATTTGCATGTAAGGTAGCATTCACAGGTTTCAGGGATTATCATGTAGATATTTTAAGGGGAGGGAAGGCATTAATCTCTATCATAGTATCTACCCTTCCTCCAACCTTCTTTATCTCTAATCCTCTCAAGAATCTGGCCACCACAACCCACCCTTCCTCAAAAAAGAGTGACAAGCTCACTTCCACCTTTGTTTTCACGCCTTCACCTGGGCCTGAAATAGCAATACCTTTCTCTCTATAAACTGGTTGTTTTGACCTCCCGTTCTCTTTGTGACTCAACACAAATTCTACCTACTCTTTAATTCTTTACCAGTTTTAGATTTGAAAATTCTATATCTGAAATAATTTATAGACCTCAATGAGCCTTTGGGTCTTTTCTTAGAATACATAACCTTCTAGAGAACCACCATAATTCAATCCCTGAGGGTCAAATGCCTGAGTTCAAATCCTGTTTCTGTCACTATCTTGGAGTATAAATCCTAGTTTCTCTGTTTATAAAATGTGGCTAACAACAATAACACCTACCTCAGATTTTGTGTGTTGGTGGGAGGATTATTGAGATAACACACTTAAAATATTTGGAAGTGGGCCTGGCAAATGGAAAGCCTTCAGTGACAATTATTACTATTTTATTATTTGACCTGTATCTCCAACAAATTCTCAAGGGCTACTAAAGCTCCTGGGGCATCAGTTAAAATGTGTTTCAGCTGCAAAATAACTGAAATGCCTCATTCAGACTGGTTTAATTAATAAGAAAATGTATTTTGTACATTACAGGAAGTCCAGAAATGTGTATGTAGTAAATGGTAAGTGGTCTAAAGATCAGTTGATGCAGGTACTCAATGAGAACCTCAGTTTTTTTCAATTCCTCTGCTCCGTCTTTCACCAGATGGCTTCATCTTACAACTATAGCAAAAAGGTCTCTGCTACTGCAATGGTCACATTCACATACCATAACAGCAAAAAAAAAAAAAAAAAAAAAAAAGAAGAGACACATTGTTTTCTTTGTCTTTCTTTTTAGAGTGTAGAATTTTTTTCCCAAAGTCGCACAATATATTTATCATATATTATTGGCCTGAAGTAGTTTGCATACTCATTACTGAACCCATGGGTCCAAAAGTGATGTTAGCTTTCCCTAAGGCTGGGTGGGGTTTATGGTCGAAAGGGGAGTTGGGATGAAAGGAAGGAGTGGGGGATACCTTTAAAAGGCAGGTTTCTACTGAAAAGGAAGAAGAGGGAATGACTGGAGGATAGACAACTGATATGCTATCTTCTATAGCAAATATATGTTTATGTCACTTTGAAGTCATAGTACCTATGATTATGTCCTGCACAAGGTAACAGTTCATGAAGTATTATTAATATTGATGTTGCTGATGTTGAAATGTCTTCAATAATATACAAGTTTTAATTAGCCCCAGAATGCACAATTATTCATTCTGTAGAATGTTTAATACTGTCCTAATTATACATTGATTTTATAACTTAACTGTGTCAAATTCCTTACAAATAAACACAAATCTTTGGAGAGTTTCTTCATCCCTTAAATATGTTGTCAAAAGTGAGGTGACAGAAAATACACAGTACTGAAGATATAGCTTTGTGGTTGACAACAGTAGCCACATTTCATCTCAAGTCATTCTGGTTCCTTTGTGGCACTCCCTCTTTCCCCACTAACACAAAAATCACACACTCTACAGCCCACTGCAACCCATTAATTGACGATGTTATGCTTATTTCAAAGTTGAGTCGAGCAGATTATCCAAAGGGAGGTATTTTTCTCATTGATACCCTTACTCAGACAATGGTCGACATCTCCACCCTTCATTTCTGTTAGTGAGGAGCTATTCAGGAACCAGCTCTTCTTACATTCCAGGGGTCTCGCTATTTCAAATAGCAAGGTCAGAGTGGAGCTTTACCCCTTCCTTTGATCGTTTCCCATCTATAGTAGAAATACCTTGGGAAAATATTATGTGACAAGTATTGTGTCATTTGCTGTGAGAAAAATAAAAGTGTTATGATACATACTCCTGGTACTTAAGTAAATTGGAATGTTATTGTGGAAGCTTCATAGATGTATGTAATTTAGAAAACATATATAATAGTTTTTAATTTTGTATTAAATAGATGATTCTAAAGGTATACTTCATAAGGGTTTTAGAAAGGTAGAAATTATTATGATTTGTAAAAATTGGCAGACTTGGGAATCAAAACATGTTCTTTCAATATTTTTATTCCTTAAATTACTTCACATGAATTAAAACAAAGTCTGCAATAAAGATTGTAATAAAATTTTAGAATTCTTATATTTGGTTGCATGAAAGGATCATATGGCTAATTTCAAAAAAAGGCAGCAGGTTGGACAGTGCAACATGAGACTAAGCGAATAAAACATTAAAATGATTTTAAGAATTGTTCAATTTAAATGTTTAACAATGACCCACACAAATTGGACGTGGGAATAAATGAAGATAATGCAAAAAGAGAACGTCAAAAGTTAAATACAGACATTACACTGAAATTTCAAAATACACTAAAATCATCAATTACCTTTATTTGGTAAAGGGAAGGCAATAACAGTAAAATGCATATCGGCAACAACTGTGATTTGGAATTTAAAGCTCTAAAACTCCTTTAAAATCAGGCTGGTAATGATGTACCATATGCACTGATCTACAGTTGCCTGAGGATCCCTAACCCGTGGCTTCTTTTTTTCTGTCACATTACCTTGTTAAATAAGGATGAGTTGAGAATGTTTAAGTATTCACAAGATTGTAGATAATATAAAAGTTGACAATTTTAGCAATGTATATTTTTCTTCTTGCCTTATGAGATATTCTATATATCTGTTTTAATTTGCCATGTATGCTTGTTTCCAAATTTTAAGTATAATGTAATAAAAGCTATTTATATGGAGTAAAACAAATTAGTCATTCTGACTACAGATTTATAGATGCATTCTGGTAAGGGAACTGGTTTAATATGATGATTACAGACGCCTATTAATCAAAGCACTGATCAGAAGTGATAACGAAAATGATCCATATTTTATCACCATCTTCCAAGACACCCAGTTCTTTACACTTCTTTATTATTCACCTTTATAAATAATTCAGTGCCTATTCTCTTTTCCATACACTTACATCTCTTTCATTAACACCTGTGAAAGCTGAGATTTTATACTGAAGGTAGAAAAACCTGCAGCTATAGCTGAACATTTTCGTTTTTTTAGCCCAGAGAAATTGTGAATAAATATGCTCTGAGTCTATTAGATAAGTGAAATAACATTTTTATTTACATGTTTTTGACAAATTGATTATTCACATTATTTTCCTTTTCCAGGTTTAGTGGTTTGTCCTTACTAAATAGGCATGCCGCCACTAGGATTTTCACAGGAGGAGAAAACTACCTTTGAAGTTATTACATATAGCTTTGTAGTTTTAAGGCTTGAAATTTAACACATGAAAATTTTAAGGGTGCATGTATGAAATTTCATCTCCACCAAGTTAATTGACCAATCATCCATATTGTAAAATACATTACACATTTTTAAGAGGCTGGCATTACTTACTTTCAAAATTAATTCATTAAAATTCTTTGCTATCAAGTGACATAATCACAGGAACCTTAAACTGTATTACTTGAAGATATTAAAAGTCAAATATTCAATTCTCACGTGACATTTCCCTTTCTCTTTCTCTCCCTCCTTTCTTTTCGATGAATTATTCTAGAAAACTCTCATGTCTTTTTTTTTTCTCATGCCTTTTTAAAGAGGAAAAGGGATTTGAATCACTACTGACTTCCACCCACTTTTTATCCACCTGCTTGCTCCCCATCCCCCATTATTTCTGAATAATAATAATAATAGTTTCTGAAAGGATCAAGGTGGAAGAGCACAAATATTCATTTATAATCACTCAAAGTAAAATAAAAGCTTGTTTTTGTTATATTATTTGCATACATTATAAAGTGTAACATGAGTCAACACACTTTTTCTGTAAAGGGCCAGCTAGTAAATATTTTCTACTTTGTGAGCCTTACAATACTTGTCCCATGTCATTTCTGTCATTTTATTACAAAAGCACTCTTACAGTATACGTAGATGAATTAATGTGGATGTATTCTAATACAACTTTATTAATGGACACCGAAATTTGAATCTTATATAATTTTACCTACCAAAATATTCTTAATTTTTGTAAATTAACATCTAAAATATCTTCAAAATAATATCCAAAAATATAAAATCCAGTTTTATCTCTCTGTTCCAAAATGGATGACAGGCCATATTTAGCTTGCATGGTGTATAACCCCAGGTATATAATAATAATACATAGAATGGCTTCCAGTTAAATCATGATTCAGGTAAAAAAAACAATAAGTACACATAAAATAATATTGCCCAAATCTCAAAGTTTTTTTTATTGATCTGCATAATACATAGATATTTGCAAGGTCAAATATCTTATTCCTGTGTGTTTTCTACTGTTTTGAAGGAAATTACTTTGTTTCCTCACACGTATATATGCATATATATATGTGTGTGTGTGTGTTTGGGTGTCTGTATTCCTTTCTGATAAGATGTCATAATCCAAATACAATTAATATTAATATTTTTCAAACCATAATCATAATCGTTGAGTCCATTCTACCTAGACATCTACAGTCAATTCATATCCTCTGTAAATAATTTGGAAATATACTTGGGACAAAGTTGAAACAATCCCTGATAACTTCCTAACCTTTAGTTCCTGACCCTTCTATTTGAAAGTGCAAAATCTCTTTAAATGTCTGTTTAGAGGTTCTGGCATTGTTATATGCCCAAATCAGTCCATTTGTGTGTCCCACCTATAGATCTAGAAACACCAGACAAAGTACCTTGTGATTCTTCCTGCTTGGATGCACATAAAGAATCACTGTTTGACCCTTGACTCATTGAAAATGCTTCCTTAATTGTATTTTTAAAAGCAAACTTACAGCTTAGAGGAAATTTCCTTTAAAAGCTTTGGTTTTACACTTGCAAATAAGCTAATTTACTTACTATTAGGGTTAAGCATTATATTTTTGAATCATCATTTCTTTTTTCTGGCTTTGAATTTTTTTCATTTATTTAAAATATAAGTGTTAAATCTCAAAGAAGCAGCAACCTTTAGGATTTTCTTTTTGTTTTGAATTTTATTACCTCTTTGCTATCAGAAACATGATTTGGTGGATAATTCTATATGCATTACAGCAATTTTGCTCCCTGCACCAAAAATGTAACATATGTGAAAATGCTGTTCAAGGTAATCCATTTGGGAGCAGAGAAACATTTTCAGTTATATCATGTGACCCTTATATTTTAGAATAGGAATAAATGTGCTTCATTTAATGTGTACTCTAATTTCCATATATTTTTAGGTCAGCAATATTTTTGGCAATGGCAGACATCTAGATTAAACTTAGGATAGAAGCTATATATAATCAAACAATGAAGAATAAGGTCTGTCTCAGACTTTGACAAACTCTATACTTTTTATAGGTCAGTTTGATTATAATATCAAGCCAGATCAAAACCAATTTAGAACTGTTTACAATGAATACACAGAACTTTTGCTTAACACAGATTTAGCCTCACTAAAATTTAGACAGGTTTCTGCCTGACTCTGGACCTCTCTTGTCTTGGAGCATTTACTTTAGAAAACCTGTAAAGTGTAAATTCTTTCTCTGCCCTTTGAGGTATAAATTTTCTCCCAGCCTCTTTCCAGTTTTACAACCCAAGAATGTCTTTCTCAAGGACCTGGGAGTCATCCCTTTCAAATATAATCACCAAGAAAAATAGCACCCTTATCTCTCAGTCTCCCTGAAAAGGTAGCTGTCTAACTTTGATCAAGATCAATGTCAATTAGCAAACATAGATGGTCTAATCACACTGACCAACCCCCCAACTAATGCCCTCCAGCACTGCTCCACTAGCTCACCCCAGTGCTTAAAAACTTCCCTGCTTTTTGTTTTAGCAGATTTAAGTTCATTTTCTCTCCCTTATTTAAATAGTCTTGAATATAGTCTTCCTTTCCTCTGGTGCAATTTTTCTTTGACATTTTCCTGCAACTGTTTTACTTGAAGTAAGTATGAGTGTTTCTGGTAGCAGACTGCATACATGCACTACATACACGCACTACATACACACACTCCCACATCAGAAGGAGTAATGTAGTAATAAATCATTCTAGTATAGTGTATAAGTGCTGATAAAGCTATTCCTTGTTTCTTTATTTTTCCCCACAGAAAAACATAAATAATTTCAAAGAGAAGTGGATTTGGTGGGAAAGGACAAAGAGGACAGTCTATTCAATTAGAAGTTCAGTTAATCCTTATCTGTTACAAGTGCTGTCTCTTCCTCACATATAATGGAATGTGATTCCATTTGGAAATACCTGCTGATGGGTTATATTTTGCTTCTAATTCATTAGGTAGGTGTATTATTTATCTATTGCCACAAAAATGTTGAGTAACAGAGAACATCAGTGACATAAAATAATAAACATGTATTTGGCTCCTGAGCTTACAAAATTCAACTGATTTGGACTGGGCTCGGCTGATCTTGGCTGCTCTCTCCAATGCTTCTGTGATCAGTGGTGAGTCAACTAGGCAGCTCTAATGACCTTGTCTGGTCTCATTCACATAACTGAGTTTATAAAGGAAATCCTTGGCTGAAAACTTGGACAATTTGGTTCTGTTCCACATATCTTTCATCCTCCACCAAACTAGCTCAGGCATATTCTCTGGCAAAGGAAAGAAAGGCAAGTGGAAATACACAAATACATTACCGAGTCTTTTTTGCATCACATCTGCTAGCATCACATCTGATAACATCCTACTTAGCTAAGCTAATCCAAGATAGCAACAAGGCTAATCAAGATTCACGGTGGTGGTGGTAGTGATGTAAAAGTGAGGAACATAGTGAAAGACCCTAAAAGTCACATGGGAAAGAACATGAATACAGTGACAGGCAGAAAATTGGGGCTTTTCATATGCTTGATCCACTAAGGTAGAAATATGCTCTCTCTTAAGCCTATTTCTGCATCCCTTTTTTGGTTTACAATGTCCTACTTTATCCCCAGTACTTGGAGGAAAAACAGCTAATTATTTTGCAAATATATTTATACATATGGTTTTATTGTAAATTTTTATGATCCAAACCATCATCTGCTATGTGAAATGGCAAAATGCTCTATTTCAAGTATATAATAATCATGAGTTTTAGAATAATGTGTTCTCTCATCCTTGGTTGAAATTTTTTTGATGTGCTAGGAACCTTTACTAGAAGAGGGAAGTTAAACATTAATAAAGTTTTTCTTTTGAAGCATTTTAATTAAACTTTGGGTGGTTTTACATTTCACTTAATCCTCTTGCATTATCTCACATTTTTGGAAAAAATTAATGAAAAGGGCACACAGTACTCATGTTTTATTAAAGGGTGGAGGCGAACTCAGTTGAAATAGATGTTCAACATTTTGCAGCACTAGCCTCAGGATTTGTTACATACAAATCCTTGAGGCAGAGCTTCCACTTTTGATAAACCCACCACCATCTCATCTCATTTTAGGCAGGATTCTGTGTCTCTTCTGTATTCACAAACAAAGACACTGCAGTTCAGTTGTTTGTATGGCACCTAAAATTATGCAAATGTTTGATTCATTGTAGTCCTTGATTTTATGAGCTCGTATTCTTGCAGGGCCAGCTAGAGTGTAATGCTTCCTAATTGTAATCTTCCTAGTTGGCCACAAGCAGCTGGTGGAAAATAATTCATTTTGTAGTCTTTAAATTCCCCACCCTTTTACTTGAATTTACTGCAAAGCACAGTGGCAATCATGCTAATAGGAATACTTGCACAAAGTATGCAGTTTGCCAAAAACTCCTGATATACGACTAGAAAAGTAAAAATTTAGGACTCTGCAATTCAGAATATTCAATAATCTGTATTTTTACTTTTTCTCTGAGAGACTTGTAAAGCATTAGTTTACATGTCATCAAGGGGTGGTCCACGTGGACATCACTCAGAATTTTCAGATACTTTAGCTACTAGCCACTTGTTCCACTGATTCAATAATCATATCTGCTAAGAAGCACACAGGAAAAAAAAATCTCCATCTCTGTACTATTTTGACCCTGGATTTGGGTTTGAGAAAAGAAAACCTTGCTTCCCCTTCTCTTCTCTATCATTACTGTATGATTTTGGTTTAAGTCACTTCCATGTCTGAATCTTAGTTCATCTTTAATATGAGCTTAATATGATCTACCATTGAAGATATTGTAGAGTTATAGGCAAAGCTACGCAGGTCCCAACTCAGTGACAGTTAGACTATTAGCATAATTATCATTATTATTAGATTTTTCTGAAGTCAAGGGTATCTGTACAATACTAACAACAAATTCAGCTTTTTAATTTAAGAAGCCCCAGATAAATCGTCCAGTTGCTAGTTGCAGAGATTCTCCTCACTTGTGTGTGCAATAGGCTGGGTACTTTTTAAGGGGGGGACGGGTATTTTTCATTCATTTGATAAATTCATAATACAGATAATTTAGACAAATAAACAGCCATTCCTAATTTTAAAATGGTTGAAGAGTGGTAGCTTTGATCAAAATGAGTAGAGAAGTCCTTAGAATCTGCCCCACAGAAAAGAATTGTTTTTAAAGCTGAGTTCTCTATGGAAGAAGTCCTTTGCAGCCTGGAGTTTTGGCTAACAAGGCTAATTTTGGTTATTTTCAAAATAACACTTCAAGATATATGAAGTTTCTATACACTCAATTTGACTAAAAATGACATGTCCTGTTGAAAGTGAAAAACATTAAATCATATTTTCTAGTCATAAATTTACTCTTCATAGGAAAACTATTAAATTATATGGAACAGTGACAGAACAATCCTGGTACCAGTTTTCATTACTGGGTGGTAAGCGCTGTGAAAAAAATTTATTTATTTTTTTGCATGTCTGTGGGGTATTTATAAAATCTGTAGAATTTGGAATTTTGTGAAATTACAGTTATATGCCAGTGGTAAATATAATTTAATCCCCTCTATTCAGGAGGTACTATGATAGGCACTGCTACACACATTGTCTCCTTTGATGGATTGGTGAAGCTACTCTGTTTACAAAAGAGCAGTTTTTATAGATAATATCTTTTTTGAACAGCAAGAGTTTTTTAATCAGTATGATAGAGCAGCTTACTTGGGGTGGTTGAGTTTGTTATTAACACATAAAGATACCACAGGCAAGTATCTTTTATGTTAAATTTTAAATTTCCAAATTTTGTTCTTTATTTTAAATGTTTACACAATAAAAAGAGCTGACATTATAGAAATTTAATGCTAATGTTTCTTGTTAAAGTAAGAAATACCACACTTATATGCATTAAATAATAATTTCTGCTGGAAGTCCTAGCAAATCATTGCTACTAAGTATAAAAAGAAAATTATTAAGCAACTGGTTAGGCACAAACAGGGCTAGACTCAGGACAATAGCAGTTATCATAGGGTAAAATAACACATAAAGCTTTTTAATATCAAAGAGCAGGAGAAGTACAAAATAAATAATATTAGATATTACGTACAATATTTGAGTAGTTTGTCCTGAATATTCCATCACAGTCTCTGACATTAGATTAGGGCTTTTTCTACTGCCAATACATTATGTTTTATTCTATTCTTATTTTACACACTCTCACTCTGATCCCACCACCTCCCCTGGTGGCTGAAGCTGATAGTTCTGAAATCTGGAATTTTATTTTATTGTCCTCTTCATGCTCAAGCTCCAACAGTTTACTGGACATCTCTCTTTGTTTTTTTCAGCAAGCAACTCCAGCTAACTATGTCCCAGAAACTTATCCTTTTTTATATTTCCTATTTTAATAAGTGACCCTATGAGGCACCCATGATGGAGACTTGGAATTTAACCTGAAATTATTTCAAAATGCTTAATAACTACTTCTTAAATGTCTGTGTTTTCCACTCTATACTTATTGCAAACAGTTCCTTTGTTCAGATCACCATTATTCTTGTATGGCTTAATGCAATATACAATATTGAAATATAGTGTGGAATGTGATGGCTTAGCTGTGCCATTTGAGTAGTTGGAGGATATCTTTAAAGTCTGATGGTAATTTGAAGAAGTTGCCACAGATAGTGTTTTCTTCTTTTTAGTTTAATTATAGACATTTGAAACCTTGACTGAGCCATGCAAGATAAGTGTGATATATGAATTATATTTTCATTGTTGAAGGACTGATTCATTATGAAGTAGTCAATACATACATATATAAACTGTGAGAGAGTGTACCAACTGAAGTAAAATAATGAGGGATATGTTGTCCAAGTTTAAATCAGTGTTTTCAAAGTTTTATAAGCAATATTGAGTGCTTGGCAATAGGGTAGTCCACATATACTGTTAAGCTTCAAAGAGATTCTGCACTCTAATAAGGGGAACCCTATTAGTAAGATCATAATTTTACCTGTAAGGAGAAAGCAACATAGGAGATGATAAATCAGATTAGTTTTCTAGTTTTCAGACTTTTGACTTTCTTGCATCCGAGAATCCCGTAAATTCCTGGGTCTTTTGTATTTAATATTCTTTTCTTCTCTATTGCAACCTTCTTAGTTCCCAGACTACAGTTTCTATAAAGACAGATCTCCAGTCCAAAGCTCTAGTGTCAACTATTCTTTCTAGAGCCACACACACATTAATATAAACCTATTTATTTTTCAACACTCAGTAGTGTCTCTTTAACCTCAGATATTATTTCTATAAAAGCCAAAGCATGACTCTTCAGTCTTCTTTGATCGTATCCTCTTTCTCATTCTGTCCCTATCCACACATCCATCCAAAAAGATGTCGCATATTCAATATTGTGTTCTAATTTGTTCTCGAAGCTATTTGTTTGTCTTTATCCTAATGACTTTAAGGCCTTATTTCCTCATCTTCTAGCTCCAGAAGGCACTTTACATATATAAACACTCACATTCATCTCACATAAATGCACACACACATATACATACACAAAAGTTTTGTTTTTTAAAATAATAAGCCAACATATATCTGTCATATAATATTTATGTCGTATTATGTATATATAATACAGTATATATCTTGATACATCTGTATTAATAAATAAAGAGTTGTTTTTAGGTAAATAGCTCATAATCACTTATTCAATTAATACATATAAATCTACATCACTCCTTATTACCTTCATGTCATGATATTATATGGATGTTCTATAATTAAATTTGTTTTTTCTCTATAATGGACATTTAGGCTGTCTCCAATTTTCTCACTATTGCCAATAATATTACAGAGAATACCCTTATAAATGTGTCTATACAAGATTTCCCCCCCCGTGAAATGGAATCACATATTATCAATCATTTGACTTTTTACTTTTAAAATTTTTGTAGCTACTTCAAGTTATCCTCCAAAAATGATATATTAAGTTGCACTATCACAAAGGTAAGGAATTGCCCATTTTTACTTATATTTAACAGCAAAGATATAGTTATTTCTTTAGTATTTCCTGAATTTAACATAAACTGTTGTTTTTTTTAAATTTGCATTTATATATATATATGTTTAATGAGGTTCAACAACTTTTAAAATATTTATTGGCCATTTTTACTTCTACCTTGAATTTTTTCATATCCTTTGCCCATTTTTCAATTGATTGTTTAAATTTATTATTCCATTTATTTGTGAGAGACTTAATATAATATGTATATATGTATATCTATATATATACTGTTATTGTTGTTAGGATATCAATTCTCCCCCAAAGTTTTAAGTGATTGCTAATTTTATCAAAAATTATTTCTATTTCTCATCAAATATACCCTTTTTGCTTCTCCATATTTCTGAATTTTCTGTTACAAATATGTGATATTTTTGTTTAGGAAAAGAAAACATTATTGCTTTAAAATTACTAGTAGAATTTGCGGGGGTGATAAAATTAAAGCACTGTCAGTCTTGATGTTAAGTTGTAAACCTCCTTTTTCTTCTTCCCCATTTCTGCAATCAATCTCTGGCACTTGCACACCACACAGAAAGTCAGGTATATAACAAGACAGGCCAGTGTGAAAAAAGAGAAAAGAATCAGATTCTTTATGGTATCTATTCAGATTGGTCAGTGCCTTGTCATACCAATTGTCAAATATTTTAAATATCATTTCTGCCTATGCCAAGTGTAAACTTTATTTAAGGTCTCTGGTTTTACATTTAGAAATAAAATTCTACTCTTGCCCCCGTACTATGGCCCTGATGGTAACTAAAATTCATACAGCTTCCAAAACTCACCAAATACGGTCATGCATCGCATCTCATGACGTTCACAAAGATATGAGAAAAGGAGGGTAGTAACTAATATTTGCATTAAGGAGAAACAGAACTGAAACAAAACTAAGATGTTACTCAACTTGTCTAATATTATTCAGTTAATCAAGTGTTAGAACCAGGACATGAACTTAGCTCTTCTGATGCTACCTATCTATCAGCATGGCTTCTCTGTTGAACTGAATTGAATGCTTTTCCCCAAACAATCCCTGCTCTTCACCAAACTCCTGTATTTTATAATACAGTTTACTTTATTTGGAATCCTCTCTTACTAGGATTTCCACATTTAGCAAATAAAATACAAAACACCAGTTAAATTTCAATTTCAGATAAATGATTTTTAAAAAATAATAGGTTTGTCCCATATATTACATATGTCATACTTATTCTAAAATAATATCCATTGTTTCTCTGAAATGCTCCTTTAACTGAGAGGCCTGTATTTTACCTGGTAACCCAATCTCCAGTCCTGTTTGTTCTCAAAGTCAGCCATTCTTTAACAAAATGTATTCTTCCTCCTTGAAATGTATTCTAACCTTTCTAACTAAACTAATCACTTTTCTTGTGACTCATTAAATTCTACCTTATATCATAGTTTTGTGGCTTCTCCTTCCTTTCTACTATGTTACAATGACTTTTACAGATACAGGTTATTCATCCTGTAACATCCCAAAACAACTAACATCCTACATAGGATGTTCAAAAAACTTCACTAACTTGAATTAGTATATGCCAATCTCTAGCTATCATTTCAATATACCTATATGTATTATCTACGACAATATACACTAATAAGAAAAAAAAAACTGCTTGTACATTTCAAAAGACAAATTGTCTGAAATTAGTTAAATCATAAAGATGTTTGTATATTTGGGATATCTGCATGTTTAGAACAACTTCTTTTTCAAGGTGCTAAGTGGCCAAGGTCATAACCTACCTGATTTCCTTTTTAAGCTCTTGAGTAAAAGCCTACTTTTCCTTCACATTCTTCAAATAATTGATCATAATCAGGATGAGAGAGCTGAGTCTGATTTTTTAAAAAATCTTAACAATAATTTATAAAGTTTCTCTTATATTCAAAGTAAGTTAATTTCCACATGCTGTCAGTGATATTGAAACAAATAATTGCCTCCATTTAATGTTTGAGTACTCTGTGCCAGGTCCTGTGTTAGAGATAAATGAAGTTACATGGTCCATGATCTTAAAACATTCACATTTGAAATTATATATATATATATATATATATATATATATATATATATATATAACTATATATATATATGAATTTTTAATGTAGACTCAAAGTCTCAACTTATACTTTACATCTACCTTAAAATTAGCTTAAGGAAATGATGGATGCAAAAATTCAGCTAAACAGATGTCCATCCCGTACTATCTGTTAATGAATACATATATATATTAAAATGAAGTTGTGATAATATTGTCATGAAAAAGATATTTTTAACCAATTGTTCAGTGAAAAAAATTAATCATCATGGCAAGAACTATACTTTTTTTGTTGTTTTTACATAAAATAGATAACTGTGTATGCATAGAAAAACATTAAGAAAGGCAAATGAAACCACTTCAAGGAAAACGATTTTTTAATAACACTATATTTTTTTACATATTTAACTCTTTTTATCTATTTTTCTGGTATACATGTGTACTTTACTTTTCTATCTATCTACCCATCTTCCATTTATATAAAAGTTAAAAGATAGTAAATAAAATTGTTCTAAGTAAAAGTTATACTTGATATTAATAATTATTTTGGATACACAGATGCAGGAAGCAACACAAATAATGTCACTGAGATTCAAGCTCCTTCTGTGATTAACCTACTCAATGTCAATGAATCCAATTACCTCCAGGTACAAACGGCAGACTTGAGGATTGGCCACAGAATTTTGATGCAGATGAAGCACTGATGGTGTTAAATGCATCTTGGAAAGGAAAAATGGCATGTTTATGCTAGATTAAACACACACACACACACACCAGTCAGAATGACCATCATTGAAAAGTCTACAAATAACAAATGCTGGAGATGGTGTGGAGAAAAGAGAAACCTCCTACACTGTTGATGGGAATGTAAATTAGTGCAGCCACTATGGAAAACAGAATGGAGGTTCTTCAGAAAACTAAAAATAAAGTTGCCATATGATCCAGCAATCCCACTCTTGGGCATATATCCCAACAAAACTATAATTCAGAAAGATACATACACCCTTATGTTCATAGCAGCAGTATTTACAATAAATAGCCAAGACATGGAGCAACCTAAATGTCCATTGACAGATGAATGGATAAAGAAGATGTAGTATATATATATACAACGGAATACTACTCAGCCATAAAAAACTATGAAATAATGTCATTTGTAGCAACATGGATGGACCTAGAGATTATCATACTAAGTGAAGTAAGTCAGAAAGAGAAAGACAAATACCATATATGATATCACTTATATGTGGAATCTAAAATACAACACAGATGAGCATATCTATGAAACAGAAACAAATTCACAGATATAAAGAACAGATTTGTGATTGCCAAGGGGGGGATGGTGAGGGAGGGATTGATTAGGAGTTTAGGATTAGCAGATGCAAACTATTATATACAGAATGGAAAAACAACAAGGTCCTACTGTATAGCACAGGAAACTGTATTCAGTATCCTGTGATAAACCATAATGGAAAATAATATGAAAAAGAATGTATATATTTCCATATAACTGACTCACTTTGCTGTATATCAGAAATTAACACAACATTGCAAATCAACTATACTTCAAGAAAATAATTTTTTTAAAAAAATATTTCTCCTTCTGTTACTGTCTTTATATCAAAATGTAAATATGTCAACTCACCACAGTAGAAGTGTCTTTTTTGAGCTCAGCAAATCAGTTTGGAGTTCAGTTTACCTACCAGGAGTTAAGTTATTTTACCCTTCCTTCTGTGACATCCTTTACTCTAGTACCTGCCTCACACAATATTACAAATATGTAGCTCAGCTGTTCTGTGCTTAGAGTTTATCCATTTGGGTCAGACTTAACTTGTTAAACTCTTCCTCCTGCTGGAGGCTTTTCTGTTACTGTTTTATAGGGTGACTGTTCTCTAGAATTTAGCAAGTCAAATGTATTTAACTTCAATAAAATAAACATTTGTTCCCAAAATTTTGGCATGAGTTTAGCTTAGGATTTATGGGTAAGTAAAGTATATAATTTTTAAAAGAGCTAAATCTATTTGTGTAATAATGTTCACATTTTAAAGAACATATTGAACATGTCAATAAAATTTGTTAAAGTAGACACACAAGTGTTTCTAGATACAAAATATATTTTAATGAAGTGAAATTCTCTTTATTTTTTTTTTTATTGTGTGTTCTCAGAATAGATACAGAATAGGCGTAGCAAAAGAGCTTTCCAGTACTCTTATAAAATATGTGTCAACCGTGTTGTATACAGAACACCTCTGTGGGTGAGATGATAGTTCAGTGAGGATGTTGATTCGGTTTGTATCATTGACAGAGACTGCCAACAAGTGTACCACTTGCCAACTGGCACCCATTACCCTGGCTTTTCCCCTTAGGATAATTGCTTATCAACCAGGAATTTCATTTATTCATTGGCACTATAAATTTAACTTCAGTTTTTGAGGCAAGCTCTAATACCTCCAGAATTTTTGTCAATAAAATTATTTGAGATTTTTTATTAGGCTGTTGTTTGAAAACATGGCATTGTTGGCTGATTTTGTTCCTCTTCACTGCACTAATTGTTTATAAAAATTACACTCCATAAGCTTTTTGAGGAATCAAGTACTTTAATTAGCACACCATTTTAAAAATTGAAGATAAGTGATATAGGAGCCCAGGCGCTAGAAATTTGCCTCAAATTATTTTAAACATATCATCCAGCAATCATTATCTCACTAAGTTTATCACAGGTAAAATTCAGAAAGGTTATGGTTTTATTTATATCTACTCAAGTGTGATTCAATGACCTACTAAAGAAGGAGCAGGAAACTCGCTTGTACCTCCGCCCACTCTGATCAATGTGAAATATACTGTGAGGAATTCTGCTACCATAGGCAATGCATGAGAGGAGAGGGGTGGAGGAGAAAAATCAGCTCAGATCTAGGACCCTGCACTGATATGAAGCAGAACTCTGCTACCACTGTGGGAAAAACAAGAATGCTGAGGGCACTCTACCAGTGAGGCACTGGTGGAAAAGGTCTGCCAGTGAGAGAGCAAGAGAACTAAGACACTCCCCTGCAATGAGTAAAAAAGGAAGAAGAGTTTATTGCTGGGGAAGAGGTAAAAGAAGAGAGAGAATGAGACTTCTTCCATGGCAAAGGCATGTAGGACTTGTTGGGGAGTAACAGAAATGCTAAGACATACTCCTCAATACTTCAGGCCTCATATTCTGCACAAGACATTAGCTTCATACAACCAAAGAAATGTGAAGCCTCTGGTTCCCTGAAGAGAACTAGTACAACCAGAAACCCACACTCAGCTCAACTTCAACACTGACCCTCTCCTAATGGCAAGAAAAAAAAAAGAGGTGTGCACATTTCCAGGTGTAAATATTATTTACCTCAGCCTCTATTGTTCTTTTACTTACAATATCTAGCAGTCTATCAAAAATTATGAGACATTCACAAAAACACAGTACAAGAGTATAACCCATGGCAAGGATTTAGGGTACAAGGTGAGAAACGTGCATGGACAGATGGGGAATTTGAACAGAGATGGAAACTTTAATAAAGAATCAAATGGAGGAGATTGAATGAAGATGGCAGAGTAGGAGGACATGAAGCTCACCTCTCCCCACAAGCACATCAAAAATACATCTACATGTGGGACAATTCTCATGGAAAACTAACTGGAAACTGGCAAAAGAACTCCTATACACAAAAAACTGCAAGTAAGATTTCCACATAACCAGGTAGTGTGGAAAAAAAGGCATAGGGTTGGGACCTCCACCCCAGGATGGATGTGAAAGAAAGAGAAGCTCTACACAGGTGAACCCTCGCCCTGGAGAGTGAGCAGGTCAAGCTACAGACTGGGCATTCCAGTCCTGGGGTCCTACACAGAAGAGACAAGCTTGCTTAGCTGCTGGGAGAACTGCAGGGATAGACAGGAGGGCTAGGGAAGCTTAGATTCTGCTCACAAAGAGTGTGTAGGTGCTGGCTTGCCAACAATCAGAGTAGAGAGAGCTCTGCACTCGTAGCTGCTGCCTCACTGTGCTCCCCAAACCAAGTGGGGCAAACACCTCAACCCTGATCTCTCCACACCACAGCTGGCATAGGATCTGGGTCTAGCTATGCAGACTGCCCAGGGGCCTGGGGTGTAGTCCAGTTTGGGTGGTGGTGGTCATACCTGGGTCCACACTCCAGGCCACATCTCCCAGCCAAGGGAATTCTCCAGCCCCACCCACTGCACACTACAGCTTGGTGCAGGATCTGGGGCAAACAGGTTCTGAGAGAAGACTGCCATAGAAGCAGCCCAGATATCTGCCATCAGCATGGCCACCTCAATTCCTGCAGCCATAATGCCTTTACCCCCAGTGCCAGCCTAGCAGATACTCTGGCCCCACCCACTCCATGCTGTAGGTTTACATTAGGTCTGAGACAACCACAACAGGGGAAGGGATGTGATGGGCTGCATGTGAGCAGAGCTGTGGACGCCTACACAGGTGGCACATCATTCCTCTTTTAGCATGTTGGCCTCACTTGCTGCAGTAAACCCCTCCGTTGGGACAGAGCACACTCTCAAGGGGAATGAAGCCTGATTGAGTCCAACCCTCAGGACTTCTACTCCAACATCTAGGTGGCAGAACAGGACCCTGACAAGGCAGCAACATCCACAGAGCATAGAGGAAGTCTCGCCTCACACTCTGCACAAGCTTTAGATATTCCAACACCAGCCACTACCCCAATCATAGTGATAGTGGCCAGTACACCCTGAGGAAAGATGTGGCTGAAGTCCATATCAAAACCAACCCTTGCACTAAAAACACTGAACACACAGCTTACACAGGGACACTCCCACATAAGACACCCTTTCAAGACCAAAATAAATAACTGTTTCTCCTAAATTCACAGAGACAGAGAAAGTTAAGGAAAATGAAAAAGCAGAGGAAATACTCCCAATTAAAAGAGCAAGAGAAATCCCATGAAAGAACACATAATGAAAAAGAGCTCATCAGTATACCAGATACTCAGTTCACAAAGGTGGTAAAGAAAAAAAAAAAATTACCTGGATTAAAAAAATATTATCTTGATAGATAATCTTGTTGATCACTGCAACAAGGAACTAGAAACTATAAAGACAAAACAGAAACAACCAAAAATAGATAATTCAATTTCTGAGATATAAAGCAATCAAACAACAATGAATAGCTTTCTAAATGACACAGAAGAATGAATAAGTAATCAAGAAGATAGAATAATGGAAATCACCCAATCAGAACAGCAGAAAGAAAAACAAATTAAAAAAAAAAAAAAAATGAAAGCAACATACAAGAGCTGTGAGATAATATAAAACGTGTCTACCTACGCATAATATGGGTTCCACGAGGAAGAAAGAGAGAGAAGGGGATCAAAAAGGAAAAAGTATTTGAAGAAATTAGTTCTGAAAAATTCCCAAATCTGAAGAAAGAAACAGATATCCAGGTAGAAGAAGCTCAGAGGATCCCAAAAAGATGAACACAAATGGACCCACAACAGACATATCATAATTAAAATTGCAAGAGTTAATGATGAAGAGAGAATTATAAAGGCAAAGAGAGAATAAACAAAGGGTCAGGTACAAGCAAACCCCCATAGGGCTATCAGCTGATTTCTCTGCAGAAAGTTTTCAGGCCACAGGGAGTGGCATAATATATTCAAAGTCCTGAAAGAGAAAAAGTACAACCCAGGATAATCTACCTGGCAAAATTATCATTTAGAATAAAAGGAATGATAAAGAACTTCTCAGATAAACAAAAATTAAAGGATTCAGCAATACTACACTTACTCTGAAATAAATACTGAAGGGTCTTCTCTAAATAGAAAATAAGCCAGAATCTATAGGACAGGGAAAAATCACAATAGGAAGAGCAAATCTATGATAAGGAATGAACTTCACTTCAGTAAGCCAGTATGTAGATTAAAAAGCAAACAAAAAATTGTAAAAGAGATTACAACAACAATAAACAGTAAAAGGATAAGCATGAAGATGTAAAATAGGAAATCAAAATCACAAAATGTAGGGGAGGGGAGTATAAAAATGCCAATATTTAGAATGTATTTGAGCTTGAATGATTATCAGTTTAAAGCAAGTATTGGCTTGGCCAAAAAGTTTGTTTGGTTAATGAATATGTTGTTCAATAAAGTTCTTAGTGAAAATGAACAATGTGTCTTTTATTTTTACTTAGAATGAATTTTTGGCCACCCCAATAGATATATTTATGGATCGTCCCATGGTAACCACAAATCAAAAACTTAATAGATTTACAAAAACCAAAAAGAAAGGAATTCAAGCATACTGCAAAAGAATATCATCAAACCACAAAAGGAAAAACTAAAAGAAATAAACAAAGAACTGCAAAAACAACTTGAAAACAAGGAATTAAATGTCAATAAGTGCATATCTATCTATAATTACTTTAAACATCAATGGACTGAATGCTTCAATCAAAAGACATAGAGTGGTCAATTGGGTTAAATAAAATGAAAGAACCTGCAATATTCTGCCTCTATAAGATGCACTTCACAGTGAAAGACATACACAGGCTGAAAGTGAAGGGATGGAAAAACATATTTTAGGCAAATGGAAATGACAAGAAAGCAGGAGTAGCAATACTCACATTGGACAAAATAGACTTCAAAACAAAGCCCATAAAGAAAGACAAATAAGGGCATTATATAACGATATATATGATAAAGGGATTAATACAAGAGTGGATATTATGCTTATTAACATACGTGCACCCAATATAGAAGCACTAAATATATAAAGGAAATACTAACAAATATAAGGGGAGAAATTAACAATAATACAATAATAGTAGGAGACTTTAATCCTATGCCTTTTTATTGGAAGAGTTAGTATTGCTAAAATGTCAAAACTGGGTGGCCAAAGCAATCTACAGATTTTAATGCAATCCCTATCAAAATACCCAAAATATTTTTTTCAGAACTAGAACAAGCCATCCTAAAATTTATACGGAAACACAAAAGACACAGAATTTCCAAAGCAATACTGAGGAAAAAGAACAAAGCTGGAGGTATCATGATCCCTGACTTTAAATTATACTACAAAGCTAAAGTAATCAAAAGAGCATGGAACTGGCACAAAAACAGACACATAGATCAATGGAACAGAAGAAAGAGCCCAGAAATACGCCCACACACCTATGGTCAATTAACCTATGACAAAGGAGGCAAAAATACACAATGGAGAAAAGAGAGTCTCTTCAACTAGTAGTGTTGGAAAAGCTGGACAGCCACATGTAAAACAATGGAATTACAACATTCTCTCACATCATATACAAAGATAAACTCAAAATGCTTTAAATATCTAAATGTAAGACATAATGTGATGAAAATCCTAGAAGAGAACATAGGTGAAACATTCTTTGACATAAATCATAGCCAAATGTTCTTAGATCAGTCTCCCAAGGCAAAAGAAATAAAAGCAAAAATAAAAATGACACCTAATCAAACTTAAAAGCTTTTTCACAGCAAAGGAAACCATCAACAAAATGAAAAGACAATCTACAGAATGGGAGAAAATATTTGCAAATGATGCGACCAATAACGGTTTAAAATCCAAAATATACAGACAGCTCATACAACTCAATATCAAAACAACAAAGAACCCAATCAAAAAATAGGCAGAAGAGACCACTCTCTCCCATCAGGAAAGTTGCAAAAGCCTCTTAGATAGCCACATCCACCAGAGGGCAGACAGCAGAAGCAAGAAGACTTACAATCCTGCAGCCTGCAGAACAAGAGCCACATTCACAGAAAGATAGACAAGATGAAAAGTCAGAGGGCTATGTACCAGATGAAGGAACAAGATAAGACCCCAGAAAAACAACTAAAAGAAGTGGAGGTAGACAACCTTCCAGAAAAACAATTCAGAATAATGATAGTGAAGATGATACAGGACCTCGGAAAAAGAATGGAGGGAAAGATTGAGAAGATGCAAGAAATGTTTAAAAAAGACCTGGAAGAATTGAAGAACAAACACCTAGAAGAATTAAACAACAAACAAACAGAGATGAACAAAACAATAACTGAAATGAAAAATACACTAGAGGAATCAATAGCAGAATAACTGAGGCAGAAGAATGGATAAGAGACCTGGAAGACAGAATGGTGGAATTCACTGATGCAGAACAGAATAAAGAAAAAAGAATGGAAAGAAATGAAGACAGCCTAAGAGACTTCTGGGACAACATTAAATGCACCAACATTTCCATTATAGGGGCACCAGAAGGAGAAGAGAGAGAGAAAGGACCTGAGAAAATATTTGAACAGATTATAGTCGAAAACTTCCATAACATGGGAAAGGAAATAGCCATCTGAGTCCAGGAAGCTCAGAGAGTCCCAGGCAGGATAAACCCAAAGAGAAACACGCTGACACACATAGTAATCCAACTGACAAAAAGTAAAGACAAAGAAATATTATTGAAAGCAACAAGGGAAAAATGACAAATAACATACAAGGGAACACCCATAAGGTTAACAGCTGATTTCTCAGCAGAAACTCTACAGGCCAGAAGGAGTGGCATGATATATTTAAAGTGAAGAAAGGGAAGAATCTACAACCAAGACTACTCTACCCAGCAAAGATCTCATTCAGAATTGACAGAGAAATCAAAAGCTTTACAGACAAGCAAAAGCTAAGAGAATTCAGCACCACCAAACCAGCTCTACAAAAAACGCTAAAGAACCATCTCTAAGTAGGAAACAATAGAGAAGAAAAGGACATACAAAAACAAACCCATAGCAATTAAGAAAATGGTAATAGGAACATACATATCAATAATTACCTTAAAAGTGAATGGATTAAATGCTCCAACAAAAAGACACAGGCTCACTGAATG
The DNA here is from genome assembly GCF_949987535.1 of Balaenoptera acutorostrata. Classification (NCBI taxonomy): domain Eukaryota; kingdom Metazoa; phylum Chordata; class Mammalia; order Artiodactyla; family Balaenopteridae; genus Balaenoptera; species Balaenoptera acutorostrata. The sequence goes on along the minus strand of NC_080080.1, from coordinate 55,292,644 downwards.
GATACAAAAATAGGACCCATATATATGCTATCTACAAGAGACCCACTTCAGACCTAGGGACACATACTGATTGAAAGTGAGGGGATGGAAAATGATATTCCATGCAAGTGGAAATCAAAAGAAAGCTGGAGTAGCAATACTCATATCTGATAATATAGACTTTAAACTAAAGAATGTTACAAGAGACAAGGAAGGACACTACATAATGATCAAAGGACCAATCCAAGAAGAAAATATAACAATTATAAATATATATGCACCAAACATAGGCACACCTCAATACATAAGGCAACTGCTAACAGCCATAAAACAGGAAATCAACAGTAACATAATAATAGTGGGGGACACTAACACCTCATTTAAACCAATGGACAGATCAACCAAACAGAAAATTAATAAGGAAACACAAGCTTTAAATGACACAATAGACCAGATAGATTTAGTTGATATTTATAGTACATTCCATCCAGAAACAGCAGAATACAATTTCTTCTCAAATGCATTCGAAATATTCTCCAGGATAGATCACAACATGGGTCACAAATCAAGCCTCAGTAAATTTAAGAAAATTGAAATTATATCAAGCAAATTTTCTGACCATGATGCTATCAGATTACAAATCAATAACAGGGAAAAAATGTAAAAAACACAAACACATAGAAGCTAAACAACACATTACTAAATAACCAAGAGATCACTGAAGAAGTCAAAGAGGAAATCAAAAAATACCTAGAAACAAATTAAAACAAAAACACGATGAACCAAAACCTATGGGATGCAGCAAAAGCAGTTCTAAGAGGGAAGTTTATAGCAATATTAGCCTACCTCAAGAAACAAGAAAAAATCTCAAATAGACAATCTAACCTTATACCTAAAGGAACTAGAGAAAGAAGAACAAACAAAACCCAAAGTTAGTAAAAGGAAAGAAATCATAAAAATCAGAGCAGAAATAAGTGAAATAGAAACAAAGAAAACAATAGCAAAGATCAATAAAACTAAAAGCTGGTTTTTTCAGAAGATAAACCAGATTGATAAACCTTTAGCCAGACTCATCAAGAAAAAGAGGGAGAGGACTCAAATCAATAAAATTACAAATGAAAAAGAAGAAGTTACAATGGACACTGCAGAAATAAAAAGCATCACAAGAGACTACTACAAGCAACCCTATGCTAATAAAATAGACAACCTGGAAAAAATGGACAAATTCTTAGAAAGGTATAACCTTCCAAGACCTAACCAGGAAGGAATAGAAAATATGAACAGACCAATCACAAGTAATGAAATTGAAACTGTGATTAAAAATCTTCCAACAAAAAAAGTCCAGGACCAGATGGCTTCACAAGTGAATTCTATCAAACATTTAGAGAATAGCTAACACCCATCCTTCTCAAACTCTTCCAAAAAAATTGCAGAGGGAGGAACACGCCCAAACTCATGCAATGAAGCCACCATCACCCTGATACCAAAACGAGACGAAGATACTACAAAAAAAGAAAATTACAGACCAATATTGCCAATGAACAGAGATGCAAAATCCTCAACAAAATACTAGCAAACAGAATCCAACAACACATTAAAAGGATCATACACCATGATCAAGTGGTATTTATCCCAGGGATGCAAGGATTCTTCAATATATACAAATCAATCAATGTGTTACACCATTTTAACAAACTGAAGAACAAAAAGCATATGATCATCTCAATAGGTGCAGAAAAAGCTTTTGACAAAATTCAACATCCATTTATGATAAAAATTCTCCAGAAAGTGGGCATAGAGGGAATCTACTTCAATATAATAAAGGTCATATACAACAAACCCAGAGCAAACATTCTCAGTGGTGAAAAACTGAAAGCATTTCCTCTAAGATCAGGAACAAGACAAGGATGTCCACTCGCACAATTACTATTCAACATAGTTTTGGAAGTCCTAGCCATTGCAAACAGAGAAGAAAAAGAAATAAAAGGAATACGAATTGGAAAAGAAGTAAAACTGTCACTGTTTGCAGATGAAATGATACTATACATAAAGAATCCTAAAGATGCTACCAGAAAACTACTAAAGCTAATCAATGAATTTGGTAAAGTAGCAGGATACAAAATTAATGCACAGAAATCTCTTGCATTCCTATACACTAATGATGAAAAATCTGAAAGAGAAATTATGGAAAGACTCCCATTTACCATTGAAACAAAAAGAATAAAATACCTAGGAATAAACCTACCTAGGGAGACAAAAGACCTGTATGCAGAAAACTATAAGACACTGATGAAAGAAATTAAAGATGACACAAACAGATGGAGAGATATACCATGTTCTTGGATTGGAAGAATCAATATTGTGAAAATGACTATACAACATAAAGCAATCTACAGATTCAACACAATCCCTATCAAATTACCAATGGCATTTTTTTACAGAACTAGAACAAAAAATCTTAAAATTTGTATGGAGACAAATAAGACCCTGAATATCCAAAGCAGTCTTGAGGGGAAAAAATGGAGCTGGAGGAACCAGACTCCTTGACTTCAGACTAAACTAAAAAGCTATAGTAATGAAGACAATATGGTACTGGCACAAAAACAGAAATACAGATCAGTGGAAGAGGATAGAAAGCCCACAGATAAACCCACACACCTATGGTCAACTAATCTATGACAAAGGAGGCAGAGATATACAATGGAGAAGACAGTCTCTTCAATAAGTGGTGCTGGGAAAACTGGACAGCTACATGTAAAAGAATGAAATTAGAACACTCCCTAACACCATACACAAAAATAAACTCAAAATGGATTAGAGACCTAAATGTAAGACTGGACACTCTAAAATTCTTAGAGGAAAACATAAGAAGAACACTCTTTGACATAAATCACAGCAAGATCTTTTTAGATCCACCTCCTAGAGTAATGGAAATAAAAATGGAAATAAACAAATAGGATCTAATGAAACTTAAAAGCTTTTGCACAGCAAAGGAACTACAAACAAGACGAAAAGACAACCCTCACAATGGGAGAAAATATTTGCAAATGAATCAATGGACAAAGGATTAATCTCCAAAGTATTTAAACAGCTCATTCAGCTCAATATTAAAAAAAAACAAACAACCCAATCAAAAAATGGGTAGAAGACCTATATAGACATTTCTCTAAAGAAGACATACAGATGGCCAAGAAGCACATGAAAAGCTGCTCAACATCACTAATTATTAGAGAAATGCAAATCAAAACTACAATGAGGTATCACCTCACACCAGTTAGAATGGGCATCATCAGAAAATCTACAAACAACAAATGCTGGAGAGGGTGTGGATAAAAGGGTACTCTCTTGCACTGTTGGTGGGAATGTAAATTGATACAGTAACCATGGAGAACAGTATGGAGTTTCCTTAAAAAACTAAAAATAGAATTACCATATGACCCAGCAATCCCACTACTGGGCATATTCCCAGAGAAAACCATAATTCAAAAAGACACATGCACCCCAATGTTCATTGCAGCACTATTTGCAATAACCAAGTCATGGAAGCAACCTAAATTCCCATGAACAGACAAATGGATAATGAAGCTGTGGTACATATATACAATAGAATATTACTCAGCCATAAAAAGGAATGAAATTGGGTCATTTGTAGAGATGTAGATGGATCTAGAGACTGACATAAAGTGAAGTAAGTCAGAAAGAGAAAAACAAATATTGTATATTAACACATATATGTGGGACCTAGAAAAATGGTACAGATGAACCGGTTTGCAGGGCAGAAATAGAGACACAGATGTATTGAATAAAAGTATGGCCACTAAGGGGGGGGAAGTGGCGTGGGGGTGGTGGTGTGATGAATTGGGAGATTGAGATTTACATATATACACTAATAGGTATAAAATGGATAACTAATAAGAACCTGCTGTATAAAAAAATAAATAAAATAAAATTTAAAAATTCAAAAGAAAAAAAATAGGCAGAAGACTTAAATAGATATTTTTCCAAAGACGACATACAAATGGACAACAGGCAAATGAAAAGTGGCTCAATATCACTAATAATAAAGAAATGAAAATCAAAACCACAGTGAGTTATCACCCACACCTGTCAGAATGGCTATTATCAAGAAGTCTACAATAACACATGCTGGAAAGGATGTGGAGAAAAGGGAACACTTTTACACTTTTGTTGAGAATGTAAGTTGGTATAACCTCTTTGGAAACAGTATGGATGTTACTTTAAAAACAAAAAATATAACTTCCATATGATCCAGCAATTCCATCCCTGAGTATTTATCCAGAAAAAAACAAAAACACTAATTCGAAAAGATACATGCAATCCAATGTTCATAGCAGCATTATTCACAATTGTCAAGGTATGAAAGCAACATAACAGTATTTAAATCAACTATACTTCAATAAAAATAGATAGACAAATAAACCTAAGAAATTAAATTAAAAAATAAAAACACTTCCTAGTCTAGAAAAGAGTCAAAAGGAAATTCTAGAAAAGAAAACCCCATATCAGAAATTAAGAATCCCTTTGATGGAATTATCATGACACTTGATAGAGTTGAGGGAAGAATTAGAGAACTGAAGGTTATTTCGATGGAAATTATCCAAACTGAAAAAAAAGAGGAAAAGAAGTAAAACAACAACAACACAATAGTGTATTTAAGAGCCAATGGACAATATAAATAAGCATACAGGTAATGAATATATTATAGAATATACAACACCACCACAACCAATCAATTTATCCTAATTGACATAGAAATTAAAAAAAAAAAATTACAAGGAGAATAATTATTTCCAAATTATCTGCCACATTCACAAAATAGACCACATTCTGGGCCATGAAATAAATCTCAATAAATTTAAATGTTAAAATCATTTTAAACATGTTCTCTGAACATAAGGGCATTAAGCTATACATTTTAAAAAACACAATAATTTTCCATAAAATACCTAGAAAAATCTACAGTGTTTAGAAATTAAGCAACACAGTTCTAAAAAATCCACGGTTAATGAAGAATTTACTTAGTGAGAAAACATTCTAAATTAGATGGATCAAGAAAAACTACAGAATATGCAAGTCACCAATATTAGGAATGATTGAGGGAATATCATTACAGACTCTACAGAAATTAAATAAATAATAGGGATAATTATGAACAACTGAATGACAATCAATTCAAGAATTTAGGAAAATAATCAGATTTCTTGGAAGATGCAAACTGTCTAAGTTTATTCAAGGAAACATAAATAATCTGCATAGCCCTATATTTATTGAATAAATTGAAATTATAGTAAAAAATTTATTCAGACAAAGTTTCAGACCAAAAAGTCTTCACTGGGAAATTCTACTGAACATTTAAGTAAGAAATAATACAGTTTTACATAATCCCTTCTAAGAATGGAAGAACAAGGACAAGTATCCAACTCATTTCATGAGACCAGCCATACATTTGTTCCCAAAACACAGACCTTACCAAAAAAAAAACAAAAAGCAGAAAACAAAATCTATAGACTATTTTTCCTCATGACACAAAAATCCTTAAATAAATTACAAACATTATATTATAAAATAAACAATCATTATATTATTAAAAATTATAAATAAATTGTAAAATGTATAAAAATGACAGTACATCTTGACCAAGTAAAATTTTATTTACTTATTCCACTGATACAAAGTTGATTCAAATTTGAAAGTCTTTCAATGCATGTCACCATATCAAGACACTACAAATTGAAAATGTTATAAAAATCTCAAAAGATGCAGAAAAAACCTTGATAAAATTTAATGTCAAATTATGTTGAGTGCTAAGCAAACTAGCAATAGATCAGAACTTCCAAAATCTGATAAAAGGTATCTAAGAAAAATATATAGCTAACATCACATTTAATGGTGAAACCTTGAGTCTTTTCTTACTGAATATGTAGTAAAACAAAGGTGTCCAGACTTACCATTTCTACTTAACATTAATAATGGGAGTCATAATCATTTACAGAACCTTTAATTTTCTTGCAATGTAGCAAGAAAAATAAATTTACAACACAATTAATGTAACTATCTTGTTTCATAGATGACATGGTCATCTATGTAGAAAATTCTAAGGAAAATACAAATAAACAGTACTAGAGCTAATAAGCAACTTTATCAATATCACAGGACAATAGGTGAATATGCAAAAATGTAATACATTTTTATATTTAGCAAGGAGTATGTGAAAATTTAAATATGAAAACGATACCATTTAGAATAGCATAAATAGACATAATTAGGTCATTTTGACAAAATATGTGTAAGACCAGTAAATTGAAAATTACAAAATGTTGCTGAGAGACATTGAAGAAGAGTAAAATACATAGAGATCTATACTGTGTTCATATTTCAGAACACAAGATAAGATAGCAATGCTCCTTAAATTGATTTACAGATTCATTGTATTCCCAATCAAATCCCAGGAGGCTTTTTTTTTTTTTTTCTGCAAAAATTGACAACATGATGATAAAAATTATTATGTAATTCACTTCCAGTTTCCTGTTCTGAATGTCAGGAGCATGGAAATCACCACTGTGTCTTAACAACAAATAAAAAAGTTGACCAGACTGAAAGACCAACAACTCTTCATGGATCCTTAAAAGAAAGGAAGACTTGGTGTAAATCATTGTTCCCCAAGATTAGAGATATACAGGCAATTCCTGGGTGTCACAGCTTATGGGAGCAGTGATTTAGGAGTAGAACCACCTAGGAATCAGTGCCAGGGTAGGAAAACCTGAGTTGTAATTGATGAATAGCTGGATGCTCAGTATGGGTAAGTCTAAGAGTTAAAAACTTCAGGGGGACCCAGTCATACAGAGGCTCACAAAATATTGATATTTACATCCAGGACCTTGACCAAGTTCCCACAGTAGTGAGACAGAAAAATCCTCTCACGCTTCCATCAGGAGAAAGGGAAATAGAATTATTTTGAAATACACCAGAGCATTTTGTTCTTCTTAAGAAGGCCTGCCCTCAGGGGAACTAATTAACAAGAGCCTACCCGTTAGAGTGTTATCAGAGCCTAACTGGCCTAGAGGAAGGGAAATACCCAACTCCAGCCCACTCTAGTCATCCTGTCCCACCTATGGGGGAAGAAAAAAAAAAAAAAAATCTAAGAAACACTGGCAAAGTTCTCAGTTCAGAGGCACAGGCCCACTATAAGACTGAGACCTAATCATTGGACTACAGAACATTTTCCTCCCCCACCACTCCACCACCTCACTACAACATTACCAAAGGCCTATTTACAGCTGTTTCTTTTACCTAGTACATCATGTTTGGCTATCAAGAAAAAATTACTAGGCATACCAAAAGGCAAAAAAACACAATTTGAAGAAAAACAACAAGCATCAGAACCAAACATGGCACAGATGTTGAACAAATGGGCAATGTAAACAGAAAGATGGAAATCTTAAGAAAGAAATAAAAATAAATACTGGAGATCAAAAAGACTCTAACAGAAAAGAATACCTTTGTTAAGTTTATAATAGACTGGATATGGCTGAGGAAAGATCTTTGAGCTAGAAAATACATCAATAGAATCTTCAAAAATTAAAAGGTAATAAGAACAAAGACTGAAAAAAAAAAAAAAAAAAACCAGAACTGAGTATTCAAGAACTGTGGGACAACTATAAAAGGTTAACACATGTGCATAATGGGAATACTGGAAGGAGAAGAAAGGAGATAGATAGGAACAGAAGAAATACCTGAAACAATAATGACTAAGAATTTCTACAAATTAATGTAAGACAACACACTACAGATCCAGGAAGTTTAGAGAGCACCAAGCAAAATAAATGTCAAGAAAACTACATCTAGACATATCATTTTCAAACTACAGAAAATCAAAGATAAAGAAAAACATCCTGAAAGGAGCCAGGGAAGGGGTGGTGAAGGAAATACTTATATAGGAGCAAAGATAAGAATTACACCCAGCTTCTCAGAAGCCATGCAAGCAAGAAGAGAGTGGAATGACATTTAAACTGTTGAATTCAGTATCTAAAAAAATTATCTTTCAAAAGTGAAGGAGAAATAAAGACTTTTCAGACAAACAAAAATTGAGGGGATTTATTTCCAGTAGACCTATTTTGCAAGAAATGTTAAAAGAAGTTATTTAGAGAAAAGGCAAACAATATAGTCCAGAAACTCAAATCTACATATGGAAAGAAAGAACATGAACATCAAAAAAAGAGTAAGTAATGGTAAAATAAACTTTTATTTTTCTTATTCTTGATTGTCCTAAGCGATAAGTGTTTCTTCAGAATTATAATACTGAATATCATATTCAATTATATAAGCTTATGTATATATCTTATGTCCATATATATGCTTATGTATCCTTATAGATAAGTAAAATGAATGACAACAATGATGCAAGTGTTGGGAGAGAGGAATTACAATTATTTTATTATCATAAACTAATCACACTATCTGTAAAGTAGTACAATGTTACTTCTGCACAAACTTGGATTAGCTGTAAATTATAACACAAACTAAAATATGACCACATAGAAAAGTGTAAAAAAAGTATAAACAATATGCTGAGAAAGAAGGCAAAATGGAATTACAGTTGAACCTTGAACAATGTGGGAGTTAGGGGCACTGACACCCCAGCAAGTCAAAAAATCTGGCTATAATATTACAGTCAGCCCTCCACGTCCGAGATTCTGCATCAGTGAATTCAACCAATCACAGATCCTGTAGCACTGTAGTACATATTTATGGAAAAAATTCCACGTATAAGTGAACCTGTGTCTTTCAATCATGTGTTGTTCAAGGGTCAATTGTATATAAAATGCTCAAATAAAACCACAATTGGTAGGGAAAGTTGGAAGACAAAATTAGGAGCAAAGAACAAGAGCAACAAATAGAAAACAGTAACAAATATAGTAGATAACTAGTTTACCAATATCAATAGTCACTTTGAATGTCATCAACCCAAATGTATCCATTAAAATAGATAATGGAGATTGTCAGGGTGGACCAAAACATAAGACTCAACTATATGTTTTCTCCAAGAAACTTACTTTAAATATGAAAACACATATAGCTTAAAAGTAAATGGATAGAGGAAAATATACTATGTTAATCAAAAGAAAGCAAGAGTAGTTATATTAATTTCAGACAGAGCAGAATTCAAAGCAAGGAAAGTTATCAGGGATAAAGAAGGGCATTACATAACAATTCTTAATGTGTATGTGCTTAACAACAGAGCATCAAACTATGTTAGCCAAAAACTAATAGAATGGCAAAGAGAAATATCTGAATGCACTATCATAGTTGGATACTTCAAAAATCCTGTATCAGAGATGGACCGATCCAGCAGGCAGAAGATCAATAAGGGCAAAGATGAACTCAACCACACCATTATTTGACTGGATATAGTGGACATTTATGGCTTGTTTCATTCAAAAACAGCAAAACACATCCAAGAATTCATTCTTTTCAATCTCTCATAGAACATTAACTATGATAGACCACATTCTGGGCCATAATGCATACCACAACAAATTTAACAGAATAGAAATCATACAATGGTTGCTCTCAGATGATGATGATATTTAATGATGATGATGATATTACTAGAAGTAAATAACCAAAAGACAAACTGGAAAACCCCCAAATTCATGGAGATTAAACAAGACATGGTTCAAAGAAAAAATATCTCAAGGAAAATTTAAAAAGTATTTTGAGCTTATATGAAAATGAAAACACAACTTATAAAAATTGGTAGCAAGCAGTGAAAGCAGTGCTTAGGAGAAAATTTATAGCATTAATGCATATATTAGAAAAGAAGAAAGGTCTAAAATCAATAATATAAAGTTTACACCTTAGGAAACTAGGAAAGAAGAGAAAATTAAATCCAAAATAAACAAAAGAGAAGAATTAATAAGAAGTAGAGGAGAAATCAATGAAATGGGAGTAGGAAATCAATAGAGAAAAATCAATGAAATCATATGATTCTTTGAAAAGATCAATAAAATCTGTAAGTCTCCAGCCAGGGTAACTAAGAAAAAAGGAGAGAAGACACAAATTACTAATATCAGAAATTAAAAAGAAGGCATTCCTAGACATCTTATAGACACTAAAATGATATTAAGGAATACTGTGTACAACTCTATACCCATAAATTTGATGAACTAGATAAAATGAACTAATTTCCTGAAAGACACAACTGCCTAAACTCATACAAGAAGATATAGACCATCTAAATAGGCCTATATCTATTGAAGAAATTGAATCAATAATTAATAACCTTTGAAAATGGAAGGCACCAGGACCAGGTGCATTCACTAGTGAATTCTACCAAACATTTAAGGAAGAAATTATACCAATTCTCTACAATCTCTGCCAGAGGATAAAAGCAGAAGGAATACTTCCTAACTCATTCTGAGGCCAGCATTATTCTAATACCAAAACCAGACAAAGACATTACAAGAAAAGAAAATTGCAGACCAATATCTCTCATGAACATAGATGCAAAAATCCTCAACAAAAAAATTAGCAAATTGAATCTAACAATGTCTGAAGAGAATTCCATACTGCAACCAAGTGAGCTTTATCCCAGTTATGCAAGGCTTGATCAGCATGTGAAAATCAAATAATGTAATCCATCACATCGACAGTTTAAAACAGAAATCACTTGATCATATCAATAAATGCAGAAAAACATTTAACAAAATCCAACACCCATTCATGATAAAAACTCTCAGTAAACTAGGAATAGAAGGGAACTTTCTCAAGTAGACAAAGACTATCTACAAAAAGTCTACAGCTGAACACCACACTTCATGGTGAGAAACTCAAAGCTTTCCCTCTAAGATCAGGAAGAAGGATAAGACATTCCTTCTCATAACTGCTTCTCACCATCATACTGGTAGTTCTAGCTAATGAAAAAGGCCAAAAATTAATAAATATATAAAAGATGAGAGGCCAGCACAGTGGTGTGGTAACAAAGCAGATCTCTGGGAAGAAAAGAAAGAAAAAATAACCTGATTGTAGTGTTGGCTAATTTCTGTGGTGTAAATACTCCCACCATGGGGAAAATTTCACCATACCACTGAATATGGAGTTAGACGTAGAGTTGGACATATGGAACACAGGGTGAGACTGGATTTTCTGGTCTTATACATACTGGTTCCATCAAGCTGCTGAGTCAACACCCAGCAAAATATTTTATTTAAAAATTTCTTGTGTCTTTCCATTTGCTTGAGTGCAAAGGTGCCCACAACTTGCACTTGACCTTTTTCAATCTTATGAACTTGAGGCAGTAGGCTATGTCCCATAAAGTTCCCAAAGTGCTTGGTTCTCTTGGGTACATAGTGTGTGTCTCCTCCAATCCAACCAGGTCAATGGTGATATGTTGAATCTAAATTCAATGCCCAAAACAGCCATCAGGTCCTGATTTTTTCCAACATTCTTGCTCATGACATTTCATGGAGCTTTATTTTCACTTTTATTCTCACTCTCCTTATTTCAGATAGAATTCCTATAGTGACCAGGCTCTTTTTAATGGCTCTTCCACTACCTACTCATTTAAAATCTCCCAGTATTGTTTTCCCCCCGATCAGATTCTTCTTGGTTCTTGCCTCTTAAACTATACCTGAGCTTATATTGCCATGCAAACCCCTTTTATTTTTTATTAAGATATAATTGATATATAATCAAACCCCTTGTATTTTATCTCTATTTTTGTCGGTATCAACCTTCAGACCACAATTTATGCTTCCAATTATCCACACATTTTTTTACCTACTATTTCTTCTCTGAGCATACCATTCTGTCTGTACCAATATCAGTGTATTATTAAACTGTGACTGGAAACTGACCATGTTGCTATGAAGGCAAAAAGAGTTAGAGATATAAATATAAGCATATATAAAAATGCTCAGTGTATGTATAAACTAAAATGTTAATAGTTTTTTTTTCTCAAAGTTATAAGATTGTGAATGGCTTTTTTTTTTTTTTTTGCATTTTCCACTTTTTCCATAGTGAGTATGTATCACTCTTATAATGAGAAAAAATGTAAATGATGTCCAAAAATTACTTTTTTAAAGGAATATAATGTACTCAGTTTAGTTATTCCTTTTAAATATAACTCAATGAGCTGAAGGAATCATTGGTACACTATCTTTAAGAGGAAGAAAAAATATTTCTTCTTCTATTAAATGAAAGGGCTGATTTAGTCATTAAAACCTGTGTGAAGAAATATCAGAGAATAGCAAAAGTTTTGATTAAAACATGTTGAAGTTGTGGGGAACTATAAAAAGATTTTACAATTAGCAAATATGGAAAGGCAAAAGTGACTCAATGAAGTCTTCAGGCTGCTCTTCTAAAGTAATGATTTTTAAAATCTATTTAGTCATAGACCTCTTCCTTCAAAGAAATCATATCTGGAGATCTAAGATACAAAACAGGCAAAAAGAGAGCTGCCGTTGTTGAAATAAAGATGGGGAGACCCTCAGCAGCAGCCCCTTCTGTGAGACCCCGGGACACAGTCTAAAAATCACTTTTCTGGAGTATAGAAAAGAGCAATAAAATTAGAACTGAGAATATTAATAACAAGCAGGCCCTAGTATATACAAGTATTGTTTAATTCCATGGGTATTAAAATATCCCAAATCCTTGAGCTGAGTCTGTGAACAATGACAGAAAAGAAAGAAAAAAAAATCAAAAGAAAGTATACAGAGCCCAGAAGCTTACCCTGGCTAAAGAGTAGAGATTTATGCTGGCAGCAATTAATGAAAAGACAAACAATGCTGTGTTGCAAGAAAGCAAAAAAGAACACATTTTCATAATCACTACCTCACAGGGAAAAAAAAAACCATTCCGATTTTGAATACACAATTGTATAATACAAATGTGGTGTTCACAAGGCACAAGGAGAGCCACATAAGGTTTACGTCTTTAAAGATCCACTTATTCACTGGAAACAGCATTATGTACATAATACACAATATAAAAATATGCACAGGCAATTGTACCAGAAGATCAAAGTTAAGCATGACATTTCTATAGAATGCTGGATTGAAGAGGAACAAAACCAATTCCAACTAATATAAACCAAGTAGAATGTGCTGCATACAGTTGTAATTGTATCTTGAATGAATAGGATTGACAGGAGGGTTTAGAAAACTTAATTATTCTCCCTTTGACCATTCAAACGCTTCCTGTGGGTTAGGTTATTCCCCTGACTCTGGATGAGATCTAGTGCAAGTTTATTATCTCAGATAATAAAAAGACCTCCAGATTCAATGATTGGTATATTCAGTCCTGTATGACAAAAATAAATAAACTCCAACTTTCATTTAAAGGTAAATCTCCAGTTTAGGTTCAATACCCTGTATCTCCACTCTTTGTTTTTGAAAGAAAAGGAAAGTTAATTAAGGAAAAGGAAGGGAGAGGAAGACAGAGAAGGGAAGGGAAGGAATGTCTCCCACCTTCATTGAAAAGATAAAGCTCCCTGCTGACTTGAACCTGCTTCAGGCTGGCAGGCTGAAAGTTGAGGGTCCTTAGTAACATTTCTCTTTCCTGGTAGCCAGTTCCCCACCCCTGCTCTTCAGGCTGCCTCTGACTTCCCCAAGGCTGAAGAGGAGGAGGGAAGGGATGGATAGAGGTAAGGGAAAGAAAAAGTCACACTTAACCAGTATCAATCTAATCTGATCTCCATTTCCTATGACCTGATCATATGTTTAAAGCAGACTCTTTTCTCTTAGCATCTGTCCTTTCTGGGTCGCACTAACTGCAGCTGCCATGGGAAGGGGCTACCCTGTCTTTGGCTTGCTGCTTAAAATCACCCATCAGGGTCTGCATCTGTCACCTCATCTGACCAGGACACTATTTCTACATCTGACTGATAAGGATAGAGTAAAGGGACAAAGTAGGTAATTAAATAGTTAATCCCACTAGGGGATTGTAAGTAAAGGAAAAAGTATGGGAGACCCCTGTAAGTTAATGATCATTCAAGAAAGCAGGTTTGCTTAACCACAAAATCAAGCAGGCTTTGCTGAGCAACAAAACCATGCAACAGAAGCATACCCCAAAACAATAAAACAATGGTGGCATGAGACCCACATCCTGCCCAGTGAGCTCAGTAAGTTAATGACCCCTAGGATATACTCTTTGCACACATAAAAAAACCAATAATTTATGGAAAAGTGACATTTCAAAATGAAAGACCCGCATTGTACTGAGACTCAAAATAATTTTTCCATAGGGCCATGACAGGCCTGGCTGGACCATGTAGGGACAAGAAATATTACCTGTCTAACCTGGAGGAGGAGGAGCTGATGATGAAAACTTGACATCTACTCAAGAATTTGGAAGATGGTGGTCTTTTCCCCCTCCCCACTTTTCCTTTGATTATAAAACTGTAGCCCACTAAGTTCTCAGGGCACAGCACCCTCTTACCTGCCCGTTTGTAAGCCTCACAAGCATTCTATTCTAATAAATCACTTTTTTTTTTTACTTACAATTATCTTTGTTTATTTAAATTTTGCATTCACCAAAGTTTGTTTGTTCTCTTTCTTTGATTTTTTTTTGATACAATTTCCTTTGTTTCAATTTTTCTTTTTGTTTTAAAATTATGTTTCTTTTCCCAACGATTGCAATTTCATTAAAATGTGTCTAGCTGTGACTATATTTTCAATGCTATCCAAGACTCATCTCTGTATTAGAATCTGGGAAATTATCCACCATTTATGTCTTTAAATATTACCTCTTGCCCATTCTCTGTTCTTGCTTTCCATATAAATGAGAGAGTGTCCAGGATGAAAGCCACAGTCTTTTTTTTATCTTTTTTTAAATCTGATTTCAGAAAAGGCATTCCATCATTTCTATGGTATTCTACTTTGTAAAAGTTAGTCCAATAAGTCTAGCCCACACACAGGGATACGAATCCAGGACACAGATATCATTGGGGATCATTGTAGAGACTGCCTATCACAATAATTAAAGTAATAAATCACTTCTTAGCTATCACTTTGCTTCTCACAGAATTCTTTCTGCACTGAGACATAAAGAACCAGAGCTCCTAGGAGTCCCCTGAAACGCCACCTAGCGGTTTCAGACCTTGAACCCACCATCAGTGCTAGCAAATTAATCCCCATAGAGCCTGTTCCCTGCTGCCCTGGCTCCTCCTGCCACTCTTACCTCTAGTTCCATTTGGTTATGGGCATAATTCAGACATTTGTCTACTGTGCTTCCCAAAATCCAAGGGACAGGGGGTTAACTCTCACCTGAGGTTAACTCTCAGGTTAACTGTCCTTCTTGGGGCTCCTCTCCCTAAGGGCTTGGGGTCATTAGCAAGCAAATTCTGCTCGTCCCCACAGGAGTGGGAGGTAGGTGGGTCCTGTCACAGCACTGAAACAGCTTATCTAAAGAAATCCCCTCCCTAATCCTCAGGCCACTTCAACTTCAATCCTTTAATACCTCAAGTATTTTTTTTTTTGTAAATTTTATATTTATTATAACAAAAATGACATGTTCATTTGTGCATTCTGCTTTAATGTAACTCTTGGTATGTAAATGATTTAACTGAATTCTAACAATCATGCTAATTGTGGCAGCAGTAAGGAACACAATTAAAAGTGTCTGCAAAAGAGGCTGGGTGGTCACAGTAGAGGAAGAAAAAGGGTCAGAGGCCCCTCAGGTGCAGGTTCGTTTCCAGTGGCCTAAGGTCCACCTTTTTGAAAAGCAATGCTCTTAGCAATGCTCAGGCTCATCATTCAATGAACTAAAAAGTTGGGGGATGAGGGGGGTGTGGACGGGAAGGTGTGTCAGAGGGGAAGGGAAGGGAAGTCAGTTGTTTGCATATCTATAAAACCAGTCTTCAATGGCTCTTTTGCAATCCCACCACGTTATTTGGAAAGTGGGAGTACTTATGACCTATGGATTTGTATTTGCCCTTGGAGCGTGAACCAAAACTAGGACAAAAATAGTGCCATTTTAACATCCTACAATATTAACTAATGGAGCAAAGATGATTTTCATCCTGTGCACATGAAATACAACTGCCACAGTGGTGCCAGAAAACCATATCTGAAATGAAAACATGATTATAATGATAGAGAAACATATAAGTTGGACTAGTCTCTTCACAATATATAGGAATTGCTATATTTATATATATGATCCTGGTAAAACAATAAATCATCTTTTATCAGTACTCTTAATTTTAATTAATAAACTAATAAAATAAAGTTTGAAGGACAAAAATTAAATTAATTAAGCAATTGTCTCCCTGAAGTCAAATTTTATTATTCACCAACACACCTCACATGCACACACACACACAAACTCAAACACATGTTGTGCTGATTAAACTGATGGCTGTTTTCTGTGATTTGGAAATGGTTATGAACATATAAAGATTCTCAGTGTTTCTTATGGTTTGCATAATGACTCTGATACTTAGGATACCACAGTAAAACAAATCCAAGCACAATATATGTAGAGAAACAAAAGTAAAGTGGATAATTGAAACAATTATCTTGAGATTTCATGCCTAATTTGCTGAAATAATCCCTGAAATATCCAGATAATAACAATTACAGGCTATTAGTATAAAAGCTTCTGGAGAGAGGAGTCATCTCAAACCAATACCCCACTATCTGGCAATGAAATGTTGTTTTTTGAGGAAACAAGGCTTTTTAAATTTTCTGTTTAACATATGGTTACAGAAGGCAGGTCTCTTCCTCCAGGAAAAATCACTAATGAGCATATGCTAAAAAAGCTCAAATCTGGTGGCAGGATCTGAAGATGCAGGGCAATCTTACCCGGCTTTACCACTTGATAATAGGAAAAAACAATTAAAATTTTCTGAAAATTTTCCTTCCAGGTATTAATTCCTCTATTGTTTATTTCTCCTTCTCTACCTCCTTTGCTTTGTATTCTAGTGAGTTGGTAAGTATGCAGGGATGTCAGAACACATTTTTAAATAAACTTAAAAAATTTTAGAATAGTTTTAGATTCTCAGACAAGTTGGAAAACTATTTCCCTTACCTCCTCACCCAGCTTGCTCTATTATAACAGCTTACGCTACCAGGGTACATTTGAAACAACTAACACTGGCTCATTACTATTAATTCAACTTAGATTTCACAAATCTTTTTCTGTCCCAGGATCTAGGGCACCACATTACATTTAGCAGTCACATCTCTCTACTTGCCTCTGGTCTATGACAGTTTTTCAAGTTTTCCTTGCTTTTCATGACCTTGAGAGGTTTTTGAATACCAGGAAGTTATTATATATAAAAGCTCTCAATTTCTGTTTGTGTGATGTTTTTCTCCTGGTAAGGCTAGGGTTAGAGGTTTTTAGGAAGAATATCATAGAAGTGAAGTGTTCTTCTCACAGCATAGTAAGAGTACAGGTTATCAACATGACTTATCCCTGACAAAGGTCACCTTGACCACGCGGCCAAGGTAATGTTTGCCAGGTTTCCCCACTGTAAATTTAATTTCCTCTTTTCATACTCTTTTCTTTAAAAGTAGTCATTTGGTGCAGTCAACACTCAATGATGAGGAAACTAGTCAAAACACATTTTAAAGTGCATAATTGTCTTTAATTACAAAGTAATTTTGAGTCTGATTCTTCCACTGGACACAAAATCTATAAGTTTAGCTGCATCATATTTTGAGAGGAAAACAGCAATTCCATGTAGATTTTCATATTGTTCCATGTAGACTTTCAATTCAAATATTTTTGCCTTCTCAGGGGTTAATGCAGTATACATGTGTTTGTGTATCTACATGCACAAGAAATTAATGTAAGTATTTCAAATATAAATTTTTTAGCACTTAAAGGAAACAGTGCACTTATAAATGCACAGTACCGAATATCTGACAGTAATTTGGCAGTATACCAATTATCTTAAGACCTGAGTATACTCATAAATAATTTATCCCAATATTTATAATAAACATTTATTTTTTATTGTTTTGAGTGCCATTCATTAATATCCATTCTTTGTCAAATAAAACAATGGAAAATAAAGCAAATATAAAGAAAATTTAAATTGCCCAAGATGTAAATGCATAAAATTGTAAACGCCTTGCATCAACTATATGTACTTATAAATCTTTCTATTCAAAATGCCTTTCAGAGTGAGTACACTTTTCCTTTATAGTTGTAAATTTCAGTGTATTGTCCAAATCTTAGGTCAACTTGTCATAAATAATTGGAGAGATTTTCTCAAACTTACTGAACATTCACTTATGCAATCAACAAATATTTATTGATCTATCGAATACTAACTACATGACAGTCACTCTTCTAGGTATTTGAGTTTTAGGAAAAGTCGCCTGCCCTTTCAAGGTCATATTGGAGCATATTAACAGGTACGCCCAAGATTATTTAATTATCAAGCAAACATGTCCTTGTTGATATATGCACTTCCTTAAGGAGGCTCATCTTTTCATTCACTCAGCATGTCCTATGTGCATCCCTTTAAAACATTTTGCAAAATAAAATTTAAAAAAATTTTAAGACCTTTCTAGGGACTCACATTTAATAGGCAGTTGGGGTTATTACTAATATTTAAGATTTAATGTTTTGTCCCTGTCACCTATAGTCAACAAAAAGAAACTCATGCAGCATTTTTTGTAAACCCCTTTTCTAGTTATAATTATGTTATTTCCTCCATATTATTAAATATTTTCAACATTATTTAAATGGCATCTGTCATTTGCCATTTATGTTTCTCCAATTTTCCTTTATAGTCAAAAATTCCATATGTATTCATCCTTTTAATCAAATATTTGATAACTTCCATGATTTCTTAGGAAAAATTCCTAGAAAATAAATGTTGGGGTCAAAGAACATGAATTTTTTAAGACTTTTAATATATTTTACCAACATTCCCTCTGAGTAGATTATTGATTTTGATTTTATTGCTTACTAAAATTCACCTCTTTCATTTCTTGTATCTTATTTATCCAAATCATTAGTTGGATCCTGGACTGGCATAGTTCATTTTACAGTTTATAGCAGGGTTTATTTAGGCAGTTCTCCACCTACACTATAGGTAATAATTGCTCACTTCTTATTTTATTGATTCTTAATATAAAACTGTCTGAATCAGTTAGATCTGGCAGCTTACATGCTTTCATTATGGAAAACATCCATGCTTTTTAGTATTTCTCACTGCCTTCTTTATATATTTTTCTCTTTTTTTCCTAGAATAGCTTTAAACTACTATTTCAGGCTGCACAGTAGGCCCTGTGATTCAGAGATTCAGCATTTCTGCTTTCAACAATTGGACAATGACCACCGAAGTCTAGGTCACATAATTATTGAAATTTTGCCAAACAGAAATTTGAATGGTGGCAATGTGAGTCATTTAGTTAATGCATCTGCATCTCTCTGCACGTCTTATTTACTGGCATTTCTGTTATCTCTAGGGAAAGCACTAATTCTTATTTACTGTGAGAAAAAAAGCCTGAAAAAAAATTCACCTTATAAAGTTGGAGCAGAAATATTAGACAAAACAATGGGTTTTTAAAAGGCTGTGGATATCATTGAGAAAATAGAGAGTCTTGGTTAAATAAAGCAGTGACTTTATTAAGATCCACAACCAAGTTGTGGATCTTATCTAAGCTATTTTTACTTTCATCTCATGTTGAGTAGAGAAACCAGAGCAGTACGTGCCACTTCTCAGCAAGGGCCTTGACAGTATGTTGCATCAACTTAGAGGTAATACCCGAGAGACTTTAAATACCACTAACTTGTGTTTTGAGGGTATTCACAGCAAACACATACCTCTTGAAGAAAATACAATCCAGGTTAAACCCAGGAACCTGCACAAACATTTCCGCAAAGGTTCTGAACAAAATAGTACTGTGAATAAAAACTGATATTGAGAATTTTAAGAAGAATTTAATTGGAGAAGCAGCTTTTGCCAAATATGTACCTGCTAAGGCTTAGCCTCCCAAGCCAAAAAACTTCACAGAAGGGAAGGTGCAGAGACCAGAAAGAGTCAGTGAGGACAAGCCTGTTTGTACTGGAAGAAAATGCCTTCCTGACTAGGCAAGCATTTAATCCATGCACTGCTCAGCTGTAATCATCATTCATCACCATTGATTCACTTTGCTGACTCAAGAGAAGTTCAGAGTTAGGTTACTACAGTAATAATGTAATGTAATGTGGAGTTTATTTTAATGGCAGAATTAATTTTAACACCTTTATAAATTACTTTATTTCTGTATTTATAGAACCGTTAAAGTTTTGAAGGGGTCAGTCATTTTTTTAGTTATACTTTACTGAATTTATAAAAAAAAATTATATGTTATGTTGGTATTGGTGAATTAACAGATTTCAAAAGCTCTAAGGGTGTAGCACTCAAGAATATACTCTTTTCTGAAACATAAATTATGAGTTCCTCTACCCTCTGCAGCATCTGCAAGTTTATTCTCACACTTAAGTGAATAATTCTTCCCAACACTTGCTTTCTCATGGGAACCAACAAATTCTCGAAAAATCTAAACATCTTTAAAAGGTAAAATGCCGATTAACCAAAGGTAAAACTAGTCTTTTTTGTAACTGCCTCCATTATTTTTCTTTTTCATCCATCATGCCCTCTTGCTTTAAGCAGGGGCTGTGAGCAGCCAAAGAAGATATGAATTACAGAAGCAAAGTTAGAAAAAACAGCCTAAATAGCTCTTCTCTCCACTGTGTAACGTGTAAGAACTATATGTAAAAGCATAAAAGGTAAACTTGCTTATCAAAGAAGGTATTGGAAAAGAGGCATGCTGCATGATAATTATATGTTAAGATCTTAAGATTTCATATGATGATATCTTAAACTCATCTTGGAAATTAATTGAGATATTTTCTTAAGAATAATTACTTCTAAGACTATGGACTCTAGAAAAATCATAAAGATGCTGTCAAACATATTTCAGTAAGCAGCAAATGAACCTCACTTGCAACCATAAATCATTAATCTTTAATCACCAGCCAATTTCTCAGTAAGCTCATTGGCATAGAAACTGTAAGATACTCAAAGGATAGTTCTCGCCAATCTGGCATGCATGGTTGGCTTGTGCGTTTAATTACTGTTTATGCATTGGCAGGATCCAGGCTTTTGTATGCAATAAATAGAATGCAGTCATAGTGTCCAGATGGTTTTAGATGCAAGGCCCAGGGAGCATGTTTGGAGATTACAGGACTGATTTACTTTCTGTTTGCACCAGTTCAGTTGTAAAAATCATGCTAACAGTATGCATATCAAAAATTCTGCATTATGGAAATAAATGCAGTGCTATATTTGTTACTTTGAAAGACATTTAAATTTGACTTTACCTTATCATCAGAAAATTTAAAGAAGTTCTGAAGCAAAATTAATGTCTTTGTTTAATATTATGTTCTTTTATTTTTGAAGGAGATAGAAAGAGAACACCTACTTAGAGTCTAATCACTACCCCATAAAATGGGTTTTTTAAATAAATGAATATATGAAAAGATGTTTTCTAATAACACCTCAAAACAATCCTTTCACAAATTAAAAAATTCTCATTAGTCATGGTAGTATTCTTAATAATAAGTTGTAGGAGTGATAAAAGTGTATCCACTGACTCATTTTCTCCCACTCTTTTGACTTAATTCCACGTTATAATATTTTTAATGACAAGATCTGAAATAAAAGTGAATTAAATATTATCTATTGATAATTATTTTATTTTCCTCATATGAATTATTTTTGTTTTTGGAAAATTCAGATACAGGTTGTTAAATGCAAGTTTTGCTGAAATAGTAGAACATTTTCAACATATGGATAATCCAAAATCCTTCAGTGTCATTGTAACTGGTTTGAATCATGAGCTTTGCCGCCACTCTTTATGAAAAGGAGGAGGAAAATAAAATGTTTTTAAAAGTTTAATACTATTTTAAATGACTGGTTTGAGGACTAAAATTAGAATAAGCTGAAAAAAAAAAAAAGAGGATATTCTGTACTCAATTTCAAAATCTATAAGAACATTTCTATTCAGGAGTCTGTAATTGAACATTTACAGCTGTTTGCTGAAAAAATATCTATAAGAAAGAAAATTGTTCTAAAACTGGCCTTTGACAGAATTTGTGAATGGGTAGAATCTATTATCCCTCTGGGAAGTAATTAGAATTCCTATTAAAATGTCTTAGTAGAGACACCAATTATTTCAGAGTCATTCTGAAAAACATGTCTATTTGTAAGTCATTCTTGGGAAGGAGCCTAACCAGACTTACAAAGAGATTGTGGTTTTTAAGGAGAATACAGTTTAATAATGATCATCTAGCTATTCCATTTTCCCTATAAAATGTCTTTAGCTTATGATTTGACAGGTTTGAAATACAATTTATCAGTGTTCTTAAAGGTTTGTCTGAGAAAATGTATTAACACCTACCAGGAGGTGCTGATGGGGGACCTCAACACCAAAGGGGTTAGGAGGAACCCCCTGAGCGACCAGGTAGGACATGGGGGGGATTGAGGGGGCAGAAGAAATGGAGGCCAGATGGGACCAGTGCCCCTGAGGGGTGGCTGGGGGAGAGGATGGGTTCCCATGCCAGGAAGGACCATGGGGGGTTTGGAGGATGGGGGAGAGGTGGTTAGTGTTTCCCCTGACCACTCGGGCGCTGGGAAGCCTGCTGGGGTCTGGGGCCTGATCATCTGCACTCTGAAGCCAGAGGCACTCTGGGGCCCCTCTTGCAGCACTTAGCCTAAGCCCTGCCCCACACCGCCCCCCAGGGCCTTTTCCGGCCACGTGTGTTCTAGACCTAGACCCCGCCCCCACCTAAGACCCGCCCCACCTAAGCACCTCCTCCACCTAAGCACAATCTCCCCCCCCCACAACCAAGGCCTTTTCTGGCCATTTTTTTTTTTATTTTTTGCTATTGGGGTTCTGTTTTACCTTCTGCTTGTTGTTTCATTTATATTTTTATTTTTCTAACATATCTGTTAGTTTTCTAATATTTTATTTTTTGCTCTTTATTATTATTCGCTTTTTTTTTTTTTGCCATATGTAAAAATTCTTGGGAAGGTAAAATTTTCAAAGACTGAACCAGGAAGAATTAGAAAGTATAAGCAGACCTATCACAAGTAATGAAATTGAAACTGTAATTTAAAATCTTCCAACAAACAAATGTCCAGGACCAGATGGCTTCACAGGCAGCTTCAAACAAACATTTAGAGAAGAGCTAACACTTATCCTTCTCAAATGCTTCCAAAAAATTGCAAAGGAAGGAACACCCTCAAATTCATTCTACAAGGCCACCATCACCCTGATACCAAAACCAGATAAAGAAATCACAAAAAAAGAAAATTACAGACCAATATCACTGTTAAACATAGATGCAAAAGTCCTCAACAAAATACTAGCAAACAGACTCCAACAACATAGTAAAAGGATTGCACACCATGATCAAGTGGGATTTGTCCTAGGACAGCAAGGATTCTTCAATATATGCAAATCAAACAATGTGATACACCATATTAAAAATTAAGGAATAAAAATGATATGATCGTTTCAATAGATGCAGAGAAAGCTTTTGACAAAATTCAACACCCATTTATGATAAAAACTCTCCAGAAAATGGGCATAGAGGGAAGCTACCTCAACATAATAAAGGCTATATATGACAAACCCACAGAAACATCATTCTCAATGGTGAAAAACTGAAAGCATTTCCACCAAGATCAGGAAGAAGACAAGGATGTCCACTCTCACCACTCTTATTCAACATAGTTTTGGAAGTCCTAGGCACAACAATCAGAGAAGAAAAAGAAATAAAAAGAATACAAATTGGAAAAGAAAAAGTAAAATTGTTACTGTTTGCAGATGACATGATACTATACATAAAAAATCCTAAAGATGCCACCAGAAAACTACCAGAGCTCATCAATGAATTTGGCAAAGTTACAGGATAAACAATTAATGCACAGAAATCTCTTGCATTGCTATACACTAACAATGAAAGATCAGAAAGAGAAATTAAGGAAACAATCAATTTACCATTGCAACAAAAAGAATACAGTACATAGGAATAAACCTACCTAAGGAAGCAAAAGACCCATAATCAGAAAACTATTAAACACTGATGAAAGAAATCAAAGATGACACAAAGAGATGGAGAAATATACCATGTTATTGGATTGGAAGAATCAATATTGTGAAAATGACTATACTACCCAAAGCAATCTATAGATTCAATGCAATTTCTATCCAATTACCAGCAGCATTCTTCACAGAATTAGAACAAAAATTTTACAATTTGTATGGAAACACAAAAGACCACGAATAACCAAAGCACTCTTGAGAAAGAAAAATGGAGCTGGAGGAATCAGGCTTCCTGACTTCAAACTATACTGCAAAGCTACAGTAATCAATACATTATGGTACTGGCACCAAAACAGAAATACAGATCAGTGGTATAGGATAGAAAGCCCAGAGTTAAACCCACACACCTGTGGTCACCTAATTTATGACAAAATAGGCAAGAATATACAATGAAGAAGTCAGCCTCTTCAATAAGTGGTGCTGGGAAAACTCGACAGCTACATGTAAAAAAATGAAATTAGAACACTACATAACACCATACACAAAAATAAACTCCAAATGGATTAAAGGTCTAAATGTAATACTGGACACTATAAAACTCTTAGAGGAAAACATAGGAAGAACACTCTGACATAAATCACAGCAAGATCTTTTTTGACACTCCTCCTAGAGCAATGGAAATAAAAACAAAAATAAAAAAATGAGACCTAATTAAACTTAAAAGCTTTTGCACAGAAAAGGAAACCATAGACAAGACAAAAAGGTAACCCTCTGAATGGGAGAAGATATTTGCAAACAAAGCAATGGACAAAGGATTAACCTCCAAAATATACAAACAGCTCATGCAGCTCATATTAAAACAACCAACAATCCAATCTAAAAATGGGCAGAAGACATAAATAGACATTTTTCCATGAGTACATTCAGATGGCCAAGGGACATAAGAAAGGATGTTCAACATCACTAATCCTTAGAGAAATGCAAATCAAAATTACAGTGAGATATCACCTCATACTGGTCAGAATGGCCATGATAAAAAAATCTACAAACACTAAATGCTGGAGAGGGTGTGAAGAAAAGGGAACCCTCCTGTACTGTTGGTGGGAATGTAAATTGATACAGCCACTCTGGAGAACAGTATGTATGTTCCTTAAGAAACTAAAAATAGAACTACAGTATGACCCAGCAATCCCACTACTGGGCATATAACCTGAGAAAACCATAATTCAAAAGGACACATGTTCCCCAACACGGAAACAACCTAAACGTCCAACAACAGATGAAAGGATAAAGAAGATGTGGCACATATATACAATGGAATATTACTCAGCTATAAAAAGGAATGAAATTGGGTCATTTTTAGAGATGTGGATGGACCCAGAGTCTGTCATACAGAGTGAAGTAAGTCAGAAAGAGAAAAACAAATATCATATATTAATGCATATATGTGGAATATAGAAAAATGGCACAGAGGAACCTATTTGCAGGGCAGGAATAGAGACACAGACATAGATAACAGACATGTGGACACAGGGAGGGAAAGGGAGTGTGGGTTGAATTGGGAGATTAGGATTGATATATATACACTACTATGTGTAAAATAGATAGCTAGTGGGAACCTGCTATAAAGCACAGGAAACTCAGCTCAGTGCTCTGTAATATACTGGATGGGTGGGATGGGGGGGTGGGAGGGAGGTCAAAGAGGGAGTAGATATATATATATACCTATAGCTGATTCATTTCATCATACAGCAGAAACTTACACAACATTGTAAAGCAATTATACTCCAATTAAAAACAAAACAAAACAAAATCAAAGCAAAAACAAAGAAAACAACAACAAAAAATAATCGATCAGTATATCTAACTTAAGGACCAAACAACTAACAGAGAAGTAATATGTTTGCATAAGAAATAACAAAAACAAAACAGTAAACAGACTCACACACCTACGGCCACTTGATTTATGGCAAGGTAAGCCTGAAGTATATTGGGTAAAAGATGTTCTCTTCACTAACCCTTGAATCAATTGTATATCCACAAGGAAAATAATTAATCTTGATCCCTACCCCACACCATACATAAAAATCAATTCCTATGACTAACAAATCCACTCCTTGGCATGTACCCAGCATAAATGTGTTAATATAAGTACAAAAATCATGAAAAGAATGTTCATAGAGGTATTCTTTGCCATGGCCCCAAACCATAAACAACTCCAACTTCTATTGGCATAAAATAACAGTAATTTGTTCCTGGCAAACTTTTGGAACACAATTTGTGCATCAAAAATGTTAAGTATTTTTTAAAGTTTTGGCCATATTATTCTTCTGAAGTTTTTGAAGTTAATGAATTATATCAAGCTGGCACATTCTCTGGATACCTTGAGTACTATTCATAGATATTTGCTGAATGAGACAAGCATAAACATAGGCTGGAAAGAGTACAACAGATCAGATATTTCTATCTATATCTGGGTGCCTGGTTAGAAAGAACTTTTGTAAAGATGCCAATTAAAAGTTGCCAGATGCTTCTTTATCTACCTGGATTTTTGGATATTATATATATTATTATTTTATTATATATATTATTATCTTATATTATATGTAATCTCCAGAAATATGTAAAATATTACATATTTTAGACAATATGCATTTATATAGTATGCAATATAAAATATATATTATATATATTTTATATATCATATATTTTATATTATATTCAAGTTATGCTCAAAGGTGACTATAGAGAGAGAGAGAGAGAGAGAGAGAGTCAACTTTGAGCATATCTTCTATGTACTGTGAAGAATTGGTTCTAGGATTAAATGGTTTAAAAACTTAAAAAACTTCAAACTTAAAGAAATAGTTATTCTTAAAGTTGAGAAATTGAAAAAATACAAAATTACACTTGAGTGTAATATAAACTCATTCCTGTAAAATAAACTGATTCCCAGATGCCATACACATCTTAATTTGTTTTTCCTCTGGCTGTAATGGCTTCAACTTGTAGTGCCACCACCATCCTCTCTACTTAGCTAAGTTTGTTCATCAGTTAGTCTGCATTAGCATTTCAAATAGATCTAGAAACCATGCAATGTGGATTCAAACATATATATATATATGATATAAAGTTTCCTATCCTCAAGATGCCTTCAGTCTATAGTATCAAATCCATTTGTAATTAATAATTTGAGTACAGAGAATTCATTTTTATTCTGGTATAGCAGAGGAAAGATGGCATCCCTACTTCCCTTCTCAGAAATAACTTAACAATTGACTAGAAGAGCAAGGACCAAATATCATCTTCTGTGAAATTAAGATTTATCTATATTCCTGGACTACAATAGCAATCGAGGTCAAAAAGTAATATTATAAGACTTTGAGAGAGGATGTCCATCAGACATTGCTAGTAGAGAATCCTACTCTGAGGAAAGTGGCACACGCCTAAAAACAAATAACTCCTTGTTTAGAACAATGAACATCATTACAGGTACCTGCTGTAAGAACTTCCCTGAACCAACAGACAAGTCAAATTTGCAGAAAGAGGTTTGTAGAGGAGGTGTGGTGAAGAAGACAATGCTGTCAGCACATCTATGGCTTCCAAGCTCTGTTCGTTGTTGCATGGAGAGGTATGACACCTAAAAGATCCACCCCGCCTTCACACACACACACACACACACACAAATATGTGTCACAGAGGATTTGTACTAGCCAGAAATTAAGCTTACTCCCTTCTCAACATAAACATCTTGGTTTAAGAAGAATATACCTCATAGAAAGGTAAGTAATAATCACAAAGAAACCAAAGGGAGTATAAGATGCTCCATGACAAAAGGAAAAAGGGAACAGGAAAGGCCAATGGCAAGTACAAAACATTGGCCAGAAAAATCTCTTCACACTGTAAATGAAACGAAATGCTCATGAATGAAATGAAATGCTCATGTATATGAAATAACAAAAAATTTCATGTATAAAAGACCAAAGCACAGATATAAAAATTCAGGGTCAATATGGCAAGTCAACAGGAATAATTAAACCATGAGCTGGTAGAACTCAGGAGAAATCGAATTTTAAAAATTAAGTGAGTGGATATGTCAAATGCTATAAACTATTTGATGTTGGCTAGGATGACAGGATAAGTCTTCAAAGAAGAGAAAAAAATTAATATAGTTATTAAAGGATGAACAGAATCGAGGTCAATCTGGAGACAAAAATAAGTCTAGTCATATATAACATGTACAAAGGCATAAGTGTATTTTCAGGGAACTAAAAATTGTTATCCACATCTGAATATGGGATATGAGAGAGAGAAAAGTGGTGAATGGGACTGGAATTGTAGATAAATACTGGATTTTGAAGAGTATTTTTTTGCCATGTTAATAAATGTAACTTCATGTTATTAGTGAAGAGGATCTGCTAGTGCTTTATATCAGAGATTTCACATGATCATTTGTATTTTAGAAAGATTATTATATCAACAGTAAGGGAGGAGGATAGATTGGACTGAAAATAGGGAGTAGACAAAGCTATGAGTATAATGGCCATTCCTTTCAATAATCTAGATAAAATATAATGTCATAATTGTATATATTGACTATAGGGGTAGAAAATAATGGGAAAAAGGAAATATTTAATAGATAAATATCCACAAAACTCCTTGGTCAATTGAAAACAGTATGAAAGGAAAAGGACTTAAGAATGACGCTAAGTTTCTGCAATGCTTGACTGGTTGTATGGGATCATAGCGATAACTATAGACATCCTGCAGGATATACAGGTTTGGTGGAGGGAAGAAAGAGGAAGAGATAATGAGTTACTCATAAGGGAGTATATTGTAATAAATCGAATAATCCAAATTACTAAACTCTAATAAAAGATGATAAGGTATCAAAGCTGACTACCATAATGATATTGGCAAATTTTGGCTGTTGTTAAAATAAGAAAACAATCCATATGTTTTCACATCAGATTTCATAAAGAATTTTCATCCAGCATGGTTTTAAATGTCTTAAAATATTAAAAATCATCATGAATTGTGTGTCTCTCCGTAGCACTAAGTCCTTGAAGGAGAATTTGCACAGAAATTAGGTAATTTTGTAAAGTAAATCTTTAAGGAAATCAACCTAAATTACAGAAATCATGTTATAGACTTGGTTAGGAAACATGAGTACTCTCTACTTAAGAACAACATTACCTTACTTTTTTTTTCTAAAGTAATGTGTTCTTTGTAACTTTATAATATCAACAATCCTAGATAATAACAACTGTTATTCTATTTATTTCAATCTTTTCATTTAACTTTTACTTTCATGTTGATTAATACGATGAATATAATCTAGATTTTCTGTTGTGCTATATAAATTTAAGGATACCTCTTTTCTTGGTGAGTATAGTTGCTTTACAATATTATATTAGTTTCAGGTGTACAACATATGGACTCAATATTTTTGTAGATTATACTCCATTTGAAGTTATTACAAAATAAGGGATATATTTCCCTGTGTTTAAAATATATGCCCATTGCTTATGTATTTTATACATAATAGTTTGTATCTCTTAATCCCAGACTACTATCTTGCCCCTCCCATTTCCCTATCCCCACTGGTATCCACTAGTTTGTTTTTTATGTCTGTGAATCTGTTTCTGTTTTATTGTATACATTTGTGTGTTTTATTGTTCAGATTCCACATACAAGTGACAACATACAGTATTTGTCTTTCTCTGACTTTTTCACCAAGCATAATATTCATTAGATCCATCCACTTTGTTGCAAATGGCAGAATTTCATTCTTTTTTATGACTGAGTAATATTCCTGTGTGTGTGTGTGTGTGTGTGTGTGTGTGTGTGTGCATGTATGCACATTTTCTTTATCTCTTCATCTGTTGATGGACACATGGATTGCTTCCACATCATGGCTATTGTATAATAATAATGCTGTTATGAACATTGGGGTGCAAGTATCTTTTTGAATTAGTGTTTTATTTTTTTTTTTTCAGATGTATACCCAGGAATGGAATTGCTGGATCATATGGTAGTTTTATTTTAGATTCTTTAGGAACCTCCATACTGTTTTCCACAGCTGCTGCACCAACTTACATTCCCACCAACACTGAACAAGGGTTTCCTTTTCTCCACATCCTCACCAGCATTTGTTATTTGGAGACTTTTTCATGATACCCAATCTGGCAGGTGTGAGGTGATATCTCATTGCGGTTTTGATTTGCATTTCCCTGATGATTAGTGATGTTGAACAACTTTTCATGTGCCTGTTGGCCAACTGCATGTCCTCCTTGGAAAAATGTCTATTCAGGTCTTTGGCCCATTTTTGAATTGGGTTATTTTTTTGATATTGAGTTGTTTGAGTTATTTATATATTTTGGATCTTAACTCTTTTTGGTCATATCATTTGCAAATATTTTCTCCCATTTGGTAGACTATCTTTAAATTTTGTTAATAATTTCCTTTGCTGTGTAAAAGCTTTTAAGTATAATTCTCATTTTTTAAATTTTTGCTTTTATTTTTTTTTGCCTTAGGAGACAGATCCAAGAGAATATTGCTATGAGTTCTGTCAAAGAGTGTTCTGTCTATGTTATCTTCTAGGCGTTTTATGATTTTCAGGTCTTTCATTTAAGTCTTTAATCCATTTTGAGTTTATTTTTGCATATGGTATGAGGAAATGTTCTAATCTCATTCTTTAACATGTAGCTATCCAGTTTCCCCAGCACCACTTACAGAAGAGTCTTTTTCTCCATTGTTTATCCTTGCCTCCTTTATTTAGATTAAATGAACACAGGTGCATGGGTTTATTTCCAGGCTCTCTAGTCTGTTCTATTGATCTATAATTCTGTTTTTTCACCAGTGCCATGTTGTTTTGATTACTGTAGCTTAGTACTATAGTCTGAAGTCAGGGAGTTGATACCTACAGCTTTGTTCTTTTTTCTCAAGAATTGCTTTGGAAATTCAGGGTTTTTTGTACTTCATTATAAATTTTAAGTTCATTTGTTCTAGTTCTGAAAAAAATGTCCCAGGTATTTTGATATGGATTGTGTTAAATCTGTAGATTGCTTTGGGTACTATGGATAGTTTAAAAATATTAATTATTCCAATCCAAGAACACAAGATATCTTTCCATTTCATTGTATCACCTTCAATTTCTTTACTCAAAGTTTTATAATTTTCGGAGTATAAATCCTTCACCTCCTTGGTTAAGTTTATTCCTAGGTATTTTATATTTTATGATGCAATTTTAAGCTGGATTTTTTAAAACTTTCTTTTTCTCCAAGTTCATTATTAGCATATAGAAAAACAACAGATTTCTGTATATTAATCTTGTATCTTGCAATTTTACTGAATTCATTTATTAGTTTTAGTATTTTCTTTGGTTGTGACTTTAGGATTTTCTACATATAGTGTCATGTCATCTGCAAATAGTGACAAATTTACTTCATCCTTTCCAATTTGGATGCTTTTTATTCCTTTTTGGTGTCTGATTGCTAAGGCTAGGACTTCCACTACTTTGTTAAATGTAAGTGGTGAGATTAGGCATACTTGTTTTGTTCCTGATTTTAGAGGAAAGGCATTCAGTCTTTCACGGTGGAATATGATATTAGCTATGGTTTTGACATAAATGGCCTTTATTATGTTGAAATATGTTTCCTCTACACCAACTTTCATGAGAGTTTTTAATATGAATGGATGTTGAATTTTGTCAAATGCTTTTTTTGAGTCTATTGAGATGATCGTGTGATTTTTATCCTTTCTTTTGTAAATGTGGTTTATCACATTGATTGATTTGCAAATATTGAAGCATCCTTGCATCCCTGGAATAAATCCTATTTGATCATATTATATGATCCTTTTAATATATAGTTGAATTCAGTTTGCTAATATTTTGTTGAGGATTTTTACATCTATATTCATCAAAGATATTGGCCCTTAATTATTATTTTTTTCTTTTTTGTGGTGTCTTTGTCTGATTTTGGCATCAGGATAATGGTTGCTTTGTGGGATGAATTTTGGAGTGTTTTCTCCTCTTCAATTTTTGGGAACAGTTTGAGAAGGATAGGTCTAAGTTCTTCTTCATATGTTTGGTAAAATTCCCCAGTGAAGCCATCTGGGTCTGAAATGTTGATCTCTGGGAGATTTTGTGTGTGTGTGTGTGTGTGTGTGTGTGTGTGTGTGTGTGTGTGTTGTTTTGTTTTGTTTTATAGATTCTATTTCACTTCTTGTGAACAGTCTCTTCAAATTGTTTGTTTCTTCTTTACTCAGTTTTGGCAGGCTATACGTTTCTAGAAATTTCCATTTCTCCCTTTATATCTGCTTGTATTTGCTTTATATATTTAGGTGCTCTTGTATTTGGTGCATATATGTGAACAAGTGTAATATCCTCTTCTCGTACTGATTCTTTTATCATTATATTATGCCTGATTTGTCTTTTGTTAAAAACTTTGTTTTAAAGTCTATTTTGTCTGATATGAGTATTGCTACTGCTGCTTTCTTTTTGTTTCTGTTTGCATGAAATATCTTTTTCCATCTGTGTGTGTCTTTAGCTCTGAAGTGAGTCTCATGATAGCAGTATATACATGGGTCTTGTTTTTAATCCAATCAGTCACCTTATGCCTTTTGATCGGAGCATTTAGTCCATTGACATGTAAATTAATTATTGATAGGTATATACTTATTGCCATATTATTACTTGTTTTCCAGTTGTTTTGTAGTTCTCTACTCAGTTCTTCTTTTGTTTCTTCCCTTTTTGTTTGTTTGATGATTTTCTGTGGTGTTATGCTTGTGTTCCTTTCTTTTTGGTTTTTGTGTATCTATTGTACGTTTTTGATTTGTGGTTACCATGGGGTTCATATATGTTGACCTATAACTATATCTACTTATTTTAAAGTGGCAGTCATTTAAATTCAAACACAATCTAAAAGACCTACATTTTTTGCTCTGCTTCCCCACACTTTGTATTTTGATGTCCTATTTTACATCTTCATGTTTACCCCCTTTAATTTTAAATGATAATCTTGCTGAGCAGAGTATCCTAGGTTGCAGGTTTTCCGTTTCAGCATTTTGAATATATCATGCCACTCTCTTCTGGTCTGCAAAGTTTCTGTAGAAAAATCAACTGATAACCTTGTGGGGGTCACCTTGTATATGACTCTTTGTTTTCCTCTTACTGCTTTTAGAATTCTCTCTTTAACTCTCTCCATTTTAATTATGATAAAATTATGGTGTTGGTCCATTTGGATTCATCTTATTTGGGACCTCTGTTCTTCCTATACCTGGATATCTGTTCCTTTTTAGGTTTGGGATGTTTTCAGCCATAATTTCATCAAATACATTTTCCAACCTCTTCTATCCATCTTAACCTTCAGGGACCCCTATAATGTGAATGTTGATACACTTGATGTTATCCCAGAGATCTCTTAAACTGTTCTCATTCTTTTGATTTGTTTTTCTTTTTGCTCTTCTGAATGGATGATTTCCATTATTCTATATTTCAGATCATTCATGTGTTCCTCTGTATCACTTAGTCAGCTGTCCTTCTAGTGTTTTTTATCATTTCATTTATTGTATTCTTCAGTTATGACTGGTTCTTTTTTTATATTTTCTAGTTCCTTGTTAAAATTCTCACTGTATTCATATATTCTTTTCTCTGACTCAGCATCTTTATTTCTAGTGCTTTGAATTCTTTATCTGGTAAATTTTGTTTAGTAATTTACTTTTTCAGAGGTTTTCTTTTGCTCTTTCAATTGAGACCAGTTCCTGTTTTCTCATTTTGCTTAACTTTTTTAGGTGAAAGAGTTACCCATTCCATTCTTGAAGCAGTGTCCTTATGTGGTAGCATACCTATATACTCTGCGTGTTCTCAGGCTTTGGTGGGAGATCTGGATTTCATGTGAACACAAGTTATGTCTTTCCTCAGGGAGTGCTGGCAGCTATCACATTAGTAGGAAGTGGGGCTGGAGGAGGGACTAGGGCCCAGAGCTATGTGTGAGGTGGGATTTCCCTCTGCTCAGTGGCCATCACCACCTTATCAGGAGCAGGGGCAGATCCCAAGTTGCTGGAGCAGAAGACCTTAGTGTCAGGTCCAAGTTGGCTCTGTTCCCTTCAAATGTGTGCTTTCCCCTCTCCCAACACCAGTACCCCTGCCCCAGAGGGGAGCAGTGCTGGAACAAGAGGGGTCTGTGTGAGCTCTTGGCTAGTGATGGGTAAAGACTGTGGTGGTCTAGCCACAGACAGAGGTTCAGGCTGCCTCTGATGCACTGCCCATGCAAGTACCAGTAATGGTTGCCCCTTCCCCACTCAGACACTGCTTCGGGTCTAAGTGTGTCCCATGGCCAAACTCTATCCTCAGTCTTGGCAGCCCTTGCTCCAGTGTAGACCTGTGACATGAAGTAAACAGGGCTGGAACATTTGCTCAGCTTAGGCTAGGGTGTATGATCGGTGGTTGCAGGAAACTGGGCAGCCACTGAAGCATTTTCAATCCACCATCTCTGCCCCACCTCTGGAACAAGTCAGTGTGCATGTGCTCCTCACAAGTGAGTGCAAGCTTTCCACAACTGTCCTGTTAGTCCCACTGGCCCACCAATCAAACAAGGGGGCTCATATTCCCTGCATCAGACTCCATGGCTGTGGGCACCCCACATGTGGCTCAGCCTGCTCCCTCCCCAGGGCAGTTACACACCCCTGTGATCTCCCTTTCCTTCTAAGACCCCTCCCAGACACACACATCCTTACCTGATTTCTTCTCTTCCCTTCCTTCCCAATTCCATGTGGATCTTTCTTACAGCCTTGGTTGTACAGGAGTCTTTCTGTCAGTTTCCAGTTAGTTTTCAGTGAGAATGCTCCATGCGTATGTGTATTTTTGATGTGTTCATGGGGAGAAGTGAGTTCCAAGTACTCCAACTATGCCATCTATCTCTTCACATTACTTTTGTGAGTGAAAAATGTTGCCTGCCATATCAGTAAACAAAGGACGTTGCAGCCATCAAGCCATCACATTACAGCTGTCCCAAAGGTGAGCCCTGATGGAACTCAGGATAGAAACAGGATGCTGTCATTGAGCCATAAGCCACTGCAGCCACCCCCAAATGGTGCACCCTGAAGAGGCTTAGGATGGGAAAACACAGGATACTGGCCACAGATAGCTGAGGTACATATCAAAGGAATGATTTCAATAAGGCCAGAATTTTGTATCTTCCCACACCTAGCAAAGTGCTAATTTCTTATCTTGAGATATCTGTTCTCTTTAAGAATAATCTTTTGATTTTTGTTTGTTTGTTTGTTTTGGTGTTCTTTGTTGCAAAAACTCCTATATATCCTGTCTCCTCCATTACCTCTTTGGAGCAGTCTCTCAGAGCTATCTGAGGACCTGCACCCTGGGCTTAAGTCCTCAGTTTTGTCCACCAAATAAAACATAATTCTCAACTTTCAGGTTGTGTATTTTTTTCAGTCAACAATTTCAAGTATAAAGGTTGCAGAAGATTTGTCATCAGCATGCAAGATCTCAAGAAATGTTTTCCCCATGAGCCTTCACTTAAAATCTATTAAAGAATCAGCTTCAGACAACCAAAATGACTGCAAAAACTTTGACGTTAATGATGATAAGAATTATAGATATAGTGATTTACCTATAGAATCAAAATTAATGTAGGCTTTAAAGGTGAGAGTATAAAGTATGTCAGCAGCATGTTCTGACGATGGGTACAATAAAACTGTGAATAAATCATAGAGAATGAGGAGAGCATTTGCAAAAATGACTTTTTTAAACTAAATTGGTGCTAATGGTGCTATTACTATCTAAATGTACTTTGTATGTAATGTACCATAAAATAAACAATTCTAATTTTATCATCCCCAGTATCCTTACAATTCAAGACATCCAATGTGGGGGAGAGGAGGTATGTATGTAAAAAGGTAGAGGTTAAGATTTACTGAATATCAATAGGAATTTCAGGTAAAATCAAAAGATGCTTTATTTTTAAAATATATACATATCTATGGCTTTGTCTACATATGTGTATATGTTCATATAGATAGATGATAGATTAGATAGATGATAGATAGATAGATAGATAGATAGATAGATAGATAGATAGATGATAGATAGAACACTCATATATTTTCTAGTTCTGTTCACTGGAAAATTCTTGAAACCATGATCAACCCATCAGGAGTGAAACCCCTTTTCTCAAACTGTGATCTCTAAATACCATCTCCCACTAAAAGGAACCAGGGCTACTTGGATAACTGGCTGATTCCAGGTCTGAGGCAGGTCTGATAGCAAGACATTAGAGCAGAGATATAATTGATGAGGGAGAGAATATGCCAGGTTTCTGGGAAAGAGCATTCTAGACAGAGGGAACAGCAAGTGCAAAGTCCATCGGTAGGATTGTTTACTGTATTGAGAAAAAGTTAGGAGATCCTTGTGACTGTGGCTTAGTAAGTGAGGGTAAGTGTGGTAGGAGAAGGGGGATGGTTTGGAGGTGGGCTAGATCATGAATGACTTTGTAGACCATTTTAAACAATTTGGTTTTTCTCTGAGAGAAATAGTTCATAGAGTTATTTTGAGCAGAGAAGTAACATTATCTGATGTTTAATTTTAAAGGGATCGCTCTGGCTGCTGTGTCGCATTACATTATTGGGGGAAGAGTAAAAACAAAAGCAGAGAGACCAGTGGGAGCCTACTGCAGCAACCTGGGCAAGATTTAGTGGAGGTGTGGACCAGCATGAGAGAGAAAGTGGTGAGGAGAAGTGGTAGGGTTCTAGATATCTCTTGCATATACAGTCAGTGTGTTTTGTGATGGCTAAATGTATGGTATGAAAGAAAGAGAAATATTAAAGATCATCCCAAGGTCCTGGGTCTCATCAGTTATAAAAATGGAGATGGAAATTCCTGGGACAATGAAGACTGATGTGTTATGAGGGAATAAATCAAATGTTAAATTTTGCATAATTGTTCACTGTTATTAAAATTATACAGAAATATTTGTTTTAAAATATTTATTTTTTTCTACCACTACATTTGACAAAAAAATTATAGTCAATCTTTGCAAAAGCAACTTTAATGCCGCAGGCTTTGTCAAAATAAGGGCAATTTTTTGAGCCATCTAACACATTTTAAAGAGTATATCAACTTCACTTCTATATGAGTTGTGAGAATTAGGTCTGATATTGTCCCTGGAGATTTGATCATATATATATATATATATATATATATATATATATATATATATATATATATATATATATATAAAGACTTTTTTTGAAATATTTGTCTTATAAATGTGAATATGTGATCTCAAAATATAAACTGCTCATTACACTATAGTAAATCTTAATACAGTTCTATAAAGTGTTCTTAAAGAACTAAATAAAGCCTTCTTGAAGAACTAAGAAGTTATTACTGTGCTATTATTTTTAAAGAAACTAATATCACTCTTGGAAAGTTACAGTTGAGATTAACTCATAATGGTACAAAGAAGAGTTATGCAAAGTCTCCCAGTGAAACAGTACTCTGAAGTAAAGACATTCTGGACAAAATTGAAAGTATTCATGTATTTAAAGAAAGAATGTGACAAACAGAAAGCGATTGATAACCTAAGGAAAACTAGAGAAAGAATAACAGTAGAGGCATTGCAATTTCCAAGGGTCCAGGGATGAAAGTATTTTGCCTGAGGGGTTTTAGGTATTTTGGCCCATTGGTAAAACCATTCCCGTTTGAGATAAACACAAAAATTTATCTTTTTCAATTTCTCTAACCCTACTCATCCTAATTACATGTTTTAGAAGAGAACTTCTGACTACACTTTCTTATTGGGGAGAGAATAATCTGACTCCATCAAATCATGTTGAAATAATTCAACTGAAAAAAATTTTAAAACAGAATTTGATCTCACATGTCACTCTATATCATTCTCCGTTTCTTTACTCCCCTCTACATTGTTCTTCCAAAGACTCACCTGTTGTCTCTCTTGATAATTCGTCTTGGCCTAATTTCTTTTGGTTGTACATAAACCACTGTGAGCTTCTTTGAAAGTCACCACTGCAATGGCAATGCCAAGAGTCATTTTGTCCTCTTATTACTTAGTATCAGCAGATTTAAAAATTATTATTAATTTTTCACACATACACAAAAGTAGAAAGAATAATACAATGAAACCCCATGTAGCCTTTACATATATTTTTAAAACACATTCTTCTTTTAATTTGTTTTGTAGTAAGAACACTTAACATGAGATCTATTCTCTTAACAAATTTTTAAGTGCATGGTACAATATTGTTCACTACAGGAAAATGTTGTATATCAGATCTCTAGAACTTATTCATTTTGCGTAACTGAATGTTTTTACTGTTAAACAGCAGCTCTTCATTTCCCCCTCCCTTCAGTCTCTGGAAACCACCATCTGGAGAATGGTGAAGACCACCATTCTACTCCCGTTTCTATGAGTTTGATTTTTTCAGATACCTCTTATAAGTGTAATCATGCAGTATATGTCCTTCTGTTACTTGTACACTTTTGGAGGGAATGTAAAATGATGCAGCTGCTATGGAAAACAGTATGAAGTTTCCAAAAAAAATTAAAAATAGAACTACAATATGATCCAGCAATCTCATTCTGGGTATACATCCAAAGGGGGTAAATCAGGATCTTAAAGAGGTATCTACACTTTCATGTTCATTCACAACAGCCAAGATCTGGAAACAATGTAAATGTCCACTGATGGATGGATGAATAAAGAAAATGTGATGTATATATAAAGTGGAATATTATTCAGTCTTTAAAAAGAAGGAAATCCTGCCATATGCCACAAACATGGCTGAACCTCGAACACATAATGCTAAGCCCTTATATATTCAAACAATGCCCTTCACCCGTCACTCAAATTTAACCACTGTCAAGATTTTGTCACATTTCTCTTTTTTCATTTGCTAAAATATGTATAGCTTGTGAAGCCAAAATATGTTAAAGCAAATTCCCAAATTTATCACTATTCAATATGCAGCTCTAAAAAAATAAACATTTTCCTGCCAAAACCCCCAAATACATGATCTCATCTAGCAGAAGAAACAGTAACAAAATTAAGAACAAAATAAAATAATATCCAGTCTACAACCAAATTTCCCCAATTATCTAAAAATTGTGTTTGTATTGTTGCTTTATTCTAAGTAGAATCCAGATAGGGCTTTTAGTTTTTTGTTTTTTTCTCTTTTAAATAGAGCAGTTCTCTCCTGGGTGGTAGGTTGTTTTTTTTTTTCTTAAATGGCGTTGAAAATTAGTCTCTGGTCATACATTTTATGATTTCTTCCCAGAGCATTTTTTGAATGGTTTCCTAGATATGACTGGGTCAAGTATAAATGCATATATTATTTTGCTAATTATTGCTCAATTTCTCTCTATAGGGGCTAGAACATTTTTCATTCCCACCACCAATATGAGTATTTGTTTCTTCACAGCTTCTGCATCAGGGAATGTTGTCAAAATTTTCGATGCTTACCAACCTAATAGATAATAGGTGGTATCTCAATGTAATTTGAAATTTCATTTCCTTTAATTAAGTACAATTAACTTATTTCATGTGTGTAAAGGCCATTTTTAATTTCTTCTAACTACTTTGATGTCATCAGCTTTCAAAATGTTTTATCATTACCTCTTTGATATAATAGTTTTCTTCTTTTGATTTCCAAGGCACATCACTCAGCTTGCTTCTCTTATCCTTCACTGCCCTTTCTTCTCTCACTCTTATGCCAGATTATTCTCCTCTTCTCAACCTCTAAATGTCAGCTAGCTCAAGCGCTCAGTCTTTGAACATCTTCTTTTCCCCATCTATACAGTAGGCTTTCCATATTCGCAGATTCCGTATCTGCAGATTCAACCGTGATGGAAAATATTCAAAAAATAAGTTCCAGAAACTTCCAATAAGCAAAACTTGAATTTGCCACATACTGGCAACTATTTACATAGCATTTACATTGTATTAGGTATTATAAGTAATTACGAGATGCTTTAAAGTATATGGGAAGATGTGCATAAGTTATATGCAAATACTATGCCATTTTATATAAGGGTCTTGAGCATCTGTGGATTTTTGTATCCATGTGGGTCCTGGAGCCAACACCCCCACAAATACCTAAGGAGGATTGTACTCACTCACTAGGGGATTTCACCTTAAAATACCACCTACACACCGAGGACAATACCCAAATTTATAGCGTTGGCCCTTAACTTTACTGTCAATTAAAGAGAAATACACAATTGACTATTTGATATGTCCACTTTAATACCCAACCATGTTCTTGATCATCCCCACACTCTAGAGTGAACATCCCCTAATAGTCCCCTTTTCTGCCTCTTTCCAGTAATTGCTCAAGCCAACCACTTAGAGTCATCAGGACTCCTCTCTTTCTCTAAGACCCCACTTCTAATCCAGAGACACATTTAATTGACTCTACCAGAATCTGACCATTTTTACCACCACCTACACCATTAGAGTTCTAGCCCAAAACAACATCATCACTGTGTTGGATTTTGGGATAGCCGTCATACTGGTCCCCTGCTTTCACCTTGTCTTTCTACATACAGCAAGAAAATGATCCTTTTAAAATAAGTCAGATCAGCTCCAGTAATTCTATTTCTGGTTATATATCTAAAAGAGTTGGAAGTAGGATCTCAAAGAGATACACATATACCCATGTTCATAGCGGCATCATTCACAGTAGACACTAGGTAGAAGTTTATTGTCCAAATATCCATTGATGGATGAATGGATTTACAAAATATGGTATATACTGACAAAGAAATATAATTCAACCTTAAAAAGGAAGGGCATTCTGACATATGCTACAACACGGATGAACCTTGAGCACATTAGTCTAAATGAAATAAGCCAGTCACAAAAACACAAATACTGTGTGATTGCACTTCTATGAGGCATCTAGAGTAGTCAGACTCATAGAAACAGAAAGTAGATGGTGGCTGCCAGGAGTTAAGGAGAGGGGGAGATGGAGAATCGTTGTTTAATAAGAAGAGAGTTTCAGTTTTGCAAGATGAAAAAGTTCTGGAGATTTGTTATACAACAATATGAATATACTTAGCACTACTGAAGTGTAGACTTAAAAAAAAATGGTTAAGAGGGTAAATGTTGGGGGGTGGTGGTGGTGTGATGAATTGGGAGATTGGGATTGACATATATACACTAATAAGTATAAAATTGATAACTAATAAGAACCTGCTGTATAAAAAAACAAATAAAATAAAATCCAGAGTAAATAAATAAATAAATAGAAACAAAAAAACGATCAAGATGACACTGATCAGACCACCACATGACCAATTAATTTCAAGATGATTGTCAGAGCTAACTGTGGTATTCTGCATGTATCCCCCCTCCACCCACCTGTGACCCCTGAAATCCCCCTTTAAAAGCTCTTTCCCCCTGACTGGCAATGGGGAGTTGGTTCTTTGGGAGTTGAGTCTACCTTCTCCCAAGGATTGCCAGCTTCCTCAATAAAGATATTTTTCCTTTTACCCAAAAAAAAAAAAAAAAAAAAGAGGGTAAATGTTATATTTATTTTACCACAATTTAAAAAAAAAATTTAAATATCAGATCTTAAGGTATATTTCCTTCAAACCCACCAATAAATTTCCTCCTCTCTTAGAATAAGTCCAAAATTCTTCCCAGAACCTTCAATGTCTTATATGATCTGCACCCCTCCCCCACTCAACATTCTCCTCTGACCTCATCATCTATTACCTACTCTCTGTCTCATTCTGTCACTGTTTTCCTGTTGTTGCTTGAACTTGTCAAAAACACTTTTCCCTCAGGTCCTTCACTATTGATGTTTCCAGATATATTTACATAACTTGTTCTCTCATTTCAGTTCACTACTCAGAGAAACATTCCCTGACTACACTATCTAACTAGTGTTTTCTTGCTGTTACCTTTTAACATCTTTTACTCTGATTTAATATTCTTCATACCCCTGAGCACTACTTAATATATAACATTTATTTTTGTATTATTTTCCTCTCTCTTTTGATTGTTCATGTGCCTTAATTAGGTTTTCTACCTCAATTATTAAAATTATTTTTTTAATTTCCAATGTCTCTCATAAATAAGTTGCCTTATATGTTAGGATTTTCATCATTCATTATTATTTTCTTCCTTGTGACAATATCACATTGCCTTCATTTCTGGAGATTCCTATCAAATCTTGATATTTGTTAGATAAAACGCAACAACTTATCTTTCAAAAACTTTCCTGTCTATTCTTGCTCTTTAATCCTTCACGTCTATCTAAGAATCAGCTGGTCAAGTTCCACGACAATAATTTGTGTAAATTTTAACTGGAATTGCGTTGAATTTTTACATTATTTTGTTGGAGAGTTTACACCTTTACATTACTGGTTCTTCCTATCCTTGCATATAATGCAATTTATTTAGGTTATTAATGTCTTTCAATAAAGTATTCTGATTTTCTGAGAAAGATCTTTTACATATCTTGTGAGATTTATTTTTAGTACCTTGTACTTTTGGTTATACTCATAGATAACATATATTTTAAAATAAAAGTTTCTCTGATTTTCTGGTGTAGGGAAATGCCATAGAATTTATCTTATATTTGGCTACTGTTTTCTAATCTCTAATTAATTCTGTCTGTAGAGTCTTTTGGGGTTTCTGTGTTGGAGATCATACATCTATGAATGCTGATATCTTTGTTTCTTTTTCAAAACAGTATGTCTTTTCCTTTCCTCTTATTCTGGCTAATCCCTTTAGAACAATATTGAATAGAAATCAAGACAGTGGGTATCCTTGTCTTATTCTTTTTTAAAAGAGAATTGCTTTTAACATTTTACTATTAAATGTTATTTTCTTCTCTAGATTTTATCACATTAAAGTTCTCTTCTGTTCCTATGTTGCTAAAGTATTTTTTGTTGTAATTCCTGAAAGATTTTCATGATTATTTTATGCATCTATTGGGATGATCCTACTTTTGTCATTAATTTGTAAATGCAATAAATTACATCACATTAATAAATTTTCTAATGTTGAATTAGCCTTGCATTTCTTTAATACACCAACTTGGTTGTACTGTTATGTCGCTAGATTTGATTAACTAATATTATCTTTAAGATGTTCCCATTATACATACAAAAGAGGTTAACCTGTAGTGTTTCATTTTCATATGGTTATTTTCTGTTTTGCCAGCAAGGTTAAACTCATGCCATTAAAAAAATGTAAAGATAAGTTCCTTGTTTTAAAAAAATTCTCTCATAGACATGTGCAAGATAGCAACTATTTTTCACTTTAATTATGTGTTTAAACTGGTCCTCATATTTTCTTTGTAGGTAATTTTTTGAATATTCTTTCAAATTCTTTAATGATTGTATAGCCCAACCCTCTACAGTTGAAGTCCTGCAATCCAATTATTATGCATTTACCTGCTGGCAATGTCATATAAAATAAAATATATGTAACATATCATGTTCTAAAATCTGAAAAACTTTGATTTCAAAACAAACAAAAAAATTTTCCAAGAATTTTAGGTAAGAAACTTTGGGGTTCTAGCTGAATTTCTATGTTTTCTTGAATTAATTTTGGTAAGATACATTTTTTCCAAAAGGTTGCCCACACAATTATTATTTTCCCAGAAAAAATGTATTTAATGAAAAGATCATGAAAAAGACTTGGGGTGACATGCATATTTTTGATGTTGGGAGTTTGGAAAGCGTTGGCTTTTCTACTCTGCAAATCTCTAAATTAGTGGATTCCTACTCAATTTTGAGAATGCCTCTGTTAGCACAGCTGTACTTCATTTTATCTATAGTCTCTCATTGATTAATTCTTTTTAAATTTTAATTAATTTATTTATTGTTATAAGCAGATTCTTATTACTTATCTATTTTATACATATTAGTGTATACATGTCAATCCCAATCTCACAATTCATCCCACCACCATCAGCCCCACTGCTTCCCCCACTTGGTGTCCAGACATGTGTGCTCTACATCTGTGTCTCTATTTCTGCCTTGCAGACTGGTATATCTGTACAACTTTTCTAGATTCCACATATATGTGTTAATATACGATATTTGTTTTTCTCTTTCCGACTTACTTCACTCTCTATGATAGTCTCTATGTCCATCCATGTCTCTACAAATGACCCAATTTCGTTCCTTTTTATGGCTGAGTAATATTTCATTGTATATATGCACCACAGCTTCTTTATCCATTTGTCTGTTGATGGGCATTTAGGTTGCTTCCATGACCTGGCTATTGTAAATAGTGCTGCAATGAATATTGGGGTACATGTGTCCGTTTGAATTATGGATTTCTCTGGGTATATCCCAGTAGTGGGATTGCTGGATCATATGGTAATTCTATTTTTAGTTTTTTAAGGAACTTCCATACTGTTCTCCATAGTGGCTATATCAATTTATATTCCCACCAGCAGTGCAAGAGGGTTCCCTTTTCTCCACACCCTCTCCAGCATTTGTTGTTTGTAGATTTTCTGATGATGCCCATTCTAACTGGTGTGAGGTGATAACTCGTTGTAGTTTTGATTTGCATTTCTCTAATAATTAGTGACGTTGAGCAGCTTTTCATGTGCCTCTTGGCCATCTGTATCTCTTCTTTGGAGAAATGTCTATTTAGGTCTTCTGCCCATTTTTTGATTGAGTTGTTTGCTTTTTTTAATATTGAGCTGTTTAATATTTGGGAGATTAATCCTTTGTCCAATGATTTGTTTGCAAATATT
Source organism: Balaenoptera acutorostrata (assembly GCF_949987535.1). Lineage (NCBI taxonomy): Eukaryota > Metazoa > Chordata > Mammalia > Artiodactyla > Balaenopteridae > Balaenoptera > Balaenoptera acutorostrata. The sequence goes on along the minus strand of NC_080080.1, from coordinate 55,247,834 downwards.
TTCTCCCATTTTGAGGGTTGTCTTTTCGTCTTGTTTATAGCTCCCTTTGTTGTGCAAAAGCTTTAAGTTTCATTAGGTCCCATTTGTTTATTTTTGTTTTTACTTCCATTACTCTAGGAGGTGGGTCAAATAAGTTCTTGCTGTGCTTTATGTCAAAGAGTGTTCTTTCTATGTTTTCCTCTAAGAGTTTTATAGTGTCTGGACTTACATTTAGGTTTTTAATCCATTTTGAGTTTATTTTTGTGTATGGTGTTTGGGAGTGTTCTAATTTCATTCTTTTGCATGTAGCTGTCCATTTTCCCCAGCACCACTTATTGAAGAGACTGTCTTTTCTCCGTCGTATATCCTTGCCTCCTTTGTCATAGATTAGTTGACCATAGGTGCATGGGTTTATCTCTGACCTTTCTATCCTGTTGTATTGATCTATATTTCTGTTTTTGTGCCAGTACCATATTGTCTTGATTACTGTAGCTTTGTAGTATAGTCTGAAATAAGGGAGTTTGATATCTCCAGCTCTGTTTTTTTTTCCTCAAGACTGCTTTGGTTATTAGGAGTCTTTTGTGTCTCCATACAAATTTTAAGATATTTTGTTCTAGTTCTGTAAAAAATGTCATTGGTAATTTGATAGGGGTTGCATTGAATCTGTACATTACTTTGGGTAGTATAGTCATTTTCACAATATTGATTCTTCCAATCCAAGAACATGGTATATCTCTCCATCTTTTGTGTCACCTTTCATTTCTTTCTTCAGTGTATTATTGTTTCCTGAATACAGGTCTTTTACCTCCTCAGGTAGGTTTATTCCTAGGTATTTTATTCTTTTTGTTGCAGTGGTGAATGGGATTGTTTCTTCAATTTCTCTTTCTGATCTTTCATTGTTAGTGTATAGTAATGCAAGAGATTACTGTGCATTAATTTTGCATCCTGCAACTTTACCAAATTTATTGATTAGCACTAGTAGTTTTCTGGTGACATCTTTGGGATTATCTACGTATAGTATCATGTCATCTGCAAACAATGACAGTTTTACTTGTTTTCCAATTTGTATTCCTTTTATTTCTTTTTCTTCCCTGATTGCTGTGGCTAGGACTTCAAAACTATGTTGAGTTATAATGGCGAGAGTGGACATCCTTGTCTTGTTCCTGATCTTAGAGGAAATGCTTTCAGTTTTTCACCATTGAGAATGATGTTTGCTGTGGGTTCCTCATATATGGCCTTTATTATATTGAGGTAGGTTGCCTTTATGCCCAATTTCTGGAGAGTTTTTATCATAAATGGCTATTGAATTTTGTCAAAAGCTTTTTCTGCATCTATTGGGATGATCATATGGTTTTTATTCTTCAGTTTGTTAATATGGTGTATCACACTGATTGATTTGCATATATTGAAGAATCTTCACATCTCTGAGATAAATCCCACTTGATAATGGTGTATGATCCTTTTAATATGTTGTTGGATTCTGTTTGCTAGTATTTTGTTGAGGATTTTGCATCTATATTCATCAGCAATATTGGTCTGTAATTTTCTTTTTTTGTAGTATCTTTGTCAGGTTTTGGTATCAGGGTGACAGTGGCCTTGTAGAATGAGTTTGGGAGTGTTCCTTCCTCTGGAAATTTTTTGGAAGAGTTTGAGGAGGATAGGTGTTAGCTCTTCTCTAAATGTTTGATAGAATTTACCTGTGAAGCCATCTGGTCCTGGACTTTTGTTTGCTGGAAGACTTTTAATCACAGTTTCAATTTCATTACTTGTGATTGGTCTGTTCATATTTTCTATTCCTTCCTGGTTCAGTCTTGGAAGGTTATACCTTTGTAAGAATTTGTCCATTTTTTCCAGGTTGTCCATTTTATTGGCATAGAGTTTCTTGTCATAGTCTCTTGTGATGCTTTGTATTTCTGCAATGTCTGTTGTAACTTTTCCTTTTTCATTTCTAATTTTATTGATTTGAGTCCTGTCCCTCTTTTTCTTGATGAATCTGACTAAAGGTTTATCAATCTGGTTTATCTTCTCAAACAACCAGCTTTTAGTTTTATTGATCTTTGCTATTGTTTTCTTAGTTTCTATTTCATTTATTTCTGCTCTGATCTCTATGATTTCTTTCCTTTTACTAACTCTGTGTTTTGTTTGTTCTTCTTTCTCTAGTTCCTTTAGGTGTAAGGTTAGATTGTTTATTTGAGATTTTTCTTGTTTCTTGAGGTAGGATTGTATTGCTATAAACTTCCCTCTTAGAACTGCTTTTGCTGTATCCCATAGGTTTTGGATGGTGGTGTATTTTTGGTCATTTGTCTCTAGGTATTTCAATTTTCTTAAATTTATCGAGGCTTGGTTCGTGACCCAAAATGTGATCTATCCTGGAGAATGTTCCATGTGCACTTCAGAAGAAAGTGTAATCTGCTGTTTTGGATGGAATGTCCTATAAATATCAATTAAATCTACCTGGTCTATTGTGTCATTTAAAGCTTTTGTTTCTTTATTAATTATCTGTCTGGATGATCTGTCCATTGGTGTAAATGAGGTGTTATAAAGTCTTCCACTATTATTGTGTTACTGTTGATTTCCTTATTTACAGCTGTTAACATTTTGCTTTATGTATTGAGGTGCTCCTATGTTGGGTGCATATATGTCTATAATTGTTATATCTTCTTCTTGGATTAATCCCTTGATCATTATGTAGTATCCTTCCTTGTTTCTTGTAACATTCTCTATTTTAAAGTCTATTTTATCTGATATGAGTATTGCTACTCCAGCTTTCTTTTGATTTCCATTTGCATAGAATATCTTTTTCCATCCCCTCACTTTCAGTCTGTATGTGTCCCTAGGTCTGAAGTGAGTCTCTTGTAAGCAGCATATATATGGGTCTTGTTTTTGTATCCATTCAGTGAGCCTGTGTTTTTTGGTTGGAGCATTTAATCCATTCACATTTAAGGTAATTATCAATATGTATATTCCTATTACCATTTTCTTAATTGTTTTGGGTTTGTTTTTTTAGGTCCTTTTCATGTCTTGTGTTTCCCACTTAGAGAAGTTCCTTTAGCATTTGCTGTAGAGCTGGTTTGGTGGTGCTGAACTCTCTTAGCTTTTGCTGGTCTGTAAAGCTTTTGATTTCCCCGTTGAACCTGAATGTGATCCTTGCCATGTAGAGTAATCTTGGTTGTAGGTTGTTCCCTTTCATCACTTTAAATATATCGTGCCACACCCTTCTGGCTTGTAGAGTTTCTGCTGAGAAATCAGCTGATAACCTTATGAGCATTCCCTTGTATGTTAGCTGTCATTTTTCCCTTGTTGCTTTTAATAAATTTTCTTTGTCTTTAATTTTTGCCAATTTAATTACCAAGAGTCTCGCCATGTTTCCTCTTGGATTTATCCTGCCTGGGACTCTCTGCACTTCCTGGACTTGTGTGGCTAATTCCTTTTCCATGTTAGGGAATTTTTCATCTGTAATCTCTTCAAAAATTTTCTGGGGTCCTTTCTCTCTCTCTTCTCTTTTGGGGACCCCTTTAATGCATATGTTTGTGCGTTTAATCTTGCACCAGAGGTCTCTTAGGCTGTCTTCATTTCTTTTCATTTTTCTTCCTTTATTCTGTTCCGTGGCAGTGAATTCCAGGTCACTTACCTGTTCTTCTGCCTCAGTTATTCTGCTACTGATTCCTTTTAGTGTATTTTTCATTTCAGTTATTGTATTGTTCATCTCTGTTTGTTTGTTCTTTAATTCTTCTAGGTCTTTGTTAAACATTTCTTACATCTTCTCGATCTTTGCCTCCATTCTTTTTCCGAGGTCCTGGATCATCTTCACTATCATTATTCTGAATTCCTTTTCTGGAATATTGCCTACCTCCACTTCATTTAGTTGTTTTTCTGAGGTTTTATTTTGTTCCTTCACCTGGTACATACTCCTCTGCTTTTTCACTTTGTCTATCTTTCTGTGAATGTGGTTTTCGTTCCACAGGCTGCAGGATTGTAGTTCTTCTTGCTTCTGCTGTCTACCCTCTGGTGCATGAGGCTATCTAAGAGGAGTGTGCAAGCTTCCTGATGGGAGGGACTGGTGGTGGTCAGAGCTCAGTAAAACTTTAATCTGCTTGTCTGCTGATGGGTGAAGCTGAGTTCCTTCCCTGTTGGTGTTTGGCATGAGGCAACCCAGCACTGGAGCCCACAGGCCCTTTGGTGGGACTAATGGCACCTCCAGGAGAGCTCACACCAAGGAGTACTTCCCAGAACTTCTGCTTCCAGTGTCCTTGTCCCCGTGGTGAGCCATAGCCAACCCCTGCTTCTGCAGAAAACCCTCCAACACTAGCAGGTAGGTCTGTTTCAGTCTCCTATGGGGTCACTGCTCCTTCCCTGTGGGTCCTGGTGCACACATTACTTTGTGTGTGCCCTCCAAGAATGGAGTCTCTGTTTCCCCTCTTCCTGTTGAAGTCCTATAATCAAATCCTGGTAGGCTTCAAAGTCTGATTCTCTGGTAATTCCTCCTCCCATTGTCAGACCCCCAGCTTGGCAAGCCTGACGTGGGGCTCAGAACCCTCACTCCAGTGGATGGACTTCTGTGGTATAATTGTTCTCCAGTTTGTGAGTCACCCACCCAGTGGTTATGGGATTTGATTTTATTGTGATTGCACTTCTCCTACCATCTAATTGTGGTTTCTCCTTTGTCTTTGGATGTGGGGTAGCTTTTTTGGTGAGTTCCAGTGTTTTCCTGTCAATGATTGTTCAGCATTTTGTTGTGACTCTGGTCCTCTCGCAAGAGGGAGTGAGTGCATGTCCTTCTACTCTGCCATCTTGAACCAATCTCCCTTGCTCACATAATTTATGTTTTAAAAATTATTGTCATCAAGTTCATAATATTGACTCTTAATTTGATGATCTCTGCTGCATCTATTTATCTGGGCTTTACTTCTAGTATGTTTTTTTAATGTATATTCTTTTAATCTTATCATCCTGCTATATGTTAACTGTATAGATGTTTAAAACAAACACATGTAACTTTTTTAATTCTCTCTATTGCATCACAATTTTATGTTTTTAATTAATTTCTGCTCTTATTTTTTTTTCTCCTTTACCTAAATGTATTTGTTTATTATTCTTTTTGTAGGTTCATAGATTGGATACTTAGGTCATAATTTATTAGGCTTTCTTCTTTTCTAATGAGAATACTTATGTTTCACTTTCACTGTATATCACATGTTTTGCTCTGAATAATTTTTATTATTACTGGTGCCAAGTATTTTCTAAAGTCTAGTATGATTCTAACTTGACTATTGATTATTTAGAATTATATTGCATATAAATTTTTCATGTTTTTTAAAATTTCTAACTTTATTTTTGTCAGAAAGTAAGTTCTGTATGTTCTTAATTTTTTGAAACTTTCTGCATTTAATTATAGTACCTTTGGTTCAAAATGCCATTTACTGTTATGAACATGTTATTCTAGGAAGGAATTAATTTCTTAAACTTGAAAGTGAACTTTCTATCAACAAAATTCTGAGCTTTAGTTTTCTCATATATTAAATGAGAATAAAAATATCTCCCTTGAGAGGATTAAAAGTGACATATATGAAGTACCTATCACAGTTCCCTGCCAATAGTAGGTGTTTTTAAAAGTAATAGCTAAATAAATGGACTCTCTTAGGTGCATATATGTTTTGTTTTATGCACTTGATTAAAGTCTTCTTGAGAGGCATGAATCTGATTTTTGTGTGTGTGTGTTGATTCAGTGCTTTCTAACGTAATACCTTACATAAGGTAACACTAAATACTATCTGTGATTTATTGATTGACTATTTGGGTGATTAATTGTAAGTCAATATTTCAGAATTTTCCATAATTTTTTAAAACTTCAGGTTTCAACTGTTAATATTAAACATACAAGAAAAGCACACTGATGAATAAAGATTGTTTACTAAAATAATGTTGAATTCATTGCACCACTTCCTGTATGGAGATTTACTGAAAGAGTGGTTCAACGAATGATCTCTTATGGAGAAATGTTAAGGATGAACCTTAATACAGAGGCCCTGGATAGCTGTATATGTATGTGTATACACACACACACACACACACACTCTAATGCTTCATTGAAGTCTGTTGCACAAATTCAGTATTTTAGAATACTGCTATAGGAATTAAAGAATATAATACCTCCTGCAACACAGTTAGGCAGGAAATAGCAGTATCACAGCAAATGTATAATGATTCTAGTATGAAAGAACAAAGCTCAGAAGGATTTGAGGGAAACACTGAGGAGCATATGACGTGAAGAAGTAGATGCACCTGGAAGATTTGTGACAGATGTTAGTCATCCTCCTTTTCCACATATACTACAAAAGGTCCCTCTTGAAGAAAATGAGACTGAAATTTATGGCACTCAGCAATGTGCACTTAGTCTGCTTCTCCAAGAAGGCCGATGTTATCTCTGATGGGATAATTAAATTACACATTCACTATCCCCTACTCATACAAACCAAATTATGTGCTTCTTATCAGCTTCATTTGCAAGCTTCTCTATCCATCTATTAAATATTGTTTCTCCCAATAGCTCATTTGTTTTAGTTCTTGAAGATGTTTTTATCTCACTCTCAGCTTTCATCTCTAGTATCTGAGGTGACTCCAGTGTTGATATGCATGGCCAGTCCAACATCTAATCCTCCAATGTTTTGCTCTTAGTTGATTGCAGTTTCCTGCTCCTCTTCCTACCCTCCTTATCATCTCAATCTTTGCCATCTCTACTCTCACCAAAAGTCCTGATTTTAGTATTCTCTCTGATCACAACCTGGTCTCCTCCACATTGCTTATTCAATTATTCACCTTGTAGCTGATAAATTAAATATTTTGAAGAAATGCTTTATACAACTCTTACCTTCATAACACTTTATATAAACTTTCACCAACTCCTTTCACTTTTAGTTTTACTTTCTAAACATGTCTTACATCTGTCACTAATTCTAGTCCTCCAAATTCTCATAATCTCTAATCTCTTTCCTGGACTACTACAGTAGCATGCTAACAGCCTTTTTGCACTTACTGTGGTTTCTGTCCAATCTGTAGTCAAACTGTGCAATCTGTAGCCAAACTGATATTTTTATAAAGTTTATCTATTCCCTCATCTCTCCCTCATCAAGCTTAAAGTATTACTAAATATTTACATTATTTTTAAGATAAAGACTAAAATCTCTAAACGCTCCAAAGGGCTGTCAAGATCTTTTCCCTATCTACCTTCTCTTGGTTCATTAGCCTTCTTTCAGTTCCTAGAAAGCCCCATGCTCCCACTTGCCTCTGAATCTGAGTGTCTGCCACAGCCTCCCTCACCCATCCTTCCCCTTTAGCTCTCTCTTTCCAGTCAATTCCTATTCTCTTAACAGAATAAAGCTTGGTATTTTTTTCAAATAAATATCTATCATAGTGACAATGATATGCTTAAGATGTTTCTTTGATATATATTTATGGAAAATCCTTATCTTTTTCTTTGGCTAGATAGGTCTGGCTGAATAAACAAAAATGATCACTTCAGAAGCAAGACAAATAGCAGGAAATCCATAATACTAAAACTGGATGGTAAATTTCTGATAGCATCAAAAAATGTTATGCCTATTTTCCAAAAAATATTTTAAAATGCTAATTTTGTATATTTATCAAGGGAGATTATTAATGGTGAATAATCAATATCAATAGAAAAACATCTAAAACCCCCTGCTTGAGTTGCAAATAGTTTAATTGACAATGTTAATTTAGGTAAATATACAATTATAACAGATGAAAGTGCAATAATCAAACAAATTCAGATTTTCTTTTCCTCTATGAGTGGTTGGCTTAACTAATGAATGGAAAGTTGGGTTTTCCTTCTGACTTTAGTTATTTTAAGCATTAGACAGGGAGCTCAGATCAGTAGAGAGGTCAACTAAAGAGGCAAGGCAGGATAAGGACTGACAAATATCTCTGGATTTGGCAAATAGTAGGCTACTAGTGTTTTTGGAGAGAGCAAAAATACTGAAAAGTGAGTCAGAAACCAGGTTGTTAAGGGTTAAGGAAAAAAAATGATGGGTGACAAAACCAAGATAAGAATGCCAACTGTTATTGCAAAGAGCATGGTTCTAGGGAGAAGAATATTGGAATGCTAGATTAGAATGTAGGACGAAGGGGGTCTTTCTCTTTTTCTTCTCCCTCTCCTACTCCTTCTTCTTCTTGGAAAGATTAGTTTGAGAATATAATATTTACATGCTAAAAGAACAGTGTTAGTGTATATGGATGGGTTGAAAGTAAAGTTGAGAGGAGGCAATATTTGTGAGTAGAGATTATCAGATTAGACTAGAGAGGACAGGATTTAGAGCACAGGTAAAGTGATCAGTATTATCAGACAGAGCTTAAGAAATGTCAGGTTTATAGTCAAGTTCTAGAAATTATTAAATGAAGGCAGTATATTTTTATTGAGTACCATGTAGGTGGCACTTTTGAGAAAAGAAGATAGACAAGTAAGAAAGAGATATGACAAAGAATAATAAGTACAGTTCCTTCCTTCAACACACTGGTAATTTTGTTGGAAAAAAAAAAAAAAAAAAGAAAAACAATAAGCCCTTATTATGTGCCAGGCACTGTGCTGGACACATTAAGTGCATTATCTCACATAATCCTGTAACCTTCTGGAAGGGAGCATTGTTATTTTCATTTACAAATAAAGATAGTGAAGCTGAACAAGATCAAATAACTTGCCCAACTCACAAAGCTAGTTATTGACTGACTTGGGATTCAAGCCCAGATCTGTTTGAATCTAAAACTTACCCTTCATCCTTTAAGGTACACATTTAAAAAAAATGCATCAAATCTTGAATGATCCTTATGTCCTCAAGATGACTGAATATATAGAAAATTGAAAACTAGGCAGTTAGATTTCACAGCTTATGGTTTCCTTTCTGCCAAAATGAGATCGGTTGGTTTGAATAATTATATTTGTTATTCTGATTGTTTGGGCAAGATTACGTTTCAAGTATCAAAAGGCTATAAACAAAGTCATTTATATCATGCATAAATCAAAATTGTAACAGACAAAAATACAAATTATTTTAAGAATGTGATTATAATATTTAAAACTTGTACACGTACCCAGATATTTATGTACTGGGAACATTTTGCAAATTAAGGAAAAATAGAGCAGGGTCAATATCCAGCTTCAGCTAGAAAAAGCAAAGTTTTCAATACAAATTTAGATGTTTGGCAACTTCTCTAATTTAGTAAGAGAAAAAATATAAGCCATTCTTTTGATATCTAATGTGTCATCTTGTCCTTTATTATGATGCTAATAGCAATGCTGCCGCTGGTGCTTGACATGAAGCATCTGGTACATTTGGACTGAAGCTTCTAAATTTTTTCTAACAATACATGAATTGGATCTCAGGCACTGCTATGTGGCATACTTATTGAACCAACTAAGGAGTGGTAATTTGCAGGACTTTTGTGTTTATTTATACTCAATTTTAGAATTTCTCAAACTAGGGTCAGCTATCTAAAAGTCCCTGCACATTCTAAGGTACTCATGGAGTGGGAACTTTGAAAAATCTAGATGGCAAACTGGTGATGATGGAAAGAGGAAGTCATACGTAGAGTGACCATACAATGTATTAACTCAGTTGGAACACATTTTAGAGCAAAAATGTTAAAATGTATGGACAGGGGCTTCCCTGGTGGCGCAGTGGTTGAGAATCTGCCTGCCAATGCAGGGGACACGGGTACGAGCCCTGGTCTGGGAAGATCCCACATGCCGCGGAGCAACTGGGCCCGTGAGCCACAATTACTGAGCCTGTGCGTCTGGAGCCTGTGCTCCGCAACAAGAGAGGCCATGATAGTGAGAGGCCCGCGCACCGTGATGAAGAGTGACCCCCGCTTGCCACAACTGGAGAAAGCCCTCGCACAGAAACGAAGACCCAACACAGCCATAAATAAATAAATTAAAAAAAAAAAAATGTATGGACACCAGCACAACAGGTCTTATTAGGACTTGCCAAGGGAAACCAATGCAGAATCCAAGCTAGCTCTTAAGTAGCATGAATCACAAAAGGGACCCAGGTGCCTCTCAATCCACCTTTGCCTTCTCTGCAACCAATCTACTCCACATATTGATTTGCCTGTGCTGAGTTGGATTTAGTATCAGAACACATGGAGATTAAAAGAGAAAAATATTTTAGGATATCTCAGGGAAAATCAAAAGTTAAAAAAGTTGAAACTATTTTCAGACTGTAAGTTTCTTGAGGTTAATAGTATATTTGATTTTATGCTTTAATACAGCAATTCCTTTCAAAATAGCAAAAATTAGAGAAAATTTTTGTTCTGTGACTGTTAACTGTTTAATTAACAAATATTTGCTAAGCAGCTCTTATGGACTTGGTGCAAACACTCTGTGATAGGAGAATAAGTTAGATATAATGCCTGCCTTTACAGGCTAGGGCAAAAGTGTGTGATTCATTCTACAAGGGAAGAAGACTTTAATGCATTTTACATTAAGATTAAGCAATTTTATAAAGCACTCAATAAATCTGATTAATTCACTAAATTATAAAATGTTCAGGTTGCATATTAATATGAAAGATTGATAAGAATTAACATTGAAAATAATTTGTTAACCTCCCTCAACTACTTAATGATATAAACTCTTCATAAATATTTCTTGGCTTATCGCTAATTTACTTAGAGAAAATCTTCAGTATACCACAATAAAAACAGACACAAATGCACAGAATGCTACAGAATGTGGTCTCAGTAACTGAAACAAATGCAATTAGTTTAAATTCAATAAGAACATAATATTTAATACATTTTATCAAATGTAAGGACAATTTGGCAATGTCACAGAAAATGTAAGTCCCTGAAAAATATGCAGAGTATAGCTAATAAAAATGAAAGTGTCTAAGACCAATAACAGTATTTGATTTGAGGCATCCAATACTTAAGAAGTAAGCAAGCACATACAGGTAAGTCAAGTAAAACCACAGTGTTATTTTTTATTTTTTTTTCTATTCTATACCATGTATTTGTTTAGGAGAGATCATTTTTATGGGTCATAATTTTCTTTGGACATAAACACATCTGAAAGCAAGATAAGGATATCACATATTGGTAACTTTATTTCATAGAATATAGTACTGAACAATACCCAAGCAATTTTTGTATAAATCAGAGCATCACAAAAATAAAGCTACCCTTCCATTACTCAAAACAGACTCATATTTCATTTAACAAATGCAAAGAAAATCCTTTATTAAAAATTTAATTTAATTTAATGTTAATAGACATGGTAGAGACAGTTCATAGGATTCTCAATTCATGCAGCCTCTGCTTAATTCAAAATTAGAATTTACTTGTTATGCTAAATGTATAGGGTCTTTCTTGAAGGGTGTCTGAGGCTGAACCAACCCTTGGGATATGGAGAGCACTATTAGATTATTATATTTACATATCATGGGATTTCCAGTTGATAGAAAGTGTGAAGTACTCAATCATAAGTATGATATAGCAAACTGGCTAAGACCAATTATAATATCTGGTTTCCTGGTTAAATACCTAGGAATTGATTACCTAATATAAATGGTAAACAACTAAGACAATCAATGATGATATAAGGTAACTGTATTCTTCCTAAGCTCTTTCAAGTTCTCTCCCATTGTCTCAAATTATACAGATCATCCCAGGATACAATTCAAGTCTTCCTCATCACAATGCCATCCTACATATTCTGACCCACAGTATTTGTTTTATTCACACTTTAATAATTATGATTATTTACTTTTTTTTACTTGGACAATTTGTACTGTCATATGCTTATTGAATGTCATCTGAATCTTAGACTTTTCTTGGAAGTAGGTTCACAGCATTGGGCAAAGCAGACACAAATTCCTGCCCTCAAGGTGTTTGTATTCTAATGGGGGAGACAAACAATAAACAGCATAAGTAAGTAGATTATAGCATATAATAAATGGTGATAAGTGTTATGGAGGAAAATAAAACCTAAAAGAAGACTAGGAAGTGTTCAGAGGGGAGCTACCATTTTTAGTAGGATGGTTACTGAAGGCCTAAAAGAGAAGGTCACATATGAGTAAAGAGAAGAAACTGAGAAGCTAGCTGTGCAGTGCATAGGTCAAAAAGTGTTCCAAGAGAGGCAACATCAATTACCTAAACTTTGGGGCAGGATTGTATCTCTCCTGTTCAAAGAAGAACAAGAAGGTCCTGAGCTCTTGTGGCCTAGAAAGAAATGAAATCAGAGAGCAAAAATAATGCAGACCCTGTAAGGACTAGAGAAGGCAATGGCCTAAATCTGCATATCAACCATACCCATGTTTATTGTGTTTTGCCTGAAAACCTGCCATAACTGGTTCCTCCACTCCCAACATCTTTTGTCTTTAGCTGGAGATGGTATTCAAGGTGATCACTTGGGCCATTTTGGGAGTTATTCAGTTTTTCTGGGTACTTCTCATGTATGCAGGAGGTATACATGTTATTAAGCTTTTGTTTTTCTACTGCTCATCTGTCTTTTATTACAGAGGGATCTCAGCCAAGAACCTAGAGGGTAGAGGGGAAAATCAATTTTCCTCCCCTACAATATCAACCCACTTTCCAGATATGGAACCTGAGATGTAAAGCTGTTGAGTAAATGCCCTCAAATCACATGTTGACTAAGAATCAGAGAGGGAATTTGAAACCAAACTACCCAGTCCTGTGACATTTACACAATAGCCTTCCCACACCTCTACTCACCACCGATGACTGTGGCAAAAATTGACCTTGAGGTGAGTAGCACAAAGAGACACTTTCAAGGTATGTTTTCACCAAGGTATAATTATTTCTATGAATAATTCTTCAAAATTTAAACATTTTTTACTATGTCTGACTTCTCACTTCCACCATTCATAAGTTCAATACTTTGCTTTTGCAAGTTTCAGGTTTCCTAAGGGGAAGCTAAGTTTCTATCAGAGAGTTTTAAAATATTAACTATAAGGATATTGCAGATGGAGAGGTATTCTAAAGCAATTAGCTGAGAAAAAAAAAAAATCGAAAACCACTAATGGAAACCGTGGGTCATTCAAGTCTATTTTGCCTCAAGGAAATAGTAACAGATTTCTGAATAAATCACTTAGTGAAAGATGACAGGGTCATATTCAAAAGGTTCTGAGCCTTCTGTGTAGTTTATGCCAAATTTGTTTGAAGATTAAGCTCTAATAATAGGTTTCAATATCTTTGGGGTTTGAACCTCTAATACTCCTTGACTCTTCTCAAATCTTTAAAAGATGGACTTCACCTAGCATACAGCCTAGCATGTAGTAGGCACTCACTAGATAGCTGTTGACTGAATCAATGAATGAATGACCAAATGAATGATTAGGATCAGAAAATCCCAAACTATACTCAGTCTCCACATGTCGAAGTTTTACATTTGATCTTTGTTAACTTTTTAAAAGAAAAATAAATTGCAATATCAAAAAACTCAGAATTTTCCAACCTAAAATTCTGCCTTTATGTGTTAATATTACCTATAGAGCAGGTAGAATAATAGCTTTTTGAAGTTAATGGAGAAAAGAATAAAGATTACCCTGGAAGCCTGAAGAATGCAGCTGTAGAATGACAACAACAGCAACAATCATAAAACAGCAATAGTGGATAGTATTCATTGAGTGCTTTCTATGTGCTGAGCATTGCACTAAGTGGATTATCTAATTTGCCTCTTCATAACACCATGTAATATAGTCCTTATTACACTTTGGGGGCACTGGGTCAAATTTCCAATGTTGATGCTAGTTAGCTATGCAAGCTTTGGAAAATGGCTAAAACTCTCTGTATTTCTGTTTTTGTTCTGTAAATAATAATAATAATAATAATAGTATCTACCATGTAGCTGTTTTAAAGGCTAAATGTATTACTAGATGTAAAGTGCATAGAACTGTGCCCAGCACTAAGCAATTGCTCTATTCATATTAGCCATTTGTATTTCTCTTTGTAAGAGTAAATAAATTGAGACCTAGTGAAAACAACTCTTTTGCCCCTCTCCTGTTTGCCCATTTCTGTTCCCCTCTAACCTTAAAAGAACATAATCATAGGAGTGAGACCACTAGGCAATTTAGCCTAACTCCTGACTTACGCTCTCCTGAATGCACAGCATGCCTTGCCTAAACTGTTGACTCTTTTCCTAGATAAAAAGAAGTAAGAGTGAAGAATTAAGCAATTAAAAAATGACCAGCTCTCTATCCCCAACAGCTCCCTTAGCAATCCTGCAGGCAGATCACACAGGCAAGATAACATCTGAAGAAAGAGTCAGCCAATCTGAGCGCAATGGAGAATGATGTACAACCCAACCTCCTGCCTCGATGATTCACTGAGATTCTTCCCCATTCTTCCCCTTTAAAAACTGTCATGGCTGAGCAGAATCTTTGGAGTTGCTCTCTGGACACGAGTCCACCTTCTCTCCAGATTGCCAGCTTTTCTGATTAAAGCATCTTTCCTTTCTACTAACACTTGCCTCTTGAATTATTGGCTTATGAGCAGTGAGCAGTCAAATCTGGGTTTGGTTACAGGACTACCAAGCCCAATTTTAAAATAATTCCATTTATCAAAAATGAGAGTGGGACAAATATGTTATCACTTATACATGGAATCTAAAATATGACACAAATGAGCCTATCTATGAAACAGAAACAAAATCATGGACATAGAGAACAGACTGGTGGTTGCCAAGAGATAGGGGGTTGGGGGAGGGATGGAGTGGGAGGCTGGGGTTAGCAGATGTAAGCTTTTATATATAGGATAGATAAACCACAAGGTCATATGGTATAGCACAGAGAACTATATTCAATATCCTATAATAAACCATAATGGAAAATAATATTATATATATATATATATATATATATATATATATATATATATATATATATACACAACTGAATCACTTTGCTGTACAGCAGTAATTAACACTTCAAAAAAATAAATTAAAAAAATGAGATTGGGTATAAAGAAAACGCTTACCATGGAGATTAGTACAACTCAAATCAGAGACCTTCAGATATCGAGGTCCCCTAGCATTAGCTTTCTTCATTATGCACAGAGAATTAGAAATATACCTATAGTATATTCTAAATTTTAAAATTATGGTTCAGACAAAGTAATCACGTTGCCCAGAAATCAACAGTTTATTAAAAGTTGAGCTACCAAGCGTTCTAATTCGGTAATACCAGAGTGATATTAAGTAGGAAATACAAAGAGAAACGAGGAAATTCTGAGAGAGAAATGGTGGCAGCCATTAGGGTGTGAACTTATCGCCATCAGCAAGGTAATTCTGGAATTAAACGTATGACCATGGAAGAACAAATACAAACTGAAAATAAGAAGCTTGATCCTCCCTGCTGAAAATAAAGGAAGAAATTTTCCTCCCCTCCTTTTTCTTAGAATATTTGCTTTAAAAAACTTCTAAGGGGCTTCCCTGGTGGCGCAGTGGTTGAGAGTCTGCCTGCCAATGCAGGGCAGACGGGTTCGAGCCCTGGTCTGGGAGGATCCCGCATGCCGCGGAGCAACTGGGCCCGTGAGCCACGATTGCTGAGCCTGCGCGTCTGGAGCCTGTGCTCCACAACAAAAGAGGCCGCGACGGTGAGAGGCCTGCGCACCGCAATGAAGAGTGTCCCCCGCTTGCCACAACTAGAGAAAGCCCTCGCACAGAAACGAAGACCCAACACAGCCAAAAATAAATTAATTAATTAATTAAAAAAACAAAACAAAACAAAAAACTTCTAAGTACTTTTTCTTGTCTTCTAAGTGTGTATAATCCCTTTTGAAACTATATAGGCCTTTTGTCAACTTTATGAGCCAAGAATGTCTTTCTTAAGGCCTTGCTAGCCATCTCTTTGAAATGTAAATGTCAAAGAAGACAGCACCCCTATCTCCCACTTTCTATGGGAGGGTAGGAGGCTAACTTTGGCAGGCACCTTGCTCCAACTAGCAAAACTCCTTTCGTAAAGATGTGAGAAGTTTGTACTCCTTTGGATAAAGGCAGTTGCTAATAAGAATAGTCACTCCAATTACCAGGTGAATCTAGGAAGAACTACGCATGACAATTGGTGTGGCCAAATCCTCTTACCTGGGGACTAGTATTATTTATCTTGAAGAACTTGTATGGAACAGGTTGTATCTGCTTGGCTATATAAAAGAGTGAGATTTCTTTCTGCCTTTGCAATCTCTTAGCAGATTATTTTTCATGTGCATTATTTTTGGATTGAATGCTTGTTTAATAATAAAGCTGTTTTCTTTTTCTACTACTTTTATGAAGAACTCTTCTGGGTTGGGAGAAAATTTGGTTTTTAATTTTATTCCTCCAGAACTAGTTAACTGAGAAAATATGTATGTTATCAGGATGGCATTTAAATCAGGTGATATAAATAATTCATTCACTACCAATGTTTGGTACAGCAGGAAGACTCTTTAGTTATTAGCCAGGAATTATTTTCAATTTCTTGATTATATATTTGACCTTTATAAAATCTGAAGAAATATACAAAGAGAAAGAGGAAATATATCAAAATAATTTCAAGTAATTAAAAAGCTAAATGAACATTTTTATCATTTCAATTAGGCATCTACCTAAGCATTCTAGATAATTAATATTCTAAAGGTTGAAAAGTATAAATAAATCAATAAAGTTATCCTTATGGTGCCAGTTGCCAAATGCTTTATCCATCAATTAATCAATTCATTCATTGAATATTTTATTTGAATGACTAATGGGTGATAAACATTACTCTGGTCTCTGTATAGGAGGCGTTGAAATAAAATAGAATGTTTCTAAAGGACCTGTGGATATTAACTGTTGAGTGTGGCCAATGCCTCTCAATCTTACCAGTGTGGCTCGGAATAACTCTGGTCTAAAGATATACAGACTGAATCGAGCATGTGTTTTATTTGACCAACTTCTAAGCACAAACCTCTTGCACGGAGCTGATTTCCTCTATTCCCTCCTCCCTAATTATTCTAGGAGGAATACAACCTTTGATAACACCAAAGGCATTCTCTTTTTATTATAAATTAGATCATCAATACTGATAGAAACAACGTGCTCATTGCTGCAAGCTCATTGTGCTTTCCCATTGATCAGTTTATGTTAGGGATCAACGAGGGTTTTCTCCTTGCTCCCTGACTACCCACCAACAACTTTGCAAAGTAAAACTATTCATTAACATATGAAAGCCACATCCCAACACCCCCAGAAGCTGGTTTCTCTGGAATAAATCCAGTTCGATAAAAAAACTATTCCTTTTCTAGCAGAATTAACATTAGATTGCATGGTTTTTAGATTTTGCTTTATCAATTGTTAAGCACTTACCACAAAAAAGAATATATTACTAATTCAATTATTTTTATACATAAACAATATAGTATCTACAAGATTTTCTTGGGCTTGATTTTCTCCTCAGCATAGTTTTTATCTGATCTTTGAGCAGTGATATAGTCATATCAGAGGAATTTGATTATTTATGCTTCAAACATTTTGATCCATATATCTAAGCTACATATTTTCTTGTGAATAACAATTTTATAATTTTATATGCCATAATAACATACTTTTACTAATTACTTTCTACTGAATCTTGGCAGTTCTGTCAGAATATTAACTTTAAAATGTATATTTAATTATTTGATAATATCTGGCACATAAGAATAGGATATGAAAATTACTCAATAAAGTGTCATGTCACCTCAATTCAGAGTATTAAGAGTATTCAGATAGTTATTCATTTGTTCATTCATTCATTCACTCATTCAATATGTATTTATTGAATCATATATGGGCAAGAAACTCTGGCAGGTACTGCCTATGTTGAAGTTAAGGTGATACAAAGAAAGGTCAATAGATACCTATATAGTCAGGCTTCCCTATGGAATCAGAAACTTGAGGCGAGAGAAATGTATCTAACCTCTAGTCCTGAATATTTGCAGAGGAACTTAGTTATGTCATTTTGTGGCAGTGGTCTGACTCTACAGATCATGTGCACTCAATCAAACCTACAGCAAGCAAATGCTTATTGATTGTAAGACAACTGCTGAGAAGATTTGATTTAATGATCCTAGTGATTTTATTCTGTATTAGTGAAGAATATTTATTTAAGGAATATAATGAATGTGAGATTGCTTTGATACCACAGGAAAGCGAAAGGAGTGATGATTCTAAGTGCTACTATCTCCAGAACTTCAGAGCCTGTAATAGCCCCTCATCATAGGAACAACAAGATGTGCTGTGTGGTGGAGTCAGACACACCTTGACACAAACTTCAGTTCCACTCTTTGTTACTAGTAATCCTTATATTATCACTTTTTCTGTCTGAATGTTCTCATTTGTGAAATAGGTGTTGCTTGTAAAAAGATACTGGCCTAACATGAGGAAAAACAATTTAAATCATGCCTGAAGTGTCTCCAAGGGATACCAAAAGAAAAATCCTTTCATAATATTAAAAAACCCACAAAAAAACCGCAAGAAACAAATATCTTAAGATCTCTTTTCTCTATCTCTAAATATTTTAGAGGGCAGTGTCTCCCAAGGTATGTGCAGGACCCTGGGAAAATACTTTTGTGGGTTCCTGCCAGTATAGTTAATTTAATTAAGATGCGTAATACAAAACTCATGGGTCTATATGAGATATAACTATGTATCAATAAATATTTAGACTAGTGGGTAGAGAAAATAGGACTACATATTTGTTAGTCCTTCAATCACTGCATGTGAGGATCCTTCCTTGTGTTCAGGCATTTGTTTATGTCTAGAAAGCATTTCTTCCTGTTATTTATTGTCAAATGTTTCATTACTAGCTAATTTCATGTCTCCCACCATGAGAAAAAAGTAGCAACGCTATTATTACTTGTAATGTCATTGCTTTTGGAACCTGTTTATACTGAAATAATTTAGGCCTTCTTGCCTCTACAATTTCCTAATACCATTCACTTAATGCTGGTTGTATCTTTACTCATGATTCTAGATTATCCATCATGATGTCTGAGTGTATTGGCTTCCAATGACTGACTCATAGGTTATTCCCATGCTTCAGGTCCTCCAAATGCAAATCTTAGCCAGAGAATGCAGAAATGTGAAGAACATTTCATTTTCTGATCATGTTAAATTTACTATTGTAATTTTATAGACTAAACATAGAACACGTCTTCCAGCCATGTTTTCTTTTGAAATCTTTAGACAGTAAATAATCACATTTCTAGAATTTGAACTCTTTCAGTGTTGACCATGATCTCCCAAGGGATTTATGTAATAGTTATGACCATGGCATCTTCCAAAGCACTCAACAATGAAACAAACGTTGAAAAGGAGGGCTTTTTCACCTTTTTCAGAATCACAGTGGAAAACTTGTCTATTTTATTCAGGCAAGCTTATTGCAGTATGTCACATTAGGACAAATGAAATGCCATGAAATATGTAGGAGGTAAGGCTAAAATCCAAATCACAGAGCATTTCTTTTAAATACTGTGAGTGGTAAATCTATGAGCACTTAAGTAACATTAGAGGAACATGCCAGGCAGGTGTCAGGTGATGTGCAGCATTTTCTAGGACTTTTTACCATATAGGGATCCTGAGCTTTGGGAATCTAGAACCACATTGTCTAATCCAAAATTATTAGCTGAAATAATATATTCCTCTTCAATTAGAGATTAAATCTTAATCCCACATAGGGTAGAATGATTTTCCAAAAAGCAGAAAATGATTTTATTGTTCAGTGAAGCCCTTGCTTATCAATCCTGACTTACTTATACATATTGTTCTCTTGAGGCCCATAGGGACTTTGAGTTTTTGTATCTTCAGCAGACACTGCAGATCATGAATTCGCCAAAGAAATCCTAAATCACTAGGTCTAACCGAATCATCTGGAGAAAGGAAGATGCCTGATATTTAGTGAATGATTATTATATGCCTTGATAAGGAGACATGATTTTATTTTGTGTATTTCTCAAAAAACATATGGGATAGACATCGTTATTTTCACTGTATTCAATTCCTTAAGCTGAAAGCCACAAACCAGCTATTAATCTTATGAAGCAAAGTTCAGCATTTACACTGTGGCCACGTTATCAGGTTCTCACCAATAGGACATGAGCACAAAGCATGCCTCACTTGTTTAAAGGAAATTGCTTGCATCTTCCTGTCTTTTTCCTTTCCTCTGAGATGGAACACAGAAGTGTCAGAAATACACAATAGACTCAGAAGACTAGGACAGTGGTGCTGAATGGGCAAACCAAACTGAGAAAAAAACAATGATCTTGTGAAGATGACATACCCACCAACCTAAACATGCTTAGGTGAAAGGGAAATAAACTTCCATCTCAGTTAAACCACTGTATTTTTTTCAGTCTTTTTGGTATAGCCACTTGCCCTTTACCATTCTAATTAATACAAGTGATCTTGTTCTTGGATGGCCTAGATACCTAGCATTGACTTTGAACTTGTGGAGTTCTAATGGGATATGGTGAGTACTTTCTGCTTAGCACTCATTCTCCATTGACTAAATTACCTGCAATTTTAGTGCTATGTCCACAACATGCTGCTGCATCTATTTTTGTTGATTTATAATTAGAATATGGGGAATGCGAGCAAACCTTGCAAATGGAGAGAATTATCACCACAAATTGTTCAAATGGCCTACATTGTTTGCAGAAAATCTCACAAAAAAATTCTGTATTTCTCTGTGTGATTCTAACAATGTTAAGGTTTGAATCGCATTGCTTTTGGTTTTTAAGAATCGTCCTGGGGACTTCCCTGGCAGTCCAGTGGTTAAGACTTCACTTTCCAATGCAAGGGGTGTGGGTTCAATCCTTGGTCGGGGAGCTAAGATCCCACATGCCCTGTGGCCAAAAAGACAAAATATAAAACAGAAGCAATATTGTAACAAATTCAGTAAAGACTTTGAAAATGGTCCACGTTAAAAAAAAAAATCTTTAAAAAAATAAAAATAATCATCCTGAATTCATTCAAGAAATCTGCTTAGCAAGAAAAAATTTTATATGTATTTTACATATCTTACATATATACATAATTACATAGATATGAGGTTATGAGAAATGTTTTAGAAGGCTTCAGCCTTAAATCTTCAAATAAGCAAAAATACACATACCACATACAGAAGAGAGGATCATATGTGTGTGTGTGTATATATATATGAACATACAGTCGACCCTTGAACAAAGCAGGTTTGAACTGTGCGGGTCCACTTATAAGCGATTTTTTTCAATGTAAACATTACAGTACTGTGCTACAATATCTGTGGTTGGTTGAACCTGAGGATGTGGAACACCAACTATGGAACTTAATCAAAATGGATTTTGCAGGGTCCTGGAACCAATCCCACACAGATATTGAGGGACAACTGTATGTGTACAATTTTTCATAATGGACATCTCATTTCCATTATAGGCATTTCCAGAAACCTACCTAGAAGCCACTTTTGTGCTCTGACCTGGAGCTGAAAATTTTCAACACATACATGAAATTACCACTTTTATCTACTGACTAATGGTTACAAATTCCCTTTTAGTTATAACACTCTTTGTAGACTTCTACTAAATCCGTTGCCTGGCAGAAGGACTAGTAACATAATAACAAAATAGAAAGTATGAAGGAATGAGATCAAAGAAAGATAAATTTGCTGTTGATAGTGAAAGTGGGTAGAGTATATGGAGCCAGCTGAGGAAAAGCAGATCTGAGTGCTAAGATTCAATGACAGGCTTTCATTGCCTAAATAGGCAAGCATAAAAAGCAAATGATTTACAAAATCACTAAGAGTTGAAATAAAGAAGGTAAAGGGATGATCAAGTCATATTTTGCCTGCTTCCCAGGGTTTATCACAAGACACCAAGACCTTTGCTCCAGACAAGTATTTTACAAGATATATAGCTGACCTCAGCTCCCTGTATTTATTCTCCTGGAATAATCACTTCTTAAAAGGGGAGGGTGATCTTAAGGGAGAGATTATAGCTAAAAAGATTTTGTCCAGGAAATCCAGGAAGGATCACTCTTTATAAGATTAGGAGTTAATCTCTGCCACACACCACATCTCATGGGTGGGACCGTTCTAAGGCTGTAACCATTCTCAATTGCTTTGATTTATCTCTACTCCTTGGAAGTTATAAGAATTTTTTCTATTTGAGACTATCTCAAATTTGTTATTACAGATGCGATTTCATTTTCCAGTTTTCCTGATTTAATCTATAGATAAAATGTAGCAAGAATAAATAAAGATATGCTAGGAGAGGGTTACACAGATATGAAGTCAAGAGAAATGCTTAGGAAGGCTTCAGTCTTGAATTTTCAAATAAGCAAATATATACATACTATGTACACAAAAGGTTTCCATTTGTTAAAGTTTCACGAGAAGAAAGGGGAGGAAAAGAGGAGAGGCGAAGAAAAGTTCGGATTTTTGAGCACTTGCTTGTTGCTATGTACTCTTCACATTGCATTAAATGTATTACCACTGTTCATCCTTTCCTTGCTAAGGATTTTCCTTATTTTTGATGACCTTAACAGTTTGGGGCAGTACTGGTCAGATATGTCACAGGATGTATCACAATTGGAGTTTTTCTCATGGTTAGACTGTAGTTAAGAATTATGGAGAAGAAGAGCACAGGCAAGGTGTCATTCTCATCACATCATAAAAATGGTACATTCTTTCAATATGACATCACTGTTAATGTTCACCTTGATCACTGGTCTAGGTTAGTGGTTGTAAGTTTTTTCCACTGCAAAACTACCATTTGGCCCCTTTCCATATTATACTTTTTAGAAGGAAGATGCCACATATAGCCTACATTTAAGGAGTGGAGATTTATATTCTCCTTCCTTGAGCACAGTGTATCTACATAAATTATTTGGAATTAATATGGGAGATTTGTCCATTTGCCTTCATTTATCTGTATACTCAATGA
The DNA here is from genome assembly GCF_949987535.1 of Balaenoptera acutorostrata. Lineage (NCBI taxonomy): Eukaryota > Metazoa > Chordata > Mammalia > Artiodactyla > Balaenopteridae > Balaenoptera > Balaenoptera acutorostrata. The sequence goes on along the minus strand of NC_080080.1, from coordinate 55,224,908 downwards.
TTCAATCCCATATGGGTTTGTGGATATTTTATACTCAGGATTATAATTCGATACTGATACTACTTGTTGCTCAAATTATTCCATCTTTGGCCATCTTTGGGAGTTTTTCTGTTGACTTCTCTGTCCCTTTGACTTAACCTCATCAATGTGTTGTGGATTGTGTGTGTATGTGCGTGTTAGCACTTCCTTACTTTCTGGCACTACAAGATGCCCCAGGATCACTTGTGTATTCCCTGCCCTAGCCCTAAATTCAGCTATTTCTCCAAGGAGTCTTGGTTCCTTTTATTAGAGAAAGGTATTAGGAACCAAGATTTGCGTGCTGTGTGGACTAGTCACTTTTGAAAATCTAGACTTCCTTCATTCACCAGGGACTGAGAACTTCAGTTCCTATCTATTATTTCAGATTATTCTGTGCCTGCCCCTCAAATGCTGGTATTTTTTATCCACAATTCCTGCAGTTCCCATTCTACATGCTATTTGAGTGATTTCATCTATTTTCATGTCTTACACTACACCCTGTATATTGCTGGCTCCCAAACTCTGACCTTTTCCCTCAACTAAAGACTCCAACTGCCTGATGAGCATAAATAAAAGAATTCCACAGGCACCTCAAGCCAGACATCGCAAAACTGAATTCACCATCGTTCCCTCACCAAATGGGTTATCCTTCTCATAATCTCCATTAATACCACCACCGTCTACCCAGCCAGCCTCCGGTCACTAGAATTATCCTAGTCTCTTCTCTCATTCTGCCTCCAACTCAACAATCAAGTCCTGTTCATTTTACCTCATGAAAGACTATCAAATCCTCTCCCTCTTTTTGATTGCTTCAGCTTCCTTAGTTCCAGTCTAGTTCTAGTCTTTACCAACTGTCACATGAACTACTGACATCTCACTGTCTTCAGTCTTGCCTCCTTAAAACCACCCTCCAACCTGAGGTCACAAGGATTTGTTACAAATACTAATCAGACTCTATCATTCCTCTGTTTATCATATAACTTATACAATCAGGCAGGTAAAAAAAGGGGGTCTTGTGTTTATGTCATTATTACTGTTGGAGCACTTGGCACAAGTCTGACACCAAATAAAAGCACATACAAATAAAACATCTTGACCACACCTATACTCCAAGTTTTTATTAGCACTGTGGCAGGTGCCGGAGCAACAAAAGACTTGAGAAGAGGTCTCTCACGGTCTAGTGAAATGACTGAAAAATGAATTCCAAAAATACACATCAAGAAGGAAGTTATCATGCTTATCATGACAGAAGAGTGATCTAAGAATCAATATAATAGCACTTTAAGGAAAAACTAATGATCAAAATGCAATGCTGTTTCTTTATGCAGTTATCCTTAACTGCTGGGTAGCAAGGTTTTGATGTAATACACTCATTTTTTGAGGCTACAGACAATTTGCTACTACTAATAAGGAACTGAAATACGTGAATGATTTACAAGTTTGATAAATTAAATTTTCTAACATATCCATAAAACAGTGTCTGTTTGACTCATGTCTACGGCAGTGCACTTTCTTGAGAAGAGGATTAAAGCTGTGCCTGCAGTTAGCAACCTGGCAACCCTGGGGAGCGCTGCAAGCATTTGAACAGCCCTCTCCCTGCTCTGACAGAAAATCAAAGAGGTAAGAACTGCTATTCTATGTACCAGCAAAACAGAGCTGCTGCTGAGGTCTTTAAGACGCTGAACTGCTTTCACCAACAACATCAGGCCAATTCCACATGATGGATCCCTTACATCTGTCCCTGAAGGATCACTCACTCACCCCAAATATTCATTCAACAAGCATTTATTCCAGTTCTGTGCAAAGCATGTGACTAACAGAATTCCAATTCTGGCAGCCACTTCCAATATCATTCTGTTTAAAGGTGGACATTCATGTGCAACCCAAGTGTATTTTCCATTAGTGAGTATGATTTATGCCTTAGCAAGTATTTAAATAACTAATGAAGTGTGTGAGCACATGCACCAGAGGTTTAAAGAATACAGAAATAATGCCATAGATTAATTCCAATATCCCATAGACATCATCACTCAGCTTACTGCCAACTAGTATATAGGTTTATTTTTTATTCTATCCACCAATATTGTGTGTGACACAATTAGGGTATATAGTACTCATCTGCTCTCAATGACTTTAGAATCCGATTAGAAAGATAAGACTCTCTGTTTCTCTCTCTCTCCCTCTCTTTCATATACACACACATACCATCACACAGGGACACATATTGTTAAGTAAGGAGGTAAATAAAACAATGCAGTATATATCCAAAATGAGTGGTACACAGAAAATAATTTTTTTTTTTTTTTTACTATTTTTGCATAGTGTGAAAATGTCTGAGTGGATTTTCAACAAATTTCAAGAGTATGTTTGGGACTTAAAGTGCAGGCTACGTGGCATTGATAGAATTCACTTAGGAGTGCCTTGGGGGCAACTGAAAGAAATTGCAATAATGCCTGGAGTAGCTGAAATGTAGTCCAAGAGGCCCATGTGGATGGACGCTATCTGCAACAGACCTGCTGTACTGTTGAGACAATTTGGACTGAGAACACTGTTTTTAAACGTGAGACAGGAATTAGAAGTCATGAGGGCAGGTGTTTCACTTCGTAGGCATTGGCTTGTTATTGAGCTGCATCACACATAGGGAACTCTATGAAGCATATTCCAAAGTAAAGATCAACAGATTTACTTATAACTGTGGGTTACGAATTTCCAAACAATATTGTGGAAGTCAGCCAGACTGTAAGTGTAATGAATTCAGCAAAAGAAAAAATTGCTATTTGCTTATATGATAAGAGGGCTGTCTAATTAGAACATGATTTTAATTGAATTTGAACCTTTTAAAAATATCTATATTTTGGATTAAAAAGACAAGGAATAAAGCTTCTTAAGACAAGGAAAGAGATACTGGGAAATTACCTGTTTTAAGCGTTGACTTCCAAGCTAGACTATTCTGTTCAGTTATTATGCTGATACATTTGTGATGGCTTATCCCAGACTTCAGTTCATTTCACCTCCCAAATTCCCAAAGGTCAATCAAGCAGTTCCTTAAAATTTACTTATCAGTTAATTTTGTTGTTTAAAAAGGGGCATATGTTCCTTTTCATAGTATAACTTCTAAAAATACAATTCACCAAACTTCAGTTTCACTGAAAGATCATGTTACCCATTCCTTTTCAAAATCACACTGGATCCATCTCTCCAACACTTTTTTTTTTTTTTTTTTCAAATCAAACAAAACAAAATTAAAAACCTTTAGTCACTCTTCTTCCCCTCAGGAAGGAATTTTCTTTCCGTACTTTAGAGGCTTTCCTAACTACACAGAAACTAACCTTTTTTGCTATGTTCACTTTCTGGGCAACCACTCAATCAGTTTTATTTTTCAGTTCACATCAGTTAGGGAGCCTTCCTTTGCATATAAGGAGAATATTCTACATTTTTCTGCCAAGGTGTTCCTCTTAAGTGTGTGTATGAAAATTACGTGTGTGTGTATGAAATTAGTTTTGGCTGCTATGTATTACAAATACCTAAAAGCCAAAACCGAATTACAGCTTTACAGTAGTTCTCATTTAGACGAGCACAAAAGATACTTTTTTTGTGTTCATTGTTTTGTAATGTCCTTATGGCTCCGATTTGAGAATGAGGTATGTAAAAAATGGTGTCCGCATAATTTATGTCCTTGATTTTACCAACTTTTTATATCTGACTAATTTTTAGCATCATAATGCAAATACTATAGAAAGTATGATAGATTATAAATATTAGCCTACTAAAATATAGAAATTTTGTTTAAAGTTTCTACATAGACATTATAATGTGTAACAGTTGAATTACAAAACCTGTGTTATTTTTCAATGATTGGATTGAAAATGTGACTTTTCTGACTAAAAAGATTTTTTTTCATAAGACAATTTTATTATTTCTTCATAAAGCAGGAATGTTTATAATAATCCTTTTATATCCATATATTTTACCTTATATATGTTGACAATTAGTTTCTGCTGACGGGGGTGGAAATATTTTTCTATTTTGATAAATGAGCATCATATTTGAAAACGGTATATATATCTACTTGTTTTATAAAATTATGTGAGCCGCTATATTCTAATTACAATGTTAGTCACCATCAATAATTTTATACTCTAACGAATATAGTTCTTTAAAATGCCAATATTATTACTGTTTGCAAATATTCTAATAAGTTCAGTCTTTCCTTAGCATGTACATTCTTCTTTTTTAGAGAAATATCATTTAAGAGCGATTCATGAAACCTACTGATTTTAAGTTGGTTTTATACTGCTACTTGCAGCTTACATTTACACTGACTATTGGTATCATTATAAACTCAAAGAACATGCTGCCTATTTGAAGAGATGCAGAGATAGGCAGTGGTAAAGAAAGGAATACATGAATAGCAATGCAGTTCACTATAACTTATATCCCACTTTGGGAATTCAGCAGGAACAAAGTAATGAACATTTAAAACAAGACACAAAAAACCTTACATGTATCTCATCATTATTTTAAATTTACAGGAAAAAAATCTTAATTTTTTCTAATAATTTGTCACATTAGAAATTTCCTATCATTTTTTTTTAAATTTTGATAAATAATCTACCTTACCAGAGTTTTCATTTATAATTAACTTGTGATTATCCTTGGTAATGGGAAACTAATATAAAACAAAGAGAAAATATATTGGTAAAGTTCAAATATCCATTTTTATTCACCTTTCTTATTTCATGTTTGACTCAAAAAATGCTTTTAACAATTTTGTTGAATTTTAAAAAAAATTCTTTACTCAAATTTTCTGCAACTTTCAGACCATTTGGTTATTGAATAAACAAACATTAGTGCTACTATTGCAGTTCCTGTGCTACACACCAATAAATATAGTTTAAAATTCTAAAAGGCACAGAATCCCTGTTCTTTTATTTCTCTCAGTATCTGGTAACAGATTTGTATATTTGCGAACACTATGGTTGCCTTAATAATACCTAGTCTCTTCTTTGTTAACAAACTCTGATTTTCTTAAAGTGCTAGTTAAACATAGTCACTTTCCTGGCTTTCCTTACCTTTTTGCCTTTTGACCTTCTCTCCTTCCTTCTGACTAGAAGGCAGATATGATGCCTGGAGTAGAAGCAGCCATTTTGGTACCAGGATAAAAAAAGCCACAGTCTCAGCATAGTATAAAAGACCCATAGAAGACATTGGGTCCTTGAGGACTTCTTGAGACAATGTCCCAGCCCTGGAAAATTGGGGTGTTAAAGAAGGACAGTGTATGAGAGAATTGGCAGCATTCACACCTGTAAATCATTCTTGCTGTCATTAACTGAATCCAGGTACAAAAATAACTTCCTTATTGATAGAGATTCTGAAAGTTGGGTAGAATATTAAGTTTTCTCAGGTGTTATCTCTTTTAATTTGGCACAAACATTCATTAAGACACTTAGTGTTAATTTTGGTTGCTGAATATATAGTCAAAGGCAATCTAAACAAATCTTTAAAGTTTGTTTTCATGTTAAAACCAAAATGTATGATATATCAGATTATGCCACCTGCAGAGTTCTGCAAGCTAAGTTAATTTTCTGGTAAGAAAGCCTTAGTTTGGGTGTATTTAATAACTCTCTTCTTATTCTAATTGGGTAATGTTGGTAAATTTAAATGAAATTTAATTTCTCTAAAATGTGTTTGAAGATATTTTCATTGCCTGCCTCCACCACTTTCCGAGAAAGATAGTACAGGCCTTGTTATTCATGCCAGCTTTGGTACTGTTTCAATTATCTCATGGTTCAGGGAGTTGTTGGGTTTTAAATGGATATTCCCGCTATGGGAAATGGCTGCTGTTTTTCACCATATTTTCTCTTATCATCCACAGATAATTAGTTCTGCCTGACAAAGCACATCACAAGAGACAACTCCATGGCTTTCAGAAGCATCTCAGCAGTATCTTCCTTATGGCTAATCCTTCCTGAACCTGTTTAAAACTGCTTCACTCTAATTATTATTCCTCGTCACTTGTCCACACTCTAAACATAGGCAGTATTAACAATATATGTAGCAGATATCCGCATGTCATCTTTTTAATGCTCCTAGATATTTGTATAGCAGGAAATTGGGGCATTAAAAAAACAAGCCTATTCCTCTGACACTTAGCATCTATACTCATACACCACCACTAGAGCCCTGAATGGATCATTAATGCATCTTAAATTCCTAAATATATTATGTCCTCCCACACTTTACATAAACTGAGTTAACATGAAAGATAACAAATAGTCTCTCTCATTTACAGTACAGTAAGTTCCCCTACATATGAACCTTCAAGTTGTGAACTTTCAAAGTTGTGAACTTGTGTTCGCATGTCCAATAAAGTAAGGTGTGAGTGAAATTGCAGCTTGCTCTCCATCTCCTATTGCTGACGATCCTTCAGCTCTAGCATCTCCCATCTCCTCTCTCTCCTCCAGTCAGTAACTCTTCTTATCTGTTCACTCAATGCCAGCCCCTTTGCTCCCTTCTTTTACTTTGCTCTTTAACTTAGACTTCTGAAAATTTAGTCCCTCTGATCTCTCCAGGTATTTCCTTTGGAGGCTCATCCATTCAAAGAGCTTCTGCTCTCAAAATCCTTGGCAATTACTCTCAAGACTGAAGAAACAACTGGGAAATTTAGATTACAAAAAGCACATTTTTCTTATTACCCCGTGAGTAGTTCCATTTGTGTAGCTTGCTGTCACTTCTAGCATAGTGTGTCCCCAAACTAACTTAATAAATTTTTCCAACACTAGTCCCAACACCAACTTATCCCGCTGCCTTTTTTTTTTTTTTAAACCATGATACCTCTGTTCTTCCAGGAAATAGGTGGCATCAGATTCTCTTTTCTCTTTTCTTCTCAATTGTCCAAAATCTGGTAGTGAAACAGCACTTAAAACATTGACCAACTTAAACTGGTTTTGCCTCCTTAAATAAGTTGTTGATTAATCAAACCTTGAGTTATTTTATGGAGACCACACTGCTCATTTTCCAAACCTGGATGGCCCAGGAACCAAGAACCTTCAGTCTATAGAACTCAGTTAGAAATGTTGCCACCAGAGCCCCCCTACAAAGAGATCTTTCAGTATGGAAAATCTGGCTTCCAGCAGCAGAAGTAGCTTGATTACTGATTTGAGGTCACCAATCAGCTTCTGTCCCTAACCCCTTAAATTTTGCCCTGAACCCTGGATCCAGGAGACAGATTTGAGAGCCTTGCTGCCTGTCTCCTCGAAATAAAGCTCACTCTTTGGGCTTCCCTAGTAGCGCAGTGGTTGAGAATCCACCTGCCAATGCAGGGGACACGGGTTCGAGACCTGGTCCTGGAAGAGCTCACATGCCGCGGAGCAACTAAGCCTGTGCGCCACAACTACGGAGCCTGCGCTCTAGAGTCTGCGTGCCACAGCTACTGAAGCCCGCGTGCCTAGAGCCCGTGCTCCGCAACAAGAGAAGCCGCCGCAATGAGAAGCCCGTGCACCGCAAGGAAGAGCAGCACCCGCTCGCGGCAACTAGAGAAAAGCCCACACACAGCAACGAAGACCCAACGCAGCCAAAAATAAAAAAAAAAAAAAAAAGCTCACTCTTTTCTCAAAAGCTGGAGCCATAGTATTGGCTTCTATGTGAGTCTGGCAGTGAGCCTTTGCTCTGTAAAAGTAGCAAAGTAATCTCAACTCACTTCTAAACACCTCTCTAGTGACATTCTTACCACACTTGTTGGTTCCCAAACTCAGGAGCTTCCTGGATGAAATTCAAAATTCCTCCACTCCCACCCCCAGAACACGAAGGGCAAGTAGAGTCCAAAGAAAGCCGGGAATTTACATGTGAGGCTTGTTTTGGGGCGGCTGCAAGACTAGTAGATGTCTGCACCTGCACACCAGAATCTTAAATGTTTATATAGAGGCTTTAATGGAGTTCAGTCATGTATACAGTACAGATTGTTCTCTCAAGGCTTCCTCCTTGAAAAGGCTTTTGATGTGTGAACAGTGGGTGGAACGTACATTACAAAGGGGGCATGGGGGTGAGAAGCCTCCAGCTTGTGGGTCACCTGGTGGTCACGTACTCTTGAAGACCTCCTCCAACAACTCTGGTGAGGTTTTTCTCTCAAGCATGGAGAGCAGTAACAAACTCTTCTGCAGCTGTGATGTTCAGATTACACAGTTCTCACCAATGAGATATTTTTAGAATCTTTCCAGTGCTTTTCTTCATATCATTTGCTTCAGTACAAAATCACTTCTCTCCCTCGAACACTTAGCAACATTTTCCTCTCTTGACCACTCTCGCCTTCTTGAAACTCTCTTAGCTTCCATTGCATTCTGACAGTTCCTTTGCATTCTTAAATGTTGGGAGCTTGTTCAGAGCTGGAAGTAACACTGTCTGAGTGTGAATTCTGGCTCTGCAGAATGGTGTGTAACCATTCAGGTGTAATCATATCACCTCTCTGTGTATCTATGCCATATGGTCATTATAACTTTAACTGATTTTATCCATATTTATTAGCTCTGGTTAGATAACTCTCCTGAGCTCCAGATAAATATTTCCAATTATGCAATGGAAATTTTCACTTGGATTTTTCACAGACATCTTCTTCCCTTCACTCTTTATTCTCTTCTCCCTCTCCCTCACCTGTCCTCACCTCCCTTCTCTATACTTCATCTTACCTTTTAAAACTCCAGATTATCCTATAAGCTCTAGCTTGGCTGTAACCATATGTAGGATATAAGATTAAGTGCTGGGAGAGAAGAGAACAGTGAAGGTGTAAAGAAAAATGCACCAAAGACAGAAAGAGAGATAGAAAGAGATCAAGCACAGGCAGAATCTGTAAATGGCCGTACAGCAGCAATTGGAGATCCTTCATCTAGAGGAGTGCACTGGGCATAGTAACTTCCTTCTTCTATCTTTGTCTTCCCAGCATCGAGCACAGTGTAGAGAGCATTGCATGTCTGAAATAATGTTCACTTCCATGAGTGAAAGAAACTCATGGATGAGCAAATAAATAAATGAATAAATAAATAAATGATGGTACCCATGCCTCTGAAAATTTTTGCTCCCTGGCATTTTATTAGCATCTGATTGCAAATCAGCAGCATTTACAAAAGCAATCTAGTCTTGGGTAATTACTATCAGAAATAAAAGTTTCATAATATTATTGAATGGCTATTTGGAACAAGCATCTTGCACTGTCAAAAGGATAATGATAAGTAGTCTCATTCAATAAGCACATGGACTTGGATACTTCTGGGAATGCTTTTAAGCTCAACATTCTGGCAGATCCCTAAGAACACAGGTCTGTTCAACATCAGAACTGTTTTTTGTTTGGGCTGCATATTGAAATAATTGTCCCTAAAAAGGTTCAGGCCCTTGTTCATCTTTTTTGTTTCTTCCCCTTGGCAGGATTCTGGATCTTCATAGAATGCGGAGCCAAATTATTCAGTGTTTTTTTAAAAGCAAAAAAGTTGTACCTATATATGGGAATCTGCCCTTCATCACACCACTTTGGAGAAGTGTCTTGGTTCTCCACCTCAGTGAAATATACATATCAGGCCCTGGGTTCTAACAGAGAATATCATTTCTGCTGCCTGAACGCCTGGTATCTAAAGCATATGGATATCTATTCAGCAACAGCCTCTATCAGCACTTTAGGCACTTGTCAAATAATTCAACCATGATTTGACTATGATCTAGTACTTGGGAAACGCTTGCTTGAAAATCTGATATTTAAGAATGTGTAGGGAACACATGAACTGTCCATGACTCTACATTCTCAAAAACCTAACCCTGCATGGTTAGAGTATAGAAAGAAAACAGAATCCTGCAGAAATGCTTTCACCAAGGTAAAAATTAATGGTAGGTCCTTAATTTTTATAGAAGGACAATATAAAATATTTATTTGAAGATGATTCAGTATTTTTTACAGGAGAATCATTACAAAGATATAGGGAATAAAATCCTTTGAGATCTCAGTATTAGAATAAAGTTAATCCTTCCTGGTGAATTTGTGTATTTCCTTGATCAGTCAATGAGAACAAAGGTACAGAGAGAAATGTAATCCCTTGTTAAAGAAACTGATGCCAGGTACCTGGTACATTGGTTTCTCTGCAACTTTTGAAGATATTTTGTTTTATCAAACAAAATCATGCTTTTTAAAAAATTGAAAAAGAATGAAATAGGATCAATAAACAAATATTTTATTGAATTTAAATATTTTAGTCTGATTTGAGAATCTTTACATATGACATGCTTTGATTCCATCTTAGTTAAATTTGACTCTTGAATAAAGAAATCCAAGTCTGAATTTTTGAATGTCTTTTATGATCCATATTGTAAATGTTTCCTGGAGAAGAGAACTGAAGCATGTGTTTCTTTGTTCATTTTCACAGTCACGTTAACAAAGTTTCAGCTCTGAGATTATTCTGTCAGATTTTCCCCATTATGCATCCCCAACCGTGCTTGAATAGGTTGAAAAATAATTCTACATATTGCTGGATAACTGCAAATAGTCACATACTTTAGTGTACCAAAGGAGCATTTCTCTAACACAGAATAAATTTATTTCATAATAAAAAATGAATGTCTTTATAATCATTATTTAAATTGTACATGGCTTGTAGGATATGAGTAAGGAAATTGTATAAGTTTTAATAGTCTATCTACCTCCCTAATCTGTTTATCTACTTAAATGTTACACTTGTCAATTCATTGTCATAGCCACTGGATTTTGTGGTTGATGATGATAAAAATACATTATATATAACATTTAAATTAGCATATAATTATGAGGTATTATGCTTCAGGACTCTAATTAATGTCCTTATCCTGAATAGAAGAGATTCTAGCTTTATTGGTACCTATACTCAATTCTAGGAACATTTCATCAAACAACAGAGAAGGTTGCTGGAAGAAAATTAGGAGATGCATTTCTTTTTGACAAAATGATATCGACCAAATCTCTCCTCCTCTGCAAAAAGGAATGTAATCTTAATGGGAAATTTAAATTTAAATTTCCTATCTTTGTTTTCTCTTTGCAAACTTTCATTTAGTGTACTATAATATTTTGATAATGGCCTTTTCAATTAATTGTGCCTCCAGTAAATGTCTGAAGAATGTTTTTTGATTTATTCTTATAAGCTTTAAATCATGTTATATCTTTGTTTGTACAAATAACAAAAAAATACAGATTGTAAGAAAAATAAGTATCAAGTTTAAATATTACATTTTGTCTGGAATTTATACATTTTTTTTAATCTCCTGGGCTTTGAATACAGTTGATTTAGGGACTACTAATAGAACATTCTGTTTAAGTTTATTTTTATTTTAAAAAAATTAGTTACCAATTCTTCTTGAAAACAAGCAAAAAATGATGTGTATCAAATTTTAATGAAATCTTTTTATAGTTATGTGACAATAGAGAAAAGCCCTACGTTTGATTTTCTGTAATTTGTAAAGATAAATGCATCTGAAATTGGCACTCATGCAAGAACATGTGAGTACTTATAATGAATGGTGAGCTACTTTCCTGTGATGTGAAGCTTAACTGGAATGTTCGTGTATTTATAAGTTTGTAGTTTGAAATATTCATATTTGCCCAGTGGCCTACTAGTAGTTCATTATACTTTTATTTGGAAAGCCTGTGTTTGATCCTCATTATTCTTTTCTCTGGAGTTTTAGATGAATAAAATAACAAATAATTTACTACCAGAAGCCAAGCAGGCAAGGACTGTGATCTTTTCAGATCTTAACATGTTTGACCTCTCTCTACACTGAGGAGGGAGATATCCATAAGGGAAAAAAGGAATCTGGGGAATACAGACATATAGATATCACATACATAATTGACTATTCCCTAAAATCATTTTTTTTTTACCAAATGTCTACTAGCACATTAGCTAGTACCAAATATTTCCATTAATTAAATAAAGTAAAAATCAAGGAATTAATGTATTACTATGTTCTATCCCCTCCCCACATACACACTCTGAATATGTATAGGAAGATAAAAGAGGTCCAAGTTCTGAGATGATAGAAAAAAGGGAGTAGAGAATATCAGAGGAAATTAAGAATATAAAACAGAAAAATTATATAAAAACAACATATTGTTTCAATGAGACCAAAAAAAGAATCTGGAAAATACAGATCTATACATGCCACAAATTAGATTTAATTATTTCCTATAATCATTTTTTAACCAAACGTCTATTCACACATTTGTTAGTACGAAAAATGTTCATGAGCAAATATTGATTATTTAGGTGTCCAACTCTGGAGTAAGAGGCTTACAGTGTATGTTGTCACATAATTTGTCAGCATAAAATTATTTTATTATACTTACCTGGCTTGTGAAAACTCTTCATCTCATTTCTAGAAAAATATTGTTTTCAAATGTAAGCTTTATGTTAATAAAAATAAATAACTTACTAAATTTCATAGAAATTAAAAGTGCCTCTTATTGACAGGAGCTGGTTAATAATAACCAACAAATCTCATGCTTTCATCTCTTGAATGCTATAATCCTTTAACAAACAACAAGTGAATAACCTTTACCTCAAAGAAAAAAAAAAGTACAGTTTAATTAAATTAATATTGATACTTAAAATCCAGATCATCTCTAAGCCACATGTTTTAAAAATTACAAATAAACAAAGATTAAAAAATCAACGGGAGAATCATACCTATAGCTATACAACTATATCACTCTACATAAAGGAGCTACTTCATAACTCTGAATTTAAGATCTTGTGGACAGACAATAAAATGTCCATTTTTTTCTCATACATCTTCAAGATTTTTCTCTTTAGGCAAAATTATTTTTCCAATGAAACCATACTGTCTTCTGTTGCCAGTCTGGGTCATAGGATAAATCAATCTCTTGATTTTTAAACACAGATGAAGATAGCTCTTTCTGGTTTTCTCTCTCTCTCTTTTTAAAAATGTTACTTCCTCTGGTATACAGTTTTGTTAACCTCAGCAAGACTGTTTTCTGGAATTTTCAGGCAACATTTAATTTCACCAAAGAAATATACTGTAAAGTCTGCAATATTTTTCTATTGTACTTTTTGTCACATGTCTTTTAGGACTCTTCTGTGTGACCCAAATCTGTCCAGTGTTTGCACTTGTCTTACATTTCTCATGTATTTTGGGGGAGATTTTCCAGGCCCCCCACCCAATGCTCTTGGTCTCACAATTTCCCTTCCTCCCTCCTTCTCTCCTCTGTCCTTGCTTCCTCTCCTCCTTTCTTTCTATTCATCCCCCTCCACATCCCTCTTTGTCCTCTGTATTCTCCTCCCCTCCTGCCCTCCACGCACTATCACTTTCTCAGTTTCTTAGCTGTAGTGATAGCACTTTGCCATTAAAGTTACTTTTCCCATTGCTAGAAAAGTAACGAAAGCTCTTCTGTTCCGTTTGTTTAGTCCAGTGTCCCTGAGCAGAGTCATTTAGAATCTCAGTTTCAATTATGAAGATTTTAAGACAGTATATATGTCAAGCAACTAAAACATAGTAAGCAGTTATTAAATAGCACATATTTACCCTTTATGATGTTTCTCACTTCATTTTGTTTTGTTTTGCATAAATTCCCCTTCTTTTTTGTTCCCTTCAGGCTCCCTGAATGCTTATATTATATTAATACATAATAGAGTGTTTTAAAATTAACTTAATATTTTAAATCTTTAGTACCTTTTCAGAGGCACATACCTGGCTCTAGGATTACCACATTTTCATCTTTAACTCCTCAAATCTAAAGAGATATCATGGATAAATTCATAGCTTCTAAATTTAAAAACTGATATATTTTATATCCTCTTTAGAATGCATGATTGTCACATCAGTAATCAATGAATAATAACAAATGGTGCAGAACACTGAACATGTCATGTGCTGCTCTTTTTCCTCTCTGTGCCTAAAGTGTATTTATCAGGAAGCTCATCAGGGCTTTCTTGTGTACACACTGTCACTTTTGCTGGAGGTCACTTTATCACAGAACTACAATCTGTTTAATGCAAAATAAACACATTCAAAGTAAGAATATTAATTAATAGACACATTAATTTGTTTTAAATTAATTTTCTTAGCATATTTTATTAATTTTATATGGAAGTAGTTATGAGTGTACATAAATCATAAGAAATTTTGATATGTATTTTTCTACACATCTGTTTTTTTTGGATTCCACAAAATATATGAAGAATAAAATATATATTAAAAATTAAATTACACAGAAATTTTGATAGTTCTTTCTTCCTTATTTTACTCATGCCATATACACTGCTACTGTTTATTTTCATATCTTATAATCACTTTCTTTGATAATATGTACAAATTATTTGATGAGTTTTGGTATTTGCAGTTCCTCCAATAGAAGTACTGGAAAAAGTAAAGGAAACCATTCAAACTTGAAAGAGACACATAAGTGAAGTATGTTCATAGGTAGGGATTGGAAATATAATGGAAAAAAATAAAATTAATCAAAAATTAAAATCAGTAAATTATGAAAAAAATATCAAGCAAAACAGAAGAAAATGATCTGAGGGCATTGGATGTAAAAGTGTGCATTGAATCCATGATATTGTAGCACATAATTTCTAAGTGTATATTCATATGTAAAATATATGTATGCATATATGATTCATATATTTCAATATTTTCTAATGGAAAAACACTGAGATCATGTAGCATAGATTTCAAAATAGATTTTTCCTTAATCATCATTATTTGTCTGTCTTATTGTAAATTTAGTATACTTTTTAGTATAGTTTTCAATTATGAATCTTCCATAGCTTACTTCAGAATGGATATAAAAGGGCACAGTTCACAACTGCAACTTTGCTTTAAAAAGTCTCTATCATTAACTCCTGAGGATGTGACCAGGAAGTTCATGACCATATTTTTTGTACAGATCTTTGCTAAAGAAAAAATTAACCCCTTAATCTCTGCTTTTGAGGAAATTTCATTTCCTTCTCCATGTGTTTTATGGAATCAAAAAAGTGTATGAAAATATGTGTGCTACTAACTTGGGAATAATATAGCCAAATCAATTCCCACAAATTTATTTTAGATCTACTTAATTAATTAGAATATCATGCATTTATTAATTGGCATCAGTAGCAGTATTTGAAAATATTTAGTATCTTTCATGTATTTTTTGGAAATACTTTATTCTAGCTCTAAAACTGGATAAAAATTTAGTTCAATTCCACCTCTAATACTAACAATGGAATGCTTGACAAATTACTTAAATCCTCTGACTTTATTTTCCTAATCTGTAAAATGAGTATAATAGAATCAATGTCATACAGCAGTAACAAGAACTAAATGAGAGGCTATGCTCAGTAAATACTAGTTCCCTTGGTCTAATTTTGTTTACTCTTGGTTTTAATATGGTGATGCAACTTAAAAGATAAAAATGGCAAACTGGAAATAAAATAAATGGAATATTTTGAGCACCTTACTGTCATTACATAAGTAATGGGAAAAGGCAGGGAGGATATTGACGTCTCATTTTTTTCTTCAGCAGAACTGCATTTAACATAAAGGGGAGTCATTTTATTGAATAATAAAAGCCTGGCAATCACTGTGATTGGCTGACAGCCATTACTGCAGTGTAATTCTAAACAGCTTGTTTTTCAAAGTTTTTCTTGAATAACTCTTTAAAACCCAGGCATTGCCCAAGCTAGTTGAAGGGTTCAAAACTCATTTTTAAAGTGGAGTTTCTCAATACTGCTGTAAAAAAATGCATTAAACAATATTTTCTTATTAAATGATTAGAATCAGATATTTTTTGACATGGGAGGAAAATTTTGGAAAATTTAGCAAACTAAGGGTTTTATGGTAGGGAAGAATTAATTCCTGACTCAGAGAAGAAAAAGACCACATTTGGAGAGATCTTTTTTTTTTTTTTTTTTGAAGAAGCCCCATGTATTTTACAAGTGAAAAGCACAATATTTGATCTATACTATCCAGCTTAAAATCCTGTCATTTCTGAATGGAACTCAACAAGGCTTCCAAAATTACCAGATCCACTTTGATGCATTCATCTTTCTCAGTCAGTATTTCTAATCAGCAAATCTCACTTTAAAGTAAGTATAATAAGTGGGTATAGAGTTGGCAATTCACCAAAATAAATATTTAATGATATTTTAATGGTTATTTTAAATCTCTTTTATTTAAATTGGGATTAATACTTTATTTGGTCAATGAATGCTGAACCAGAATGCTTGAGAAATATCTTTGCTGTTGAAGATCTCTATAGTGGATGTGTACTTAATTTTCAGAATTGTCCAGGCTAGATCATGTCTGGTGGAGGCATTTTATCTTAAATGTCAACATTGGAAACATTGAGATAAAGATCAGGGGCAGAAACCTGTGAACTGCAGAACTGTGTCAATTGCTCATTCTCAAACATAGCGATGCCAATTAATTCCACACAACCCAGATTCAAAGCAGCACAGGGAAACGGTCCTGATATTAGTATTGCACAAAAATGAAGAAAAATAGATGTGTTCAAGCTCCCAGAAAACTGATTCTTTAACAGGAAGCAATAGAAGAATCCCACTGCATCCAGCGATTGGCTGATGGAATCTTTGTTCAAGCGATAGGCATCCTAGCCAGATGCTAGGTGGAGTAATCCCTCTCTCACCCTCACCTTCACAATCCACAGCTCAGCCACCTGGGCTCTCGCGGGCTGCGCCGTCGCCTCACTCCCGGTGCACGTCTCCCCCTCTCGACCGCCAAGTGCTCACTCTCTCCCAGGGAGCACTTACACAATGGACTCACTTGTTTCCCTGGCACCTCTCCTTTGACTTCCAGCCCCAGCCCACAACTTGGGGAAGAGTCTGGCAGGAGCCTCTTGCCATGGATCAGGGACCTTCCAGAGGAGCTTGGAAGCACGCGCGCCCACGCAGACAAAACAAACAATGCCTGGTCCAAGAATGAATAAATTAACGACACCCCCGCCCCCGCCCATCGCTTTGCAACCTGAAGAAAGAAACCCCGGACCTGGTTGCCTAAATGAGAGATTTTGTTTTGTCTTTCAAACTGCAAACATTCCTGTCTGACAACGGCAAAGGAGATGCTGTGGGTTCTGTTGGCAATAAAGATTGACGGTGGCTTTGCCCGTGACAACGCCCCCCGTAGCGCGCTGAGCCAGGTTCCCTGAGAACCGCGAGGGGGAAGCGCATATCTAGGGGGAGGGAATGACAGAGGCCAAGGCAGTTTAGCAGGGATGAGAAATGGGAAATCAGGGGGGAAAAAAAGACTGAGTTCAGTTGGGCTTTAATAGTGAAACTTCGGGAGAGAAAGGGATGGGATCTCTCCCCAGGTAACTACGCTGAGATGAAAAATAGATGAATACACAAGGAAGTGGCAAGCAACAACAAGTTTGAGGTGAGCAGCAAGTTGTTCACTTCCTCCCAGGCGTTTGATCAGCATCCCCCGAGCTGCCCCAGAACACGCGCTCCCCATCGGAGGCGGCGGCCGCGGCAGCAGCCTCAGCAGTAGCAGCAGCAACAGCAGCAGTACCAGCGGCAGCTGCGCGCCTCCAGCCCAGCCCCGCTCGGCTCCCCCTCTCGCCGGCGCCCTGCCTGTCTTGCGTGTGCGTGTGCGTGTGCTCAGCCTCAGCGTGAGGGGCACCTGCTCGTCTGGGCTCACAGCGGAGGCAGCCTCGCCGGGAGCTGCAGCTGCTGCCGCCCCTGGTGCTGCCGCTCGCAGGCGCCGGGCTCCCCGCCGCGGCCGCCGCAGCCTCGTCTGCTGGAGTTGGGCTCCGTGGGGCTTCCCCCCTCGCAGCCTCGGTCCTTCCTGGCTGCCTGCAAGTCAGCCTGGCTGCGAGTCACGTGTCAGTGCCTGAGGCAGAGACTGAGAGAAAAAAACGCGCTTCATTCCTTCTTCCACCGCCATACTGTATTTTATCCTAAATCTCATTTTTATTCCAACATTTTACTCCCTCTCGGTGAGTACCTTCTCAGTGGCATTCTTGTCCTATTCTTTTTTTTTTTTTGTCCCTTTTTTGTTTTTCTTCTTTTTTTTTTTTTTTCCACTTCTTTGATTACTGTTTATATTTGGGAAAGCTGGAGGAGCATGGTTTTGAGCCTTTTCCTGAATCCAAGTTTTTCTAGCATGCGATGGTTCTGTAGACAAGGCGCTGTGTCTGGGAGTCCGCGGCGACTGTGCCCGCTGGGAGCGACTCCCAAGTCCAGCAAGATATGCAACTGGTTTGAAGGAAAAAGCGATGTGAAGTATGGTGCCTATTTTTTTTTCCTTTGTAAAAATAAAAAGCATGTTTCTCTTTTTTTGGCATACTCTTTTTCTGATAAGATTTTTGTATAGGTGGGATTTTACGGCAGTGTTTACAAGTTTGTGGTTTTGCAATACTGGTACAAACCACTGAGCAAAGACATGAATTTTCTATTTTTGTGCCCTTTTTGGAAGCCGGGGAGAACAAATTCGTTTTTTTCCCTCCTGTTTTTGATACCCATTGATAACATGAAACTTTTCTTGCAGCTGGTTACTAGGATTATTTTTAAGCGAATACTTTTTTCCTCCTTTAAATTAACCATGACTTTTGCACATCTGACTTTTTTAAAAAACCGAGATAATTTTATGAAAGATATCCTGATATCTATATCTATATTATCCTTTCTTCCTCCCCCTCCCCTCCCCGTAAATCAATTTTCAAATGATGGCAGTGGAAGGTTTTTCTGGAAAAAAAAAAAAAAAATGAAGTGCGGTTTGGTTTCCTTGTCAACGGAGGATGAAGTGAACAGCTGAGCAGCTCGCAGAGAGCAGGTACTTGGTCCCCTTGGAGGCGTTTCCCGGGTTTGTAATGGCAACACTGGTCCTGGCAAAGAAATCTCTATGTGTGTATGTGCGTGTGTGTGTTTTGTGTGCTTGTGCGCGTGTGTGGGCGCTCGCGGCTCCGGGCAGTGTCCGAGCCCGGGGTGGGGAAAGCCGTGACGGGAGCTAGGGGAAGCCAAAGTCAGTTCCCGGCCTCGGGCTGGTTTTTGGATGTGCGCAAAATACCGTCCCTCCCTCGGCTGCTCCCAGGTCGTCTCCGCAGCGGGCGGCGTCTTGCGCCCCGGGCGTCGCCGGCCGGGGACGCGGCAGCCGGCGGGCCCTGTAAGTTCTCCGAGGGCCACTTGCAGAGCAGCAGGGGCGAGGGTCGAGGATGTGGCTCGGGCCGGCCGGGGCGGCCCCTACGTGCGCCCGGGAGACTGGGGGAGAGAAGAGGCAGGGGCGGCATCTTCCGAAGGGGCTGGCGTCTAGCCACGGGGCCCGGGAGCTCGAGACCTTTACAGATCCCTGAGGATGGCAGCAGCCCCCGCAAGCTCAACTCCCGCTCCTCCTGTTTGCATTGAGTAAACAACGCAGTAGGTCTTTCCCAGCCTGTTTTGCTGGTTCCGAAGGGTTTGTCTTTTTAGCGGTGCCGTCTTTGGATTTTTTCTTTCCCTGTTGTGTTGCTTTGGTTTTAAGTGCCTGGCGCCTTCCAGGGTGGGGGGAGATAGTTACTTTCTGTGATGGTCAGTTGGGTTTAATGTTGAGGACGAAACTGTTAGTTTGCATGAATGAGACTACACCCATAAGGTTGAGTGTTACAGGGACAATGTGTTTTCCCTCTTTTTAACCACTTCATGGTGGTTACAAAGGTTTTTTCCCCTGAGAACCGGCCACAGGACAGGACTAGGTGTTGGTGATGGTGGTAGTAGATTTCGGTGTGTTGATAGCATTGCACAGTACTCAGTGCTGAATGTATTCTATGGAGTTTATGATATTTTTTGATTGTCCTGTTACGTTTCCAGTGTAATCTGGTACTACTTTTTGGAGTAGTTGGTAATAAAAAGCCTTTTCTGTATTTAACACAGTGACAGAATCTCCTGGAAAACTTGATCGCCAAATAAATTTTGTGTTGTCTAGAG
The DNA here is from genome assembly GCF_949987535.1 of Balaenoptera acutorostrata. Taxonomy (NCBI): domain Eukaryota; kingdom Metazoa; phylum Chordata; class Mammalia; order Artiodactyla; family Balaenopteridae; genus Balaenoptera; species Balaenoptera acutorostrata. Next base: position 55,204,968 of record NC_080080.1, on the reverse strand, counting down.
GCCATTATTTAAAAGATTTGATTCTGAAGCTTTGTATAATTTGGATTCTGTTAAAATAAGTATAAGGCAAGTGAAATAACTTTTACTTCTCAGGTTAAGTTTTCTTCTAGTTTATAAAACTAGGCATAAAAACTAAATCCAATATACAAAAGGGCTCATAACAAGCATGTTAATAACATACACTATGGATTTTCAAGCAAATATTTAAGTCTGCAAGCTCAGTTGGTGGAATGAAGTTTTATGCCTGTATTTCTTTACTCTTTGTGGTGAAAGAGGAGTGCAAGTGATCATTTATCTGCAGAAGATTAAAATTTATTGCAATATTTAGAAAGCTATATATTTCTAAATTCACAATGCACTCTCTCATTTCAGAGGTCTTTGGAAGTAGCAGTGTGAGTTACTTTTGTACCCAGGGTAGCTTTTCTCTGTTTAGAAATTCCTGTTGCATGTATACACCAGACTTGATATCCTGAAGGGCATAGTTCAAAGATTTGACACAAGTATTATGTAACATAGCTGTAAATTTTGATTTTATTGCTGTGGTGAGCACTCAACTAAAATGCAGTCTTTCATATGGTTTAAACAGCCAGCAAAAACATTTAAAAAGCCCCTTGCAACATTTTGTGTTTTTTAAATCATTTTTATCATAATAATGTATGTAAGTAGATATGCTCATTTATTTAAAAATGCAAGACAATGCATGTGTGTAATATTTCTTTGCAGGGTGTATGCACTGTAAGTCATTTAGTTCTTTTAGAAGAGAGAGACAGTGAGTGAGAAAGAAAAACTTGAGTAATAATACCAGAATTTTCATTAAGAGGAGCACTTGCTTCCCTAAGATGGAGGTAGTTGTGTCTTAAGATTGGTGCAGAATGTAGACGGTACTGTGTGATGTTTCCAAATGAGATTAAAACCATAATGGGGTGGAAGAAGATGTTCATAGGATTTCAAGTGGGAATAGATATTTAGTTGTGCAAATATTCTGTAAATAAAGATCATGCTAAGAACCTTTAGTCATATTAGGTTTTCATTAAATATTGATTGTCCATTATGTTACATACTTATGTTAAATTTCTATTATATTGAAACTTTGAAATTTCCTCCTCCATGAATTATATTGGGAATTCCACAACTCGTTAAAAAACTGGTCACCTGGTCTGTGAGTGTTTTGGTTTAAATCTTTGAATGTGGTATACTAGAGTTAGCACCGCCTACTGGTTCCTCATGGAAAAATAATATTGTTCTTAAATTCAGTAAGTAACTCACCCTGATTCTGATGAACTTAATCATGCAAATTACTTTTTACTGCTTACTGAGAGGAAATAAAAGATGTTTCGCTGGGAGAGAGGGTTTGGGGTGAAGGTAGAGGATGAGAGAAGGAAGACATATAAGATTAAATTGGCTTCTGGATGACTAACTGACCTTAAGTATTTTATCATCTGCATGCAACAAAGAAATCGTCACAGATTTTAAACAACCTGCTGAATTTGCTAGAACTTTTCTAGGGGATACCAAAATTTGGACATTTTGAAAAATCCTGTATTACTGAATTAACTTTACATTTTCTGTCCCAGTCTTGAACATTGTAGAGAAAAAAAAAACCCTACCTGGAGTTCTGTCTTGAGTGTTTGGTCTGTCCAAGAATTTTTAAATGAAGAAATTTTATTCATGAAAAGTAAACATTTAATTATTTCTTATTTTTATCCTTACATGATTATAAGCAAGCAAGTAGCACACTGATTTTTTTCTTAGTGTGCATCAAGCAGCCACACTGTGGTGGTGTTAGATATAAGGGGGAAAAGTTTCAAACACATATTTATAAAGGCACTCTTAATTACAAAAGGTATATTGCCTTTTTAAAAAAAGATAGTCGGTTTATTTTCTCTAATTTTTATGAAAGGCTAGTGGTTAAAAGAGCTACCAAATTTGTGCAAACCAATGATGCTATCAGAATGTGAAAATAATGGAATAGAAAAAGAATGCACATACATTTGATATACAAAAAAATTATATTTTCCTAGTTAGAAAAATCGCATGCTATACGGATAATTGTTTCTTAACTAAAACAGTCATTTTTTTAAAGCAGCTAGCAAGAAGTGTGTGGAAAAGCTCCTATATCTGTTACATTCCTGAAAGCATTTGACTAGAGTAAATGCTTTGCTTACTGTTTACAGATATTGTAAGCACTAATTATACAGTGCATCAAATCAAATAAAACTCTACACTGGAAGTAGAAGAGAAGTGAAGTGGGTATTTAAAATTGTTTGCATGCTAAAAAGGAAATTGAAAATATTTTACTTACAATTTAATTTATTCTCCTCTCTGACTTTTCAAAATTTTATTTTTAAATGATGATTAGCTGTGACTTTAAAAAATACAGCTATTTTCTTCACTTCTTTTATCACATTGCCATTAAGAAAATTCTATTTTGTGTATGAAAAACTGAGGTAATGTTGAAATGTATTCTTCAAGTTGTTTATGGAGCTCCGGAAAGAAATTAAAAACTAATTTAAAAAATTTCTTACTGGTCTGAAGTTGTTGTTATTATTTTCTAATTGTTTCATTATTATTATCATTTGCTGCTTCTAGTGACATGCATAAATACCTTTAAAATCCTATTTTCATAATTCGGTATGACTTTTTAATAAATTTCGGTAATTGACAGTGGCAACAAACTTTCACATTAGTGACAATGAAAGCAATTAGTTTTACTACATCATGATTTTGAGAACAATAATTATTAAATAAAATTTAAGTAATAGTTTGATTTCTGAATGTACCAAAAACTAGTTACATATTTAGCAAGTCTTACATAAATGTTTGTCATCACTCTTCTTTTTATTATTAAGTTTTGACATGTAGAATACATATATATAACCCAGCTATTGCCAACTTTTAGTAGTTTTGCTTTTTCCTGTAGCTTTTTTAGATTTTCAAGAAAATATTGGGGAATTTTTTTGTTGTTTTGTTAGACTCTTGTTAAATAACAAACTTACATTGTGGAAAATTGATTTTGTGCTTTTCTAATTCTCCCATAAAATTAAAGGTTTTTAATTTATGTATGATACAGTTGTTCTGGGACTGCATTCTGGAAAATATAGAGGTGTTGATTCCCTTTTTCTTTCCATTCCTAGACATAGAGAGGGCAGTGGGAGAACGTCAGTTAGTGTTTAGGATAAATGTCTTCTGGACTGTCCTTGGAGACTCCGCAGCTGGGGTCAGGACTGCAAGATTTATTTCTTGGGCCATGTATAAATCTAAATGGAGAGGAGAATTATAGCAGAGATCATGGGAACGTTATCCTGCTTTTCTGAAAGATGCAATGGAATGCCTCAATATGCACCTTCATACTAAAGAAAAACTAGAGATTTTACTTGCATCAATATGTTTCATAAAATTACATATGACTCATCCATCTATCTATTTTTTTTTCTTGCTTAGAATAATGTAGTTGAATATTTTGTTTAAACTTCAGCAGTGGAAATTAATTGCATTTGTACCTAATCCATGTATTTAGAGAAAATATTTATACACATTTTGGTAGCCATATGCTAAATCATAACAGGAGCAACATATTTTTGAGTCAGTTTGGAAACTATTAACAGGCTGGAGTAGGGAAAGGCTACTTTTTCATTAAATCAAGAAGAGAGGGAAAGAAAAGTAGGACTACATTTATTGATGTGTCAGATGAATGCACTTCGATGTGTCCTTCCCCTCCATGAGTGATACCATCATTTTTATATTTTTGGGGAAACTGAAACTTGGAGAGATATGTAATTTGCTCAAGGCTCCATAGGTAGTAGAGGGACAAATGATAGGAATGTCTGAATTGACACCATGTGTCTCTCTCCTTCTGTACAGGTATGCTCCATTTGTAGAGATGAAATGTTGTTTGTTTGCTTTTACCTAGCATAAAACAACTGCTATATATGTATTCTTGGTACATTATTTAAAATGACTGTATTTTGGTAAGTTTTTACTACTGAATGCTGCAGCCAGAAATAACAGAAAATGGCACCATTTACACAGAGACTCTTTACTGGTGCTGAAAGGGCCTTCAAGTGACCATGCCATCACACAGCTCTCCAGGACTGTAGGATTTTCTGAACAGACCCAATACGTGGGCATTTGTGAGAAGCCACTCATGCTCTGTGGTCAGGACAGAATAGATGGTTCTGTGTCCACGGTGGCTTTGACGAGGTTGTGGGAAAAGCACTGCACAAATATTTAGTACAAAATGCAGTCTCTACTCTTGAAGCTTTTGCAGTGTGATGTGGAAAGTTATTCTTTTGTAAAGGAAAACTCAACAGCCAATTCTTTCATAGCACAGTAAATCTATAAATATGGGTGTCTCTTCTGTCTACCAACATCTCACTATCAACATCATCTCCACCTCAGAATTTCGCTGTTACACATATTTGTATGTGACATTTTTCAAGCTCATTTTATCTGTTTGTTAAAAACATAAAACACATATAACTGCAAGATGTTATTTTAGGATGCTGTTTTTAATTGCCTCTTCAGATGTGTGAAAAAGGATTTTATTATTAAATAGTTTCCTTGGAACTTGAAAATAATATTTTTCAGTAAAGAATGGGAAACATAAACTATAGTAGAGGCAGTGTGAATGAACGTGATGCAATGGATTTCAAAGACGATGGTTAATCTACAAGTCCATAAAATCAGTGAATTTGGAGGCCAAGGTGGAGGGACTATCAAGTGCTGCTTTTGAGTTTTGGAATCTGGATATCTTGAAAACCAGGAGCATAAAACAAAACAGGAGAAGATAAAAATATCTAGAAGAGGGCCTGGTTTGGTTGGGGGTGGGAGAATGGTTCAGTTTTGGACATATCACTAACATGAAGTTCTAATATTAACCTGGATAAAATGACCGATATGTAATTGAAATTCAGATCTAGAGCTGGAAAGCACACTGAAAACTAGAGAAAGATGTTACAAAATTACCTACATTAAAACTTTAGGAGGCAGACATTTGGGAAACACCTGCATTTTTCTGAGTGGATGTAAAGGGATCTGGTTAAAGGCAGAGAAAGAGAAAAAGGAAGACAGCCACTGAAGCTTAGGAGGAGCATGTGTGTGTGTGTGTGTGTGTGTGTGTGTGTGTGTGTGTGTGTGTGTGTGTGTGTAGAGAGAGAGGAGTGTTGTTCAGCAAGGCTGATGCTGTATAGGCTTGAAGGAAGGTGAGACCTGAGAAAAAGGTCCTTGAATCTGTGATTAAAATCTATTAATTTTAAGAAGAAACTAAATGAATGAGACATATTAGACTTAAATAAGTGAAGAAACATTCCGTGATTCTGGATATGGTGTGACAGCATCATAAAGAGATCATTTCTCAAGACTGTATGTGTCACATTCTTGTGTGTGTGTGTGCATGCATTTGAGCATGTAACATGACTAAATAGGAAGAACAGTAAGAAGTTTTTCTGGAACTAGGTATATTGATTTTAAATTAAATATAGAAGAAATAAAAAAAAGGAAGAACAGCTAGGGTAACTCAGAAAAAGAAGGGCAAAGGGGGCTAAGCTATCAGATATTAAAATATATTGTACCTATTTTAAAAAGAGATTTACTAGCTCTGTCTCCTTACTTCCAAGCAATGTTTCTTCAGCAGCAATGAGCACATCTAGTGCACAAATCATGGTTTCTAAGTACCATTTCCCACTCAAGGGAAAATGGAGAATTTCCCTTCTCTGGAGATTTACACAGATTCTAAGGAAATTGCTGATTCTAAGTCCAGGCAGAAAAAGTATAAGATGAGCCTGGGATCTCTCATTGTGCCAGGAAGTGAGGAAACGATCCCAGACAAATAAGGTTGTATAAGCCTTATTTGTAAACTGTAACTGTAAATAGGGACTAGCTTGAAGGGCCTCCCAGTTGCCAAATTCAGATAAATTTGAATATCAGTGGTTGTTGGTTCCCAATGTCAGGTGAAATTAGAAACTGGCCCCTGTACAGGGAGGGCAAAGAGAGACTGTAGAAAGAGGCAGACTACTCCAACTTGGTAGGTGGCAGTTTTAATAATCAGGACAACTTATGTACAAGGCTTATCTTAGGCGGCTGCAAGGCAAATCGATTTCTGCATCCACCCACCAGGATCTTAAAAGTTTATTCAGATTTCCCCCACTCTCTGAAAGTGGAGCGTTGCCGTGAAACCTTTTGTAAGCCGAAATGGTGTAAAGAGAAGAAGCAATTACCCTAGGACACATCTTGCTAACAGATGCACAAAATAAATCAAGAGAAAGCACAGATGCTCACAAACGCAATTAAAGGTATGGGGGATTGCTGCTGAGATGCTGAGTGTAATTCCTGAGGAGGGAACTTGGCGGTGCCACTCTCAATGCTCTGGTGTGCCTCTATGAGGCTCGATGCAAAATCCTGAATGCTATTTTCGCTTCTTGATATTATTCATAAAATGAAAATCCTCTTTGGATTTCTTTCAGTTAGTGAAAATGGGTACTAATGCAGGTCTTTAGTAAAAGTGAAGTGGGAGATCCCTGTATAGAAGCCTTGATGGGGTTCAGTCACGTATCCAGTCCAGATGTTCTCAACAACACATTGCTTTCTCAAGACTGAGTCCTGGAAGTGCCTAAATATACATTCCAAGTGTTAGTGGAAGAGGGTCTGGAGACCCCTCCTCCCGTGGGCCTCGGTTGTTGGTAAGGACGCAGAGAAGAATTTGAGGTCTTAACTGTTGCAAGAGAGTTTATTGAAGATACGGGGAGAACAGAGAGAACACCTCAAGAGAGAGGCGGGCCAGGCCAAGGAAGGCAGTGGCCCGGGAGGGCTGGGGGTACAGAGTTTTTAAGGCAAGGTTGTTGATTGACAGCCTTGATTGACAGCTGCAGATTATATAACAAGAGGCTCTGCTGCACATGTCCTTCCCATAATTCAGTCTGTTATAATCAGATGTATGTATTCGTAGAGTATTTATGAACATTTAATGAGCCTAATGGCCGCCAAAGTTTATCTATGGACATGATAGCGTGAGGTGTGAGCATGGGCCAGAGTGCGGAAGGTCCCTCCAGTCGGCCAGTGGGGGATTTTTCCGGTCCCCTGATTGTTTTGGAATACTGATGAGGGCATGTTTGGGGCCGGGTTGGCAGATGGTTTGGCGGGATTAGGCAGCTATTGGACGTTCAGCCGACCGCGCCGCCTCTTGTTGCTCAGGGCTAACTTCCTGCCTAATACAAGGACAGGGGTGGGGATAGGAAGCCTCTGATTGTTCGGGTCCTACTCTAGGGTCAACCAGTGGTCACATCCTCTCAGTAACCTCCTCCAACAAGAGTGACTGTAACAGACTGTAAAACATTGAATAAAGCCCATGAGTCCAACCTGATCCTCTAAATAAAAAAATATTAATAAAAGAAATCGATTCTGAAAATAATATAAATTGAAATAAATGGTTGTCCTGCTTGTTAGGAGGAGCTCTTGTTTAGTTGATGAAGGACAGCTCTTCTTTACAAAATATGTAAGTAAGTATAAGAAATGCTAGAATTAACTGTTTGTAATTCACATTGAAATAAATGATTCAAGCAAGAATCATCAACAGGTGCTAAAACCATTAGTTACAAATATTTGGGGGAATAACGTGTTCTCCTTGTGCTCAAGGATTACTTCTTAATTGCATCTGGCATTTACCTTAAATAGCTGAGTGATCAAACCCCGTGTCACTAATCGCCTGAGGCCATGAGCCTCTTGATGGATGCAGTATGAAGTCTTCAGTGCCATTTGTGAAATCTTGTTGCCAGAATGTTTTAAGCTGAATCTAAAACCTATTTAGGCTTAACTTCTAATTTACAGAAAAATACAGAGAAAGTGGAAGCTGTTAAACTGAACCATGAGGAAATAATCATACAAATTCACAGGGTTTAGTATTTTTCATGAAGATACCAGACATGTGGCCTAGTCTCTTCAAAAGACATTATCACTGTGGGGAGACTTTTCTAGATTAAAAGAGACTAAAGACAACCAAATGCAGTGTATGGAGCTTTATTTGATCTTAGTTTTTTTAAAAAAGGCTATAAAAGATCACATTTTGGTAGAATTGGGAAAATTTGCACATGGGCTAGCTTATAAGTGATATTAGGATATGCATGCTGAATTAGGGATAAATGCCATGATGTTTGCCACCTAATTTCATATAAGTCATGGTAAAGTGTGTGTGTGTGTAAATCAAATCATTTGTTAATAATTTTTGAATCCAGGGAATGATTGTTCAGATTTTATTGTATTATTCTTTCAAATTATCTGTTTGTTTGAATATTTTCAGCAAAAGTGTTGAAAAGTCTGTTACTTGTCATTGAGAAAAAATGTGCATATTAGGGTTAAATACAAGCCGAAATCCAGTTGTCCATGTTTAAGGTCACATGGGCTCTTTGAAGATATGAAGACAAGAAGTACGTTCAGTTAAGTGTTAATTGTAGAAATGAAATATTATTCAAGGGAGTAATATTATTGGAGGAGGGATGTATTTTTAAGCCATAATAAAGGAACTATGGATGTGTATTTACTTTTTTCAGGATGGAACCCCCTTAGCAAGAAGAGATAGCGGTATCGTGGGAGGAAAGTAATTTTCAGGAGCAAGTTTCAGAATGTTCTAAGAATGTTGGTATGATCAGTAGTAGCACAAGAAGAGGCTGGTCACATCTTAGAAGAGGAAGGGAATTGTATCAGTTCGTTAGTTAACTCAATTCATTATTTATTCAGCCCTGTACTGGAGGATGGGGACTCAGTGGTAAGTAAGACTAGTTAAGGACACTGCCTGCGGGGAGTTTGCCATCTAATGATTAGTTTTCTCAGGTAAACTCAAGGTGGTAGGTTGAGATCAACTAGCATAGGGATAGGAATTTAGCAGAGAATATGCAAGAGGTCTATACGAAGAGTCTACAGCCATAAGGAGGAAGTTGGTAAAATTAACCATTTGTTTTCACTAGTTGACACAATTGCATCACTCTCTCTGGCAACACAACATGTAATTTGAATGGGTCAACAAACAATTGAGTTTTCCTTGATTAGGAGATTAGCAAGGCACGCATAATGTAAAACAAAGAGCTGGGCTTGCAGACTGACCATAAATCTGGGCTGGGGAAGGAGGCAAGGGCAGCTACAGAAGATGAATAGACTAAGAACAGAGAAGATTTGGGAGCCTGAAGGTCAAAATGAAAAGTAATAGTAGGTTCACTGTTTTTAATAAGATGAGAGAGGTGCAAGGATGGATGGTTTTGATCAGAGAAGAATATTGTATTTCCAGATTTTGAAAGTGGAGCACAGGCAAATGATGACACATTTCAGAGTATGGGAAGGCATGCAGCTAACTGAGGCAGTTGCTGTTGATGTCGAGAAGTTGAAAGTGTTGTGAGGAGAAGCTGAGCGTTGAAGGGGTCATTTTTAACACCTTTTAAAAATTCATAAGGGGATGACAGGGAAAAAAGTGAAAAGGAAAACTTTGAAACGTGCTAAAAGTGTCAATGACATTCTTGGAAGTTTATGATCAACTGATGCCATAAAGGAATTTTTTTTTCTTTTGTCACTGCTGGGATTTTAGTCCTTTCTTTCGGAACATTATGAGAGCTGTAGATATATAGTGTGTGTGTGTGTGTGTGTGTGTGTGTGTGTGTGTGTGTGTTTATCTTGTTTGTGTTTGATTAGAATTATTAGGTAATACAGAAATAAATTCTGCAATGATACTGCAACCCAAAGTTGAGTGTTATAAGGACATAACTGATCAAAACCAAAAATAAAGGATACTGCAGTTCAGTACTTTCTAAATAGAGCAGTAAATGACTCATATTTAAAAGAACATTGTAGAGTATCTGCTATATATTTTGGAGTTCAGTTCAAACTCCTTATTTAAATCAGACGTCCAGTTGGCAGGTAGATAGACAGTAGCTCTTGCTACTGCCAGTTCTGTTGCTGCAACTGCTACTGCTTCATTCCATTTATAGATCATCCCTCCTGGCTCAGACTGATTGCTAAATGCTTAGTCATGTTGTGCCTCATCTTTGTAACACCCTGAAGGAATTTATTATTATCCTAGACAGTAATATCAGGAGGAAATTGAGGATCAAACAAGTGACTTGTCAAATGTCCCACTGCTGTCAAATGGCTGAGTAAAGACTTGAACCCAAGACTTTTTGGCTCCACAACTTGGGTTACACCACCGTGCCTTGTTTAAAAGGTGGAGAAAAAGGGATACTTTGATGTGTACATCAGTAGGTCAGTGACATTTGTGTAACAAAATAGACACACTCACAACAGCTCCCTATGTACAGAAGATTTAAAAACACACAATGCTTTCAGTTGGAACTGTGCTGCTATATATGTTCCAGTTCTTGTTTTCTCAGAGTCTTCCGTAGTGTTTCTGCTCTGGGCATAACTGGTGAGATTTTGAACACTTGTTTGTTCATTCAGCCAATATTTGTTGGGAATCTACCAAATCTAAGTCACTGTGTTTTAGGAGATTTAAAAAAGTTTAAAAACAAGACCAGACATTGGGCCTACCCTCATGAACTGACCATCTACTTGGGGAAGGAAATGGTACATGTGAAAAGGGGCAATGCATGAAGTTATCAGAATTAAACAAAGTAGCAGTGATTACTTATGGTTATTTAGGTCATTAAGACACTTGAAAATTTTGGAATGCAATGCTTCTCCCTCTTCTCCAATGACTTGGCAAGGTCCTCAGGTTGGGAGATTTGACAGTACACTCTTGACATTGTTATCCAAAGTCAGGAACATATGGGAGCATACAGGGGAAATGTGTAGCAGGAAAAGTGTTGTAAAAGGGCCAAGGAAGAGGACAAAAGCAACAAAAAGATTTAGAGAGGGCTATCTGGAAAGAAAATTGGGAGATGACAGGAATGATAGATTTTTGAGGAGAAAAAGAGGCCAGCAGAAAATTAATATGTGTGTGACTTTGTGTTCATGCACATTTTATGCCCTAAAATAGAGTCCAGTGTTTGGCAAAATGAATTTTGTTTTGGAATATCTTGAGATTATTTAATATTTCAAAAAAAATATCGGAAACTTAAATATTATAAAAACTATAAAATGAGCTCAGAAATATCTATGATCTTTGCTCTTCCAGATGGACAATATAGTTTTATTAATAATTTAGATTAGTGAACCAATAAAATATGAGAATATTTTGTTTCATTTAATTTCTGAACCCATACCATCATGTTTGCAGTCTTTTTATTTCAGAATCAGTAGATCTTCCTTCCCTGTTCCAGACCTCTCTCCTGACATTGTTGCAGTTCTAGAAAGGAAAAATGAAGAAGAAAAAAGAAACAGTAGAAGAGGGAGGAGGGGAGATAGAGGAAGAGGCCAGCTAACAGCGATGGCAAGACATTCTCCAGATCAGCACTGTCCAGGGAAAATACAATGCAAGCCATGAAAGCAGGCCACCGTACATAATTTTACATTTTTTAAAAGACATTAAGAAAATAAAAATGTACCGATGAAACTAATTTTCATAATATATTTTATGTAACTCAGCTGATCAAAAATTATCATTTCAACATGTAGTCAATATACAATTATTTTTTAAGTAGTCTACCTTTCTTTGTACTAAGTTTTTGAAATCCAGTTTGTGTTTTACACTTACAGCACAGAACTAGCCAAGGTTAAAGTGTGGAAGGGCCACACGTGTGAGGGGCTACCCCATAGGATAACGTAGATGTAGAGACGTCAGAAGATCTCAGGACTATGTCATGTATTTAATTTTTTTTTGGCATCTTGCTCCTTACCAGAGATTAGTCAAGATATATTTTAAAATACTCTCTGAGTGTCTCAATTTTAGTTTTCACATTTTATTAAGAATCTGAACTGAAATTCATTCAGGTTCATTTTTGCTAAAAAGTGATCCCAAAATATGGTCAGTCGGCAAAGAATATTAATATTTATCCAGTAAGTATTTCTTGAAAAATTCTTTTTTCATTATTTTGTGTGTCATGAGGTATGACATCATGTAGGAGAATGGGCTTTCAGTTTAGAAGGGGTAGATGTTGACAAATTCCATAAGGGTAAAAATAAAGATCAGGGTTAAAATGGTGTCTTATTTTATATTAAATGAGAGGATTAATTTCCATATGTAATTCCACTTACAAAATAGAACTCATAATACAGTGAATAAAGTCAAACCAGTTTTTGTTGACTCTATGTAGAATGACTCATTAATTGAAACACCTCAAGTTTATAGACTGTTAAGCAATTTGTGTAGTCTCCAAGATTTAAAGTGATTTAGTATTTTGGGTTAAAATCACCACGAACTTGGTGGGGAAATATGAGCATTGGATTTTGGTTTATTGTCTCTCATTATGTGCTTGTTTCAGAGTGAAGCATATATCCATATTACAGGTCTTTCAAGGTGTGTCCTTGTGTGAGTGAGGGGGGATATGACTGTGTGAATGTGTGTGAGAGGGTGGGGAAGAGATTATTTGATGATTATTAACATCTTTACAAAATGGTATTAGGTGTATAGTTGCCATGTGGAATCAAATTAGGGGAGTAGTTCTCATTATTTTTTGCCTATTTATTGGATACCATGTCTCTTTATCTCTAAAAGATGCCTGACATTATTAAATTTATATAAATTTTACTATGAGATAGGTTTCCTGTTTTTGATAATCATAAAAGGAATTGGAAATACTCAAAGCATGTTAATGCCAGATTTTGGGTTCTGAGTTTTTTTTTTTTTTTTTTTTTTTTTTTTTTTTTTTAAATTTTATTTTTATTATTTATTTATGGCTATGTTGGGTCTTCGTTTCTGTGCGAGGGCTTTCTCTAGTTGCAGCAAGCGGGGGCCACTCTTCATTGCGGTGCGCGGGCCTCTCACTATTGCGGCCTCTCTTGTTGCGGAGCACAGGCTCCAGACGCGCAGGCTCAGTAGTTGTGGCTCACGGGCCCAGTCGCTCCGCGGCATGTGGGATCCTCCCAGACCAGGGCTCGAACCCGTGTCCCCTGCATTGGCAGGCGGATTCTCAACCACTGCACCACCAGGGAAGCCCGGGTTCTGAGTTTTTGATTGAATGTGCCATGGCTTTGATTCAGATATATAACTACAAAATTAATTAATTTCAAAATATTAATGAATCAGTGATACTATTTTTCCCTTTATGTCAAAAATACTATTGTGAAACTTAGTATCTTTACTTATCTAGTGATCATTATTGCTCTATCTGTGAGATCTTCAATTAGGAGAGTATTCCTTAGTTCCTTTTGCACTTTGGTAAAGGAGAAGCAGTTTAATATATCTGGCAGGTACTGAAATTCCATAATCTCAGGTTAAGTTTATAACATACCTGAGAGAAAAGATAGTTTTGGATTTGTTACAAGAAAATAAGCTGTTTGGCCTTATAAGTTCCTTTAATATTAGGAGCAAGAAGTTTGATATAGAATATTATTCATTCTCATTGGTAAAGGAGAAGCAGTTTAATATATCTGGCAGGTACTGAAATTCCATAATCTCAGGTTAAGTTTATAACATACCTGAGAGAAAAGATAGTTTTGGATTTGTTACAAGAAAATAAGCTGTTTGGCCTTATAAGTTCCTTTAATATTAGGAGCAAGAAGTTTGATATAGAATATTATTCATTCTCAAAATTGAAATTTTTAATTTTATACTCTACTACATGATTTCCCTCCAAATAACTAAATTGATGTGCATGTTCTGAGTGCATATCTTTTAAAAATGAAATGAAAATTAAAAATGCTCAAAAAATCTTAAAGGGAAGGACTGTTATTATAATAGTGTTAATACTGAAATTTTAATCATGTACTAGGGAGAAGTTTAAAAATTACATTTCCCACTCTATATTATTTGGGATATATCCTTTCAGTTTTTGTTTAAATCACTAATGATATAATTTATAATATACACTCATAATTATGTAATACATTATATAATCTATGTGGTTTATACATAATAATCACATAATTGTTTATTATGTATAACATAAAATTATTTATAGTCAAAACATTTCTCCACTTAGCAATATACTTTAAACACACTGTCATTAACTATTATTTGCAGCATAAGTTTAATGGTTATATAGTATGTCATTGTAGTGATGTACTTTGACATGCTCCACTGTGAATATTTTAGTTGATTCTTTTTGCTTTTTCTTTTGATTGTTATTTTAAATAATGTGTATTCCCATACTTCCATCTTTTTGTGTTTGTTTTATTCCAGTGTTCTAGCACTGTATACTTTTGATTTACATGAATTCATATACTTTTGGTTATATTTTTGGTGAAAGCACAAGCCTAGTACTTCATCCGGTGTTCATCCAAGGAATTTGTCTCCTTATCCACCTTTGGTAGAAAAACTGACTGGGTTAGACTTACTTATAGATGAGATAAAAAACATAAATTCATGTATGAGTAGTATATGATCTATCAAAGGTATTTTCAGGAGCAATTTTTACAAACCTTTCATGATAGTTTTAGAACGTAACCACCAGGAAATAGGCTATTTAATTGAATTTTGTAGATTTTTTTTTTTTTTTTTGCATAGGCAAAGACATTTTGAATGTTTAAAAAAATTGCCAAACATTTAAAAATTTAAGTTTAAAATTTTATACTGATTTCTTAATATTTTCAACACATATAGGTGTATGTATTAACTTTTGAATACTGTGGTGGCTTACTAAGCACAAATAATAACACTTTTTAAGTAGTATTCATAGGTGAAAAGTACTTGAAACATATTAACATAAAAACAGTATTACATGGGAAAGGTGTAGAGACATCAGTACTTTTTGCAGTTGTAAATTAACTATTTCCAACAACATAACAAAGGAATGTTAGTTATTTTCAAAAGGAAACAAATGGAAATGGGAAGGATGCTTATGGCATTTACCATTTATCACTCATGTAAATTGTTTTTTTTACCTGCCATAAGGGGAGCGCTTGGTGCTGTGAATTGTTTCTAGAGGAGAGAAGCTATACGTGCATATCCTCCTTTTGAATCCTGCAGAGTTGCCAAGATGAGTCGAGTTTGCTGAAAAGAACCAGGACCATTTGGTGTCCTGCTTTTTTTGTCTGTTGTGTGACTCACAATAGAATTCTGGAAAGTACAGGAAGAAAATGATCATTTTCCCAGCAGATTATCCTAAACTGATTTTAATGGACGTTTTCAACTGCTTTTCTTTCATTTACTTATGGGTTAACTGGGGTTTTTTTCTATCACGTTGTTGATGGCAATAGTAAAAAATGGAGCTACTCAAAATATATTCTGTAGCCTGTTGGTTGCTAGCTGGAGACAGGAAATTGAAACTTCCTAGCAATTTTACTGAATAATTTTATGTCTCATTGTATGTCTTTTTGTTTTTCCTTATTTTTCTAGTCATTTATTTTTATTGTATTTTATAAAATACTGCTTTTTGATTGGTTGGAAATAAAAAAATGGTCATTCACCACAAATTGCTTGAGAAGCACTGGTATAAAACATAGCACATTGTACTTATGCATTTTTAGTCCTTTCTAGATTATATGCTTCTTAAAAATAGGACTATAATTCAGTCATTCACTAATTCACATTCATTCATTCATTCATAAACACTTATCAGTTGACCCAGTGTTAGTTACTAATACACAAAATATAATACTAATATAAATAAAACTTTGTCCTATTCTCCATGGCTTCAAAATCTCCAACTACTCTCTCTATGAAAGTAGCTGCCCCAGTCTTTATAGATTCAATAAACATTCCTAGAATTAACTGTATGATTTAAGTGAATATATATTTGTGTGTATATCCACTTACAATGTTTTTGGTTTTTTAAACTTATAGCATTATATGTGAATTGACTAACATTTCATAAGTAATCATTACAGGCAAATCATTTTGAATTATTCTTATAATTTAATAATTTTGAATAAAACAGAAAAAAATATCATGTAGCGACTGATTCTCAGGAATTCCCCCAAAAGATCTGAGAAAATATCAGAATCATCTATTGATAGACGCATCCCAGCTCAGAAAAATAAAGGAAAGAGGAGCACAAAGATATTGTTTTTGTCTTCAGATTAAAATATCTGGAAGAATATTGATAAATTAAAATCTGTAAATAATATTATATGATAGTCTTAAAAAATGGAATAAGATATTTTTTCTTATTTACAAAGATTATACTTTGAAGCAGTTGGTTCATGTTGAATGCATATAAACATTCATTATAACTCTGTGTGTTATTACTGCCTACAGGTTCTACCTGTATATTTTTACGTATCCCTGATCAATATCAATTTTACCTAAATCAAGTTACTCTGCTCTGTCTTCATCTATTTGTTATTTACTTTTACAAAAATGTCATCTTTACAAAAATGTCATCTCACCATACTATGTTCCCCAAAGTACCACTGTGACATTTTGCTTTTTTATAATATTTGGTGAATTCTTAAATGTATCTTTTTTGTGCATGCCATATGTTCAACTACTGTCACAAATTTCTTCACAAAGAAAGATTATGTGGGTATTTCCAAAATCATTTCCAAAAATAATTTACTCTGAAAACATAATTTTAGTAAGCAAAAAGAGTATTCACTATTATTAGGTTTAAAAAATAATATATAATTGCTATTTAAATTCTTACTATGGACTAGGCAAAAAAAAACATACCTAGGTCTCTGAGGTTCCTTATTTCTGTTTCTATTTTATAGATAATAGACTGGGGAATGGGAAATCAATGAAATTAAGTTACTTGCCCAAGGTGACAGGGCTAGTAAGTAGCAGAGCCAAAACTTCAGCCCAGGTCAGTCTGATGAGAAACTCTGAATTCTAACCCACTAGGTTACTGTCATCTCATAATATATGCTGTGTTACCTAGGATTTGATTATTTACAAATATGACCGTTTGTCTTAGTCTGTTTGGGTTGCTATAATTATACCATAGACCAGGTGACTTACAAAGAACAGAAACTTTTTCTCACAGTGCTACAGGCTGGGAAGTCCAAGATCAAGATACTGGCAGATTCAGTGTCTGATGAGTCTTTCTGGTTCATAGATGGCTGTTTTCATGTTTCATCCTCACTTGACAGAAGAGGTGAGGGAGGAGCTCTCTGGGGTCCCTTTTACATTGGCACTGATGTCATTTATAAGGTCTCCACCCTGTGACATAATCACTTTCCAAAGGCCTCGCATCTTAATACTCTCATATTGGGGGTTAGGGTTTCAACATATGAATTTTGAGGGGACATAAACATTCAGTCCATAACACTCCTTCATCTGATGTTGATTTTTTTTTTTTTTGGCTAGCAAAACGTGTGTTGACCCCTTAGCATGTCTTCAAAGCCATTGACCTCAGATAATGTTCTCAATATACAGTTATTGAACAGTTGCTACCTTGGTTCAAGCCAGCTAAAGTAACAGCAGTTTATAAGTTTTACTCCCATCTCTCCCTTATAGCTCTTGTCTCTAGTGTCTCAGGGTAAGATAAACAGATCAGGATGAGGAAGGCCATATGGCTGGAAGTCAACTGCATGAAGCCCTTTCCTGTTCAGGAATTAAGGAGTGATCTGTTTAAGTTTGAATTGGAGAGGATTCTAAAAATATTGTAACCTGAAAATATTGCACAATCCCCCTCCAACACATATGCAGGGTGTTTGGAAGAGAAACCCCCGCCGCTCTTTTACCTGGATGCTTTATCTTTTCAATATGCCTTGATTCCACTACAGCACATTATTTGAAGGAACAAGTAACCTAAATTCAATGTATCTTTGGTGGGGGATGTGGGGACTAGAAATAGCAGGGCTTTTCTAAAACACTAAGTTAGCAATAAAAAGAACAAAGAGAAATCCATAATTTCAAGGCATTTATCTTTGTGCATCTGCCTTAAAAAGTGTGGTCTGAGAAGGAGAAAAATAGCAAATTACAAGTTTTAATCAATCCAACAAATAAATGATGAATATTATGTTAGTTTGCTAGGGCTGCCATAACAAAATACTGCAGACTGGGGGCTTAAACAGCAGAAATTTATTTTCTCACAATTCCAGAAGCTAGAAGTCCAAGATCAAGGCGTCAGCAGGTTTGGTTGTTTTGGGACCTCTGTCCTTGACTTGCAGCCTTCTTGCTGTGTCCTCACATGACTTTTCCTCTATATGCTCACATCCTTGGTGTCTCGATCTCCAGTAATACTTGGTTAGGTCCGACCCATATGATCTCATACTACCTTAATTACCTCTCAAAGGCCCCATCTTTATATACAGTCACATGCCCAGGTACTGGGGGTTAAAACCTTAACATGCAAATTTTAGGGAGACATGATTCAGTCCTTGACAAGTTTCAAGTATTCTAAGCACTGTGGGAAATACTAGGAAACTAGATCACAGTTCTGGATTTCAAGGAGTTTGCATCCATGACATTAGTGTGTGGGCAATCTGGAGGTAATTCCAGCCTTTCTGATGGTACCTAAAATTAGGAGACCTCATTTGAGTAGCTGGAGAAGTGTTCTTTACTCAGTCACTCAAAAACTACTCATTTTAAGGGGCACTTTTCTTATTAGAAAATGTAATTATTTCATCAAGACTACATGCGACACTGGAAAAACTGTTCAGTGGGGGCATATGATTAGGGTTGATTCAATGTTATAAACATTCAAATTAGAGGACAATATGAATTTAGGTTGTCAAGTGAGTAGTTGAAGTTATCATTTGATAGAATAACTGGTGCTTTAGGAATAGAGAGCACAA
Source organism: Balaenoptera acutorostrata (assembly GCF_949987535.1). NCBI lineage: Eukaryota > Metazoa > Chordata > Mammalia > Artiodactyla > Balaenopteridae > Balaenoptera > Balaenoptera acutorostrata. The sequence goes on along the minus strand of NC_080080.1, from coordinate 55,186,257 downwards.
GTTTGGAATTGTCTCTGTGGAGGTGATATGTAGTAGTTGAAATTCAAATGCATGAATCTGAGAATAAGGAATAGTAGGCAGGACAGAACTTCTTGTAGAGCATTTATATCCAATGTTAGTGGGTGAAAGCAAGGCAAACCAGTGAGGAAGTTGGAAAGATTGTGTAATTCTGTGGAAGCTGAGGGAGAAATTATTAAGGAAAATAGGTCTATCAAAATAGAGTGTATCAAAGTAGAGTTCACAATTTGCTGTTTAAAAAGGTTATTAAGACATTTAATTTGTTAAAGTATTATTAGGAGCGAAGATTTTAGCTGCAAAATCCTGTTAGCAACTGTCAAGTATAGATCAAATTCACCATTTTTCAGTCAACAATTTGAGTTCCCCTTATGTATGGTGGCAAACACATCCCATGACTCTGTCTAAGGGACACTGAAGTTGATTGGCTACACAAAGTTCTTTTCTGTAAAGTATTAAATTTAAAAAAAAATTAATCAGTAATGAGAGTATTTGCATTAGAAAGTTGTCATTACTACAGGAACCAAAATCTTTTAAAGTTATTTTTTTTGTCGTTTTTACAAAATAGTAGTTTAAAAAAAGTCAGAATTTTCTATCTTTATATCTAAGTAAATCAGAATATACTAACAAATTTAGAAAAGTTATCATGAGTTATTCTTTTCTCCTCAAAATGTAATTAGTACATCAACCTTTTCAGACTTAACTCTCTGAGCTGAAAGAGCTTAACTGTGACTGGTAAATTTTTTAACTAGTCAGTTCTTAGCAATGTTGTATTTGTGATTGTTCTTAATACCTTCAGGAGGAGCATGGGCTTTCCAGAAGGAGGGTTCTCAGCTCCTCAGGAAGGGAGAACCTTGGAAGGGCCTTACAAGTGCAGGCACAAGGACCTGTGTGTAATTCCTGCCCTGGCCTTTGCGCTCAATCGCACTTTCTTTGAGCCTCAGTTTCCTCATCTGTAGAAAGTGGCATTAAATTCTTTTACCCTGTCTGATTATTGGGATGATGGACAAAAATGAGCACTTAAATAGTGTTATTCAAATATATTATTTATTTAAATGTGTAATTTCAAAAAAATAAGGAAGTTTTAAATCAGGGGTCACAAACAAGGCTGAAATTGCTCCTTTTTGACATAAAAGCGTTCTCGAACATGGCTACCTGAGAGTAGCAGCGCTGTCTAAATATGAACTCTTTTGTTTCTCACATTTTGTATCTAGCAATCTGGGGGGAAAGAGATAAATAAGAAGGAGATGGAAGATCGTATTGGCTACATGATGTTACCATCCCTTTGGGAGTTATGCAGTGCTCTGCTTTAATATTTATTTATTTATGGCTGCGTCGGCTGCGGGGTCTTTCGTTGCTGTGCACAGGCTCTTAGTTGGGGCGCGGAGGCTTCTCTCTAGTTGTGGAGCGCGGGTTCCAGAGTCCGTGGGCTCTCGGCTCTCTAGTTGCGGTGCTCAGGCTTAGTTGCCCCACGGTATTTGGGATCTTAGTTCCCGCAGGACTACCAGGGAAGTCCGATGCTCTGCTTTAATTTTGAATTAGAGAAGCTTGTTGCATACACACTCACACACAATAATAGTAATAAATAAAAACGTTAAAAAAGAGTTAACTAACAAATATTGCAAATATAGTCCCTCCCCTCAAAAAGCTCTTCATGTCAGATATTACAAGGAGACTATTTTTTCAGGAGGTATTGTCTTTTGGATATTTGCTGACATCCAACAGATTCACATGCAGTTTTCAAAACACCGCTGATTACTGAACACAATACACCGCTGGCTCTTTGTGAGTTTCCTTTCACTGGTCACTTTGTGGCCCCAGTTATAAACTCCATGAAAGCGTTTTGGTTTAAGTCTGGTGTATTGTGAAAAGCACAACTTTTGAATCAGACAGATCTGGACTCAGATACCGATTGGCTTTGCATCCTAATCTCTGAAAGCTTCCTTTTGTCGTCTGGAAAATGGGGATGATAATATCTCACTCTAATGGCCGCTGTGAGCATAACCTTTCATAAACTGAACCACCACATGGCAATGTTTTTTATAAATGATGGCCTCTGTCTTTTAACTCAGTGGCCTTATATCGAGTTTAGAAGCATCTGAGAGCAGAAAAAAATCCTCTGTGCTCTGACTACAGCTTTGAGACTCAGATTTCTGGGGATTTAAGGTGGAGCTTGGAATTCTGCATATTAAAATTTCCCTGGTTTTATTTTAAGGTGCTATTGGGATGGCAACCAGTGTTATAATCCCATCAGGTAAATAAAACACATTACAAAGTAGATTTAGCATTCTGGTGTAGTGTTCCTTTACCTTTCCAACCCCACCTGTGTGTGTGTGTGTGTGTGTGTGTGTGTGTGTGTGCACACGTGCATGCACGTGCTTGTGTGTGTGTATATATGCACGTGTATATGTTCCAATACAATGACTATTTCTGAATAGTCTACTATCATTATTTGTACAATATGCTGCTTCTCTGTACTCTCATCTCATTTGCTTTTGGTTGACAACTTAGGTAGTGTGATTATGAATTAATGCAGCTACTTTTCTCCTATGGCAATACCTACACAAAGGCAGTTATTAAAGAGGAGTATGACAACATCATTGGAATAAGTGTATATCTGTGAAGCTGATAACTTTGGATTGACAATACAGACATCAGGGTAGATATTCTGATATATTTTAAAAATGAATCTCACTTCTTTATAGTTTTATAGTTTCTTCTTTATAGTTTCTTCTCTAGTTTTATAGCCTCAGAACTGTACAAGCTTAGTCATAAATATACATATGTGTGTATATATATGTCTTCTTATTTTTCAAAAATTTAAAATTACTTTTGCAGAGTCTCTATATTGACAGCTGATAAGCCTTTAAGTCTTGATAACATTTTGATAACTGGTATTCAATACATTATAGATTTCTCACAGTGGATATTTTTTAGCAAACTTCTTATTTTACTATACCATACTATAGGCCTCTATAGAGCTAGTGGCAGCACGAACTACTTCTCTTTCTCAATTAATGCATCGTCCATAAGAAACATTATTCCATTAGCCTCCAAAAAACGCAAGGCTACTATGATGTAAACAAAATATATACAAGTACCGATTGAAGAATGCAAATAGAAATGAAGTGTACATCATCTGTTCTTCGAGTCATTCCCTCTACCAGAGCAGAAAATGGAGAAATGCTCATAATATAGTACTGTGTTTTGTTTTACTCATTGGCAGAATCCAAGTTGTAAGGTCACGGGCCACTGAAAGTTTATTTTGTAGTTGGCTCAACATTTTTTATTACATTTTATTTTCACAATCTTAGTTCTTTAAAATGAGACTCTGTACTGATCATGCTTATATGAGAGACACATATACATAGATTATTCACTTCACTCTGTTTCCATAAATTGCATCATCATCATCAGCATCATAACCAACTTTGCCTGCCTAAGGTGTGCTTGGCACTGATATACAACTAGTGTAATCTCCATGTTGTTCATGTAATTCTAGTGAGTGATAATAGAGCTGTGTATGATGTTAAATGTTGGTTTCTTCCGTAATGTATTTTATAATTTCATGATGAGAAGTAAAAATCAGCACTACTACCTGAACACAACCATGTGCCAGATAGTCTGTAGTCATTGTCTCTAGTATTGACACGATCCCTGAAAGGTAGGTGTTTTATTATCCCCATTTTATAGATGATGGCACTGAAAATTTAGGTCACTTGCCCCATGTCAGTCAGCAAGCAGCAGAGCAGAGATCGAAGCTGAATCCAGCTTCTGTACCCCGACACCGAAGTAAATCTCGGAGACAGAGTTTTGGGTGAAGTACAGAAGAACAGCTTTATTGCTTTGCCAGGCAAAGTGGGCCACAGCGGGCTAACGCCCTCAGAACTGTGTGTCCCAACCTGGAGGAGCTAGTGAGGAGTTTTATAGTAATGGTTCAAAGAGGGTGTGATCAGCTCGTGGTCATTCTTCTGATTGGTTGGTGGTGAGGTAAGTGGGAGCCGGCATCATCAACCTTCTGGTTCCAACCGGTCTGGGGTCTACGTCCTCTTTAACTGTTAACTTCTCCCACCTGGTGGGGGTTTCAGTATCTGCAAAATAGCTCAAAGATAGTGTTGTATTTATCCTTTGATGGGGAACCAGGATCTTGCCCCAAGGCTGCACTATTGTTTCTCTTTACTGTTTGTTTCCTCCCTTGTCTTGCATCCCCTCCCTTCCCTACTTAACAATTGTTTGAACTTGCCGGTTGGAGCACAGGGAAGGTCTTGGAGGCTGAATGAAACCTATTTCCTTTAATCAAAGAGATGGGGGACACAGGAAAGCTTTTGTGCGCAGGAGCCCCACAGGGTCCTGCTCGGTATCAAGATTGGAAAACATGTCTGTGTGACTCTATGCCTGACCTCTTTCTTGTAAACGATACTGTTTTATTATCATAACCTCCACTTTCGGTTTTCTGTTACCCAAAGATCATAAGAATTGGAGTTCGCAGAGCCCCTCCCTTAGTTATTCTCTAACAACTCATCTTGATTCGAAATGTACAGCTACTAGCTTCCTAGTCACAGCTTGGACTGGGGCCTAAAATGGTCTGTTGAGTGTTTGGTTGTATAAATGACTGCAGCAACTTGCCCAGCTTCTCCATCAAGCCACTGAATAGTAATGTAATTAGATCCAGCACTTAGATTTTGCTTCCTCCCATGATGTTTTTATCATTTGGTGATTAGATTACAATGTCAGTGATTAGCATGCATAGTTTCCCGACTCTAAGCAATAAGAAACTCTGTATTCTATGTTTCAAGTTGGCTGCTGGGTTAATCCACTAACTGCCTGTACCTTGATCCAAAATGATATACTGATGAATGGTGATGAATTCCATGAAATTCAGGAAACTGTTCTGTTGGCTGACATCAAGATGTGTTATGATTTGATATGGCTGTGTATAAATGTTTACACTCAATCAGAACCCAGGAAAATATATTTAGAATATAGAAAAGTGAATTCATGGAGCTGGAGAACCATCCGTAAGGAAATCTATGGAGACAATATAATAATAACAATAATAATAATAATATTAACATTCTCAAAAACTTATTCACTACTTGTCTATTTGTCTATTTGCCAAGCAATATTCTAAGCACATTGCATGCATTAATATCTTTAGGTATCACAAAAGCATTGAGGAAATCGAAGTATAGGGAAGGTAAGCCCAGGTCACAGAGTGGCAAAGCCAGGATTGCAACTCAGGCAGTTTTATTAAAGACAGATTCTGTCTTTGTTTTTTAACAGTTTTATGGAGATATCATTGACATTTAAAAATTGTGTATATTTAAGGTATATAACTTGATGTTTTGATATACATACACACTGTGAAATGATCACCACACTCAAGCTAATTAACATATCCATCACCCTAAGATTCTGTGTTCTTAACCATTGTGAATTCTGTCTTTCAGAAAACCTCATGTGGATGTAAATGTAGTTCTGAATAAAAAAATGCAGATTTACATGAGGATTTCTAGCACAAAGATGAATAATTCTGAATATAAATTTTGAGTAAAAATATTTTTTTGTGAATTACATAGTGTTGTTTCCTGACAAAAAATGGAAGTTTCATATATTTCACATTTTATTTTTTTAACATGAAAAATGCTATCATAGCCTTCTGTCTTGCTGTAATGACAATACCATCTTTTGTTTCTTTATGTTTTAGTTTTTGAAACCCATTTCCAATGAGTAAATTGATGTGATCCTCATAACTCCTTTGTGTTTGGGGGCAGGTGGTGTTTTCTAAATCTATTAATAAAGAAATTAATCACAGAGCTGTGTAATGAGTAGCACAAAATCACCAGCAAAATGAATCTGAGGCTTAGAATGAGAACACACATTTGATCTCTGAAGAAGCAAAGGCTATTGCATCATCCAAATTTTGATGAAATAGCTTCAGGCTTCAAGAAACAATGTTTTAGTAGCTATATGTGGAGCTATAGGTGGAGTACAGGTAGCATAATTGAGGTAAAGGAGATGTGAGAACTATACAACTAGAAATGTTCCCTTTGAAAAACAAGACATGATTTCAGTATCTCACTAAAAATATACTCTGTGAATATATGAGTATATACTTGAAAAAATCATTATTCTCTTAAACATGCTTTTTTTTCAATTGTCTTTTCATCTTTCGAAACAAACATTTTTTGGCAATTTTTATCATGAAGAGTTTCATAAGAAGATTTAGGTATGTAACAGAAAGGACATTTCAGTAGTAATTAAGTAATAAAAAGTTCTCCATTTACTTCAGTCTACCAAAGTAGATTTCTTTTAACCTCTAGACATTGTTCTCTATAACATGCTTCAAGATTCATCTGTGTTTCCTTTTCCTTACTTTCTGGGTTATTCTCAAAATACAGATATAATTGGTAACTGTCTTATTGTGTGAAAATAGATTTCTGCATATAATGAAAAGTTATATTTAAAATGACTATTATTTTGAAACAATGCATCAAATTTTACTTAAGCGATTCCCATTTTTCTTAAATTTATTTTATTTGGAATATGTAGGTTATGTTTGCCTCAAAAGGAATTTATATATGTGTGTGTGTGTGTGTGTGTGTGTATTTCTGGTTCAAGATAAAAGTAATCACTTATAACACTGACACAAAATGCAAATTAAAAATCAGCTTTCATAAATCCATACTTGTAATTTTCAAAATAAATTCATGACATGATTTTCATGTTTCCCATTATTATACTTTAAGGAATATAATAATTGCATATTTGTATTTAGATTCTATTCTCAGAATATGTATCTGAATATTCATAATTAACATACATACGCTATGGAGTTATGTGTACAACAACTGTCGATGTAGGTACCATGAATGTCCTCAGTATATCTTGTTAGTGTAAGAAGGATTTCTTTATAAATAAAAGTATGGCTCTTTCACTGATATTATTGGAAGTTGAATGAAAAAAATGTTCAGCAGAGTTTAATAAAAAAATTTGTTATTGTTAAAATTTCCTTTTTTCCCCTAAATTATTAACACTACCTCAATTTTCTTTGTCTTTAGGCAATTTAATTTTCTATGGCTGTGGTCCATTATTATTATCAATTGTCACAATCTGTACCTAATACTTTAGGCCTATCATGTACAGAATATGTTAAATTAGGCCATTTTTAAAAAATTAATTAAGTAATTTATTTTTGGTTGTGCTGGGTCTTTGTTGCCACACGCAGGCTTTCTCTAGTTGTGAGCAGGGGCTACTTTTCTTTGCAGTGCGCGGGCTTCTCATTGTGGTGGCTTCTCTTGTTGTGGAGCATGGGCTCTGGGTATGCAGGCTTCAGTAGTTGTGGCACGTGGGCTCAGTAGTTGTGGCTTGCGGGCTCTAGAGCACAGGCTCAGTAGTTGTGGTGCACGGGCTTGGTTGCTCTGTGGCATGTGAGATCTTCCCAGACCAGGTCTCGAACCCGTGCCTCCTGCATTGGCAGGCGGATTCTTAACCACTGAACCACCAGGGAAGCCCTAAATTAGACCATATTACAGTTGTTACCCTTGGGTGGAAAAGATAAGGCAAGGTAATCAGGCAGCATGTAAATCAGCTTTGAATAATGAAAATTGATAAATTGCACATAAGAAATTTGTATTATTTCATATACATAAAATGGAAGTAAAATTTTGGTATGTTTTTATGTTCAAACTTTCATGTTTTTTGGCTGCGTTGGGTCTTTGTTGCTCTGCGTGGGCTTTTCTCTCTAGTTGCGGCAAGCGGAGGCTACTCTTCGTTGTGGGCTTCTCATTGCGGTGGCTTCTCTTGTTGTGAAGCATGGCCTCTAGGTTTCAGTACTTGGAGCACCTGGGCTCGGTAGCTGTGGCTTGCGGGCTCTAGAGCACAGGCTCAGTAGGTGTGGCTCACGGGCTTAGTTGCTCTGCTGCATGTGGGATCCTCCCGTGCCAGGTATTGGACCTGTGTCCCCTGCACTGGCAGGTGGACTTCCAACTACTGTGCCACCAGGGAAGTCCCCAAACTTTATTTTTATTTGGGGCATTTATATAAGATGGAATGTGTATTTGTGCTTTATCAAATTTATATAACTAAGTAGAGGAGATACTGTATTTGTATACATCTTCATATGCGTGAATGCGATCACATATTTACCAAAAAAAGGCTATTGAACTGAATATTTCTAAAATATGCAATAAAATTTATTTTTTTTCAGCATTCTGTTAACATTTTCAAATATTGTGAAAGAAGTAATTTAACATATTTACTATAATAGCTACAATAACATATAAGTGGTGTGTGTATATATATATATTTGAGAGAAGAATTATTTGAGGCAAGAATCATTTGAAACATTTTTATTGAATTGTATGTTAGCCCTCTTTCCAGGAAAAAAAATGTGGTGTGATTAACTCAGGGCTACTCAGAAGGTGGTCTGTGGGACCACAGTTACTTCACCAGTGTGTGTTTTGGGTCTGCCAGGAGACAGAAACTGAGAGTTAACATTTAAGAAGCTTTATAGCAAAATGACAGAGTAATTTTTACCTATTGAGTCTGATAAACATTTTGGCTTGTCTTTTTGTATGTAGGTTTTATTTCATTTTCCTAGTAATTAATTTTTATTTTATCAGTCCACAGCAGATTAAGGGTGGGGAGAAGGGAAGACTGGTCCTTCATTACAGGGTTTCAAAAGCACTGATTTATCTGATTCATGATTCCAGCAGTTCAAAGTACAACAAAAATAAGATTTAAAGTTTAATATTATTGGCGTTACAGTAAAACCTGTACTACTTGAATAAATGTCATGTCCTTAATGATTTTTTTGACATAAAATGCAAAAACTGGCATTACCATTTGACTAATAAACAACTTTTCATCAAAATGGTCAGCAGTACTAAAATATATCCTTTCTGTTTATAAAGAGAATATTTATACCTTATTATTTATTGATTCTGTATAATGTAAGTGATCTTACATTAAAAATACTACTCATTTAAGGGGGATACTATATTAAGTACAGATACATTAAAATTTTAATTATTTATAAAAAAATTCTGGATCATATTTCTTAACTTATCTATTCTGCCACTTGCATCTTCATTTTTCTCTGTAACTTTTCCCTGCTACTTAGGTAGGTTTTCTCAGTCTTTTAGACAGTGGCCTATTTATCTTTAATCCATAAGCCAACCAATACTTTATTCTCTAGTTCTGAGGATGTTTGGGTGACTTTTGTGATTTCTGGTCATCCAAACCACACTACCTCACCCATCCCCAAGGTCGAAGAGAAGAACACGGACAAAGGATCTTTAAAGAACATTTTAAAAATGATTCATTTGAGTAACTAATGTATGCACGTGGCACACACACAAAAATAAATGGTATAGGAAGTTATAAACCGAAATTTAGGTCTCCCTTCTCATCACTGTACACACTTCCTGGAATAAACTGTACCAGCTACTTGTATGAGAAAATGTAAGTATTCTCCCATATAAAGATATACTCACAAGAAATTCTTTATGAAGTCAGAATTTACAGTCTCAGTGAAACATTTGAAAGTAAATGATTGCATCTGTAAATAACGCCACACATTTGCACTTACTGTTCATAAGGCACATAACAAACATCCTCATTATGCTATGACCCCAGGTGTAATTATCCCTGTGGTACACATGAAAGTGGGCCTTACATGTTGAGTAGTTTGCAGGGATGCCAGATCCTGAATTTGATCCTAGTTTGTTCTTAGAGACTGTACAGACATTTTGGCTATGATACAGTATATTCATTTCTGAAAAATCAAACAATTTGCTAAATTATGCAGTAAAATTTATAAGGCTTATGGGGAAAATGGACCTAGGCTTTTATCACTGTAAGTCTGTGTAACCATATCATGAAGAAAAATCACACTATTTTAATAGAAGTCTCAGCAGTGTTAAAAAGTAATGTAAAATTCCTAATAAAAAAGAAGTAACAGAACAGATGTAAGAATTAACCTTAAAAAATGGTGGAGGTGGCAGGTGGAAGGAGGCATAAGGAAGGAATAACACTGTGATGTTATCGAGATGAGTGGAAAGGAATTCTTGTTGCTTGCAGCTCTGCTAATGAACTTTGTGTTCACCTGCTTCTACTTGGTGGCATAGATCCTTAACTTTTTGGGCAATAGTAAGTATAAACCAGTGCTATTGTCAACTTGAATAATAAAACAGCTAGTTATCTCACCCAGCAGAGTGAGTTTATTCAGGAATAGCCAGAGGAATTGCAACTGAGGATATTCGAACTGTGGTGCACCATAGGCAAATCCAGAGAACAGGAAGAGGAGCTGGCTATAAGGGAATAGGGGGTATTTGGGAGGGGCTCTAATACCGAAAGAGTCCATTGGAGGAAGTATGGAGGCTTCTCATTGGTTGGGTTACTACAGTGCCTGGTTCACTGGGCTGTCATTGGCAGATAAAAATTTGTTCTTCCTGCTGGTTAGTAAAGTAGGCAACACCTTCCTGTGGGAGATGTCGGCCTACTGTCTTTTCCTGTTTGGAGTAATGGGAGGATGTATGATGTGTCGTGAGAGCTCCCTCTTTAGGCCTATCCCAACTCTAATTTTAGCTGAGGTTTCTTTAATTAATTCCACACTATCCAGTAGAACTTTCTGTGATGAGGGAAGTGTTATATATCTGCACTGTTCAGTAGGCTACGTATGGCTAACGAACGCTTAAGATGTCATTACTGGGATTGAGAAACTGAATTTTTAATTTAATTTTAACTTATGTACATTCAATTACTACAAGTGACTGGTGGCTACCAAATAGGACGTTGCAGGTAAAGCCAACTGATTTTCACATTGTACTAGTATCATTCTTCTATTCATTAATCCATATGAGCTAATTCACTCTCCAGATAGAGATGGTGCATCAGATCAGATGGGTCTCATAATCAGTATTCTATGTTCTCGTCCTGAAATAAAATTGGACCTAGCTTACATATTTATGCTGCTAGTAGATTAATGTCTGTAATAATAACACAAAAGGTTGTGGTGGGTTAGAGTCCTTTATAAATAGAAGCCTGCTGGTCACCGAACACAGCTTAGCCTCTGAGTTTGTGCAAACTTTCTGTCATTAATATGTAAATCTTACCTTCAGTAGGTAATCTCTTTCCACTTAGTGTGTCCTTGTTTCTCTGTGAATAATTGTTCCAGACAAGCACATTTTGCATTTTAATTTGCTGCATGAGTTTAGTTTTTAAAATCTACCATGATATTTAAGGTCAGTGTTTTCTATTACAAAAAAGACTATTATAATTTCCAAAATAAAAGTGGTTTAGGAAATGCATGTTAAAACCAATTTTGAAAACATCTTAAGGTATTTAAAATACACTAAATATTAAATATATTTGAAATAAATTATTTTTTAAGTTGTACCTGTACAATATTAAATAAAAATAATTATCAAAAGAGGATGACAAATTATGTAATATTAAAGAACTGGAGGCTGACACTTAAGCCTAGATCAGCGATACACTGAGAAGGAAATAATTATGAGTTAAAGATGAGAATATAAGTGTTTTAAACCCCTCATATATCTTGATCATATAGATGTTTTTTCAGGCTTGTACAACTTGGTCCATGTATAATAGAAATTCTCAGATCCACTTGAAAAGCAGAATGCTTGGAAAAATTTTATAGTAGATCATCCTTGGAAATAGTTCTCTTACTATTTGATGTTTCATAAACATGCCTGTTTTGATATGCCCTGCATAATCAGGCTGTAAAATAATGGTTGAGGATAAAACTAGTGGGATATTTTATAAGCTGGTTCTCTTTACTGATCCTGTAGGTTAAGCATTGTATTAACATGTTTTCTGGAAAAAATTAGACTCTTTAGGAGAGAGATTTTGGAACATTTTATTTCACCATTTATGAAAAGTATGGGCAAGCTGAAGCCATTTCTCATAAGTGGATAGTCTTGTCATCGACAATTTATTCAAGCCTCTTTCCAAGTTGATAGCAGTGATGATGATAGTGTTTAAGTCTTTGTGGAGAGTCAGTGGGACATGTAACCCTTTATAACTGGAGAGAAGCTAATCGGGCTAGTTATGCTATCCCAAGAGAAATATTGCCCAAGCAGTGTTTTGCAGAATGATATCTTCCTGTATATCATCAACTCTAAGATGCCTGTGATGGTCAGAAGCATCATTATTGTATGCACTGATAAGGGAGAAAGTGCTGTCAATTAAACTATGCCATGCTTTCAATTGTATAATATGGCTTTCTTTCAGAGATGTTAAAAAGTGAAGAATATGCACCTAAAATGTTATAAAATAGGGCAATAATTTTATGACAAAGAATCCTCAGATGACTATTTCTGGTGCAATAGTTTTTTGAAATACTGTGGATTGACAGATTGACAGCAGGGTAGACCTTCATGCCCCACAGGTTAGAATTCCAAAGACATTTTACTCCCTGCAGAGAACGTGCCCAGTACAAATTTGATTTAGGTGCCCCTCCTCTTGGCTCCCCCAGCACCTGTGCACAGCTCTGTGGAAGCTTATCCCAACAATCAATTTATTGCTCTTCTGTGCCTACCACATGATTTCTGATCTTCCAGGGCATATGATAAACTTAATGCAAATTTGTTGCTTTGGGCCCAGTGTGTGGGCCCGGTTCATGTTAAATGACTCTTTCACAAATGAATAAATGGATGAACAATAAACGCAAGGGGTGATGATGATGTAGTAGCCACAATGCCAATGAAAGTCTTCTTTTTAAACTCTTCCAGCAGGCTAACAGTATGATTTTCCCACATCTGAATCACTATTCAGTGACATTTTCAAGTTATCCTGGAACCTGGTAAATTTAGTGCATACGCTTAGATCATGTGATGTCAAACTGAGGCCTGGAGTTAGTTACAGTGAACATAAATTAAAAACTATAAGCAAGAAAAGCTGAGACTGTGTACTTTGTAGATTTCATGTGTTTTTTTTTTTTTTAATGTAATGATCAGCTTGCTATTTTTCACTCACACTTTGTATTAAATGTAACTTAAAATGAATAGGACACCTCTATGTTTTTTTCTTAACAAAATAGGAAAAGTAAGCATATTTTCCTAAAGGGAAGTGGATGAGGGTGCATGATGAAGCATAGAGTATGTGAACAAAAGGAAATAAAAAGAAATTCTAATATTGAAAATTATTAAGTAATAGTAACTTTAACTGGGTATAACACAGATAGTAGGCTCTAAAGGTAAGGAAATAAGGACACTGGCACCAGAAGATTACTGCTATCTCCATCCTCCTAAAAAGTAATGATAATAGAAGACATGTAGACGGGCAAAGAGGAATCTTGAGATTGGTCAAACATTCTTCCTGTGACTGGATGATGTGAAACAAAAGAAAATGGGGTCCTTTATTTTTCTGGCTATGACAACAATAACGATTTGTTTTTTTAGTTATATTGATATTCCTAACCTAGTCAACTAAATGAATGTTTGACTGGGGTACTCTGGAAAGTTTGGATACCCTCAGGTGCATATTTTGATATGGTCATCCAGGTTTTCCTAACAAGGTAGATAAGTATGACTAGATAATCTATTAATCATCTCTTTAAAATATTGTATTACTACTTTGAGATTAATGCTGCTACTATTTTAAACAGTTATGCCATCATAAGTATTTTAAGACTGCAGAAACCTGTTTGTTCCATGTTTATATATTCAGTCATTCAATTTGTCATTTATATAAGTATAATACATTTTGGAATGATTTGGCTTGATATAATATGTATGGTTTTACTGTGAGTCAAAAGATGGTTTTTCTGTATATGGAGAAATATGGTATATTTTTGTCCCTGATAAATCGACAACTGGAAAGCAGATATTCTTGTAACATTACCTTTTGGGAAATGTTTATCCCAGAAATGATTGATAGAGAGCTCCCTGTTTCATAATACGTTTCTGGAAGATTATGGTAAATGATAACAAAAAGAAGAAAAACAACCCACTTCCAAATGTATTCCTGAGTTTTACATAAGAGCATAATTTTTATGCACACATAGCAGCTATTTGAAACAATTTCCATATTAGCCAATATTTTATTTCCCACAGGTGATGAAACTAGCCACTCATTTTGAGTTTCTTTTGGAGTGAGTTTCATGCAATTAAACCAAACAAGAAGAACAATTTCTGTAAACCACAGTCTGGAAAAATTAAATAGAATTTGTACATAAGTGATTAGAAGTACATTATTAATATAATTTCTTTTTATTTCCTATACTTCATAAAATTTATCTCTAATGCATTTATTAATCTAAGCTGTACTGTCTTAGTAAACCCCAATAAACTCTAAATCATTTAAAATATTCTATTAAATATTTATATCATGATATTAGCTTGTATTGTGCTGAACCCTTTACACAGCCATCATCTTCAACACTTTCAGGTGAGATAAAATATATTTCTCTTGTATTTCCTCCTAATGATATGGTTGACTGTAAAAGAACAATAATCACTATTGCCTAGGGGTAAATAGGCTTTGAGATTCATTAACCATCTTAGTTTTGTCTCAGCCATTAATCTGAGAAGGCATTTATTACTTTGCATATTACAATGAATAGAGAATATTCATTAATTAATTCCATTGGGAGGTTTTGGTAGCACCATAAACAACATTTAAAAATAAACTAATCTTATAGGAAAATAGAGAGTAGTATATATACACAATATGCACAAAGAGAAACAGAACTGCAAGTAATTATTTTCACATTTGTAGAGGGACAAGTAGTTATAACTCAGGAATTCTTTACAGGAATGGAGGTAACAAGGAATAACATTTGATGGAGAGAAGTCAATATAGCATGGTGGGTAAGTGTGTGAACCAGGGAAAGCTATGGTTTAGATATTTGCTGTATTGATTCCTAGCAGTGAGATCTTATGCAAGTTACTTTTTTTCTCTAAACCTGGGCTTCATCCACATATAATGGAATAATGATAGTGCGCAAAAGGGGGTATTTAAAGAATTAAACAAAGTACTGTAAACAAGTACCTTGTATGAAACAAAGTGTTATAAAATGTTCAAAGTAATGCTAAATAAATCTTACCTGTTTTTATTAGATATCACAAGTCCAAGTAATAGAAATGTGTTTTTCCCAATCCTATCATGACACAAAAGGAAATCTAAAATTAAAGCGAGAAAAACATAATATTTCTTATGTTTCAGTATCCATATACTTGATATACTTGGATGTAGGTTAACTGGAGTGCATCTGGAGGGGAAATGTCTATACTCTTCGGCTTCTCATGCAGCCCATCTTCCTAGAGCCTGCCAATCTTCTTCTTCTTTTTTTTTTAACACAAAGCAGAAAATTGCTGTGTTTTATTCATGACCTTAAGTATTTTTTTTTATATAACTATGATTTAACTATCCATTTTTGTATTTAGATATAGTATATCTATTTTAAATATTTTGAGGTACATGGATACTGTGCCTGTGTATTAGGTAAGTAAAATAAGCATTGTTTAATCATCTGTGTAATGGGTACATTAATATCAGTCCCCTCAGGAGTTTTTTGAGGGACATTTGAGATTATTTATTTTCTGAAATAGTACATTGTAAAATATAAATGACATGCAGAAGTAAGTAATTTTTATGCTTGTAATAAGTAAAAAATCTCTTTCAAGTATAAGTTGAAATTCATCCATGTAAATCAGTAAAAGTCCAGATTATTTATTGAACACTTACCATGTTCTGTCCTGTATGTTAATCTGTGCTGTATTAACACACTAATTAACTTTATTTATTCCAACAGTGCATATTTAACAATGCTTGTGTATTAGCTAGTTACAGAAACAAATATGTAACCTGGATCCTGAATCAAAGTGCAGTGTGTTGAGTGCCATCATAGAAGTGAACACAGTGAGGCACCGAAGCCCAGTCATAGGTCTGTTTTATTGATCAGAAGATCCTGTGAGGGTTTCCTTAAGATGGTGATGCTTAAATCTGTGTGGAGAATGTGTAAAATTTCCTCTATCTCACTTTGGGAAATGATGAAAGGAGAGCACAAGTTCACCTGTACCATGGAAGTTTATGTATAAAATTATTTTATGGGCTTGTAAAACCTCACTGGAAGGATACAGTAAATCACTTTGGCCAATAGTAATCTGGTCCCTGATGCACAAAAGGTCCTTCAGGGTTCATATGCCACTGATAACCAAGTAGCTTCTGATGTAACCAACAGGGCTAAAGGGATGGGGGAAAGAATGCTATAAAAAGACCAAGTCTTCGGTTGTGAGCTGAGGGTGTGTGATTGGCCTTGATTCTTCTCTTTGCCTTGCCCCTTTTTTCTAATCCTGGGCAAGTCTTACAGGTTCTCTTACAAAATGGACCTTGAATTTTTCCACCTTTTTATCCTATCTCCCATTGCCCTAGGCCAAGTTACATCATTTCTGGCCTAGATTTACTGAAGTAGTCTCTTAACCTGACTTTCATGTTTATACTTTCTAATCCATTCTCTACATAGCAGTTAGAGGTGACTTTTCAAAAATGTAAATCAGATCATGGCATGAGTTGACTTACCCTTTCAGTAGCTCTTCATTACACTTAGAACAAAATCCAGCTTCCTTGCAATGACTTACAAGGCCCTGCCTGATTTGGTTCCTGCTTATCTCTCCAATCTTGTCTTATTCCTTCTTGCTGATTATGTTTCAGCCATAGAGTCCTTCTCAGTTCCTCAAGGAAGCATTAGTTCTGCCCAGATTCTTGGCCATTTCTCTGCATGGGAATTCTGCCCTTAGCTTTTTGCAGGACTGATGTCTTCTCATTTTTGAGGTCTCAGGTTTTATTGCACCTACTCAAAGAGGGGCTCTTTGGCCTCAAACTTGTATGGCTTCTCCCACTCAGGTTTTCCTCTCTCACAGCACCCTGTATATGTCCTTTGTAGCGCAATCCAGACTGTGTGTGCTGTTTACTTGGCTGCTATCAATTGGCTTCTTTAGAATGAATACTCCATGAAGACAGACACCACGTCTCTCTTTTTCTCCATTGTATCTTTATCACCCAGCCCTGTGCCTGACACATGTGCAGATCCAATATGCTTTGGAAAGAATGAATGACTGAGAAATAATGAGAAGTAGTTTTTTTTAGTGAGTTTAACAGGAGTAGAGGAGCCAATCACTATAGGTAACAGCATATCAAAAACATAATAATGTATCGAGGGGTAAGCATGACTACCTGTTTATTTAGATCAAAGAGGTGCTGCATTTCTTCAGGTAAGATCTCATATATCTTCACAAATTTCATACGCTTATTTAGATTAAAACTTAATATTTTATTTAGATGTTTGTTGAGTACCTAAACTTATCATTCACACCTTCATTTATCTGTATTATTTCAATGTATTCTTATTACTCATTAAAAATAAAGCAACTATTACTCAACCCATCAGTCAAGCTACAAAGAATATAACTAAGAAACATAAAATCCCTCTTCTTAAATTTTTAAATTTGGGAGAAATTATTTTTCAGAAGTCTGTTAAGAAAGTATGATAATCTATGCATGTTTGCAGGGATTTTTTGGAAAATAGATTGCATTGCCTGTAGTAGGTTAGGTATTGTTTCATGAAACTTGATTCAGTTATGTGTTTGTACATACTTATGTTATCTGTCTTTATTGGAACTCAAGAAAAAAATGTATTTCTTGAAAATACTGTGATAAAAAAACATTTGAAAGCTGCTATTCTAGGTGCTATCATTCTTAAAAACTTTGTGTATAATTCTTGCTAACTCAGTCTTATGCAAAGTTGCATTGAGAGGGAATTCAATACTTATTTGTAGGTATAACTAGAAAATGACAATTCGATCAGTACTTATGAAGCAAAATTTACGTAATCTTCTTCTCCACGATTACAATTTATAATTTTATTTAAAAATTTTGTTTTTTGGTATTTTCATCTGAGTGTCCTCTTGTAGTATCAAAGTCACACTCTGTGAGAATATTTTCTCCAGTCAGTTATCCCTCCTGACTCCCCTATTACTGTTAAGGAATGATGTAAAACTGATAAGGATTACTTATGATTACAGTAGTTATGGGTCATTAGGCACCATGCATCAAGTCTTAGAAATTATTTTCAGTATTGTAATCATGATTTAGAAAACAATTTTTCTTCTTTGACTTTTTAAATTATTACTATCATATGTCACAATTGTGTATCTGTTTATCAATTATTAATCAAGGAACTACTTTGTGCCTGTCACTGCAAGTTAAAAGACAACTTCCTGGTCCACAGGGAACATGTACTTAAGCAGAGAATACAGACTTGTAAGCAGATAACATTATACAGTGAGAGAAATGCTTCAGTAGGCACAGTATAGAACTGTAAGGGAGTGATTTGAAGAGATGCTCCCTCATTCTTGAGTGTTCAGTGAAAATTTTTTGTCTTGTGAGTGTTATTTAATCTGAGACATGAAGAATGAATATGTTAGCCCCCAAAATGTGATTGCGGTAGTTAATGTTCTAGTCAGAGAAAATAGCGTAGTATGTGGGAATGAAGGTGGAGGAGGGCCGTGAAATGGAGTGACAAGAGTAAGACAAGTTAAAGAACTTAAACTCCATCCTGGATGTAGGGGAAGTTTTCAAGTGTATGAGGAAGCACGTACAAAATTACCAGCAAAGAAGGATTTTGATAACACTGCTGATCCAAGTACACTTGACCATTAGATGGCTGGGTTAACACTAGACTCTTTTTTCTTTTTTTTATAAATGTATTTATTTTTGGCTGCGTTGGGTCTTCATTGTTGTGCGTGGGCTTTCTCTAGTTGCAGAGAGCGGGGACTACTCTTTGTTGAGGTGCGTGGGCTTCTCATCACGGTGAGTTCTCTTGTTGCGGAGCATGGGCCCTAGGCATGTGGGCTTCAGTAGTTGTGGCACACGGGCTTCAGTAGTTGTGGCACACGGGCTTAGCTGCTCTGCGGCATGGGGGATCTTCCCTGACCAGGGCTCAAACCCGTGTCCCTTGCACTGGCAGGCGGATTCTTAACCACTGCACCACCAGGGAAGTCCTAACGCTAGAGTCCTGAGAATAAGACTAACACTGGGCACAAAAAGTATGAACTGACAAAATCCTGCAACTTTTGTGTAGAGTTGGAAATGGTAAGAACATCAGTATTTCGAAAAGAATCTTCAAAATTTTGAAACAGAGGAAGCACCTGTATTTGCGTATCATTCACTGTATTAAATGTGAATGACTCATCAAAGTTTTATTTTGTAGGTGCTCATGAGCACACACACACACACACACACAATATATGTAAGAACTTATATGCCATTCATTTCCATGCTGTGATTTAAACATCCTCCCAGTCTCTTCTTTAAATGGCCCTTAATACTCAGGTCGCAGATCTTCAGTTTCATCTCATGCTTCATTCATTTATTCAATTTGTATACATACATACACGTGTACATTCAGACAGTCATGTGATCATTCAGCCATATTTTGGACAGAATTTATAAAACAAGGCATACTTCCAGTTTCTTTGGTACACAAAATAATCTGAAATGTAATTTTCTGTCCTTGAAGAGGAAATAGGATGTGTTCAGAGTCATAATGGAAGTGTGTATGAATTGCTCTGTGTCTTCATCAGGAAAACAAGGGTGGTCTCATAGAGGTAGTGGGATTGGAATTGAGCCTTGAAGAATGAGCCTGTTGAATGCACAGTAGAGGACCAGCAGTCCTCAATGCACAGAGGGGAAAAGCACGTTAAGTGGGTAATAACCCAGTTCCCCTTATATTGCTTCAACTAGGAGGGAATATGAAACTATTTACTCCATAATATTAGCATCTCATTTGGGGTCTTACTGATCTCAGGTGGCCTCGGCCTGCAGTGGCTTGAAGCAGGATTTCTGTTCCTGGCCAGAGACTGAAGTCAGGCTGAGGCAGTGAGAGTGCTGAATCCTAGCCACTAGACCACAAGAGACCAGTGGCCAGTGACAAGACCCTGGCCTGTCAGCTGTGTAGAAATAAATTTCCACATAGAGACGGAAAGTACTGAAACAAGTAACGTGTTTATTGGGAGGAAAAGAGTACGTGTGGATAGACACACGGGCAGACTCAGAGAGAGAGTTGCGCCCTTGTAGTAGTGGTAGTTTGAATCACTTTTATAGGTGTTGGGAAAACTAGTAAAGGAGTCTTGTTCAGGTTTCAGAGGCAGAAAAAGGCCTCTACCCGACCTGTGACCCTGCCTGGATTGCACGCCTGCTTGCACACCTAACAATTGCTGCTAGCAAGTCAAGCGGCGCTTACGATAAGAAAAGGAGTGAGTCTTGGAATTTCTTGAGCCCTGGGCACCTGGCCAGTCCCCCGGGGTCTGGAAAATCTTGTGACTTACATGGTGAAACCAACAGCATGGTTAAAGTGCATCCAGAGCTGCATTTTTGCACGTAAACTGATGTCAGTTTGCAGCCTGGAATTAAAAACGGAAGCCCCCAGAACTCCAATCTGAAGTCTCATCCATGGGGTGGACGCACCACCTGGGACCCTTCCCAAATGGGGCTCCAGATTGCTGTCACTTCGGACTTCCCAGCTGCTGTTTGGATCTGGAAGTAGGTGTCGGCCCAATTCGGTGATGTATACCCTGTTGTGTTTCTGTAATATTCTTATTCCTTTCATTCTAACAATTGTATATTAAAATTAAGTTAAATCACCTTTCATTAAAGAATTGATTAAAGCTGTTTATTTGTGTGAAACAAATGGTTATTTTGCCAGCGGATCCAATGAACCTTAAAACCGAAAACGGGCTTTTGGCAATACAATGGGGCATTTCTTCCAAGTTTCCTTTGACCAATCATCTTGCTTTGCCTGGCTCTGAGTCCGTATTTGGTATATCTCAGGGTCCTCCCATGTGTGCTTGTGCATCTCTTAGCCAAGATGGATTCACTATGAGGTGACGCCCCCTACCTTTTTGACCTTCAAGGAGCCTTTCTGCATGTGTGTAGTCAGTCGGGAAGGTCTCCTTGACTTCGAGAATGAGGAATATGTGGTCTTTTATCTCTGATCTGGGCAGGGCTCAGCTCTTCTCTCGCTCCTGCTATTGTGGAGCATCTGTCCACAGGGGGCGAACTCTGGCTCTTCAGTCTGGGGCCCATCTATCTCCTGCCTCATTACTGAGACTCAGTCACTCCAAGAACAGGCCACGCTAACCCAAACACCTTTTTTCACTCCTATCATAATCATTTATGTAGATGCTCGTATCTCTCACTTCATGTTAAGATGACTCAGGTTTAAAATCTGAGTAACTGGAGAATAATTAGGGACTTCAGAGTCAGAAAAGAGAATGGATCTTTTAGAAGAAAGAGAAATTATAGATAGAATAAACCCTGAGGTAGTTCCTGTCCAACTTTCTCATGTTATAGATGAAAATGTAAGTTATGTGACACCTGAGGTCAAGTGCTCTTGCAGTGGCAGAACCGGAACTAGAACCCATGGTTCCTGACCTGCAATGACTTTCTTCCCATGTTAAGAGAATCTGATTATATAATACAGGGTAATAAAACTGTTTGCAGAATTAAAATAGGAGAACTTGAGTGTGATATAAAAGAATAGACAACTACTAAAATAATTTACATATCCCTTTTGTTGTATGCCATCCCTAATTAGTTTGAGAAGTAGATAGGACATAAATGACAAATCAAAGAAATAATGTATATTTGACTAAATAAAATTTAACCTAATAGAGTCCACAGACACAGGGTTCATTGTTAATCTCTATTAGTGCTAACAGACTACATAACGGTATAGAAATTTCTTCAAATTTCTATTTAAAAAATATTTGTAACAATTCATAAAATTTTCTATGGTAGCCGACTTAATTAAGGAAATTTGCATTTTGTTCAATGAGATAATTACAGTCATAAAATTTATGAGATAATTTATACATGGAGAGTTATTACCAACCCCATAACATTATTAAATGTTACAGAACAGTTTGTGAAAGTGACACAAATCCGTTTACTTAATTTGGATGAGGAAAATAATAATAACATGCATAAACAGAACTTGTATTTCTTTAAATTTAATTATATTTGTGAATTTCATAAATTTTCTTATGAATAATATGACAAAAGCAAATTGTAGTATTTAAAAACTTATGTATTTACATAAGTTTAAATATAAATTAGTTGTATAGTAAATTATTCTCTAGTTATTCTCCTTAAGAGAGATTTTTACAAATCCTGTAGAAATGGAACTTTTTTTTTTCAATTTTCATACTAGTATGGTCATTACTATGGACACAACTTAATATTGCTTATTACTATTCACTACAAATAGCTACCATTATTCTGCACATATCAATATTTTATGCCTAACACTGTACTAAGTCCTTTACACAGAATCTTATGAGGAAAAGGAAATTACTCAAACCACCATTAAATAGCAGAGGTTTTTCGTAAGTGCAAGCCTCTCTGATTCCAAAGCCTTGCTCTTAACTTCCATGTTAAACTGCCTTTATTCAGTCCACATATATTTAGCGAGCCTCATATAGTAACACTCTTTCAGAAGCAATGGAATCTTACAGACTCTGTGGGAGAAAAGCACTTACTACGAGGTGACACCCCTCCCTTTTTGACCTTCAAGGGAATAATATGCCTTATTTGATGTCCTCACTACATTCTGATGTCTTTATGCTTTTCTCCCACAGCATCTGTAAGATTCCATTGCAATTGTTTTTTTTTTTTTAATACCCTCTCTTCCTGGAGAAGCCTGGAAGAGCTTCTCATGTATCTTGGCATCCCTAGCATCTGAAAGGTTGACATTTCAGACAATCATAGAAAAGGCAGATACTCCAAAAGAGGCCTTGATAAAACGTAGTCATTTGGGGAAAAAAAGTCTGGTCAGTCCTTCACTCCTTATTCCAATATGAATTCCAAATGCATGAGAGATTTAATTATAAACATTGAAACAATAAAAGTACTCAAAATTTGGGTGACTTGGAATGTAAAGGGGTTTTTAGTAAGTGATACCAAGGGCAAAGATTCTAAGAGAAAAGATAACATTTGGCTACATAAGACATAAAATTTTTCTACTATAAAAATAACATGTACAACTTGAAAGAAAAATGTGAAAATTGTTCTCACATTGCACATGTGAGATATGAGTGACCAATAAAATATGCAGATATATTCAGATTTTCTAATAATCTAGTAAATGCAAAATGATAATGAGATGTAATTTTAGCTTATCCATTTGAAAACTATTTTTTTTAAGTTAACAATATTCAGTATTTTTCTGAGTGTTTGGAAATGGGCATTTGAATATACTCTTTGCGGGCATATAAAATGGTGTACTCCTTCTGGATTGTATTTTGTTAATATGTATGAAAATGTTTTAAAAATGTATATATTTAGTCATATAATATATACACATCAAGGAATGTACCTTAAAGAGATAGTCATACAAGTTAATAAAAATGTTCAGCAAAGGCATTTTATACAGTTATCAATTTATGTGTAAGATTAGAACACTTGAAACAACTTTAATTCCTATCTGGAAGGAACTAGTTAAAAGCTAAGTATTATAAAAATATAGCCATCGAAAGTGGTAAAGTAGATTAATATTTGTGGATATGAAAAATCCCTTGACATATTGTTGATATCTTTTGGCAATTAGGTTATGGTAATTTCTTTCTTTCTCATATTTGGATTTTTATTTATGACATATTTTAATAGAGAGCAATAAAGGCTTCCATTTTATAGGAAAAAACCTGATGGATTTGGTGGAGACATGTTTATAACTGTGGCAGGTCCTGGGTCTGGGTATGTCTACGACGCTGTCACAGACTAATTCCAAACCTAGCAGCTAAGGGGCTCAAAGTGCCTAACTCACTCCAGCTTTTGTCTTCTATAGTTTAGGAACTGAGTAGAGTTAGAATTAATATTTTACTTTTGCAATTTTGAGGCAGAAAGGAAGGACTGGCACTGCTTTCATGTTGCCATTATGCCACCTCCATTCTTCCAGTCCCTCCATTACAAACACTGAAATTTTCTCTGGTATTTCCCTCTCTTTGTTGTGGTCACTCTCACTGCGTACCAAGTCCCATTCATTCTCCCATCCATTCTTTTTTATTCCACTTGGACCGTCATCATATTCTGGGCTCTTCGGTGTGTTGATGATGCACTAGCTTTCTTTTTGGTCTTGTTTCTCTCTCTCCTTGTCTTTAGTCTATTCTAACACCACTGCTAAAATGGTGTTGGAAATGTCATTATACAGCTCAGACTCTTTAAGTCACTTCTCATCACCTACTTGAGAGTGGCTTCCTTTCTTTTTGTGCTTTTGATGTTGACTGTGAAACTTTCAGTTAGGTAGCCATTGTGCCATTGATGTACACTTGGCTTTCCTGTCTCATTTGTCTAGAATATCCTGCTGCAATTTTGATTACCTTGCCTTTCTTTCCAATTTTTTTTGGCAGCTCTTTTACCTATTTATTTTTTTTGTACCTCTCTCTGGTACAAATTACAAACAGAAATACAAAGGAAAGCTAGGTAACTACCCTAATTTTCAGTGCATTAGGGATTTTTGGAAAAATTCCACAGTTAAAGTGCTCCTATCCTCTGAAGAGTCTAGTCATTGCTAATTAGTTCTTTTTGCTTGGCCATTTCTTAGCTTTGGCATTTCTTAGATTTGTCCATTTGTCTTTTGATTCATCTGAAAAAAAAAAAAAAGATTCTTGCTTTTAAGAGCACTATCACATATAACTTTTATCCTTTTTTTTTTGTTCAGTGTGATAAAGTGACAAGTTTCTGTCTCATATCTCCAACAGAAATCACCTGATTCCTAGGCTTTTATACCTGATGACCAAGATACAATATGGCATGGAGAGTAAATTTTTGATCTGTAATGATAAGAGAGAGAGATTGGTTTACCATATTTAACAGATATAAATATCTCTTATAACTGATCCAGATGGATGACTTTGGGCAAGTTATTTAACCTCCTTAAGCTTTCCTTTTCTTATCTGGAAAGAGCTACCACTGTTGAGTGATTTGCCTTCATTGGAATGTCTTTTCCTTTCTGTCAACTTTTTAAAAATTTGCAACATATTTTTTTTTCATTTTGTAAATGTTTTCTTTGTGCCCTTGCCCATTCAGCCCCATTAAAGTATTCATCCCCCTTTATTATTGATTTGTAAGATGGCTTTTTATTTATTTTTTCCAGCTTTATTGAGATATAATTGAAATATAACATTGGGTAAGTTTATGTTGCTTTGATACACTGACATATTGCAAAATGTTTGCAACCATAGCATTGGCTAACACCTGTATCACATCACAATTATCATTTTTTTTTTTTTGTGGTGAGAATGTTTACGATCTCTTTAAGCAACTTTCGATTATATAATACAGTATTATTAATTATAATCACTCTGCCATACATATAAGAACTTATTCATCTTATAACTGGAAGTTTGTATACCTTGACCAACATATCTCCCTTTATACTCACCCCCCCAACCCCCAACAGTTCCTGGTAACTACCATTCCAGCCTGTTTCTATGAGTTTAGCTCTTTTAGATTCCACACATAAGTGACATCATACCGTATTTGTCTTTTTCTGTCTGACTTATTTCATTTGGCATAATGCCCTTAAGCATTATCCATGTTGTCATAAATGCCAGGATGTTCTTCTTTTTGGTGGCTATACTATTCCATTATATATATATATATATATATATATATATATATATATATATATATACACGCCCCACATCTTATTTATCCATTCATCCATTTTGCCTGTTGTGAATAATGCTGCAATGAACATGGGAATGCAGATATCTCTTTGAGATTCTGTTTTTATTTCCTTTGGATATGTACCCAGAAATGGGATTCCTGGATCATAATTTTAATTTTTTTGAGGAACCTTCATACTGTTTTCCATAATGGCTGCCCCAATGTACATTCTCACCAGCAGTGCAGAAGGGTTCCCTTTTGTTCAAATCATCTCCAATACTTAGCTCTTGTCTTTTTGATGATAGCCATTCTGACAGGTGTGAGGTGATATCTCCTTGTGGTTTTGATTTGCATTTCCCTGATGAGTAGTGAGGGAGAGCACTTTTTTTATGTACTTGTTGGTTGTTTCTACGTTATCTTTGGAAAAACATCTATTTAGTTCTTCTGCTCATGTTTTTAATTAGATTTTTTTTTTTTTTTTGCTGTTGTGTGAGTTCTTTATATATTTTGGATATTAATTCCTTATCAGATACACGATTTGCAGATATTTTCTCCCATTCTGTAGGTTGCGTTTTCATTCTGTTGCTGGTTTAATAAAACTTGCAACATCTTAAAATCAATTTTCTGGGAGGATATTTGACCTAATTTTGTTAAAGTATTTACTGAATTTGAAACATTTCAGAAACATTAGAAATGTTTTGTTTTGTTCTAAGTGGCCCTTTCCATTTGTCTATTTTGAACATTTTAGGAAAATTTCATTCACTGTTTGCATTCTTCTTCAATATTTATTTTCATTTAATTATAACAGAAATTTTACTTTTGGTTAACTTTAATGCAATATCATTTTCAGTTTAAGACATTAAATTTTTTTTTTTATTAATTAGTTTTTATTGGAGTATAGTTGCTTTACAATGTTGCCTTAGCTTCTACTGCACAACAAAATGAATCAGCCATGCATACACATGTATCCCCTCCCTTTTGGATTTCCCTCTCATTTAGGGTACCACAGTGCATTAAGTAGAGTTCCCTGTGCAATATATTTTGTTCCCATCTGTTGTCTATTTTACACATAGTATCAATAGTGTATATGTGTCAATCGCAATCTCCCAATTCCTCCCACCCTAAGACATTTTTTAATACAAAATTTTCAGAAGAGTTTGAAATACAGGTGAAGAAGTCAGTTAGGCAAACTGGTTAGGGGAATATTCTATTATCTGTCACCCCACTCCTACAGTATATAACTTTGGAATCCGCCCTTTTTACTTTGTATGCCAAGACTAAGGTTGAAAAATTATCCTTTTTGTTCCCTCCTCCCTCCCTACTCCCTGTCCTCATCCTTCCTCTGCCTTTTAAATCTGATTCGTTGAACTGTTTTTCTCTTCTCTAAAGCTAACAGATATAATTAGAACATCACAAAATAATAACTTCGATATCTATAGTTTTGGTGTTTATACTTTAATGTTACCATACTTTTAGTGTTATAAACTTATTCAATCATTATTCTTTCTAGAATGTTCTATTTTCCCAAGCATACTTACAATATATTTCACTATTATTTACTGAAGTGCCCTCGAAAGTCTGGAAGAACTTCTTAGTTACCTAGTTCATGGATCTATCTATGGATTTAATTCACATAAGAGGTATCATTTTGTCCTTTTGATTCTCTTTTCATGATCCTTATTTTATGTACCTTCTAAGGGATTGGCTAAACATAGTTTTCATGACCTTAGCTGGTTTACAGGTATACCTCAGATTGACATTTATGTCTCCTGAACAACAGTCATAGACAACTCTAGTTCTGAATTTTGGACTGTCCTCTTGGGTTTGTATTAAACTATTTGTGTTACCATAATTTAAGGACCACTTGAAATTGTGATGGTCAGAAGATAACTTCAGAATGTTTTGAAAGATTTTGATACATTAGGCCTGTAAATCATAGAGTGAAAACTCCAAAACTACTATTACCTTTCTAGGCTGATTTAACTGCAGAGGTGTCTCCTGGTCCTGGCAGCCTGATAATTACTG
This sequence comes from Balaenoptera acutorostrata, assembly GCF_949987535.1. NCBI lineage: Eukaryota > Metazoa > Chordata > Mammalia > Artiodactyla > Balaenopteridae > Balaenoptera > Balaenoptera acutorostrata. The sequence goes on along the minus strand of NC_080080.1, from coordinate 55,158,525 downwards.
AGTAACCTTTCCATCTCCATAAGGAAGTGAGTTGCATGACTACTGAAACAGAATTCTGGGAATGAAAGACAAAAGATATGTGAGAGAAAAGTAATATATTTATGTAAAATATATGAAATGTGAGAAAATAGGTTTTTGAAAATTCTTATAATTTTTCAAGTTAATTATCTACCTTGCCATACACCTGCTTTAGCTTGAGGTCATGGAAATGAATAAAAAGTGTCCTTGTTTTTGAGGGGCTTATTTACCCTCTGACCCCGTGCAAAACAGACAGGCTTAACAATAAGTAGTATTTACTGTTCTCATTTAAAAAAAATAATTTCATGAAAATTGATAAAGGAGTATTTCTGCATGGGGGGTTACAGATCTTGCATTGGAGATCATCGTATAATTCAAAATCCACTTATTTATATGATTATAAATAAAAACACTAATGCTTTGAAATTAAACATTTGATTTAAAAGAAACTACAAAAGTGATGTAAATTATGGGAAGTCACATTTTATTTTATTTTTGTGGGGAAAACTCAGGATTTAATCTTTTAATGACTTTTATATATATCACACCACATTGTTAATTATAGTCATCATGCTTTACATTAGATCACTAGTTGTTTTTTTAAAAATTTTTATTGGAGTATAGTTGATTTACCATGTTGTGTTAGTTTCAGGTGTACAGCAAAGTGAATCAGTTATACATATACATATATCTACTCTCTTTTAGCTTCTTTTCCCATATAGGCCATTATAGAGTATTGAGTAGAGCTCTCTGTGCTATACAGTAGTCTTTATTAGTTATCTATTTTATATATAGTAGTGTGTATATGTCAATCCCAATCTTCCAATTTATCCCTCTCCCCAGAAGTTATGTTTCAGATGTCAGAAATTTCTTTTTAAAATTTTTATTTATTTAAAAAAAATTTAATTAATTTTTCTTGGAGTATAGTTGATTTACAATGTTGTTTTAGTTTCTGCTGTACACAAAGTAAATCAGTTATACATATGCATATATCCACTTTCTTTAGATGCTATTCCCATTCTCTTTTTTAGATTCTATTCTATTCTATTCCCATATTTAGTAATCAAGTTACCAATAGGTCATTACAGAGTATTCAGTAGAGTTCCCTGTGCTCTACAGTAGGTTTTTATTAGTTATCTGTTTTATATATGGTAGTGTGTATATGCAAATCCCAATCTCCCAATTTATCCCTCCCCCCCTTCCCCCTTGGTAACCATAAGTTTGTTTTCTACATCTGTTACTCTATTTCTGTTTTGTAAATAAGTTCATTTGTTCCATATCATATGATGTACAAACAGTAAATGCTAGAGAGGGCATAGAGAAAAGGAAATCCTCCAACACTGTTGGTGGGAATGTAAATTGGTACAGACACTATGGAGAATAGTATGGAGGTTCCTTAAGAAACTAAATAAAGAGCTACCATATGATCCAGCAATCCCACTCCTGGGCATATATCTGAGAAAACCATAATTCAAAAAGATACATGCACCCCATTGTTCATTGCAGCACTATTTACAATAGCCAGGACATGGAAGTAACCTAAATGTCCATCGATAGATGAATGGATAAAGAAGATGTGGTACATATATGCAATGGAATATTACTCAGCCATAAAATAGAATGAAATAATGCCATTTGCAGCAGCATGGATGGACCTAGAGATTGTCATACTGAGTGAAGTAAGTCAGAGAATGACAAATATCATAGTAATTTCTTTATTTAACAAATAAAGGGTCCATTAAATTCACTTATGAAGGCTAAACAATTTAAGCAAAACAGTTTAATCTTCTGACTTGTTTACCATTCCTTAGTTTCTTATGGATTTTCTATGCCAGAAATAGAGCCTAGAAACTTTGTATAGATATCAGGTTCCTTCAATAATGCATTTACTTATCCTCTTCGCCTGTGGTCAATGCATACATTCAGTTGTTTGGGAGCCATCTGGTGGGGAAGATCTCTGAAACACTTTACCTGCCTTAATTGTAGCTGATTAACAGTTACCAGTTGTGTCTCCTGGAAGGGTAGTCAGGCACCTTCAGTTCTGAATTTTAGTCTGTCCCAAATTTGTATTAAACTAATTTTTGCTGGCATAATTTGAAGACAGCTGGAAGTTGGGATGGCCAGAAAGTAATCTCGGAATGTCCAGCAAGATGTTGATATAAAAGATATATAAATCATAGAAGGAGAACTCCAGGAATGGAATCTCCAAATTTAACAGCTTACCTCAGCAACGGTGCTGTTATCTCAACACAGCAGCTGATAGTTCATAGTGCTTTTAGTAAGTACTGTATTAGCAGTTCAAATCAGTTGACGCTAGATTGATATGAAATGCTAAATATTATCTGATGAATTTCTCATATATAACCAACATGATTCCAGTTATTTAAACCTGTTTATATGGCTGTGTTTCACTGTTTATCCAGATAGTTTAATTGTACTACATGCATCCAATATAATCTACCTGAGTAATACATTTTGCAATGTGTATACACACACATACACAATGTATATATGGCATATTTGGGAGGATGTGAACTGCAATTCATTTTTAGTCACATATTTATGAACAAGTTTTTGATTTTGCATCCGTCCAATAATATAAAGTTACTCAGGATGAAAAAGAAACAATGCAAACAAATTACTTATAGTACTCAAAGTTGATAGTAATCAAAGTTTGTGCTAAGCATATGCAAGGAATTGAGTGAGAATGAATTTTTTTTCCTGTCAAATGAAGTTACCAAGAGTTTCTGATTTGTCTTTGCTGAATTACTCTCCCTGTAGGTCATTTGTGGTTGGTTTGTTGCCATTCAGGGGTGAGTGTTTGGGTAGAGTTGAGGCCTGTTCATAATGGATATCTGTTCTACAGTACTGTGAATCTGGCCTAATTCAGGTGATCAACTTGCCACTCAATGTAAGGCACAGGTCTGTGCTGAAAGGAAAAGAGTTCTAGGGAGGGCCCACTGAAGAACTTTTCCACAAAAGACTGCCCTGTGTATGCCAGGTACAGATGTTGCAAGGACCCTGCCTTCTGATCACTCAGTGTACTTTTCCAAACAATATCTTCATACAGTAACTGCAGTGATGGCATTTTTACCATATCAAAAAACTAAGACAGACATAATAAAAATGCAAAAGAAAAAGTTGGAAACAAAAGGAAAATGGTTCCAGGCTTAAGACAAGGGTAGAAAATAACAAAATAATGGGAGATGACATGTACTTTACCAAAAGTTTATTAAACTGAAGGAAAGAGTATGATATAATGTAGTTTATTTAACTAGTTTCTAATTAGTAGATAAACCTGTGTGGTTCTTAAATGGTAAATCGTCTAGATTCCTACAGGATAATGATGGCTCTCTAAATTTAGTCTCTCCAAACATCCTGCCAAAAAATAAAAATAAAAAAGAAAGAAATCAATGAGGAGAGCAAGTAAGACTGCTTATAACCCATGCCTACAGAGTAACTAAGAAACGAAGAATACAGCAGACTTCAATGTACTTCTAAATGGGAAATAAATTATATGACATCCGCACATCCAGTTCCAAAGCCCATGATGGAATGGAGAATCAGGTGGAGACTGAGTAGTAGACAGGTGAGTTCATGAGGATCTTGCTGGTGTAAACACAGATAAGATGATTCCCAAGAAGGAGGGAGAAGTACTGAGAAGAGGTCAGGCACCTGGTGGATCACAACCCTGGCTACTGGGGAATATAAGGAAGGTGGCAGCAGCCTAGGAAGGCATTGCCTAAGGGAGAGATGAAAAGAGGAGGAACCCTTAGGGGCTGAGGGGTGAAGGAAAGGAGAGAAGCAGTTGGTAGAAATCATGGGTATTAAAGAGGGGAAAGAGTATCATGCAGTCATATGATGCATCATCCTCTTTCTGCTTAATAGTTAATTAAAAAAAACACTTTTAAATTAAATAGTTAATTAAAAACACAATATAATAAAATGTATTATATTTTAGTATAATGAAATACACTTATTATACCAAAGAAGAAGGTACTCTTGAACAATAACACTAAAAAAATTCAAATCCTTCACTCCTGGATAGAACCATTTTCTTGTTGATACACAAAATCCCAAGATCATTTAAAATGAATAGAAAACATCAAGCAATATCCAAAGTACATTACTGTAAGAAGAAAACAAAAAGTAAGAACTAATATTTTTATCAGATGATTATACTTCCCAAATACCATCCACAGAGTAGAAGAAAATGTAACATGAAATAAATATCATTAAACCAATATTTGCATATGTGAAAGAACATTGCAAAATTGGAAATTCTAAGACTCAGAATATGAATGGACAAAAAAACTGGAGGATATGAAACAAGAGTTGATAAAACCAGGAAATATAAGAAAAAGAAACATCATCTACAAAAAAAATTAATGTTCCTTCTAAAAATAAAAGTATTTGGAAAACAACTGTTAAAATATTAACTTGTAAGAAGACATTAATTTCAGTCATAAAATTAATCTAAAATTGCTTGTATAGCATTTAGCAAAATTAAAATATTTTGAAGTATGATCCACCCTTTCTCCTTCAAAAAACTATAATTATCCATTATCAAAAGTGGGGGTACATATTTTTTTCAGACAGTCTGACATTCATTAGTGAATGAAAATTGGGAAATATTTATAAAATATCTCCGTGGTGATTCCCAGAAGTTGATCTTATGCATATCACCGGAGAAACTATTTTGTTGCAGATATTTTCACTGCATCATACATATCTATATCTATATCTATATCTATCTATATCTATATCTATCTATATCATCTATATCTATTTTTTTCTTCAATGGCTACCAGTTTCCTGAAGGCAGACTTTGTCCTTCCTCATTTCTGTTTCTATTTCCAGAACTTTTCACGATGCTTTGTGCATCCTAGGTGCACAGTTAATGTTTGCTCTGTGAACTAGAGCACATGTCAGCCAGCTGTTGCTTACCTTATAACAGAAAGACTCACATTTTTAGTAGAGGATAACTTTCCTTTTTATATTGTCTTGAAATTCATATGAGTCCAGTGAATCAGATCAGAGAGGTGTGTTGACTGAGCTTAACTGGGAGGCAGTGGGGAAGATGGGAGAGTGGTAAAGCCTTGGAGGCTGCAGTGACAGGGTGTGAGGAGGAGAGAGGGGGACCTGAGAGCTTCTCCCTCAGGGCTTAGTGGGGGATAACATGTTCAGAGTGGACACAGGGTAACAGTAACCTGAAAGCAGAAGGCACAGTGGCAGCTGCTGCCTCTCAGTGTGTTAATTCTGGCTTTCTAATAAAAAATACAATGAATTCCACATGGTCTAGATTTATGACAATCTATACCATGCATCCTGTTTCCTGGTCAGAATTAGAAGCTATACTGTGAACCATGGACTTTACCTCAGCTGTCAAAGAGATGAAGGCATCTTATATCAGACACAGACGGCCCTGTAATATGTAGTAGCTTCCTCTCTTATAAGTACTGGGAATCAACATATAAAAACAGCATGAAGCTACCCAATCACATTGTTGGTTTTCCCCCATTTTTGGTTTGACACTTCCAGAGTTAATAGGAAATGTCTTTTTAAAAATTAAGATGTTTCATGATAGGGGGCTGAACAAATTCTCACCAACTGAACGTTTATATAGCTGATCATTCATTCATGATCAACTCAAATAAAAATATTCTGATATTTTGATAACTGTAATTGATCCCTGTCATGCATTGAACCACTGGGGCATTTTCTAATTCCATCAGAACAGTAAATACGTCGTAAATTAGAATATGCTTATCTGCAGAAAACTTTTTTTAAAATAGCTACATTGTGTTTATAATGTTCCTGGCACTGCTCAAAGCCTTGACGTATGTCAGCTCATTGAGTCTTCATGACAGTGTGACATAGTAATTATTATGCGCATTTTACAGGTGAGGAAAGTGAGGTGCAGTGAGGTTAATAGGAAAGTGAGGTACAGTGAGGGTAATAACTTACTCAAGATCACTCAGCTAGTAGCTGCCAAGATTCACACTAAGGCACTGTCTCTGGTGTATGTGCCAAAATACTGAATCATATTTGGTGCTTTTTCCTCAAAATGGATTTCACAGTGAAAAAGTGATGATAGATGAAAAATAGAAAGCCAGTATTTTAATTCATTGTTGAAGAATCACTAGCAGAAATGACTATTTTCTAAAATTATTTACCAGTGTTTATCAATATTATTGTAGGCCGTAAAAATTCTATGTATTTCCTGGGGCTTCCCTGGTGGCGCAGTGGTTGAGAATCTGCCTGCTAATGCAGGGGACACGGGTTCGAGCCCTGGTCTGGGAAGATCCCTAGAGCAACTAGGCCCGTGAGCCACAACTACTGAGCCTGCGTGTCTGGAGCCTGTGCTCCGCAACAAGAGAGGCCGCGATAGTGAGAGGCCCGCGCACTGCGATGAAGAGTGGCTCCTGCTTGCCTCAACTAGAGAAAGCCATCGCACAGAAACGAAGACCCAAGACAGCCAAAAATAAATAAATTTTTTAAAAAAATTATATATGTTTCCTAAACCAGAATTGAGACAAATGAATAACAAAAAAATTTCCCCTAGCCTGTGAATTTACCTGATTTATAAAAGTATAAAATTAAATAACAATTATATTCTTGATTAGTTATCTTTATTTAGAAGTTAAATAATGTAAAAATTTGGAGTTTTCCAGAAAATTATTCTATCTAGAATTCTCTTCAACTCTGATCTCGTGTGTTAGGCTGTCTTCCAAAATTCTAATAAGTGTCATTTGAGGTATTGCTGATTTTGACCTCCTGACTTCCTGAGATCTAGAATATTGAAAGTCTTGGCCTCTTTCCTATAATCAATTCCAATCAACAGATATGTATTGAGTGCCTACTAAGTGCAACACTGTTACAAAGAAATAAATATCTTCAAAGAACATGCATTGTTGTAGGGAAATTTAATGCTTCAAGATGATAGAAGAAATGTCATAAATGATAGCATGACTCATTGCCACATGAATAAAATAGACAGCAAGTGCTATTGTGTTTCTGAGAGAAGAGAGAGTGCTTCGAACTCTGCTTCACCCTCATGGTTAACTATGTTCTCAAGGCAAGACTGGTGTGCATTAGCCATTTGTGGGAACCTTGAGTCAGTAACTTTTAAACTCTTCCCAGCTAAGCTATAGACTTTTCAGCTTAACCCGAAAAAATGGAAAGGGTAAACTAAAGAGGATCAAACCTGAGAACCAATTATATCCTAGGAGCAGCATTGTGCATTTTAAAAACATGTATTTTTAAGTTAAAGCAATAGATGCACGTAGCTTAAAAATATAATAGTAGTAATAGGCTTGTAAAGAAAAACCCCACCCTCTACCTCACTGTATTAAAAGGGAAAAGCACTTTTAGTTCTCTTAAATATTTCTTTTAATATTTGCCTGCATATATTAAAATAATACGGACATTGATTTTCTATTACATATACCTTTTCTCTAAAACAAACATGCACATACATACACAATTATGCACACGTGCATGAGCACACACACCGAGATACTTCCCCTCCTCATATTTCCCCACAACTTTTAGTAAGTTAAGGTGCATTGGCAGTATGATTGCTCTTATTTGTAATTTTTTCTTTCCTTTCATGGTGTCTGTTTCCACCTGGTTTTATTTTTCTGCTTGTTTTTGTTGGTCTCCCATTTTTGTGTGTGTTGGGAGCATCCTCAAATGTCTCATGGTCCCTAGTTATGTTGATATGTAACAGTAAGGCACTAAAGCTCTGTGTGCTTGGGGTGGGGTTGGACAATTAAGTGGGCACATGGTGGGCGGGACAGCTGCTGGGTTTCCTAGAGAGGGACCAGTGATCTGGGCTGAACTGTCTATCGATGAGCTCTTCCAAGCATCAGTATCCACAGAATTTTTCTTTGAAGTTCATCAGATTTTCCAGAGTGGAATACTTTAGTTTTCTATCTGGGAGGTGTGTACCTCTCTATCCAAGTTCTGGAAGCTCAGTGGTAGAAAAGAGCTAAGGGTCCCATAGTTAAATATATAGACTCAATTATAACTCCCCCCACAAATTTGCTTCATGACTTAATTTGCCTTATTCTTCGCTTTGCTATGCCGAAGGTCCTCCCCTCCAGGGTCTCTCAGATTTTGTTTCTTAGGAGATACTCCCTTTGCCCGATTGTATAGTCATGGTGTAGTAGCCTGAGGGTGTCCCTATCGGGGTTCATGAGTTGGGGACCTGCATTCTGAGTTAGGGGTTCTGGAGGACATGAATTAGTGCCCCTCTCTTTGCTAGTGCTCTTTAAAGTCAGACTGGCTTGGCTCTGCTAGCTCCAGTTGTCATTCTTCTAAGTGCTTTCCCTCAACTTAAATGGGTATGCCACTCTTTCTTGTTCTTTTCTTTCTTCTTCTCACTTTGTCCATGTAGTTTAGTAAAATTTTGTTCTCTGTTACCATCTTACTAATTTAGGGGGAAGGACAGGAGATGGCCATACATGTTCAATCTGCCACAATGAAATAGAAGCAACTATATTATTATTGCTGTTTTTAAAATAAACTTCCCAGTAAGCCTGTGAAGTTATCCCATTTAACATATAAAGACATCGAGATTCAACTAAGGTTAAATGAGGCTTGTTTCAAAAGCTTATACTTTTCCCACTGGTTCTCAGGAAGAATAAAGGATCACAACAAGAGAGGATTGCAAACTTTTTAACATTAAGGACAACTGTATAATATTCCCTTTATATTCTATGCTTCTAATAATTTTATTGGCCAAGCAAACTATATATGAAGTTGTGCACCATTGCATTATTTTCCCTTTTTATATTTATCCAAGTACACAGGCAGATTTTTCTGAACAGCGTTAAGTAGCCAGAGTTGTCCCACAGAGCAAAGGTCTTCTTTCTTCCAGTTTTCAGTATCATGGTTTTACTTTCCTTTAAGTTATCCTGAAGGCCATCAGGCTTCCTCTAACAGATTTTTTTCAAAACCCTCCCATCTTCTCCCCACCATATAGGTCCAAGTCCCCTGAAACATTTTTAGATTTTTGTTAGGGCAGCACCTCACTCCCAGGTCTTAGTTGTCTTTGCTGCTAACCCAGTTCCCACACAGCATATTGGCTTAAAACACAAATGATCATTCATAATCTCTCACTTTTGTGGGTCATGAATGCAGACAGCACAGTAGCTGTGGCTAGTCTCTGCTAGTATCTGGGGATTGGCTGGAAGAATCAGAAGTTGGGAGCCAGAATCATCAGAAGTCTCCTACACTCACAACTAAAGATGGATGCTGGCCATTACTTGGAATCCGTGAAGAATTGTGAAGGGTCTGAGGTTGTTCTTAACGTGTTCTCAGCATCTTAGATGCTGTCAGAAGACACAAGACTCCCAGGTTAGAGGCAAAAGACTGTTACTCAGGGCACGGCAGGCAGCATGATTTTCAAGTTCACATTGTTACTCTTCTCCTTAAGACCCATGGAGGGCAGGGGGGAGGGGTGGAGTAACTTAGGTGGGTGCTGCACATGTAGGTGTACATGACAGCTGAGGAGGCTTAGGAAACCTCAGTCTTTTCAAGGAGTTGCAAGCAAACTTACTCCAACTTTGTACTGGAAGGCAGCATGATCTTTATTCTCATACTTGCCATCAAAGAATTTACCCTTGTTCCAGAGGGAGACACTCTGTCTAACTCACCAGTTTGTTTGGTGTACAAACAATTTTGGAAAGAGAATCTGGAACAAAGGACAGTAAGTTTCTCTGCTAGTAAGATGTGCAGAAACAAAAGACCCATTGAGAAGATTGTCTCAGTGAAAGGAAGAAGAGAATGGATATTGAAAAATAATTAGCAACTTCTGACACACTGTTTATTAGAACAAACTGAGTTATCAACAAATAATTTTACCAAAATGTAATAAGTATAAGGGAATTTAGACTTCTTATTTGGTGGTCTAAAAGCAATCTGGCAAATTCTGCTTGGGGGCTCTGATTCAGAGAAGGCTTCAGATAGAAAACGCACAAAGGAAGTAAATTAGATACTGAGGAAATCTTCTATTGTTGTCTTATTGTTATTATTGTCATTAGCTGTTTGAGCATATGCATATGACTTACCACATCTAATATGCTTCAGTAGTTTTGGATGACGTAGTTTCATAAGAACATTTATTACAATTAGAGTAAATATTTAGCCTGGAGAAGGGCAGACTCAGAGGTATGCATGAAATAAGAGATTGCCAGGTAAAGAAAGAGGGAACTGTCATAGAAGACATGATGGGAAAGACCGTAGCACATTTAGAAACTGACAGAAGGCTGCCAATGTGGCTAGAGCAATGTTGATGTGGGGAAGTGGTCTGAGGTGAGGTTGGAGAACTGGGCAGGGTCCAAAAGCTGAACTTGGCTTCTGCTTGGAGACCTGTTTGGTGGTGAGGAGATATACATGAGGATAGACCTGCAGGAGGCTGTGACCATAGTCCGGGTGAGATGTGTTGGTGGCATGGACTAAAGAGCTCGCTTTGGAGGAAAGACATGGATGGATGCTTTTCAACATCACTGAGTAGAAGAATTCACCAATTCTAGAAAAAAAGACTTTGTCATCTACCAGTATTATTTTCTAAGTGTCATCAGTTGTATATGGCCCTTTGAAAGCATGAAGGTTGACAACACAGGCTCTGGAGTGAGACTAGCTGTGTCCAAATCTTAGTTCTACCACGTCCTAACTACATGAACTTAGGCAGTGTGGCCTTTAGATCCCTCAACTGTAAAATAAGTTGCTTAGAAATATCTTTTTATAGCATCTGTGAGATTGTCAAAATGGTGATGATAATTTGTGGAAAGACAGCACAGGCCAAATATACAAATTTGTTTAACTTAAGGAAGTTTACAAGAACCTAACTGGGTGGCGGAGGTTGTGCAAAGCAGGAAGCTTTCCACCTTATCCCCGTTAGAGGAGCAAATGTCCCAGACCTTCAAGTACATCAGAGGTGTCCCAGCATTCCCCTGACCGGAAGGCTGCCCATGTGGCTGGTCTTTCTTGGTGTTTACCTTGCCATTTTTATGTGATGCCTTAGCCCCTTTTGGCTTGTTGCAATATTTATGAATTGCTCATTAGGTGCATGTAACTAATACTAACACTCCCAACATCTTACTGCATTTTCCTCAAGGTTAGAACACCTGTGTCTTTTAGCAAGTCAAAGATTTAGGTCTGTTTGAAGTTTATTCCCGCAACTTTGTGCAATGATTTAATGATGTAATTGTATAAAAAATTTGGCCCGAACCTAGAAGATTGTAGTACATGATAGAATGCAGGTGTTAGTTATTAGTGAATTGTTAAGTAAATTTGTAGTTTAGTTTTAGTTATTCTAAATTCTATTATAAAGTTCTTTTCTAAAAATACTTTCTTTTATTATTTTCCAAGAACCTGTAATAAAGTATCCCTTCAAGTGTAATAATCCAGACATGTCTAAACTAAGAGAACCAGCTCAACATCTGCTCACAGTTCTGCTGTTTAGGCAGGGATAACAGTAAAAAGGGTCTGCCAGAGTTTCAGTTATGCAAATATAGTAAACGGCGGGACCCAGACTATCCTTGTTTTGCATTAATTTATAACTCTTAAAAAAACAGCCAAATGGAAAAAAATCCCTCTATGTATTATTATGTCAGGTGAATATATTTTATAAAAGCTCTTTGTTAAGTGAAAAGTTTCAAAATATTAACAATATTTATGCTTAATATTACTGAACTAATAAATTACAGCCATATTAATAATAACAATAATAATCAACAATAAGGTTCGTGTGGCTTTATTCCTTCCTTAATTTGCTTAAGGGATTCCTTTACGTACCTAAGAGGAAAAAAATAGGATCACTAATTAATATGCTAGGTAGTAAAATATCTGACTGGATCAAGTTTGGTTGGGTACATCAGGCTGTCACAAGACATCTCTTCAGAATATTCATAAAGAAATTTACCAGGTCTAGTCTTACAGCTTGAGGATGATTCAGGGGCTCATGGGAGTAATAAAAAGTAAAGATTAAGTCAGTAATGGTCCTACACAGCTGTATCAAACCTGGGCCAAATAATCTGCTGATAGGCAAACAATGCCATGCCTTTCCCAGGGGATAACACCTGATCCGTCCCTCTTAATACACTTAGGAACTCCTGGTTGTCAGAATTCAGACATCATTAATGATTATTCTAATATTGTTTCCCCAAAATAGCAGCAGTAATTTGATCCCCTCCTCTCTTGCTGTGAATACAGTCTGCCTCTGCATAGTCCTTAGTCATCCTGTGTTCATCTCCAAAACTTTCTCTCCTGGTTGTAGATTTACATTGTGAAGCTGCAGATGGGGAAAAAACTCTTCCTCTCAACCCTCTCTCGTTATCTCTTATGATGTTATTGGAGATTTTGAGTTGAGAATCAATAAAGAGAGGGGACGGGAAAAAGAGAGAGAAAGAAAGAAACATCACTTTGTATTCATGCCTCTCTTCTTATATATTTATTTATTTCATAGTCATGGAGGAACTATTTCTTGAACAAAAGTAGTTATCCATTGTGATGAAAAGGACAACATCATGAACATCAATGGTCTGTGCAGACAATATTGAAACAGATGAATATAAAAATAGAAGAAAGGAGATACTTTTTAAAAAAACTGGTATTACCAAATTGAGGTAAGAAATTAGGAGTACCTGGAATTTGACTAATTAAATTATAAAGTTACTATGTTCTTCCTTTGTCCCAGTAGAATTTACTATAGTTGTCCAGATACAGTTACTTGACACTTATTAGGATTTCTCTAAATTTTTCAATTAAACAGATGCAGTGGAAGAGATCACATAAACAGTTATTCCTCATCTATCTGCGATCCACATCAATGAAGAGTAACCACAGTACAACTGTCATTTAAAATTTCCTCTTTAAGATTCTCCAGCAACTTAAATTTTATCAATAAGCTATTAAAATTTATAACTTTACCAACACATTTCTGAGATAGTAACTGAAACTTTTAACTTGATTTTTACAATTCTTTTTTTTTTTAATGCAAAGACTTGAGGAAGTGAAAAAAGATGAATGTGGAATCCTATAGTCTTAAAATTGAAAAAGAGTTGAGGATTCACTTTGCATTTTATAGTAAACTAAGCTGAGTTCTAGAAAATCAAAGAATGCTGTGAGATTGTTTCAAGTCCAGGACCAAACTCAGGTTTCTTGATGTCTTAGAGAATGTCTTCTTCATTATACTATACTACATTTAGAGAAGATTCTAAGTCTTGAAAAAAATTCCCAGAGAGAAAATAGGAAAAATAATACCTGATTAATTTGTTATTATTTTCAGTGCAATGTTTTTTTTTTTCTTTATACACACATAAGTGAGCTACTAATAACACAATAACAGGAAAAATATAAAAAGCTAAATTTCTTACAATAAGGAAAATGTTTGGAAAACAAGTCCAAAATTTATAAAAATATTGGTACAGAATTTCTGGTTTAGTTTTATTTTAAATTAGTTTATCACGAAGTCCAATGTCTTAGTTCATTAAATAGCTAAGATAATATAGAAAGGAAACTGAAAATCTACTTACATACATATACTTTTTAATTTTAGGGAAACAGGCTTTCTAACAATCAACAATTGATACCATGACAGTCAAATAGCAGTTAACATCTTGTTCTGGATTTTAAAAAAATTTTCTCCTTGAAATCAAATCCACATAAGCATCTGAGCAGTTGGTTGGTAGAAAGCAGAACTTCAGGTGTGTCCTAGCTTCATGTTTCATACATAATCTACTTAATTTATATTTGAATTTAGTGTGGTGATGTTGTGTTCCAGTTTTAAATGTCTTTTTTTCTATTAGCCCATGAAATAATGGCCATTTTTGATATTGTTATGTACAAAACTTTGCTTAGTACATTATAAGAAATTGCAAGATAGAAATACAGAACTATGTGGATTTTGTTTAAAAAAATGGAAACAAATAGTATAAACATACTGCTTAATTGCTTGAAAAAATCATACACAAAATTTAATATTATAGTCGATACTGATTTTCCTTAGTATGAAAGGTGATTTTTTTTTAAAACAGAGTCTGCCATGTACTTTCTTAGAGACTTTTACTACAGATTTCTTACCAAGTTAAAGGCAAAATAGGGTGTAATGAATAGAAAATAGAGTGCCAAGGAGCCCAATTTCTGTTTCCAACCTTAGTATATTAGAAAGCAACCATTCTAAAGTCATACTTTAGAACAGTATCTCCCTTGTCTACCTCTACTCAGGCATGTCAGGTGATTTTTATACCTTCTTTGCAAAGCTAATTGCTCCTAATTCACCAATATTGAACATTTTCTTAAAATTCTAAAAAGTAATGTTGAAAGAGTGTTCCCTGTATGCAATATGACAGATAAAGAAGCTCTAAGTGATGTTTACAAGTCATTTTTACTTAGTGTGCCTTCTTTATTTCACCATATTCTTGTAAAAACGTAGATGAGGAAGATATTATTCTCTTTATAGAATTGTTGAAACTGAAGCAGGTAACATTTAAATGATGGGTTTGTCCTTATACACTGTTAGTGGGAATGTAAATCGGTGCAGCCACTATGGAAAACAGTATGGAGGTTCCTCAAAAAATTAAAAATAGAAGTGTGATTTGATGCCTCCAGCAATCCCACTTCTGTGTATATATACAAGCAAAGCCAAATCATGATCTGGAAGAGATATATGCATCCCCATGTCCATTGCAGCATTATTCACAATAGCCAAGATATGGAAATAACCCGTGTCTGTCTACAGATGAATGGATAAACAAAATGTGGTATAGATATGCAATGAAATGTTATTCAGCCATGAAAAAGAAGGAAATCCTGACATTGGTAACAACATGGGTGGACCTTGAGGGCATTGTGCTAAGTGAAATTTTAAGCCAGACAGAGAAGGACAAATACAGTATGAGCTCATTTACATGTGGAATCTAAAAAAGAAGAACTCATAGAAACAGAGAGTAGACTGGTCAATGCCAAGGGCTGGGAGTAGGGGAAATGGGTAAATATTGGTCAAAGGGTACAAACTTCCAGTTATAAGATGAATAGATTCTAAGGATTTAATGTACAGTGGAGTGACTACAGTTAACAGCGCTGTATGATATACTTGAAAAGTTGCTAATAGAGATCTTAATATTCTTACCATACACACAAACACACACACTCACACACACAGGAAGATGAGGTGATTGACATGTTAATTAGCCTTACTGTGATAGTCATTACCCCATCTATGCATAAATACATGTACCAAATCATCACGTTGTATACCTTAAACTTACACAGTGTTTTATGTTAATTATATCTAAATAAAGCTGAGGAAAAATAAACATCAACCACAGAATATGATGGGTTTGCATCATCAGGTTCTGGAAAGCAGACCTCAGACTAGATCTCAGAGGCTCTGCTGGTCAGATCAAATAACCTGACTGTTTTTGTGAGGATATTGTATCAAGATACAGAAATTTAAGATGCTTGTATATTTATATTGAATTTTGGTAGCAATTTACTTTCATTGTCTAATAGTAAAAAAGTCTCCTGGTACAAATTATAACTCTTACAATAGAAAAATTATTCACTTGACATGACTTTTGAATTATAGTCATCTTATAGCAGTGCACTGCGGTTACTACGAGCTGTGACTCCAAGAATCCCTGAGTTGGCATCTAGGCTCTGCCATTTATTAGTTGTGTGACATGGACCACGTTATTTTATCCCTCTATGTCTTAACTGCCTCTTCTGTAAAATGGGAATGATAAATGGGACCTTCAACCTGGAGATATTGGAATAACAAATGAATTAATATGTGCATAAACACTCTGCACAGCACTTGGCATATTGTGTTATGTGACTTAGTCATTCATTCCTGGTGACATTCATCACATTTTATATTACATTTATTGCTATTTTGCATTTTTGTAGGCTGTAGAATCTCCCTGTTGTAGGAAGCTGCACCCAGATACAAGGAAGTTCATTTAATAAACATGAGGGCTAGAAATACTGGTATATAATATTGTAGTCACTGCTTTCAAGGAGCTTACAGACTAGTGGGAAAGAGAAAAAACAAGCTGATAACTGCAGTTGGTGAAAATGTTATGGGAAAGGTCTGCGAAAGGTCCTATGGAAGCAGAGTGTGGGAAGTGTAACAGATGAAGGAAGAATTCCTTACCACTGGAGCCAGGCAGGGCGTTTGGGCCATGTTTCATTCATTTGCTCACCCTGCCCTTCATTCATCCATTCCCCCATCTGTTCAATATTTAATGAGTTCCCACTGTGATTTAGGTCAGAGTATTAAATTGTGATTTAAAAAATAAATAAACTTCTCTCCTTTTTTGTAGTCTAGAATTTAGTTAGGGGGACTGATACTAAAAAACACAGTCTTTAAAAAAAAATTCCACTTTGGCTGAAATTAATAATCATGTGTGTATATTTAATCTTACCCTTATATGACATTTTCTTTTAAATAGTTTTTTATGAAAGTACATATGGTTGATTTTTATTTTCAGTCTTCAAATCTTTGTCTTTTAATAAGGGCATTAATTCATTTACTGTTGCTAATAACAGCTAGTGCTGTTAGACTCTAAAATTTACTGTTTTCTGATTTGTTTGTTTGTTTGTTTATGATTTGCCTCCTTCTTTTGATGTGTGAAATTTATTTTCATTCCTGTTATTTTTTTTTCTCTAACGATTTGGAGAGAAGATTTACCTTCTGTTACAGATTCACCTATTAGTTCCATTTTACTTTAAAAACTTTTACTTTACTTAAACCTAAGTTAATGTCAATGGGGAAATTATATCAACTATTAGAGGGCAGAATGAAGGAATTAGCACTCTTTACTGCTCCTATGCCCCCACTCACCTATTTCACAGGTTTTGTTGATATAATATTAGATAAAGTTAACTGTCATGTTTTTATCTTTAAGACACAGATATTCACAATTATATTTTGTAGTGTAAGACAAACATTGAGAGAAACCTTTAATACTCTGTTGACACTGTTAGTAAACCATGTCTTGCCTATTCTTATCTATTTTATTTCTAGACAACTGGTGCTTATTTGGGGATATAAGTTTTAAGAGTGCCATGAATATCAGAAGACAAGTTCTTTTGCCTCAGACATGAATTCCAATATTAATTAGTTTAAAAATTCTCTGTAGACTACAGGTTAAAGTAAACTCACAAATGTATACAGGGTCCAAGCTGGAAGTTAAATCATGAAGTGTATCAGATATAAGATATTTAGATAAAGTCTATGGCAAAAGGGAGAGGTGCAGACCTATTTTGAAGGCATTCATATTCAATTTGTTTTTAAGCAGGGAAGGAAAAAATGACTCTAAGTCACATCTGGCTCATGGATAGCTACTCTTTCTGTAGACACTGCTTGAGTGATTTTTACAATTTAGTGGTGAAGAGGAGAAGTTGAGTCAAACATGACTCCTGATGTACATGACCTGTTTTTTGTTTTGTTTTAATCTGGACTTTTCTCCCTTATCCCTAGAAATAAAGAGAAAAAAAATCTTTGCAATAATAAAGCAATTTTTAAAAATTAAGTTGAAATATAATTAGTAATCCCTTTCAGTTTTCAAACAAACAGGTTTCAAATTAAAGTATTTTATTTTTGAATGTTATTTCTTTGCCATGTGTTCTGGTCTTTTCTTTAAAAATATCTGTGTCTCATTTTTTACTTCCTTCCATATGTCTTTATTTCCCTTACAGTGTTGGAAAGTCCTCTCAAGTTTGTCACTTATATTATAGATTTAGCTTTCTGCATAAGCCCCTGTTGTTCTGCTTCAAATTCTGATTTCAATTTTGCCATTTTACCTACACTTAATAAAACTTCTTTCCTAAACATCTGTGCCTCTTATTTGATGTATACTTACCTCACCACCAGTATCACTGTCCTTAAAAACATGTGTGCATATCCCCATGTTACTTTATTTACCATTGAATGAAAAGAGGTGTTACCTTGCCTGGCATTTGCAAAGTAATTGACTGGGTGAGGTAGATTCTGAGTGTCCTGTCATTGAGACCCCTTGGGTGCTGTTACAGTGGCCTTGCATCTTAAATTAGAAAAGTTGTTCATGTATAAATGTCTTAGCCATATTTTTGTGTGTTTTTTTATGGGTTTTTTGAATTAGGTAATCTCTCACCCATTTTCTTGCTCGGGTAAAATAGAACTTATTCTTAGTTCATTTAAAGCAATATTTCTTCCTCTGACATCACTGATACAGAAAAGCAGTTCTCTCACAGTTTTTCATGGTTCTGTCCCTTCCTACTGCCATCTCCCTATTCCAAGATGCAGCACACCATTGCCCAGTCCACGTTGAGTTTTGGGGAATTAATATCCCTAAATGGATGAAAATATTATTGTTAATTCCTTTGTAAGAAAGTGACCAAAGTATCCCTATTGGCACAGGACTTTACTGGTTTTAGCACTGCAAGTCACATGTCCCGAGGACTTTCATTGTTCTGGGTAAACTGTAATGGTTGGTAGCTTTATCTGCGACTGATGCCATCTTTTAATAAACATAAAATTCCAAACTTTCCAGAGGTTCTGCTACTTCCATTGGACCATGTTCCTTTTACCCCCATTGAAAATTATTTATCGTTTTAGTATCAACAGTAGTCAAGGTGATTTTATCTTCTGTTGTTTATATTTTGAAAGCAATACATTATTTCTTGTTTTAAAGATATAAGATTAATTCATAATATTGAATATACTTCTTCAAATTATGGGTATCTTTACAACTCAGGTAATTCTGAGGCTTGCCTAGCCTGACCTCAAATGATTCAGACAGCATAGTGCAAATGGAAGGAATGGAAAGGTGAAATTTGGTCCCTCTGATGGTTAATTTTTTGTCAGCTTGACTGGACTAAGAGATGCCCAGATACCTGGTAAACATTGTTTCTGGGTGTGTCTGTGAGAGTGTTTCCAGATTAGCATTTGAACTGGTAAAGCAGACAGCTCTCCCCAGTGTGGGTGGGCGTCCTTTAACCTGTTGAGGGCACAAATAGAACAAAAAGGCAGAAGAAGGGCCAATTCACTCTCAGTTTGAGCCAGACATGCATCTCCTTCTGCCCTGGGATATCAGTGCTTCCTGGTTCTTAGATCTTCAAACTCAAAATGGGACTTATACCATCAACTCCACTGGTTCTCAGGCCTTTGGATTCAGACTGAATTATACCACTAGCTTTCTTGGGTCTCCAGCTTACAGGTGGCAGATTGTGGGATTTCTTGGGCCTCCATAATTATGTGAACCAATTCCTATAGTAACATTATATATATATTGCTTTGGAGAACCCTGACTAACACAGTCCCCATAACTGGCTGATCTAGAAAAGTCTGTAGGGTCTTCAGGCCCTGTGATCAGGGAAGTCAATTGCCTTGGTGGGAGGGATGGGTAATTTCTCCTTTAACTGTGTCTAGCCTAAGTATTCTTCCTGAGGACTCCAACTGCCTTTGGCTTTTGAAAACATATTCTGAATTCCAGAATTTCAGTACTATAGGAATTCTAAAGTGCGTATATGTTAAATGAAATGAAAAAGTAAAGGTATGTCAGTTTTGTATCACAAAATGATGCATGCTTACACTGAAAATCATAATTATTTTAAAAACTTAATTCAAAAAGTACTGAATGAATAGCTTTTATGTGTAAAGTAATATACCAGAATGTATAGGACATACAGCTTTAGATGCAGACTCTGCCTTCCAGAATTTCCCTTATAGTACTAAAGAGTTGCCAAACCTAGATTACTAGACTGCAAAGCCTGAGACGTCATGTAAAAGAGATGTAAAAGTGCTGGAAAAGGACTATTTCTGGTTGGTGGAGATCATGGAAGGATTATTTGAGATAAGGTTAAAAGTATGTTAAACTTAGACAGTATTGGAAGAAGCATATGAAAAAATATGTTTTAGAAAAAAATATGTGGAGTATGTAAGTTCAGGGTGTATTTGAAAATTCAAAAGAAGCTGGGTATAACTGATGCTCCAGGTCACTGATGGAGGTTAGTACCAGTTATTCTGGAGAGTTCTGTTAGGACAGTTGTGTGAAGGCTTTGAGGTCCAGACTTAAGAGTTTAACTTTTTTATAGAGAAAAATTTCCTTGTTTGTGTTTCTATCCCTAAAATGTTGCCTAACAGTAGACACTCAATAAAATATTTGTGTAAAATGAAGTCATAAAAATTGTAACTGCACATCCAAAATGACTCTGTATGTGCTTAAATTCTCTCATGTAGAGTTTTTTTTTTTTTTTTTTTCCGGAAGTTTGTTTAAATTTTTCAAAACCAATTTTATGGAAATAGATGAATGAATGAGATTTGCATATAATATCACTGTAGACTAAATTAAAAGATTTTTTCCCCATTAGTAAACAGGAACATAAGTAAGGATACCACTTAACAAAATTATTATCATTATGAGTAAGGTTTCAATTAAAAATACATTGAAAGACATGGATTGAATATCATGAAATACCCAGTGTCATGGCAAAAGAAGCAATTTGCCACAATTAACAGGTCCACCAAAGCCCAGAGCTGCAAAGGGTATGTCTGAATACTGGTGAAGGGTGTAATTATCTCTGAGGTGGAGAAGGTTTCTATGCATTGGCTTGTTTGCCGACATCTGTCAGCTGTTGCAGGGTGCCACATCTCTGTTCTAGTTTTCAGCCTTAATACGATATCCTCAAATGTGTAAGCTGAGTGGAGTTACATACAAAAGTATATGCTGGTTTTTTTTCTCTGAACATATGTTCTTCCACAAAGAAGAACATTTCCCATTTCTGAAAAGCGTTTTTTATTTGCCAGCAGAAACTTGTATTTTTACACATCAGTTTTCACTAAGTCAGGGCGTTTTCTTAAATCAAACAGCAGGCAAAAGGTTTCCTGTGGAATAAGTGGGAGTGACTTACATTAAAAGATATTCTCTGACATAAAACAACTTCTAAAGGCTGTGCTTGCTGTTCTGAGAACCTTTAGAGTAATCTTGGCCCTAATTGATGTCCCCATCTTGTCTACATCTTAAAAAAAAAATGGAATCCTCATGCAGCCGTGGTAGAGAAAGTGAACTGGAATCAGGTAACAGAAAGTTATCGGAATCAGGGAAGTGCTACTTCTTGACTATATAACTTTCAACAAGTGATTTAACCTCTTTTTGTGTGTCCCAGTTTACTTTTCTTATTCTAAGGGCTTTACATGAATGTCTTAATTCTCAGACAACTCTAGGGAGTAGATACCATAACAGGAAATTCAACTACAAGTAATTTATCGAAGCAGATAACATGTAAGCCTAGGAAATGAACCAGGCTTCTGTCCCCTGAGTCATAACCTTACCCATTTTCTTCTGTACCTATCAAATACTATCTACTTTATAAGAATCTTATGAGGTGTAAATGTCTGAACACAGCAGGTGTTTATTAAATGGTTTTTGATTCTGAATATAAACTTTTGAGAAGTAGAGATTTTAAAAAGTTTAATTAAATTAATTAATTAATTTTGGGTGTGCCGGGTCTTAGTTGCAGCAGGCGGGATCTTTAGTTGTGGCATGTGGACTCTTAGTTGTGGCATGCATGTGGGAACTATTTCCCCGACCAGGGATCAAACCCCGGCCCCCAACATTAGGAGCATGGAATCTTACCCACTGAACCACCGGAGAAGTCCCCTAAAAAGTTTAATTTTTTTTTTTTTAAAGGAAAGAAATAGAGTCTTCCTTTTCTCTCTTTCACTACAGGGTTTCTTTCTTTTTTTTTTTTTTTAAATATATTTTTCTTAACCATAGTTGCTTATTTATTTATTTATTTTTATTTTATGGCTGTGTTGGGTCTTCATTTCTGTGCGAGGGCTTTCTCTAGTTGTGGCAAGTGGGGGCCACTCTTCATCGCGGTGCGCGGGACTCTCACTATCGTGGCCTCTCTTGTTGCGGAGCACAGGCTCCAGACGCGCAGGCTCAGTAGTTGTGGCTCACGGGCCTAGTTGCTCCGCCGCATGTGGGATCTTCCCAGACCAGGGCTCGAACCCGTGTCCCCTGCATTGGCAGGCAGATTCTCAACCACTGCGCCACCAGGGAAGCCCCAAAAGTTTAATTTTTTGACAAAAATTTTTATTCTTGATAAAGAAACTTGCTGGGAAAAATATTTGTGAACAATGTGGTCAGTAAAGGTAATTGGAGCACATTCAGGTGGTTGGTAGAGCCCCACTTTCAGCCTGAATTACTTTATGGAGCATTAGGTCACAGATTATTGAATCTTCGAATTATAGTGGAAAATTTATGCAGGATTTCATTGTTTTTGCCTACTTAAATTCCAATTGCTAAAGGCTATGCCTGGAGTTGAAAGGTCATACTTAGAACAGTGACACTTGGAAGAAATGAAGACCCACTTAATTATTTAATGGGACTGCAAAATGCCAAGTACAGCCATAAAATGCTAAAATTCATAGCAGACAAATCTTTTGGTATTATAAATTTTCATCAGCATCATCATGGTGATACTAACATATGCCTTCTAATACCAGGTCAGAAATTATATCATGCTTGGTTTGTGGTCAATTGTTGGCTGACTGGGAGTGACTCCAGGGCAGTAGGCAATAGACTCACATCATACCAAAAGCATGTTTTCTCTGATTCTATAAGCCTTCCTAACTGGATAAGTACATTTTCTGAAATTGCATTGACTTGATTTTCTCGGTAAATATTTTAAGTGGGATGAAATGTTGGTTAATCATATGGATTTGTGAGTATTTTAAACTAATTTATATTTTAAGGACCAAGCTCTTTCGTGAAAAGAAAATTTAATGAGTCATGGTTTCCGATGAGACCATTAGGATAAAGCTGTCTTTAAGCAAGTTGGATAGTAACAGAGGAAAAGCAGGTTTAGAGGACACATGGGAATAACTAGACATTTTGGAACACTGAGTTTACAGTCCTTGTGGGGTATCTGTGTGAAAATTCTGGAAGATAACTAGACATACAGTACTGGAACTTAGAGGAGAAATAGTGACTTTAGACATCAATTTGAGAATCATTAGCTTATTTGGTGCTGGAAGAATGGGAGCTGAGGTAGCCACACACACAGAGTGTGGTTTATCAGATTTTCTGTAAAGTGGAGGATCGTGGCAGTGGGGTTTGCTTATTACTCTCTTCTGCTATTTATTTTTTTAATCAGTTATTTAGATTAGCACATAGAAAGTGGGTGGGCTTTTCAGGATTTCAGATATGAACTGAATGGCATGAGTGCCTGCTGCACTGAGTCAGATTCAGCTATTTTCATTTAACTGGAATCAGTGTCTGAAAACAAAATGATAATTTAGAGGAATAAATATGAAATGTTACATTTAGGTTGAAATATTAAATACTACAGACAGGATAGCAAAGACAGGCTTTAAAAGGCTTAGTTTGAAGATGGACTAGATATTTTTTGTACACAAGTGATAGTTTCTTTGTACCTCTCCTCCCCTCCTTTCCTTTTTTTTAAAAAATTTAATTTATTTATTTAATTTATTTTTGGCTGCGTTGGGTCTTTGTTGCTGTGCGCCGGCTTTCTCTAGTTGCAGAGAGCGGCTAGCGGGGGCTACTCTTCGTTGTGGTGTGTGGGCTTCTCATTGTGGTGGCTTCTCTTTGTTGTGGAGCATGGGCTCTAGGCACCCGGGCTTCAGTAGTTGTGGCACGCGGGCTCAGTAGTTGTGGTGCATGGGCTTAGTTGCTCCGCGGCATGTGGGATCTTCCCAGACCAGGCCTCGAACCCGTGTCCCCTGCATTGGCAGGCGGATTCTTAACCACTGTGTCACCAGAGAAGTCCTTCCCCTCCCTTCCTTTTCCTACCCAAACAAACTAATTGCTGTCTTGGATGGTATCAACAAAAGACATTCTCTAGTTCAAAATTTGTGTCTAGAACTTGGTATATTGTTTCTTTTCCTTCTCTTCCTTATTCTTCTTCAGATCTGTAACACATTCAGAAGATGATGCCAGTTTGACTGGATGATGAGTAGATCTGTAAATTATGTACCAAGAAGTTAATGTAAATACTGTTTAAGAAATTTTTAGCCAGGTGATATTGGGAGCATATTAACTACCTGCAAATGACTGAATGGTTGTTACTATTTATGCTTTTTCACAAATTCATTTTTTTATATTTCCCCACTAACTATTCTCGTAATTACCTTTCAAGACTCAATTCTAGAGACACCTTCTCTGTGATAACCTGCCTGATGGTCCCAGGTGGATGGATCATTCCCTTTTTTGTGTTCCCTATGTCCCTGACCCATCCTTTTTGTTTCAGGACTTACCACATTGAAGCACATTAATTTATTGACACATGTGCCTCTCTCCACTAGCCTGCAATGGACGTGAGAGCACAGACCTCATCTTAGTATTGTGTGTTATTCATATCTGTAGCCCAAGTCCTAGTTCAATTTTTGATAGTATGCTTTTGTACTGAATTGAACCAGGGGTAGAAAAGAAATGTTCTTCTTTGCTCTGGAGGAAAGAAATAGGGTCAAAGGGCAGAAGTGACAAGGACGCAGATTAGTTAAATCCATTACTAACAATTAAAGCTGTCTGAAAATGAAATGACCTGCCTTTACAATGTAGGTTAAGCACAAGGTGAATGATAATGCGTAAGAGATGTTGCTTAGCCTGACTTCTAAATTCCCTTCCAGCTCCTATATCCCATGCCTTACATTTTTCTCACGTGTCAGTAACTACCTTCTTGGGTAGCCTTCAAAAGTACTTTCATATATATTATCTCATTTATTTGAACAAATTTCCTGTGATGTATGTAGGGATAGGGATTATCATTCTAATTGTTCAGTAAAATGAGGCATAAAGAAATTAAGTGACTTGAACAGGGATACTCCATCAGCATGAAATTTGAGACCAGAATATCCTCTTCCTCGTGGTAGTTTAGCATTCTTTTATAGATAAAAATATCTGAAATGGTCTGATTTGGACATTTGGGGTACATGCTCATTTAGATATTCATTAAGAAATATGTTTTTTTCCTGTTTATGCTTTTATGCATGGTTAATTTTTTTAATGATCAAACCACTGACTGTCTTTTTCATGCTATTTTAATTATTGTATTTTTTTGATTGTTCTGAATAGCAAGGACAACAGAAAAGCATATATATAAAACAATGCCTAAGAGGAAACAGTGATAACATACCACATATTTCAAAAGTCTGGCTGTGTGAAAGTCTCACTATGTGAGCATACCCCCTGCATTCCATGTCAGGACCCCCAAGAGTGGAGCACGGGCTATTGCAGGTGAGTGGCCAGATTTGACAGCGATATCTGGCTTCAGCACATTCCCTGGAAAGGCTAGAAATAGAGAGGAGTCATTCTGGATTGCATTAAACAACTATTATGAATTTTATTTTATTATGTTCTACCTGTGTTCCTACTCTGAGAGCTGTACAGGAAAGATTGCACTTAAAGTTAGATATTTCCTGCAGTAAGGTTAAGATCATATGAGGAAGTAAACCAATCATTTCAGTTACCTAGCCCTGTGTTACAAACCACACTAGAATTTAGTGGCTTGGGGCTTCCCTGGTGCCACAGCGGTTAAGAATCCACCTGCCAGTGCAGGGGTCACGGGTTCGAGGCCTGGTCTGGGAAGATCCCACATGCAGCAGAGCAACTAAGCCCATGCCCCACTCACTGCAACTAGAGGAAGCCCGCACACAACAACGAAGACCCAAAGCAGCCAAAAATAAATAAATAAACAAACAAACAAATAAATAAATAAAATAAATTTATATATAAAAAAGAACTTAGTGGCTTAATACAATAATTCTTTTCTTCCTCATGATTCTGTGTATTGACTGTTCCTCTGCTGGTCTTAGATGTCATCAGTCACGAAGCTACATTCAGCTGGTGGTAGGACTGGGATTTCAGCCAGAGCCCCAGCTTAGTTCTCCTCCACGTGGCCTGCCCAGATGGCTAGCTTGGTATCTCATGGCATGGTGGTCTGAGGGTTCTAAGAGAGAAGTGGAAACTGCCAGTCCTATTCAGGCCTGACTCTAAAGTCCAGGGATGTCACCTCACATTTATTATCAGCCACATTGTGTTGATTAGAGCAACTCACAAGGCCAGCTCAGATAAAAGGGCAGGAGAAACTGACTGCACCTCTTAATGGTAGGAACACCTCTTAACGAGTAAAAGGGGTAAGGCAGGTTCTTAGTGGCCATTGTTGGTGGCCATAGGTGTATGTACCTTATTACATTGGCCAACCAGGAAAATAGTAACATGCAGAGAAGGAAGATGTGAACTCTGGAATCACATTGCTCCTTTGTCAAGATCATAGAAATAATCACCTAAAAATTATACGAATGATGTTTCTCTCCATATTGCTTAAAAGCCCTAACAATCCTGCCTTTCTTAGAGTAAATCAATTTGCCATTAATTCTGTTGTTATGATTATGCTTTTCCTGTCTGTTTAGTTATTTTTTTGTAATTTTGAGGTGAGATAAACACTTTCTGAAATATAGCAGATGATAATTTTGGGCTTGCAAATTTCTGTCATCCATATATTGATTATTTAACTGTTTGTGCTGCCTTAATTATGGTTAAATATGATTAGTACCACCAACTTTTGTGTAACTATAATAAATTGTTTCCAAAGATTCATTTATTACTATTGTTATTAGTATTATTATTATGTATTACTTAGTTTTTGAATTTTACTCAGGTAGAATTGAATTAATTTTTAAATAATTTTAAAATCAAATTCTTTAATACATATCTGATTTATGTTATCTCAGCAAAATCCTGTCACATTTGCTTTTATTTACCACGTATTGATCAATATATAATAAAAGTTCTGTCTATATACTATTTTGAGATCAGAAAAGATGGCTCTACAATATTAGTCCAAAATGTTTGGGCATGTCTTCATTAATTCTATCTAAATTTATTCATTTTCTAGGCATTGGTGTTTGAAAATTTCATTTTCAACATATGTTTATTGCTTTATGACCCAGCATTAAATTAGCCATCTTAGTGATTTTAAGAGGTATAGACTGCTTTTTTTTTAAAGTTCATTGCATCAATTCAGATTTTTGTAAGTTTAAAAATAAAATCCATTTATGTTTATAAATGAATTGCCTGGGAATAGACTTAACATAATACAACACTTGACAGAGGCAATTTTGTCTCATCATTTACTCAACTCAAAGCTATATTTTTAAAAATAGTTTTTTCATCAGTAACATACATAGAATATTTTCATGGCAATAAAGTCAGCTCTTCTCTGTTGATAGAAATTTGCGTGATACCAGTGACTGTAGGAGTCATGGTTCCAGATCAGAAGTTTTGGGTAAGGTTTTCTGTTTGTAGATGTTATTAATTTCAGTGTTTCAAGCCTAATCTTCTGATTTAACATTTCATTCTGGCAACTGTGTTCTTTCACTACTGGAAAAATATAGTGTACTTTTTGATTGCAGCTTGTATATGCATAAGAATATTTGTTTTGATTCACACTGGAGACTCAAAATAACATTTCCAGTTTACTTATGAGCTAAGAGTATTTACAGATCTAAACCGAAAACAGACCATCTTTCAATGTGTTTATCAAAATGTTTATAGTTTATTTTTCTGGTGGTATCAAATAATAAATATGGAACAAAGTCCGAGTCTGTTTCTTGAGCATTTCTGTAAACAAAAAGTAAACAAACTATGATCTATTGGCTTCTATAACTCTTTTTATAGTGAAAGATACAGCATTTAAGTGTAATTTAGCAAATTGTCTGTCTTATCCCGTTCTGTAAAATAACTACCATGAGTTCTTTTCTATAGATTTTGAATTGATAAAGAGAAAAAACGTTTCTAAGTTTTTAGATGAATTGTGTAGAATGTTCTGGAACAATAGTTTTCCAACCTATTGGTGATCTATTAGTGGCTGATGAAATCAATTTTAGGTTAAATTTAGCATTTTTAAAAGAGTGGAATAGAATTGAGTAAACTAGATTAGAATAGAAAATAGCAGAGTACATAGGCATGTAGTAAAGAGTAGATGTTTTATGTAAGCTTTGTTTGAGTTTTATACATTTTTATGTAGTTGGTCACAGTGTAAAATAGGCCTCTAGCTGAGAGTAATGGTCAAATCAATTTTAAAGCTATATGCAACTTTATATAATTCTTCAGTAACAACTTTACACCTCACCATTGAACTAAGTTTGGTGTCTCCAACTGTATTTTGATGAAACACAGATTACTTTAAAGGTGAGCTGTTATTAGTCAGAAAAAGTGTGAAATTTTGGTCTTCCACATTTTAATTAAATATTGGCCTCCTGTATTAAATGCTTATTTTTAATAATAAAATGCGTGTGACTCAAATCTATTGATTTATCTCAAAGTTTTCAGTTTATTCTTCATAACTGTAGTATAGTTGTCAGTCATTCTTGAAGTATTTTGACAGGATACTTTCTATTGATAGGATTAAATCTGTTTATTTACAGGACAGAAAGAGCCGTAATATTAAGGAATATATGGTTCTATTAATCTTATGTAATTATGACCTGACAAGATACTTTCAAAATGAGATGATGGGACTTTCCTGGTAGCACAGTGGTTAAGAATCTGCCTGCCAATGCAGGGGACATGGGTTCGAGCCCTGGTCCAGGAAGATCCCACATACCACGGAGCAACTAAGCCCGTGCGCCACAACTACTGAGTCTGCGCTCTGAAACCTGCAAGCCACAACTACTGAGCCCATGTGCCGCAACTACTGAAGCCCACATGCTTACAGCCCATGCTCCGCAACAAGAGAAGTCACTGCAATGAGAAGGCTGTGCACCACAGCGAAGAGTAGCCCCCACTCACCGCAACTAGAGCAAGCCCACGCGCAGCAAAGAAGACCCAACAGAGCCAAAAATAAAATATAAATAAATAAATTAATTTTAAAAAATGAGATGATGGATAGTAAATAATGCCAATTTCTACCATTTTAAATACAACTTAAATCACTAGTTTATGCTTAAATGTCTGTAGTTGTTGATCAAAGATTAATATATTACTTTAGTATTGAAGACTGATATTTTTTATTTTTAGTACTTGGTCATTCATATATTTAATGTTTGTGCCTTGGCTTAGCATTATGCTAAAGCACCAAATGTGTGAATCTTCCTTCATGAAGCTAGTGTTTTAGTTGAAGAGACAAAATAGGATCCTAAAATACATGAGCTCCTTGAAGTCAGTAATGATGTATAGTTATACTTATGGTGGCTACACCTTCAAGATTTCCTTTAACAAAACTTAGTAAGTATTGTTGAATGAATGGATGATTGAATGAATTAATTTAAATAATGTAGGAAAACCCGAGGTATTGCTCATGAATTTATGAGTTTAACATGCTCATGGAAAAGCATGAAATAATATGAGCTCAAGTTGCTTTGAAAAGGGTTTTAAAGGAGATTGGACTACAGCTGAACTTTAAAGGGTAGAAAGGGATGGGTTCTAGATGGGAGAGGTTGTATGAACAAAACTACTGTCATGAACTAGAAGTGTTTGTAAAGCCTGCTCTTTCCTACCTCTTTTCTCCTTCCAAAGGAAAACAGCTTTCTCCTTAGGCTTCCATATCTAGGTGGTTGTGGTATGCAGAATGATGACACCTAAAAGTTGTCTACATGCTTATCTTCTGAACCTATGAATGTTGTTACCCTATAGATAAAAGGACTTTGTAGATATGATTAAGGGTACGGCCCTTGGGATTGGGAAGTAATTCTGGGCTATCCAGAGAGAAGGAATGCATGAAGAGGAGTAGTTCTCTCTCCTTTCTGTTCCACAGTGTCTTAGGTTTGAGGACCTCAGTGATATATTGGTCAGTTCAGGCAGCATGGTTCAGGGAGCTGCTAATAACTCTGTGATTGGTTTTAATAAGTGCCACCTTTTTCCTAGTTAACCAGTCTTGAATGTGCCACTTACAGCCTTCTCCCCACTAATGTATTATTTTTTATCAAGATCAGATATTACAGTCTTTGAGTAGTTTTAGTTCTCATATTCATTCCCTTTTCCCCTTTCTTTTTCCCACGTTCCTCATCCTGACCTGATCATATCTTGACTTGCCAACTACATAAGCCTCCTTTCTCTCACCCTTTCCATCTAGGCTCACCTAAATATAGCTCCACAATAATCTTTTAAAACTCCTTTTGATCATGTTGCTGCCTGAGTCAAAACCTTTAAATGGTTCCCTGACATTTATAGGCTCCTCTGTAGTATAGCTTTCAAACTACTCGGCAGCTTAGTTTCAACTCCCATTTATCATGCCTCATATCCCATTATATTTCTACAGAAATCATCTTCACTAGCCAAGTTGGCTCACTCTAAATCCCCTAAATATACCTCTTGGATTTTGCCATTACGATTTTTTTCCATTTCATTCCTCTCACCTTCAGTGTACTCCCTGGCACACTACCTTTTCAAACCCTAGTCCTCTTTTGTTTTGTGTCTTTCCAACTAGGAAATGCTTTGCCTCTGGAATAGATTGTGGTCCTATTCTTTTAATAACAAGGAAACTTCAGAGCTCCAAGAAGGAAACTTCAGAGCTCCAAGAAAACTAGACCAATGATATTATATTTTCTTTCTTTCCTATCAAATGCAGTCTCAGATGATAGTAGGGTTTTTCCAATATTACTTTTATCTTTAGTTCTGAAGGTGGGAATCTGCAAATATGAAACTATCCTAGACTTCAAAGCTGGGTCTGGCAGATCAGGCTAGCCCTCTGGCAAGGGGTGTTTTGACCCTTTGTTTTTCATTACTTTCCCTGGGACAGAGATTGAGAGCCCCTGGTGAAATCAAATTACTACCTCAGTAGGTAAATGCCAATCCTTTCAATTGGTGTGAGAAACAAAGGGATACCTCTCTCCCTCATCAGTATTCAGGGACGTATACTGAGAAAGAGTATAAACACAGGGACTTAAGCAGCAGATGTGCTCATTATTCACTCTGAGAGCAGATCTGCAGGAATCTTACAGGAAAGGGCAGAGTGATCTTGCTTGGCAGCCTTGATAAAGGAAAATGATCATAATCTATTCTTTGCATCTTTCACATAAGAAAGAAAGATTGTTTTGTGGTAATCTATGAGTTTTAGGACTCATTTGATTATTTTCCTGAGGATCCCTCAAAATACCCAGTTCTAATTCTAAGCCCTTTTAGCTATATTGCCTAAAATGTCCTAAATTCTGCACCCCTACAGTACCTAAAGCATACATTGATGATTAATCCCAGAGTGGCTGATGCCTCTTATGCACTGCCTTTCACTCTGTTTTTGTCACACCTCCATAGCCAAATTATCAGGTCCTAGAAGGAAGCCACTGCTCTTTATTTATTGTGCCTCCAAAGGTGCCCCCAGAGCTTTCATTCAAATGTTATTTACTGAGTGTTTACTATGAGTCAAGCACTGTTATGGATACCCACATCTTGACTATGTGACGTTCTTTTTCTCATCTCTAGAATGTCACTTAAAAATATCTGTTAGCAGGAAAGCAGACTCAGAAATCTGCATCCAAAAACACAATTTGCTTGTTCCTTGAATGTTCACTGATGTTTTTGCACTGGATACAGAATACCTTATAATATATCTGATTGGACCAAAATAATTCAGAGTTTAGGCTCAATAACTGAGAGCTATTTTTCACCAGGGTTTGCATAAACTCCATCACTGCAATTGAAATCAGAGTAGAGAGAAATCCAGGAACTTTTGACTATACAAGATTCAGTATCAGGTGGTAGGCTACTCTGTTGCTGATTTTATTTTCCCAAAGGCTTGTTGCCAGGACTATCAATGTTTACCAGTGTCAAACTTCCTCCATTTGTCAGGTCATTAAAAAATTGGATAATAAGCAGAATGGTTTCAAGTGAGGACTGGAGGGCAAACTTCTGTGAGGATCCCTGAGAATATCTTAAACAATGTGTGGTAGCTGTGAACAGTAGGGCTAATCCTAGATGACATGAAGCTATCAGAAGTAGCGTACATCTTTATTTAGCAAATGCTTCAGGAGATCAGGACTCTAAGAGACAGTCTGATATAGTGAGGGGTTCTTCAAATAGCTGCAGTCATGAACTGATGACAATATTTCATTTAATTTGTAGAGGCTATTTAGACGGCCGTTAGTCTTCTGCCTTTTTCAGCCATACCCATTCACTTACAAGCCATAATCACCTCCCTGAGAGGCATCACTCTTAAAAGAAATCTGAAATCCAACACATACTGTAGAAATACATAATACAAAATTAAGCTCCAAAGAAATAATAGGAAATCTCAAGGTGGAAGAAGTGATGTGGAAACCCACAGGTGGAACAGTAAGAAAGGGTGATACTTTTTCCCAGGGGGTATCAGTCCAATGCCTGGAGGAGGATAGGTGATGTAGCCTGGGCTCACGTGAGGTAGGGAACTAAAACTTAGACTCCTTCAAAAAGCTGGGACCCCCTCTTCCCCCAGTGAAAAGAAGATTAAAAAACTCTGACCAAAGAAGTTCTGAAGGTCACTTCTTCAGGCTGTGAGTAGAAAAATGGGATTCTGCGGGAGAATTCAATCCCCAGCTTGGCCGTTCGTGAATGTGGAGTGTGATTTAACACCGTGCAGGATGCGGAGATCCCAAAGTGAAACACCTGAAACCTCCTGGGACCAGCAGAAGCAAACACGAAACCTCCCTACAGGGATGTTTCCACAGCCCACAGTAGCAGATTGTCACCAGAAGATAGAGAAAAGATAAATGTGAAAAAAATGACATTTTCAAAAATAGAAAGAGTCTACCATCCAAAAGATTTTGGCTGAAGGAGCCACTAGATTGTACTCTGGTGCAAAGGAAATTGTACCCAGAAAGAATTTCTTACAACTCCAAGTAAAAAGACAAAGAACCCAATTTAAAAATGAGTAAAGGATCAGAATAGACATTTCTCCAAAGAAGATAGACAAATGGACAATAGTCATGTGAAAAGTTGTTCAACATCATTAGCCATTAGAGAAATGCAAGCCAAAATCACAGTGAAATACCACTTCATACCCACTAGGATGGCTATAATCAAAGATTGAAAACAGTAAGTGTTGGTGAAGATGTGGAGAAAATAGATCCCTCATATCTATTTTGCAGGTGGGAATGTAAAATGATGCAACCATTTTGGAAGACTGTTTGGCAGTTCCTCAAAATGTTAAACATGCTGAGTAAACCATGTGACCTGCATTTCCACCCCTAGGTATGTACATATAGGAATTGAAAACATATGTTCACACAAAAACGTGTACATGAATGTTCATAGCAGTATTATTCATAATAGCTAAAGATGGTACAACTCAACTCAAATATCCATCAGCTGATGAATGGATAAATAAAATGTGGTAAAGCTATACAATGGAATAGCATTTAAGATAAAAAAGGAGTAAAGTACTGATACATGCTGCAACATGGATTAACCTTGAAATCATTATGCTAAGTGAAAGAAGCCAGTTACAAAACCACACATGGTATGATCCCACTTATGTGAAATGTCCAGAATAGGCAAATCCATAGAGAAAGTAGATAAGTGGTCTCTGAAGGCTGGGTGTAAAGGGGAACGGAGACTGACTGCTAAAATATACGGTTTCTTTTTGCGGGTGGATGATGAAAATATCTTAAATTTAGACACAACTCTGTTATGTTGAGTTGCAAAAAAAGAAAAAAAAGCAATCTGCAACCCAGTGTATAATGTATAGGTTCAAAAACTAGTGTTTATCAGGGAATTATTGGGGGTAAACTTGGCCTAAAGTAAAATAAAATCCAGTAAAATAAAACTATGACTAAGGGAAACAGTAATAATAAATGCATTTTCTGTAGTTCATTATATTACTTTGTAGTTTATTTCCTTTCTATATTTGTTTCAGTAAACCACAGATATATCCACTTTACAAATTAAGAAAAACTATAATTATTATAGTATAGCCACAATTTTCAGTGTTAATTGGGAGTGAAAATGTAGAACAGAGGCTATCATAGCACTATTCCTTTCTTCTAATATGGTTGTTTTGTTCAGTCCATTCCATCCAAGCAATTTCTATAACAAAGTATTGCTGGCTGTCATGTGCTGTAGCATTCTCCAGTAAGAGGGAAGACTGGATGGGCCCTTTGCCGTCTCACATCTTAATGAACCATTCCCTGCTTTCTTTGGCATCTAAGTTCTTCTAAGGCAAGGCAAGCATACTGTTTAACAGGGAGGTGGTGGGGGGGGGGGGTGGTGATGGGGAAAGGCTCGCATGTTATACAGTAATCTGTTAGTATATACAGTCAAATTAAAGACATTTTAAAAAGTCATTCTAACACCCTCCCTACTGCATATAATAAATCCAGAAGATGAAAAAGTACTAAGTAATTAGCACTGAGTGTAAACGGTGCAATCGCAAAACATTTACACATGAAATAAACTGCTGGTGTTGCTGCTTTTCAGGTGATCACTGTGAGTTTATAATTCATTCTTTCTCTAAAGGTTTTAGTGCTTTCAAGAGCAAGATCTCTTATTTTACACTGTAGGGATTACATAATTAATATGAGAAAAAATGACTCTACTGCATAGTCAGAGTAGAAGTGTATTGGTGAATACAGATAAATTAAAAACTAATTAATTTGAGATTTATGGACTGGTGGCCACTTATGCCATGACGCATTGAATGCTTTAGTAAGCAACTGCATTATTCAACAGAATTCTTAGTGGGAGTGATTGACAAATGTGGGGATGTAGGTCTCCTGTCATGAATACAGATGGAGCCAGCGGTAGCTTTTTTCCTTAGTCATTATTTAATGATTTTATCTTGTAAAATATATTATTTAATTGTTCCCTGAATTAAGACTACTTATTTGGCTTTCTGTTCTTTTAGTTTCAATTCCAATATCTAATTTAAGTTCTTTAGGAATTAGAAACCACATGTTCCTATGACAGGAAAATGTAGTCCATTAAATTTAATTAATAGTTAAGACTAACAATGGCTGAGTAATATCAAAATGATTTCTATAATAGAGTATTTAATGTGTGCCAACAATTCTAATTATTATTTTAAGAAAGATCAACTCTGAGTGTTTGTGATTCAATGTTATATTTACGGTCAATATCTTTTCCTATTTTTATAAACACTTATTGGCAGAAATGGGCATTAATACTTGTCAAATCGTGGAAATAACTATCCAAATATATCATTGGAAAATTAAAGAAAATTATAATATAAACATTAATTGAAGTACTTTTTTGATCATTGGTATTTTAAAATTATAGTACAAATGTTTATCTTGATCATTTCCTGAAGTTTTTAATGGTAAGAATGCAAATAAATTAGTTTTTAACTATATAATTTTAATGTGAGAATGCCTCAATCATAGAAAACACAGCTCATTATTATTCATAATAATGCTGTTGTGGAAAGAAGACCACAGACTCAGATATTGCCATGTATGTGAGTCGCATTACTTGAAGGCAGGGTTGAGCACTCACCAGTAAAGGACTGAACCATGACAGCAGAATTCCTAACAAGTCAAAAGAGCAAAAGGTCTTTTATATCTGCAGATACTAAGAACTCTTCTCAGATTTGACCTGTAACCAAGTACAGGAGAGTAGAGAACTGGGTACTCTCTGAGAAGGAAGAAGTGGCACATTAATGGTCAGTAGGAATGGTGATGTTGGAACTCATTATAAAATAACAGATTTCAAAGATGCTATATGGAAAGTTTGATGATTCATGAAAGACAAAAGCAAATATAGATTTGAATAGAGGTTATGATTTGAAAATTTGAAAGTAGAGATTAACATTTGAAAACATGTCTTCAAAATAATTGTTTAGAGAAGGAAAGGGAGGATGCTGACATTGAAGAAATGTAAAAGGATTTTGGTTGCTCGAGGGAGTGCAACACCTGGAGCCTTTTGGCTTGAGTTTTCAACTGACTACTTGATAAAGTTTATATATCCCTGTGTGTGTGTATCATTTTCACATATCTTTTTATAAAAATTATCATGCAGTGTACTGGCCTAAGGATGACACTGTAACACTACAATGTTTATATAGAATGTCACATTCCGTATCTTTTATTCTTAATTATTATTTAAAATGGAGAAGTAGAAGAAATGCCTTCCACGTTTCTTAAAGTTTTGAAAATAGCAAATTAAACATGTTTAAAATTTAAAAGTAATTTTTATTGGCTGAGTCTGACAACAAATCACAGTGAATAAATTAACTTAGAGGTAGATCTCATGGGATGCCAGTGTGAGTACAATTCATGTGGAACTGAATTTTCAAACTCTGCCATAAATTCACAATGTGATTGGGGATATTAGCTCTTCTTTCTTCATTACAGCTTTCCATACTCAATTTTTAAAACATTACATATTTTTTGTAACGTTATAAGAAATCCATTTTTGCTCTCGACCGCACATGATTAAAATTAAATGCCTTTAATATTTTTTTTGGTATGCTTGTATTTGTGTTGAAACAGTTGTATCTTTCTATTCAAAAATTTTATATCAACTAGGTCACGGAGTACACACACACACACACACACACACACACAAGTGAAACTAGAAACAATCCAGAAATAACATAAAAAATCAGTAAGAATCCCATTCATGATAGCATCTAAAAGATATAAATGTAAAAACTTATAAAAGAAAAAATAAGAGTGAATCCTTGTAATCTAGGGATTAGGCAAAGATTTTTTAGTGTGACAAGTATAAGAACCAAAAAATGATAAATTGAACTTTATCAAAATTAATAATGTTTGCTCTTCAAAAGGCAACATGAGAAAATAAGAAGACAATCTAGTGAGTGGAAGAAAATATTTGCAAAACAGTTATCTGATAAAGGACTTGTATTCCAAAATACATGAAAAGAACTTTTTTTAAAAAGACTTATTTTTTAGAACAGTTTTAGGCTTACAATAAAATTGAGAGGAAGGTGCAGAGATTTCCCATATACTTCCTGGCCCACACTTGCATAGCCTCTTCCATTATCAACATCACTCACCAAAATGGTATATTTTTATTAAGGATGAACTTATATTAACACATCATAATCACCCAAAGTCCATAGTTTAATGTAGGGTTCACTCTTAGAGTTGTACAGCCAGTGGGTTTGGACAAGTATATAATGACATATATCCACCATTATAATATCACATAGATTATGTCACTGCCCTACAAAACTTCTGTGCTCTGCCTGTTCATCTCTCTGTCCCTTGTCAAAAATTGATATTTTAATTGTCTCCATAGTTTTGCTTTTTCCAGAATGTCATATAGTCAGAATCATACAGTATGTAACCTTTTCAGATTGGCTTCTTTCACTTAGTGATATGCATTTAAGGTTCCTCCATGTCTTTTCATGGCTTGAGAGCTCATTTCTTTTTAGGGCTGAAAAATATTCCATTGTCTGGATGAACCACAGTGTATTCACCTCCTGAAGGACATATAAGTTGTCTCTGAGTTTTGACGATTATAAATAAAGCTACTGTAGACATTCCTGTGCAGGTTTTTGTGATGTCCCCTATGGGGGACCCCAACTTAAGACCAAGGACTGGGTGTGTTTGATGCTTCTGACACCCCAGGCCAGGCCCCTTTGCTGAGAAGACTCCTTGGATTATTTCCCAAGAAACCTCCACATACACCCCTTCACAAGCCACCCCTCCCAAGAGGCAGGGGGCCCTCCACCCCCTCCCCTATGTACTCCCCACCTGTGTTCTGTTTGACCAGCACAGAAATATTAAACGTCCTCTATTCAAAAAAAAATTTTTTTTTCAACTTTTTTCAGTAAATGGCATACTATCCAGCAATAAATAGAATGGACTACCAATACATGTGAAAACACAAATGAATCTCAAAAATATTTTGCTAAGTAAAAGAAGCCAGCCACAAGAGACTACTTGTTGTATTACTTCACTTATATTGAAGTTCTAGGAAAGGCAAAGCTGTAGAGACAGAAAGCAGATCTGTGGCTGCCTGAGGCTGAGTGGGAGTGGGGATTGACTGTAAATGAGCACAAAGCAATTGGGGGGTGATTTAAAGCATTTAAAATGTATTGTGGTGATTGTTGCACAACTGTATAAATGTGCTAAAACTGAACTGGAGAATTAAAATAAGTGAATTTTATGGTGCTAAATTAACTCAGTGGTGCTGTTAAAAATTATTAGGCTACCCTCAAAATAAGATTTTAAGATTATTTTCTATTATTAGTAGAAAAAGTATATATATATATTTAATTAAAAGAAAGACATTGAAGGTAAAAGCATCCATCTGGGGAGAAGACTAGGAGGCCACTACCTGTGAGATTTCAGAGTGGCTTTCATTAACTCAGTAAATTTACTGTGATGGAACATCTGGCTGAGAAACCTGATTTTATCAGCAAAATGAGAAATACCATTGTCACATGGGCCAGAATACTAGTGTCCATATAACTAGTTTATTTACTACTGTAGACAGAACTTTACGGCAGTGAAATGAAATTTCATTTATAAATCATTATGAAAACACATTGGAATATTTTGGAGAATAGCAGAGGCAAGGATTTCAGCCTGTATGAATGGCTCATAAGCTACATCATAATCAGAAAATTGCTTGATAAACACAGAGTCATAATTAGTGCAGTTAATTAGATCAAGTTGATATTCACTGGTATCAGGATACAATAGCGTGTTCATTCTGTTTTGCAGCCTTTTCTTTGGCCAATCAGCCCCCTCAGATAGATGACATAAATATAAATATAGATACAGATATGGATATAGAGATATAGAAATAGTTATATACATTTGCTAGGTTGATGCCTTTCAGTCTAGCAATTATTCAGCTTGCCTAGGTAGATTTGTATTTTTTAGCACTGAAAATGAATTTGTTGATCATAATGTTTTATAGTTTGAGGGCAAATTTATTGTTTTTTGTATTAGTTATCTATTACTACCTAGTCAAAGTTAGCACCTTAAAACATCACACATTTATTATCTCGGTCTCTGTAGATCAGGAATCCAGGATCTGGGTGCCTCTGACTCAGGGCCACGTGCAAGGCTGCAGTCAAATCATCTCAAGGCCCTTCTGAGGAAGCATCCACTTCCAGGCTTAGTCATGTGTGGCCCTTGGCAGGCCTCAGGTCCTCTCTGGCTGTTGGCCACATACTTGGCATGTGGGACCCTCTGAAGGGCAGCTCATGGTATGGCAACTGGCTTCCCTCAGAGCAAGTAAGCAGGAGAGCATCCAAGTAGAAGCCATAGTTGTTTTGTTACTAATCTCAAGTAAATCCTATCATCACCTCTGCCACATTGTATCCAATAGAAACAAATCATTAAATATCTACTCAAAGGGATAAGATTACACAAGAGACTAAAAACTAGGAGATGGGGATGTTGGGGGTCATTGTAGAGGGTGCCAACCACATTTTTGTTTGTAGATTTTAGGAGAAACCTCACTTTAGCTGCCAGCATTGTTCGAGATGTCATCAAGGATGAAAATATATCTCCTGCAAAGAAAGACTGAACTGGAGAGCAAAAAAATCAGACAATATAATAATAAGAAAGGAGAGAGGAGATATATTTTATCTGGTGGGGGATTGAGAGATACAGGATTACTTAAATACAGTAAGCATCATGCTTCCATGTAAATTTGCTACTATTTATTTTTTTATTTAGAAAACTAGGAACATGTAAGCATGGAAGAGACATCTTTTGTGTCTCCCTTGTCTACTGCCTCTGTATCCCTGTCTCCTTTCTCATTCTAAAACCTACACTTGCTTTTTGATTAGTTAATTGGCAAGAAACACATTTTTTCCCTATCAAGCTGCTCTGAGGTCTCCAAAATCCAAGGTCATAATCAAATTCCAAGAATGACATTTTGCTTAAATATAAATATGACATTTAAAAAAATCTTAATACTTAAATGTGATCATAGTGGTGGTGGTGGTGATGGTGCACCTGTGTGCTTTAGTTTAGTAAACTGTTAATAAACGTTACAAATCTCAGTAAAAGCCCTTTCCCTTTCTCTCCATAATAATTTGTTTTTAATGATATTTTATTAACTATTATTATTTTGCTGTGCTATCTGAGTATTATTGAAATCTAATAATTGAGAGAGAAGATACACTAATGTTTTCTCAGTTAAATTCAGAGTCCTACCTGTATATCCTGTATTTAGTACTCTGCATAATCTGTACACAGTATCGTGAAACTAAGTTTACTCTCTCTTAGGTAATATTTAGCTAAGTAGCTCAGAAGAAAGAATAGGATTTTCATCTTCCAAAGTAAAACTAAAAGCACAGCTTTTTGTATCTAAGATTTCTTTTTTGAACATTAAAGCAAATTGAAAACTTTTTGTTTTTAATCTCACCACTGACATTCATAAAACTTGCTGACACCCATGAGACACTATTCCTTTGGTCTTGATGTTTTTGTATAATTCAGAAATTTTATGTCTATAGGTCACGGAAATCCAATTCATATGAGCCCAGGAAAAACTGAGATTTTATTGAAAGATTCCTATATTACTGAAGAGAGGGTTAAAAAAACAAAGCTGCATGAAAGTCTAGAACTCTGCCCAGGCTCTGTCCCATCTCTTCTCATGGTAGGTTTTCACCATATGGCATATGAGAGAGACAGTCTTCAAAGGTCCATAGCTGAGATCTTGACCACCAGAATGAAAAATCCCAGAGATATTCTCTGATAGCCCAGGCTGAGGTCACTCTGGGGTCAGTCACCTGTGTCCAGGGGATCAAGATCCTGTAATTGACACTACTTGGGTCTGGTGTTTCTCTTGTACTGATCAGCTGCAACCCAGCAGGTGGCGTGATAAACAAACATTATGTAAGTTATAATTCCACTCCTTTTGGCCTTTAGGCCTAATATATTTTGTATATTTTCAGACATTTTTATAGAGTTCTAGCAAAAGTATTAAGAAACACTGTCTCCGTGCTCCATGCTTATACTGGAAAACAAGATAGAGTAGAAGAAGGAACAGTTTTCAAAGGAAGAGAAGAAAGCTAGGAAAGTTTTAAAAAAGGGCATTGCCATCTCTCAACCTCTCATGTTTTTGAAAACTTAGCCTATTTGTTGAGTATGTTGTGCAAATATATTCAATCCCCTTCACCTTGCTAATATGCTATCTTATAACTGTATTGGGGAGGGGCAGATATACATGAGTTGGATACCAGTATTAAATTTGGAGTTCTTATACAAGCAACTTAAATTTCCAAAATCAGTACTACTTTTTCTCAACTGAACATTCATTTCTTTCTTAAAGACGTCCTCTGGAAAGATAAAATAGTCCATCTGATCCATTTTTAAAATTTCTTAGGGAGTTCTTTATGGATGTCATGCCTGACATGAGTTAACTAGGAGTCAGTGGCCTTGAGACAATCTTTGTATTTTGGTTCTTTAAGGAAAAAATTAAGTTTACTTCTGCAAACTCATTTTTAAAAGTATGGTATCTGGGGACTTCCCTGGAAGTCCAGTGGTTGGTTAAGACTTCGCCTTCTAATGCAGGAGGTGTGGGTCCGATATCTGGTTGGGGAGCTAAGATCCCACATGCCTTGTGGCCAAAAAACCAAAACAGAAAACAGAAGCAATATTGTAAACAATTCAATAAAGACTTTAAAAATGGTCCCCATCAAAAAAAAATCTTTAAAAAAATATGGTATCATTCAACTCCAAGCTCACTAGCCTACACTCAATGGCATGTAAGAAATCATGTTGCATTTGCTCTTAAAACATAACAACTTAACTGTGACATTTATATATATATGACTTATACATGGAGCATAATCTTTGAAGTAAAAAGAGCCCATTGATAATAAGCTGCTTTGTTTTTTTGTTTCTTTGTTAATAATGTGTAATGTTTTGGAAAGAAGATGAGCTCTGGAGACTAACTTTGAATCCCAGCTCTGCCACTTATTAGCCAATGTGAATATGGCCATGATTCTCACTGTCTTTGTGTCCCAAATTGTCCTATACTCAGTTGCACTTGGGAAGGTTAAATGCTATGGAGTGTGTCAGGTGTCTTTGTGGACCATAACATGGCTCAGCAAAGTGATTTCCTTTCCCTCTCTTAACAGGTACTTGCTTCCCCAACTCTTTATTTATCATTCTTCAGTTTACAAAGCTCTTTCTTGTAATTTGTGCTTTTTGAATCTTGACAACTTCTTTTTATGGGAAGAAAGCTATTATCTCCATTTTTCAGTTAAGCAACCTGAGAAACAAAGTTGAAAGTAGTAGAAATTAAGCATACTTTTTGAAAGTTATTAAAAGGCATCTGATCCAGGCCTGCTGTAAGGTATCCTTTTTTTTTTTTTTTTTTTTTTTTTACTTTTTTAATTAAAAATAAATGTTTATTTCAAGTATGAAAAGTAATGTTTAAACATTATCCAAAAATTATGTTCAGTTTAACAAGTATAAAACAAGACTCCAACAAAAAGTTTACAATTCAGTATAAAATACTTAAGAGTATACTT
Organism: Balaenoptera acutorostrata; assembly: GCF_949987535.1. Taxonomy (NCBI): domain Eukaryota; kingdom Metazoa; phylum Chordata; class Mammalia; order Artiodactyla; family Balaenopteridae; genus Balaenoptera; species Balaenoptera acutorostrata. The sequence continues at coordinate 55,116,093 of NC_080080.1, read as the reverse complement.
TGACATTCACAGTGAGGATTTCTGAAAAATAAGTTTTGCTAATAAGTTTTAGAAACAAAAATACAGTCCCAGAGGAAATAAGTCCTTAAGTAAGGAACAGGTCTCCCTTAGGATGGATAGTTAGCATTTCAAAACAAGATTTGTATAATAATTCCTTTTAAAATAATGGTAAACCTGGTCCTGTGTCCTAATAAGCAGACAACAGTGGGACGGAGAGGAATTTAAGGATAAATCACGGAGGATGAGGAAGACATGAGTGTTAAGTTAGGTATGATATTTAAAGTTTAAATTGGGCTAAATTTAAACGTGCTCTACATATCCTTCAGGGACAGGGAAGAGTAGTATAGGAATTAGAGAATGAAATAAAACGATTTAATACTTGTACCCCAGTGAAGTTTGGACTTTTCAATAAAGCAGTTAACTTACTACATTAGAATTTTATACTAAAACACATCTACCCTCACCAATCTGTCCTCACCATTTTTCCCCCTAAGAGATAAAGGCATTCCTGACATAACAGTGAAGAAAGCACACAGTTGTCATGAGAACAAAGTTTAGTGTTCACGTCCATGTCTTTTGTATTTCTATTACCTAGTCTACTTACTTCTTCAGTACTTATGTAGCACTTACTATGTCTGGGATGTTCTTTCTAGTGCTGGGGTTTCCGCAGCCAACAAGATAGACAAGTTCTGTGCCTACATTAGAAAGTTTATATTCAAATATGGAAAGAAATTTAGTAAAAAAAATACAATTTAGAAACAAGACAATTTTAGGTAGAGGCAAGTGCTATGAAGAAAATGAAAATTAAGTGTATTAATTTCCTTTTGCTATTAGTGACTTAAAGCAAGACACATTTATTCTCTTACAGTTCTGGAGATCAGAAGTCTGAAGTCAGGGTGTCGGCAGGACTGTGTTATTTCTGTAGTCCTCGGGGGAGTATCTGTTCTCCTTGCCTTCTTCTTCTTCTAGAGGTTCCCTGCGTTCCCTGGCTCATAGCACCTTCTGGCATCACTTCTCTGTCTTGTTTCCATTCTGATATCTTCTACCACTGATTTTGAACCTGTCGCTTCCCTCTTTTAAATTTTTCTTTATTTTTTAAATTTTTGGCTGTGTTGGGTCTTTGTTGCCGCGTGCGGGCTTCCTCTAGTTGCAGCAAGCAGGGGCTACTCTTTGTTGCAGTGCGTAGGCTTCTTATTGCCGTGTCTTCTCCTGTTGCGGAGCACGGGCTCTAGGGTGCGTGGGCTTCAGTAGTTGCAGTGCTTGCGGGCTCTAGAACACAGGCTCAGTAGTTGTGGCGCACAGGCTTAGTTGCTCCGCGGCATGTGGGATCTTCCCGAACCAGGGCTTGAACCCATGTGCCCTGCATTGGCAGGTGGATTCTTAACCACTGTGCCACCAGGGAAGTCCTCTTGCTTCCCTCTTAAGAGACCCTTGTGATTATTATATTTGGGGCCCACCTGGATAATCCAGGATAATCTCCTATTTCACAATCCTAACTTAATCTCATTTGCAAAATCCTCTTTGCCATATAAAATAACATATTCCAGGTTCATGGGACTGGATCATGGACCTCTTGGGTAGGGGTCTTTTTTCAGCCTATTGGGTGAAGTTAAATAAGAGAATGATCTAGAATGGACTGGGCACCTTCATATAGTGTAATCACAGGTGATTTGTCTGAGGGGTAACAGTTGAGCTGAGATAAAAATGCTGAAAGAATATGCATATAAAGCTTCTGTGTGGTAAAGTACTCTTAATGTGAAAAAATATGTTCCTTCCACTTAGCCACCATTTTCTCAGTAGAATCAAGAAAGATTTAAATATATATATATATATATATATATATATATATATACACACACACACATATATATATAGCAGTTACCTCATCACCAGGAACCAGTGTTGAGAGCCCTGAGGAGTGGGAGATAGAGACAAATCTTGAGTCCTAATAGCTGTGCTGGTGAAGTCATCAGTTATGTAAGTTTAAGAACTTGCACTTTGGTGGTTTTCTCTGAAAAGAATTATTAGCACATAGGAGAGGATAGGGTCTACTGATTCTTCGTAACTCCAACATTAAATTTGTGTCTCAATAATGAGTATACAGTAATACTCTTGCATTTGCCTTTCAAAGCTTTCAACAGCAAAGTATTTGCATTAAATCTCAATGACTAATGATATCTCTGAAGTCACTAGATAAGAATTGCTCATAGGCAAAGAACAATATGCCCAACTTTCCACATACAAAATATTAATTTAGAGATATTTTTAAAAATCACTGAAAGACAGGATGTAGTATATTCACTTTCTTTCCTGAAACATCAAAATATACAATGCCATACCAATTTTGTTGGTCATTTCCCAAGTTTACCTAATACAATATGTCCTAGTCTAAGGATTTGGAAATTTTCAAAGGGAAGTATCATAAGAAACTCAGTAATATCTTTCATTTCTGGATTTAACACCATACACATTAAATAAAGGTCCATGAGATTTCAAAGATACTGACTTCAGCTTTGCACTGATCATGTTTCCTTGAGTATGTCATAGCTCAGCTTTGAATTCATAGTACCCAGAATTGTATTTGTGCATAATAGGTCATACTAGGTGATTCATACAATTTCTTGAGGGACAATTTGAATTGAGATTTTATATATATATATATATATATATATATATATATATATATATATATATATTTTTTTTTTTTTTTTTTTTTATTTTAGTAGGAGAGGAATGGTGTGTTCCCTCTCATAAGTGGTTAATCTACATGAAAACAAATCTCTTTTGGGAGGAGATAACATATTTGTTGTGATCCCATGGCATACAAACATGGAGAGTAGTCAGACTGCTTTCTTCACTTGAGTTTATTTTCCAGCTTTAAAACTCTGGGCTGCTGTGAGCCTGTGTTTTCACACTTCCCTGCCTGGAGTGAATGAGAATCTGCACCGATAGCTATGCAGCTCTTTCATTGACACCAAAAAGGGTGTTAACATCCTCATAAGGAGATGTTTCTTAGGCCTGAGTCCTGGCTTGCTTTCTTTTTATTTATGTATTTATTTATTTTATTTGTTTTTTAATTTATTTTTATTTTAAAACATTTTTATTGGGGTGTAGTTGATTTACAATATTGTGTTAGTTTCAGGTGCACAGCAAAGTGAATCAGTTATACATATATATATATCAACTCTTTTTTAGATTCCTTTCCCATATAGGCCATTACAGAGTACTGAGTAGAGTTCCCTGTACTATACAGTAGATCCTTATTAGTTATCTATTTTGTATATAGTAGTGTGTATATGTCAATCCCAATCTTCCAGTTTATCCCTACCCTGCCTTTTACCCCATGGTAGCCATAAGTTTATTTTCTACATCTGTAACTCTATTTCTGTTTTGTATATAAGTTAATTGTACTCTTTGTTTTTTTTTTTTTTGGGTTTCACATATAAGCAATATCATGATATATGTCTTTCTGTGTCTGACTTACTTCACTCAGTATGACAATCTCTAGGTCCATCCATGTTGCTGCAAATGGCATTATTTCATTCTTTTTTAGGCTGAGTAATATCCCATTACATATATATACCACATCTTCTTTATCCATTTCTCTGCTGATGGACATTTAGGTTGTTTCTATGTCCTGGCTATTGTAAATAGTGCTGCAGTGAACATTGGGGTGCATGTATCTTTTCAAATTATGGCTTGCTTTCTAAGTGTTATTCTGGATTGAAGACCCAAATTGTGGTGGGAGGTCTAAGTGGAGCAGTTTCTTAAAATCAGTCAGGACACTGGAATGTCCTAAATACCCCTGGAGAATTTCTAGATACATGAACAACACAAGGTTATTTAAATTTTTTTCCAGTATGGATTAATCATATCAATTTTGTTCTGTCTTTCTTAAATTTCATCTTCTCTTGGAGAGAAAAGTGGGGTGGGATATTTCATATCTCCACACTTGAGTATATGTTTTTTCTCAAAAATGGCTTAAAAATGTAGGCTTTTACAGATGAATGAAAAAATTAAATGCTGTAAGCCAAATATAACTCTACCCAGAGTGTTCTCTCTTGAGTACGTACCACTATTTAACTTCAACCCCCTGGAGTATGCTATATTCTTTTTTCCAGTATTACCTTCTTCAAAGTCTAGTATATGAATTATCAAAGAGTTTTTAGAAAGCTCGGCAGGAACCAGTTTGTCCTAAAGCTCTACCCTAAACTTTCTTTCTTTATTCTATCCACCTGAAAGTAATAGAAAGTAATAAGAGAAATTTCATATATATATAAAATACATATGACAATATTATGTATTATATATTATGCAATTATATATAATAATAATATACACTTATTTTTATATAATAATTTTACCCTGTCCTCCCACCATTTGAAAGTCTCCAGTGACTTCCCATTTTACATGAACAAAACCTGAATTCTGAATTCTATCATGATGTATCCCCTGCAAACCTTTTCCATTTTGTCTTAATTCCACTCTTTTCTCTGTACCCTGTGCTTCAGCCTTGGAGGTATCCTTTCACTTCTCTGAGCATGCCAAGTTCTTTGCTGTCTTACGATGTTTCTTCTCCTTGGAAATTTCTTCCCCCCATGCTTTATGTGTCTGTCCTCCTCTTGTCCTTCAGTCCTTGTCTTAGGAAGTACCTTCTTGGAGAGACCTTCCTCTCCTAGGAATTTTATCTAAGTTGCTCCCCTCTGTTATCCTTTATTACTACATGTACTGTATAGCATATACACACTATATAGCACTGAAAAGATGTTAATTATGGGTCTTTGTATTTGTTAAGTTGATTATAGACCCTGTTTCTCAGTAGACTGAAAGTTCCACAAAGTCAGGGACCCTATCACTTTGTTCTGTAGTATATACCCAGTGCTTAGTAGTATAGCTGGCACACATAGTAATTGCAAAAGCATATTTGAATGAAACAGTATTGATTTTTTTCTCTCTTGTTACCCTATATTTTCATCCTTTTCAAACTGTGAACTTTTTGGCCTGCTGGGAACAGAAAGGCAGCAGTGGGTGGGAGGTGGGAATGGCTCCTAACTCAAAGGTTCATCCTTCAACTGCACAAAGACTCAAGCACGGTTTGCAAGGTCCTGTTTATATATTTGTTTTGCCATTCTTATTGAGGCATTGGTATTGATCAAAGGACAATGCTGTTTTAATGGCTGAGGAGCAGACATCTAAGCAAGAGATTCAAATAAAATATGTGAGGTCACCAAAATCAAGTGGCTGTGTATATGTCACCCAGACTTTATGGGCTAGACCAAACACAGAATGGGAAATTACAGAATGCTTTTATTTTTTTAAGTTATGAAAAGTGAGGAGAGCCAAGAAAACCATTTGAACTTGAAAAAATGGAGCAAAGCATTCACCTAAGTGAATTACGTGCTTCACTCCTGGTTGGCGTAGAAGTTAGATACCTCTTCTCCCTGTTTTTTAGTGGTATTTAATAAAATAATCTACATAGAAATGTGGTAACTTTCTAGTAATTAGAAGTGTATCCAAATATAACTAGCTTCTTAAGAAAGTTTGGAGAAGGGATTTGGAAAGAATTTGTGCAACCAACTTAGGATGATGTGTAAATTTTGAGTTAAGAATGAAGAGTTAACCTGAGCCTGCTGTTGGGTATTTTCCTTGGACTTTGCTGACCTGTTGTTTTTTCTTTTGACTTTAGTCAAGTTGTTGTAGGCAAAAATCATGTTTTGACATCCATGTTATGCTCCTACTTTGCTTGTCAGCAGCACTGCCTAGAAAAAAGTCATTCCATTTTTCCCACTCCCTCTTTGTTTGTGGGATTACAGTATGGGGACATGTTCCTGGAAAGGTAGCATTTATCTTGTGATGACCATCATGTAATTAAACAGAGGAAGAAATTCCAACATGATGTTACAACTGATTAAAAGAACCTAGGTCCTTGTATAATCACTGAATGAAACTTGGATCATTTTAGTGAACAATTATTGATAATATTCTTATGATTTGGGCCTCAGTTAGTTGGATTTGCTATTATTTGTAGCCAAAAGCATCCCTTTTAGACTGGTTGCTCTTATTATCACCAAGGCTTTCTGGGCTTACCTAAGACAAGGGGGAGGAGGGTAGCATATCTAAAGGATTAGAAATTTCCTCAGAGGTGGAAACTTGGAGCATATATGATGTCACATAATTATCATGGTTAATGAAATGACTGAAACTCGGAAGTGAATACATATTCTAGTGGAGTAATAAAAAGTATTGGTTGTATTTATTAAATGGAGCATCTAATAAATATAATTTAAAAATTAAAAAGATATTTAATTTTTTCTAGACCAGGTAAAAAATTAAAAAGAAATTTCAGCACAGCAAATTAAAGAAATCAATTAAAATAGGATATCATTTGTAAAACCCACTGTAATTTTGTTTCAAAGGCAAAGAAAAGACAGAATAACAAATAGATGGAAATAGTTGCTGAAGTAGGCTTTAGAGAATTGTTCCTGTATTATAATAAAATGTGGCTAAAAAAAAATCACATTGAGAAGCAATCTTATTCAATGATAGGCATAAAGTCTTTCCTTCCCCAGATTACCAGGTGTGAAAATATCTTATTTAATAATACTATTTTCTTCCAATTTTCCATCATGTAAAAGGTTAGTTATTCTCAGAAAGTCAGGCAGTAACGCAGAAAATTGCTGTTTGAATGATTGTTTTTTAGCTTCTTAAGCCATCTGTGGTTCAGCATTAGAGAAATGTATAATGTTTGGCTATATAAAATTCATTTTTACTCTCTTATAACAGTGACATTGGTGTTTTCTTAAACAAGCCAGGGCATTTCCAGTAAAATAATGAAATGTTTAGATTCTCAAGTATATATCACTCAGGGATATTTAAGGCCCAGTTATGTAGCTTTTGATTTTTTCTTGTTTAGATATTTTTACTATTTTAAAACAGGATTGTTCAAGGAGAGCTCTGTAGAAGTATAAAGAGATTTTCAATGCAAAGGTTTCATAGATGATTAACAGTATTTAACCTTACCACAGTCAGGCTGGGCATTTCCTAGAGATTTTTGGATTAAAGGAGCCTATGAAGTCATTAGATGAAAGAGGCATGGGTTAAAACTCATTTGGGAGAGACTCTTCATACCCAGTAATGGCAAAAGATGATTAGGGCCAAGTTCTTTCTTTCTAACTAGATATTTTTTCCCATTGTTTTAAAATATCCACTTTGAATTATATTAATTGCAGTGAAAGATATAATAATTTGGAGACCTAAAATTAGTGTCACTTCTAGTGCTAGGAGTATATTCAACACAAGGCCTGCTTGGGTGTCTGTATTTAAGCTGAAATATTCAAGTGAATTCCCTTCCTGGAAAAAAAAAGTGAAGTACAAAGGAGTAGAGAGTTAAAGAGGGGACAGGGAAGGAGAAATGAGGGGAGAAAAATATAATTGTATATGATGTTGAAAAGCAAAAACTTAATACATCCATTTGTTTTTTTTTTCATTTCAGCACATTAATTTAGCCATAATGAGATTTTGGATATTATTTGAATTCCAGATATTGCTCTGTCTTATACCTCTGAGGAGCTGGGAACTTTGATCAAACCTATCATGCCTATGAAACTACAGTAATACGTTTCAAAGCTACAGTTAAAAAATATTCTTACATGAGTCCCAAGATTTAAAAAGTCATTTAAGTATATCTATTCCAGGGAATATATAATATGTCTTGTGATTTAAGAGTTACCATTAATAATGCATAGAGGGCTAATTGTTAGATGGCAAAAATTGTTACTACTATCTACACTTCACCCCATGTTTTTAAGATGTGGGGATTAAACCTAAGGACAAGCCTACTAGTGGAAGACAAGTAAATGAATAAACAAAAATAAATCATATAGTGTGATAGACAGTTACAAATGCTGTGGAGCCTGGAAGAGGGATCAGGAGTGCTGGGATGGCAAGGTTACCATTTGAAATAAGGTAGTGACTGAGAAGATGACATTTGATAAAGCCCTGAAGGAGGAGAGAGAAAGAGTTATATGGATCTCTAGGGAAGAGGAACAGGGAACAGCAAGTGCAAAGGCCCTGGGGTGAGAGCATGTCTAACATGTTAGAGGAATGACAGGGAGGTCCATGTGACTGATGAGGTGTACGTGAGAGAGAACAGTCATAGGAAACGGGGTCAGACAGAATAATAGAGGTAATTGTATGCAATGTTGAGTACCTTCTTTTTACTGAGTGAGAGTAGAAGTTATTGGAGAGTTTTGAGTAGAAGAGTAACACAATTTTAAAAGGATACCTATGCATGCTGAGTTGATGGAAGCAGGGGGACCACTGAGAAGGCTATCACAATAATAAAAGTGACAAATGATGGTGGTTTAGACCACAGAGGTAGAATTGAGGTGGTGGCAAACGATTGGATATCAGATATACTCTGAAGGTTTAACTGGCAGGATTTGCTGATAATTGAATTTATGGTATGAGAGAAAGAGTGAAGTCAAGGATGAGTTAAGTATTTTTGATGTGCGTAACTGAAAAGGTGGATGCACCATTAGATGACACAGCTTTGTCTTTCTCTGTCCATGGTTGATTATGTGCCAACAGAAACCAAGTATGTTGAGAGTTAGATGTATCCAAGTTTGACCTTCTGCTGTGTGAGTACAGTGAGGCAAGAGAGATGTTAAGGAGTTGGATGTATATACAGAAAGTTACCACTTTATGATGGTAACAATCATAAAGCCAAACAATCTAATCTGGATAAATAAAAAGGCGAAGAGTGATGAGGGTAGGAGTGGATGAGACAGAGTGGAGATTACATCATGGAAAAGAAGAGATCAAGAAATTATGAGACCAGTTTATTGGGAAGATCATTGAAATCACCAACAAATTTGAGTTAGAGCTGGAGAGAGTGACAGAAACCAGGAGCTGATATCCTCCAGGAAGGAGGGAAATTAACAAGGTGGTTGGTAGATTAATAAAATGATGAAGGGTCATGGGTGGTATCTGATTTTGTGACAGTTAGGAGATTTTAGGAAAAATGGAGGGAAATGAACTGATAGTGGCAAGGAGGAAAAGCTATTGTTTCAAGGACTGTGGGAGAGAAAAACAGCCACCTTAATTTGAAGGGATGTAGGAGAAGCATTATCCTGGAGAGACAGGATTTAATTAGAGTAAGAGGATGATCAGAATAGTCAGAGAAGGATGTGTGTGGGTAAAGAATTTTGCTGATAATTGAACATGACTTCTGCAAGATCTAATGATTTCAGGATTGGAGAGTGGTGGGTGATGGTATCAATCAGGGGGATGCAGAAAGCTGTAAAAGATTTTTGTTGGGTTTGAAACATGACCTTGGATCCTGGGCTTCTTGTGATGACAGACATGCAGGCAATCCTCACTTGGCCCAGTTCTGTGATTACTGAGATCAAATCAAGTTACCATCAAATCTCAGTTACCATAGAACTGTGCAAAGTGAGGACTGCTGGTATTCTGAAATAAAAGGAATAAAGAAATTAATCCAGCTCCATTGGACATAGAAAGCCCACAGGCTGAGTCTCAGGTTGGAAGTCAGGCCAGTGTACATGTGGATACAGTGAAGTGATATTGAGGGATATATGCAGGGCACCAAGCCTATTGTTTACAGTGGTGATTCTGTAATATTTCTGCGCATTTGAAACATCTGGGACTTTAAAAAAAAATCGCAACACCCAGGCCAGCCCCCCAGAATCAGTATTTTTTAATATTCCCCAAGCTGACTCCAATGGGCAACCACATTTGAGGACCATGGTGCTGCAGTATCTCTTAATCCTATGATATTCAAATCATTGGAGGCATCTGTCATGTCATCATTGCTGATTTTCTCTTCTTCAGTTGTCATCTGTGCAAACTCTGACAGGACCTCATTTTTCAATGGCTTAAATTGCTACATAAATAGTTGCAGAATGTTGCATTCATCAATTACATGGAATTCTGCATATATGGAAGATTTCTAATGTCACCTTGTGCTCCTTTTGCATTTTAGTTGTGCATTATTGTTCTATTGCATTTTAATGCCCTGTTTGAAACCATAATTAGCCAACAAAGATACTGACCCAAAGAATAGGAATAGATTCATGATAGTTTCATTTTACAACTTGCTTCCCTACTTAAAAATCTGTGTGTGAAAATTTGTAAAAGGAAAATTTTTTCTCTGATGTATTTTATTTGCTTCACAATACTTATAATTTAAGCAATTAGTATCATTGAACATTTAATATTTTTATTTTTGCTATCATAAATCACACATTACTATAGTAATGCATACCTTTTTATGCTTCCAAACCAAAAATTACACTGGATAAGGTTAAACAGGAAAGGTAGACTTTATTTAAAGCTATCACAGTAGTGGAGAGAGACAAGAACTGAATTCAACTCTAAGAAATGAAGGGCAAGAGAACTTTTAAATGCTGGGGTGAGAGGAAGACCAGAGGCCATCTGTGCTTGCTAATTGGTTTTACTCAAAGGAAGAGTAAATTTTCTCTTACCTTTGTGTCAGGAGATAGTTTTATTATTTGGAGCAAGGCACAGGCAGAAGGTAGGCTCTCACTTCTCTCAGAAACTGGGAGATAGGGAAGCTGTCTCCTCTGATAGTTACATTTCTAAAGGATGGCTCCCAGGTCCTTGAGAAAGACCTTCCTGGGTTGCAAAGCTAGCAAGAGGCTTTTAAAACAGATTTCTATCTCAAAGGACAGAGAGAGAATTTATAATTTCAACTTTTCTAAAGTAAACACTCCAAGAAAAGGGAAATTAGGGCCTACAGTCAGAACAATGTCTGTCTAAAATTTAGTCAAGGCGTTTTCATCAATGCACACCTCATATTAGTTCTTAAGGAAGAGTTGTGAATTGCTAGGTGAGTGCAAGAATGCTTTTAAAACATTTGATTCATAGTGGAAAATCGCTGTCAGACTTTTTTTTTTTTTAATTTGTATTGTCACTAGTAGGGTATAAGGGAATCCATTTTCCTCTATGTGTGCCAACATGGATTTGGTAAAAGAGACTATTCTCAGTTTTTATTTTTATTTTGACCAATATGTATTCTTAAAATTCACTTTATTGAAGTATATTTGATTTACAATGTTGTGTTAGCTTCTGGTGTACAGCAAACTGTTTCAGTTATACATATATATAATAGTTTGCATTTGTTAATCCCAAACTCCCAGTCCATCCCTCTCCCACCCCTCCTCCCCCTTGGCAACCACAAGTTTGTTCTCTGTGTCAGTGTGTCTATTTCTGTTTTGTAGATAAGTTCACTCGGGTCATATTCTAGATTCCACATATAGGTGATGTCATATGGTATTTGTATTTTAACCAATTTGTAAGTGAAGAATGGAATATCATACGTTTAATTACCACTGAGATTGAACTTTAAAAATATATGTATCGGGGCTTCCCTGGTGGCGCAGTGGTTGAGAATCTGCCTGCCAATGCAGGGGACACAGGTTCGAGCCCTGGTCTGGGAAGATCCCACATGCCGCGGAGCAACTGGGCCCGTGAGCCACAACTACTGAGCCTGCACGTCTGGAGCCTGTGCTCCGCAACAAGAGAGGCCGCAATAGTGAGAGGCCGGCGCACTGCGATGAAGAGTGGCCCCCGCTTGCCGCAGCTAGGAAAAGCCCTCGCACAGAAACGAAGACCCAACACAGCTAAAAATAAATAAATAAATAAATAAATTTATTAAAAAAACCCAATATATGTATCGTCCATTTGCAATTCCTCTGTTGGCAATTGCCGTTTCATGAAGTTTTTCTTTTTTTTTTTTTCTTTTATAGTGTTTATGTTGCTTTCAAAAGAAAACTGCAGTGTTAACCCTGATTAACAGTTCATAAATGGGAGAAAAATCAGTAAAATGAACCAAGAGTTAACTACAAATCTAGGTATTTGTTTTTTCCCTGTAAATTTCAAACCTCAGTATTGACTGAATTCCTTAGTTTTTTATAAGAACAGCTGCAGTAAGAGAATATGTCGAGCTTGAGGGTATTTTCTTCGTTTTGGCTTCAGGCAGAAGGAATTGCTATGTCTTAGCTTTAGCGAAATATTAGACACTGACATTTCTGTTTCACAGAAGACAATCACTGCTTGTTGGAGGGAGAAAAGGAGAGGATAAATATTTTACAAGAAACATTAAATGACAATCAAACAATCTTTCCTCTCTCTGGCTGCCCACCCTCTTCCCCAGAAACAGCCACCCTCCCCCTCACCTCAGCAAACCCGGATGTGTATCTTGAATGTTTCAGCTTGTTATATTAAATATTCTTGGTTGTAACATATCCACTGTCACCTCTTGTTTACATACTTTGGCCTTTTTAAGAGTCCCCATCTTTAAATGTCATTAAATTCTGAAAGCTTCAATTTTTCTCAGAAGGAGCCATAAATCATTGGAGAAAAGTAGCACATTGAAATGTAATTCTGCTTTTGATATCTTCCAGATCTCTTTTCTTTGTCTATTAATTTTATTCTCCTGTCACCTTTCAAATAATTAATGAATTGATTGCCTTTCGGACATAGACACTGTGTATTCTTCAGGCTTGAAATAGTGAAATGAAACCCTGCAAGCTCATTCTAGAGGAAACAGTCATACAAGCATATAATTTCAATGCTGTGTGTTTAACTGTAGGCTTCAACAAAGGTAGAAAGTGTGAAATAAGGGAAGGAGAGGGAGGGTAATATGAGTTCACTAAATGTCTTCTAACTGCCAAGCACTGAGAAAGGTCCAGTCTTACTTAAATAAGGGACATGATTGACTGAACGATCTGTGAGGAACACTGTTTATACTTAGTTTTCTCAAAGTTTACCAAGGATCTGACACATAGTAGACATTAAATAAGTTTGGGAAATAAGGGACATTTAAACTGGTCTTAAAGTTTATGTGAAATAAATGAGAAGCATTAAAAAAATTTAATATAGTATATAAATTTTCATAAATATTATGGATATCAAAAATATCAGTTATTTCTGTCTCTAATAAATACTAATTATAAAAACTTGATTTTAAAGCATTGCCTAAGAATTAAAGCTGACATTTTATTGACCTGTTAATAACATGACCTTATTGCTGATTGAGAATACTAGTTAAAACTAGTAAAATATTATGCAGTGTATATTAACTACAAAAATGTACTTACTGTAAATATAATTGGCATCCAGTTTCAGGAGGGCTTATCATTTGAGTGGGGAGGGCTTGCCTTTATAAAAATGACAAATTTTATCTCAATTGATAATCAATAAAATGACATTATATTTTTGTAGAATCTCAGTGAAGCTGCATAATAATCAATTATACTTTCTCTACTGAGCTGTTGGTTAGATGAGGGAGGATATTATCTCAAACTCCTTATGGTTCAATTCCAAGAAAGTAATTAAAATAAAGGTATAATTATATATATATAATCTACATATATAGGGATTATGTATATTCTATAATGCATATATTAAGAATATATATTAGCTGTATATATGGAATATATATGTGGAAAATATACATATGGAATATGTATATATGTGAAATGTATATGTGAACATATTTATGTTAAATGCATATATATATATATACACATAATTTACAATTCTATCTACCCTAGAACCCCATTACAAAGTTACAAATGGATACTATTCTATTCTCCACATAGTATTGATTTGAAATTTGAGTCTCACTGATTTTTCTTACTAACATGGGATTGTTAACTGAGAAAACTCAGTTTAAAAACCTGGCCTCGAACCCCAGGGAAATAGCTCCTCATTCAGTCCTCCCCTTCCACATCACATTTGTATGCTTTGAATATTTGTAATGCTAATAAATTCTTTTTTAAAATTACTTCTATGTTACATTTTTGCTTAATATGATAATGGGAAAAGTGGAAAGAGGACAAAGAACTACTTCTAGATTTGAAATGCAAACCAGATAATTCATTATAAATACCAACAAACTCACCAATAAGGGAAATTTTTAAAGAAATAAGGAGAAAGAGAGAGAAACAAAGAAAGAACCAGCCCTAATTGTGTCTCTATTAATTAACACTTATATGGCTATCATTACAGAATTGTATGTCACCTAAATGTCAGTTGCCTGGGGGTTCCCAAATCCTCTGGCCTTTATTCTTTTAATATGTAAGTGAAATTTAGCTAAGTTTCCATCCCAATTATTACAGAAAAGTCAGCAACTCCCCCACACTATCTGTAAGAATACTTGGGATCTACATTTCTCCCAGTCACCTCTTGGTCTGATTTCACATTTCCCCTGAATTCTAAGTCTTCTGACATCTTTGTACATTCCAGGTTAGGCATCTTTTTCTTTGGTTCTTCAAATCAATCATGATCACAGAACTCTTGAATTTAGCACAATTTTTTAAAACCAATTTCGGTTGTACAGTATAGAAAACAGTAACAAATTGATGCTTAGAATATTATTAACAGTCTCATAGTTATTCCCACTCTCGTAACTTCTCACAGGCTGTCATTTGTCATCGGACATCGATGTCCTCATCTCCTCACTGTTCGTGATCTTGCTGAGATTCATGATCCCCACTCTTGGAGAACTGAAACCTTCCTCACTATTTTCCTTCTTCTTCTTTGTTTCTCCACATTTTAATATATATGAAATTTAGTTCTCTATTTTTCCTGTTGCAGAAAGCTCTGACTATCCGAAAAACAACATGTAATGCTATTTTTCTGAGTAGTCATCTGCGCTGGAGAAAAATTACGTGTCTCTCTCGAAGGCACATTGTATGTTTTCTTTCCTCCTGCATATGAAATTGCAGGATATGTTTTCCTTCTCTACTCTTTATAAGAAAAAATAATAAAGTCCTCTATAGTCTTCTTTTTAATTTATTTTAGTTCCTTTTGAGAAAATAGGTACTTAGAAAATGCCATTGGCATTTAAGAATGATTTAAAGATAATAAATTGACAATTTAGCATTATCATAAGTGGTGCTGAAGGAAATAAAAGTGAATTGTGATTAGTTAACCAGGTATGGAACTAAAGAATGAAAAATGAGAAATGTAGAAGATAGTTTTTTAAGTGGCAGGATTTGATGGTGAATTTTGTATGTGAACTAGATTATGTTATTCAGGAATGCTTGCTTTTGTTATCCTGAATTTCATATGAGAAAATCAGTAGTATCCAGAGCTAAAGTAACTTTTAAACTCTTGGATGGGCAGGGAATTTGCTATTTTTTCTTAAAAGCTTGACTGAAAAATTAGCAGTTCTGAAAAATATGCTGCCAATCCATTCTTCTAAAAGCTTCTCTTGTAGTTTTAAAATTCTGTTGTCAAAAACCAACTCCTGTGGAAAGCAAGGAGGACTACTGAAATGGGAAAAATAGAGGCCATTAAGTTGGAGCTTGTTTTAACAGTGAAGTCAGCCACCATCACCTGTATTTGGCAGAGACTCAAAGGCAGATGGGAGTGGGAAAGCTCAGAGTAAAAAAAAACCTGGGAAAGTGTTCGTTTTTCTCTGATTGGAGGTTGTTGACATGGGAAGCTGGAGGTGGGCTGTCCAGAATGTGGGACATCTTTTGTGATTGGTTGGAGAGAATATTTGACCCTTTCTGGTTAGTCCTGAGTTTGAAGTGGGGGCAAAAATAAGGGAAATCTGGCAGTCATTGACCCAAGTCCTGCCCTTTCCGAGCTGCTTGCTGAAGAGGTTGTGGGTTGGAGTTCTTTTGTCACATATGGTCTGTCATTCCCCAGATATTACTAACCAGAACCTGCTGATAAGACAAGGCTGAGTTTATTGCTTGTCTAGGTCAGGGAGAATGCTACCTCACAAAGCTTTGACAGTGCTTTGGCATGGGGGAGTTAAAGGCAGAATCTGTTGAGAATTTTGTTAAAAAATACACCAAGGTGTGGTTTTGGTTCTCAATGTGCAGGATGAGTGTGGGAGCAGATAACCCTTGTTCTCCCTTTTCAATTGGACCATCTTCTCTTTGCCTCCCTTAGATGCCATTGTCCTGTGTTGAAGGTTGCATAATAGATGAAATAGTTATGTTAATTTCATGTCCTGTTTCCACAAAGCAGTTTTTCAGAATTGTACCCTACATTCCACTGTAGAGTGGTATTCTCTGCAAATGCTGTCTGTTCCACCCAGAGGTCTCCCGTATGGGTCTAAGAATCCTTGTGTCATTTGGCACTTGATCTTATTTGGTCCTGCTGATGATAGAAGGGAGACTTTCTCTGAACAAAATCATTTAATGAAGTTTGTGTGTCTGAAACATGGTAACATAAACTATACTTTGTTCTGCTGGTACCAGGAGGCTCAGAGCTGATTGGGAGAAGCTACTGAGGTGGGGAAGCAGTGTTAGCTCTTGGTGAGTAGTTGCAATGTAGGTATTGTCCTCAGGAGGGGGAAGTGTGTGACTCCAGAATGTCTATGAAGTAGATTTTTTTGTGCAGTTGTGTTTGCATGACAAGCATGCCCCCCCTTTTCTTCTTTTTTTTTCTTACTGTATGTGTCTTTCAAGTAACTTGAAGGTATATTATTCTCAAAACTATAATGTAGCATCTACTACTGGCTGAATGGAGGTTTCCTACAGAGGTACTAATTATTCAAGGCATGGAAATTTTCCTAATAATAAACTCAGATCAGAGATTTCAAAGCCAAAAAATTCCCAAGCAACCAGAGTATTATCTTAGTGAACAATGCTTTTAATCCCACACATATATCCCAGGCTACATCTTTCCTGGGGCTGCTGCATTCATTTTATCCTGTTCACTGTATTCATCTTCCCCTTCCCTTGAAAAGGCCCCAGGCTCCTTATGTTAATTATTCCATCCAGTTTCCAGAGCTCTGCGTGCAAAAATGTGGCACACTGAGTCAAAAAAATGTCCTGTTTTACCCTTTCCTTAGGGAAGGAGACATTCAGCTCTTGCATTTATTTGACCGAGAGGTATACCAATCAAAAAAAGGTAGGAAAAATTAAATCTGCTCCAAGCTTACTTGGTTCTTCGTAAATCTAAAGTAATTAGTAGTTTCTCTTGCTTAAAAAAATCAATCAGAGGAGGATAATGAGGGTCTGGGAGGGACACCCACGCACTACTGTATAACTAAATGGATATGTAATGTTGATCAGCTGTTTGTTATCCTTTAATCTGTTGCTTAAAGAGACTTAGAAATGTTAGCATTGTTGCTTTTATGGAGTAGATATACATGTAATGAGAGGGCTAAATAGGCAACAGTTGAAGTTTTCATGGAAGAAATTGGATGACTGTGGATTGATGTGTTGTAAGATTAGAATTAAGAGAGTACAGGTATTTCTTACTTTGTGTGGGAGTGTGAGACCATAAAAATGACTGTGCAAGCTGAAACTATGCAAAGTAATTTTGATAATCCATGTGGGAAGTTATGATTGCTCTGTGATCTTTCCATTTTTGTCAGCACATCAAAAGCTCTCTTACTTGAAAGTATAAATGTAAAAGGAAATAAAAAATTGTAAAACTAATATTTATTTAGTACACTGCAATTTAAATTATAATGTTAGTTATAGTAAAAATTATAGTATTAAAATTAGAAACAATGAAAATTAAAATGTTTTATTTCTTTTAAATAACTTATTAATTATAGTTTGAATAGTACTTGTCTGCATCTTCTCATCATATAGCTTATGATACTGAGTGAACATCTTTTCTTTGCCCTGGCAAATTGTCATATTCCTTTCTAAGGGTGGATCAGAGTCCAATATTTTATCCATTGCACTTGCCATACCATAAAATATATCTGAAAGTCTCTTTAATGAAAGCTGGAGTATCCTGTAAGGAGCCTGAAATATCTTGTGTTACTGAAACAAACCTGGGTCCCCTGGCCCGCACAAAGTAAAGCTAATCTATTGATACTAGCTTGTGGTGAAGGAAAATGCAGTGTTTATTGTAGGTGCCAAACAAGGAATGTGGGCAGCTGATGCTCAAAAACCCCAAACTCCCAAGTGGGTTTCAGGGAAGCATTTTTAAAGGCAAATTGAGAGAGGGGAATTGCAGGGTATGTGATCAGCTGGTGAGCAATTCTCTGCTTGGTTGATGGTGAAGTAACAGGGTGGTATCACAGGGATTAACATTATCAATCCTCAGGTCCAGTAGGCTTGGGGCCATGTGCTCATGGTCATCACGTAGTTAACTTTTTCTATTTGATGGGGGTTTTAGCATCTGTAAAACAATTCAGGAAGTGTGCTTTAGATACTGTTATCTAGATTCTTCAGAGAGGGACTAAAGATTCTGTGACAGTCATATGGCTGATTTAAAGTTTATTGTTATTAGTTCTCCTGGCCCAACTGCAATTTTTGTCACTACATGTTGACATCCTTTCTATCATTAATTTTTGAGCCAGGCTTTTGTGACTCAGGGGAGGCCTGGGATACTCTAGCTGGAGGCAGGCAGAGGACATGGTGGATGAGGGGGAGAGTCTGTCCTAGGAAGGTCCTAGAGGGTCCTGCTTGGTTACATAAGGTCAGTGGAAAGCCATTTAAGAGTTATATGTAACAGAGAAATGTGATAGACAGCTTCACATTGTTATAAAGATATCTGTGCAGAATTTTAGAAAATGAAATGATGTTGGGGAGTGGGTTTAGAGGGGGTTTAATATGAATCAAATGATGGAGATAGGAGAGAAGGAAGAAGAATTAATTAATGCAACATGTAAGGCTTAAACAGTGGAGTGTGTGGATATGCTGTGCATTGAGGCAGGAAACTCAGCAGGTTTGTATAGCAAAATGATTATAGGGTCTGGAGGACCCCCAGGGAATTAATATGCATGAACTGAGTTTTACATGAATGGAGTGGGTTTGGAAATTCCTGAAGTAGAATATTTTTTGTCCAGATTCTCCTGGGGAGCGTCAGGGATGATGGAGAGCCATGGTATCAGTTTCTTGACTCCACTCTAGTGACCAGTTCGGAGGCTTAGGAAAAAAAGGAGGGCTGTAAATAAAAGTAAAATGTGTTTTTGCATGAGGAACTGGATAACACAAGTATCAATGCTTCAGTACACAGGTGACAATGTGTGGTCAGAGTTTGGGTTAGCAACATTCTCACCATCCCTGTACAAAATAAAATCTGGCTCTGGCACAATGAGAAGTGAAGTCAGCCTGTTTGGCTGCTTAAGGGTGAACAGCGTTTGGAAAACAAGGGACAGCACCAGAGGGAAGGGACACTGTTCTATAAAGAGCACTGGTGGGAGACACACTGCTGAAGGGAGTCCTCCAAATTCCTTTGAGGAAATGAGCACTCACAAGGATGCTGGAGCAGAGTAATGGGAAACGACTGGTCAGGAATTTATATTGGACACCTGAGGCACTCCCAGAAATAATTTGGGAGATTTTGAGATGGAGCATCTTAAGTCCTACAGCTATGTAGGTGGGAGTCTATAACCAGAGAAATTAAATATTACTACTAATATGGTTTCATTTTTACCAATATTCTGTTGAGGTTAGAGAACATTCAGGGTACATTTTCACTTATAATAATAAATTAAATTATTCTCTATATGTGTCTGTCTCTTCCACTAAACTGCAATCTGACTGATGGTCAATAGAATGACATATTGGTGTTTCTGTCTTTGTAATAACACAGCACCTGGCACATATTAAGAACATAATGAATAAATGTTTGCTCAATGAATGTATAAATGAATGAATTATAGAAACGGTATGTAGTTGTTATTCAAATTACCTTATTTAAGTTGGGTAAAATGTGTTGTCTATTATTTACTGTGTTTAAAAATAGACTGAGATAAAATTTAGTAATGAAGAGCCACATTATAAACAGTACAGAAACCATTTTTAGATAACATTTAATAGCTTTGCAAGTGTGTTTTAATGAACTTTAAGGTATAGCTTCCCCTATAATTGCTAACAACTCTGTTGTTGTAGGTTGAAGATCATGCCTGCTTATCAAAGGTCCTATTGACTTATACTTGTTCTGTTTATTGATTATTTAATTAGTTTTCCAAGATAGCTAATCAGGGTGAGATGTAGGTATTTAGGAGTCTTTCATTAAACCATGCTAAGAAATTTAAAACAGAAATGTGTGACCTGAAACAAAAGCTTAGTAATTGCAAAACTCCTGAGGACAACGGGTATAATGTAATACTCAATCATAAGTAAAATAGTTACGTATTTCTACTTTCTTCTTCAGAATAATAATATTTTATTTTTGGTCCACTGGATGGGAAAAGATATCACATGTACACTTCTGTGGTTATATGGATATTACAATTTCCATCTGAATCAAAGGTTAGCAGAAGTAAATGCACGTTTCTATGGCCTATATATGAAACACATTTCTGTTCTGACACTTTCTCTTTTTTTTAGAAATATATGATAAAATATAAAATTCATCATATCTTTTTCATGTTTTAAAGTTGTATTTTTAAATCTGTATCAATTTTGTATTTCTGGTCACCTGTTAACTAATATAATGTGATATTAGTGAAATCTTTTATCTAGCAATTCTTTACCTTCAGTTACTTCTTTTGAAAATGAGTTCTCTTTTTCTAATCAGTTCAAAACCACTAGCACTTTATAATCATATTCTTCAATGTTCTATGTGAAATGAATTCCTACAAATATTTACACTATCTTTTAAAAAGGAGTGACTTCTAATTTTCTACTTTTCTCACAATCACACAAGTTTTTAAAGAAAAGTTATAGGATTATTTTGCTTCTTCAACACAATTGTACATTTTGTTAGATGTTTTAGTGCCTTATTTTTCATAATATTAAAGTTTATCACAGTGAATCAGAATAGATGGGATCGTGCAACAGTGTAAGCAGAATGTTAATGGTGTGTGATTAGCTTGAGGTCTGAACTATGTACCTTGAGATAAGAACATTGATTCTAGAGAATTCTAGATGTTGACTTGACTTATGGTAAACTCATTAAACAGTTTCTATTCTTGGAATTTTTGTGTACTAGTGATGAAGGCTTTTATTGTCAAGTTACATTTTTTTTTTAATTAAAACTATTTTTCATATGACTTTTGGGGAACAAATGATACAGAGCTGATTTGTGAAAAATATTTGAACCTAACAGAATGAGAAATTGAGGTGATAAAACTAGAAGATAGCTTTAGTTTTTCTGTTTTAAGCTTAAAACCTAAGAGATATATGAACTATTGAGTAAAAAAACCCACTCATTTATTCATTCTTTCATCCAAGTATATAACTAACATTTATTAAGCATATAATATTTGCTCATGTGAAAATTGAATCAAGAGAGCTTTTTGTTTCAGGGTAGATTGTTTCCATTTAAAAGTTCTTCATATGGAGTTATAAAAGACTTGGGTATAACTCTAGCTGTCACTGATCTTTCCTTTAATAATGCATCTAGTCATTCAGCTGATGTTTATTCAGCAACATATGCTCATTCACATAAAATAAAAAAAAAACAATATGTTCAGGAAGTAGGGGAGATTAAAAGCACATAGTTATTTAGAAAATATGAGTAAGCTTTAATTTAGTGGAATATATATGGGGCAATTAGAAAAAAATCTGTATAGTTTTAATTGTGTGAAATGTGAAGAAAGGGAACAGAAATTGCATGACAAAGAAGCGAATGAAAAGAATGTACATGTTTTTCAACTTCCTTGAATTGTATTTGTTTATTTTCTGTTATTTATAGATAATTTAGGAGTATAAATTGGATTCATAATATGTCATTTGTCATATTAGCTTATTAAAAAGCTTATATTCCACCTTCTAGTCCCATTCTTACTCTTCCTCCATTTATGGTAAGGAAACCACACTGGTTGGTAATTGAGTGTAATAGGGATCATTCATCCCAGGAGGTGACATAGCCTCCGTTACTGAATAGTTCAACACCAGTAGGAAGATTTGGATTGGAAAACCAAAGGTAAAGTAGAATATTAATGTGAAATGAAGGAAGGTATTCTACAATCTGTAGGGGAAGAAAACAAGAGAAGAACATGTAGCTCCAGTGTCTTAAGGCAAAGAGATTTTCGGAAACTAGTAACCTTTATCAATGGCAAAAATTATTCCAACAGCATTCAAAATAAAACTTAGATGTCTATGACTATGCCCAAATAAGATTTCTTAAGCAAATATTTTGGCTGTGATGAGTTTTTAGGACATTTTATAAATGATAAATAAACAGAAAAATATTGTTTCCAAAGCTAGATTTTGGGTGGGTCTGCGAGGTAAGTTGATGCTGGAACCCTGTCTACCAGGCTAAGTGTTTTCAGACTATTATCCTAACAAGCTTTGGTCAAGATTCAATGTTGCAGTGGGTTCAGTGGTGCTCCTCCTTGATCTCTCATCAGGGCCAATGCGCCTATCCTGAGTTGCCTCAAGAACCAGTGGTACCTCTCTTCAACTTTAGGAAACTGCCTGGTCCAAGGTTAAACCTCCTCTCAGGGGACAGCCTAAGGTCACTGACCAGCTGATTCAGGGCTGGGCCCCCTTGCCTCAGTTCAGCTGAGGGAGCTACCATAGCTTGAAAGTGAAGAACATTGGAAGTGGACAGAGGATTTGAGGATTAACGGTCTTGGACCAAGATGAAGCACAAAGCCTTCCCGTAACTCTAGGAGACTTGTTCTACAAAAGCAGAATACTTATCCTCATGGGAGTAAATTGAATTACCAGAGGTCTGTATTCTGGTGTTTCAGATCAGGATCAAGAAAACTGGGGAGAGACACCGGCAGTTACCCTGAGGGAACTTTTCCCAGTCTTAGCGTGTACATCATAGGGCATGGAAAGAGTTAGACAATTTGAAAGCCTTCGAGGTCCTTCTATCTTGAGTGGATGGGGGAAGAGTGACAAGTTCTGTTACAGTATCTACGTGAGTATAGCCAACTTACCTAACTCCTGAAGCAGCCAACTGAAGCTTGAGGCCACCGGTGAATGGGGGACTCATGTTGGCAGCTGTCGTGGTGATTTGCATTCATTACAGAGGGAGGAACAGTAACCTTTCTGTTAATTAGGAAGAACATAGAAACACCGCTTTTCTGGAATTTCTCTGTGCATTTGTAGAGTAGACTTGCCTTTCTTCCTTCCCTTTTGATTCAGCCGATTATGGGTATACTTCACCCTGGCCTATAATGTGATAAATCAGTCTCTAAATCCACTTGGACATGGGTCTTTGCCTTAAAACCTAGGAAAATACAAACAATGGATCTTTGATTAGAAAAGTAAAAGGAAAGTAGAAAGTATATCATCTTTCCTTCTAAATTCCAGTTTATATGTTTTCACAGACAAATTTTTAAAAATGCATAGCCATATATATTTTTAAAGTAAATTTTTTCATTGATTAAAGTAACACTAATTAAAAATGACATTCAGAACAACCATTTCCTCTTTCTCTTTCTGAAAATTACTCAAGGCCAGAAAGAGAATAGAAAACAAACTTCTAATTATATTTGTGGAGACAGTAAATTAGAAGGGCTGCCAAACCCGTGGAGAGGGAGAAGAGAATAAAGAAGAAGGAGGAGTGGAGATGCCCACAGTGCACATCTCAGAAAGCTAGTCAAGTTCACTTTTCAAAGGTGCAGGGCACATTCTGAGACACAAGACCAGGTTCTCTATTTGAAGTAGTTAGAATGGGGTGCATTGGCTTGAGTCAGGAACTTCCCAGAATATAGTTGGTTTCCCACAAACAGAGGGTGGTGATAAGTGAAGAATATTCACCTAAGCTGTACTTTTAGGAAGACATCTGTCTCCATAGCAGGGGAAATAAGGAAGTCCTTGACTTGTGAAAAGAAATAATAGTTGCATACTTCCACTAGCTGTTAATAAATAAAGGCTTATTGAACCTCAACCCAAAACTCTATTTAAGAAAAAGAAAATCCCACCCATCTTTTTTTAAAAATATATATATATATATATTTTTTTTTTTAATTAATTTATTTATTTTTGGCTGTGTTGGGTCTTCGTTTCTGTGCGAGGGCTTTCTCTAGTTGTGATAAGTGGGGGCCACTCTTCATCACGGTGTGTGGGCCTCTCACTATCGCGGCCTCTCTTGTTGCGGAGCACAGGCTCCAGACGTGCAGGCTCAGTAGTTGTGGCTCATGGGCCCAGTTGCTCCACGGCATGTGGGATCTTCCCAGACCAGGGCTCGAACCCGTGTCCCCTGCATTGGCAGGCAGAATCTCAACCACTGTGCCACCAGGGAAGCCCCCCACTCATCTTAAGAAATAGCTATAATCCCTCCTAAACACAAATCATATGTAAATAGATCAACAAGGAAAAATTCAGAGACTTAAAGGATGAGTAATCAAAAAGGAACCAATAAAATGTCTCTACAAAGATTCTGTAAAAAAAAAAAAAAGAAAAAAGGAAATGAACATAAAAGGCAGAAAACAAAAAATACTTACAAAAAATCTGTGGCCACATAGCAGAGAAAAATTTTAACCATTTTGCCCCAAATTTAAAAATCTTACGCATCTATGACCAATTACCAAACATAGAAAAATAAGAGCTCATGGAATGCATGGAAAGACAAGAAACTTATTATTATATTTTAAGTCTTTGAAAAATCTAAAACAGTCTTCCCTCCGTCCCAGGTTTTTTCATGCCTTTGATTTGGTGCATCCTGGCACTTTCTAGGTCTCTTTCTAAAGTGGTCAACAGAAGGTTTCAGACAATGGTCAAATGGTCCTTAAATGGTTTGTTGACTGCAGGTGTCCAGTCATGCCACCTAGAATGAGGAAGAAAACAGTGTACTTTTCAGATAGTTTGTACATGCCAGTGAAGCTGTAACAACCCCTACCCAAAAGCAACTGCAAGAGGCTGAAGAGTGTATTACTTCATGGATTTTAATAATCCATCCCAATTTCAGAGATGTGAAAATGTGTATATTAAAATTGATGGAATATATTAAAATGAACTGTCAGAAACAAGGCAAATATTTGTGATATAAATAAATAAATATGGGTTAAGTATAACTATTAAAGCAAAAAGAATGTTATATTTGATCACGAATCAAAGCTCAATTTTGTCCTTTAAACAACAGATACTTCTATAATAAGGTGATTCTTAGTGATTGCTAATATAAGCATGATAATAAAAACATGGGCAATGATAAACAAAAAAATGCCAATAAATAGCTATCAAAGATTGTGAGTGTTAATTTGCAGAATGTTGAATTAAGGCCAACTGCTAATTTATACACAATTATAATGTTAAAGTATACATAATACAATGAAAGTATAGCAATTACAATTATTTTGTATACAAACAATATAGCTTAAACCTATAAAAGCAATCCATAAAAACAAAAACATCCATAAAAGCAAAAACATCCATAAAAGCAAAAACCATATGAGATAGAATTAAATAGAACAGAATCACATTATCAGCAAACATTAATTTAACTATCTCAGTCAGTGATAAATTAAACAAAAATACGGGAGATTTAAATAATGTAATTAGGTACATTAAATTAATCTTTCTATACTACTATAACCTAAAAAAAATCAAATATACATTCTTAGCATCAATGGAAAATTAATAGAAATTTATAACATCTTAGGTTGTAAAGACAGTTTCAATCAATTAGTCAAAGTAGAAGTAGTGCAGAAAGCATTCTGTAATAAAACACATCCTGTACAGAGTGAAGTAAGTCAGAAAGAGAAAAACAAATGTCATATATTAATGCATATATGTGGAATCTGAAAAAATTGGTATAGATGATCTTATTTACAAAGGAGAGATAGAGACACAGACGTAGAGAACAAACGTATAGATAACAAGGGGGAGGCGGGGGTGGGATGAATTGGGAGATTGGGATTGACATATATAAACTATTGACACTATGTATAAAATAGATAACTGGGGACTTCACTGGTGGCGCAGTGGTTGAGAATCTGCCTGCCAATGCAGGGGACACGGGTTTGAGCCCTGGTCTGGGAGGATCCCACATGCTGCGGAGCAGCTAGGCCCGTGAGCCACAACTGCTGAGCCTGTGTGTCTGGAGCTTGTGCTCTGCAACAAGAGAGGCCGTGATAGTGAGAGGCCCGCGCATTGCGATGAAGAGTGGCCCCAGCTTGCTGCAACTGGAGAAAGCCCTCGCACAGAGATGAAGACCCAACACAGCCAAAAATAAATGAATAAATAAATAAATTTTTTAAAAAAATAGATAACTAATGAGAAGCTACTGTAGAGCACAGGGAACTCTACTCAGTGTTCTATGGTGACCTAAATGGGAAGGAAATCCAAAAAAGAGGGGACATATGTATATGTATAGCTGATTCACTTTGCTGTACAATAGAAACTAACACAACATTGTAAAGCAACTATACTCCAATAAAAATTAAAAAAAAGAAAACAAGAAATTAATAAAAACATTAAAAAGTTAAAGAGTCTGACCACTGTGGTATTAAAAATAAGAAAAAATTGTTGATAAAAACCTTCTATTTGAAAAAGTAATCCTAAAATAAAACATTGTAGAAATTCTAGAAAATTTATAAAATAGAAATGGTTAATATCTGAGTAGTTGGAATGGAGGCAGGAAGCTCAGAGATATATTCACACACCTAAACATTTATATTAGGAAAAAACAAAAAAGAAATTAAATATCTTAAGCATCTAAGTTATGAAAACAATGGACTTAAGAAAAGTAGGAAACATTAATAGAGGTAAAATGGGAAAATAATGGATTGAAAAAATAAAAAGAACAATAAAACTTCTTAAAAAGAGAAATCTCAGAGCTACTTTTTGAAAGAGAAAAAAATTGGCTAACCTAATTAAGAAAAATGGAAGAATGCACTATGACCAAAAATAAATAAATAGCAAGAGGGAAATAATCTTACACAAAGATGAAAATGTTAATACATACAAATATTTTTACATAGTATATATATTTATTTGTTTATGTATATAATAATGTTTTCCAGGTAGACAGTCATTATCTTTGCAAATAATGATAAGTTAATGAAAAATACATCAAGAAAATACACAGAAAAGCTATTATAAACAATAAAATAACTTAGCAAGGAAAATAAATCACTTTTTCTATTCATAAACAACACAGTTTAAACATAGAATGATTTTTTTAAAACTTCTTTTAACTCTACTAGCAAAGCAAAAATACTACAAATAACCTTGTAGAAATGTACAAGACTTATATGAAGATTATTCTATGTGCTTGGAAGATTGAATCTACAAAAGAGGACTGATCATCTAAAAATCTCTGAAATTCCCAAAATCCCAGTAAAATATCTTGGGGATTTTGTTTTAGTAACTGATGGCATTATATCTAAGTAATAAAATCAGAATAAATAGTTAAAAGAAAAAAATCAGAAAGGGAAGAGTAATGACAGGAAACTAGCCTTACTAGATACTGAGATTTATTATAAAGCTGCGATCATTTGACAGATGTGATTCTGTATATAAACTTAGAGAGACTGCTAGAACAATAAAGCAGAAATAAAATAAAAACAGAAATAGAGAACATACATACAGGAATTTAATATAAAATAAAAGTGACTTTCAAATTGGGTGGATTATATAATAAATGATGTTGGACAATCTTGTATCTACCTGGAAAAAAGTAAATTTGGGACTATGTGTACTACCTTAAACCCACAACATTCCAAATTGAGCGAAAAATACATGTATAATTAAAAGAAAAAAAACAGGAAAATATTGGAAGAAAAACAATTACGAATACATATACATGTGTATATAAGTGTGTGTATACATATGTATGTGTACAAGACTTTTGTAAATATGATACAAAACTCAAACCCAATTAAAAAATAATACATAAGCGCTTTAAAAAAAATTCTGCAGACACATTACCATAAGCAAAATACAATGACAAAAGTGACAGACTGCGATATGTATTTTCCTAAGATACATATAAAGAGCTAATATTAGTTTGTAAGAAAAAGTTGAAAAATTCAATAGAAAAATAGGCTAAAGATATGAACTAACAGTTCACAAAAATAAATAGCTATTAAACATATGGAATTCCTTCAAAATCACTCTCTGGTGTGTGGCTTTAGAGAGGCAGTTGCTCTCATGCATAGCTGGAAAGCAGATTGGCAGTTGCTACTGAAATTACCATGCATATCTAAGAATTTCCCTGTAGGTACATTCCCATGTGTATAAGAGGATATAGACTAAAATTTATTCACTTAACATTATTTGTGATAACAAAACACTGGAAACAAAATTAACTGGAAACAAAATTAATGTCCTTCAGTAAGAAAATAAATTACATTTTATACACACAATCCATCTAAGAATTTTTCTATACCTATATTTCCATATGTATAAGAAAATAGTGATTAAATGATTTATAGTCTACACTATAGAATAATAGTCACCTTTAAAAAGTATTGAGGAAGCCTTTATGAACTGATGTGTGATCATCTCCCAGTCATATTAAATGATATGCCAACAGTGTGCTTACTAATTTTATATCATCTTTATAAAACTATTTGTATAAAAGAGAGACAAAGAATATTTATATGTATTTGTTGAATATGCAAAAATATATACCTAAATTCATATATAAGACACTGATACAATTTGCAACTTGTGGGAGGAGGACTCGCAGGCCTGAGGGAGAATTGCACGTTAGGAGACTTTCAATGACTGCCTCTTTTGCACCTCCTGAGTTTTGAACCATATAATTTTGCCTTACCTTAGGCAAAATAATGAAGATTATTAATTTCAGAGGAATCTACACATTGATCAAAGTTGGTTAAATTAGCTGCCCAATTTCTTGTTAATCTAAGCCTAGTTAAATAGACTTTGCATACAATGAGGATTCTTGTAGCCTTTTTATGGAATATAACCTGAGTCTAAGATAGTCACTAGCTGCATAGTTTATAGCCAATTCTGAATATTTAATCTGAATGAGAAATTGCCAAATTCTGCTATTCCACTGCCTGGCCAATTTTTTTTTTTTTTTTCTGAATCAGGTACACCAGTATTAAAATTGTATATAATATTTCCTTGTATTTTTAAATTTAATGAAAATTATAGGTTGCTTTGATAGTAGTTCATTAAAAATTGGAGTAAGATTTAGCTTTTAGCATAACTGATCATGTTTAGTAAAATTACTTGACTAGAAAGCAAAGAATCTAATACTTTGTAAAAATTATTATTTTCAATTTAGGGAATTGCACATGCATGTGATTACTGTTGTATGTAAAATCTGTGTCTTCCACTTGGCTAACTTTTAAGACCCAGATAATCAGACATTTAGAAAGTTCTTTAAATTCATGTTTCTATCAAAATTTTACCAAAGTCAATCTTTACTTTGATTTCCTAGGAATTACTAGAACTTCTCTTGTTAATCAATTTACTCTTCATCTCTGTCCTAAGTCTGTCTAAATGCCTGGTTTGCAATTTACATTTGCAATTTACAGAAATTCTGGCTAAGAAAGATATGGAAAATTACTGGTGGTGTTCCATTCTATGACCATATTTCATGTACTCTAAATCATTCATTATTCTTTTCTCAGAAAGTATTTGTGTAATATCATGCTCAAAATTGAGAAAGATGAGAAAGATAAATTAACTTCCATAAGTTTTTTCAAGTTATTATTAATACCTGTGTTAACATGTTTTATTAGTTGATATAGAAAATTAGGTAGAAAATTAGGAAAGGTGGTTTTTATCCATTACATGTGCATTCTGGTAAGTATGGTTGGAGTAAAAGCTAAATCTTAAGTTATTTATTATTTTGTCTAATATCCTTTCTACCGTTTGCTTAAAAATTGTTAAATTTAATTGTAGTTGTTTCCCTGGTGGATCTCTTTATTTTTTATATCAGCATAAAATATGTTACATTGTTCAGATGTTTATTCTCATTCTGTACCCATAAATTCAATGACTTAAACTCAACATCTCTCAAGAATTTGAAACTTAAGAGAATACCTACCCTTCTTTACATGTGGAATTTTTATCAGTCTCTATTCTGACCCCATTAAAAATAAGCCCATTTGTTGTTTGCAGATTTTCTGATGATGCCCATTCTAACTGGTGTGAGGTGATACCTCATTGTAGGTTTGATTTTCATTTCTCTAATAATTAGTGATGTTGAGCACCTTTTCATGTGCTTCTTGGGCATCTGTAAGTCTTCTTTGGAGAAATGTCTATTTAGGTCTTCTGCCCATTTTTGGATTGGGTTGTTTGTTTTTTTAATATTAAGCTACATGAGCTGTATATATATTTTGGAGATTAATCCTTTGTCTGTTGATTCGTTTGCAAATATTTTCTCCCATTCTGAGGGTTGTCTTTTCGTCTTGTTTATGGTTTCCTTTGCTGTGCAAAAGCTTTGAAGTTTCATTAGGTCCCATTTGTTTATTGTTGTTTTTATTTCCATTACTCTAGGAGGTGGATCAAAAAAGATCTTGCTGTGATTTATGTCAGAGAGTGTTCTTCCTATGTTTTCCTCTAAGAGTTTTATAGTGTCCGGTCTTACATTTAAGTCTCTAATACATTTTGAGTTTATTTTTTATATGGTGTTAGGGAGTGTTCTAATTTCATTCTTTTACATGTAGCTGTCCAGTTTTCCCAGCACCACTTATTGAAGAGGCTGTCTTTTCTCCATTGTATATCCTTGCCTCCTTTGTCATAGATTAGTTGACCATAGGTGCGTGGGTTTATCTCTGGGCTTTCTATCTTGTTTCTTTGATCTATGTTTCTGTTTTTGTGCCAGTACCATATTGTCATGATTACTGTAGCTTTACAGTATAGTCTGAAGTCAGGGAGTCTGATTCCTCCAGCTCCATTTTTTTCCCTCAAGACTGCTTTGGCTATTCGGGGTCTTTTGTGTCTCCATACAAATTTTAAGATTTTTTGTTCTAGTTATGTAAAAAATACCATTGGTAATTTGATAGGGATTACATTGAATCTGTAGATTGCTTTGGGTAGTATAGTCATTTTCACAATATTGATTCTTCCAATCTGAGAACATGGTATATCTCTCCATCTGTTGGTATCATCTTTAGTTTCTTTCATCAGTATCTTATAGTTTTTTGCATACAGTTCTTTTGTCTCCCTAGGTAGGTTTATTCCTAGGTATTTTATCTTTTCCTTGCAATGGTAAATGGGAGTGTTTCCTTAATTTCTCTTTCAGATTTTTCATCATTCGTGTATAGGAATGCAAGAGATTTCTGTGCATTAATTTTGTATCCTGCAACTTTACCAAATTCATTGATTAGCTCTAGTAGTTTTATGGTGGCATCTTGAGGATTCTCTATGTATAGTATCATGTCATCTGCAAACAGTGACAGTTTTACTTCTCCTTTCCCCTTTGTATTCTTTTTATTTCTTTTTCTTCCCTGATTGCTGTGGCTAGGACTTCCAAAACTATGTTGAATAATAGTTGCAAGAGTGGACATCCTTGTCTTGTTCCTGATCTTAGAGGAAATGCTTTCAGTTTTTCACCATTGAGAATGATGTTTGCTGTGGGTTTGTCATATATGGGAATGTAACTTGATATAGCCACTATGGAGAACAGTATGGAGGTCCCTCAAAAAACTAAAAATAGAATTACCATATGACCCAGCAACCCCACTACTGGGCATATACCCAGAGAAAACCATAATTCAAAAAGACACATGCACCCCAATGTTCATTGCAGCACTATTTACAATAGCCAGGTCACGGAAGCAACCTAAATGCCCATCGACAGACGAATGGATAAAGAAGATGTGGTACATACATACAATAGAATATTACTCAGCCATAAAAAGGAATGAAACTGGGTCATTTGTTGAGACGTGGATGGATCTAGAGACTGTCATACAGAGTGAAGTAAGTCAGAAAGAGAAAAACAAATACCGTATATTAACGCATATATGTGGAACTAGAAAAATGGTACAGATGAACCAGATTGCAGAGCAGAAATTGAGACACAGATGTAGAGAACAAACGTATGGACACCAACGGGGGAAAGCGGCAGGGGGTGGGGGAGGTGGTGTGATGAATTGGGCGATTGGGATTGACATGTATACACTGATGTGTATAAAATTGTTGACTAATAAGAACCTGCTGTATAAAAAAAATAAAATAAAATTCAAAAATTAAAAAAAAAGAATGTGACACAGACACTAAGTAAGCAAATGCTGTTTGATAAATGGCACCAATAGACTAGCTCCATGCAGGGTTGCCACAAACCTTCAATTTGTAAAAATAAATACAGTATCTGTGAAGTGCAATAAAGTGAAACAATAAAGAAAAAAATAGGGGGTTCCCTATTTCAGCAGAGGAAATAACATACTAAACCCTTTATGAAACAAAACATAATTTGAAATTACTAGAGAGCTTCATTTTGTGTGTGTGTGTGTGATCATTTGCTGAGCACGATTTTAGTTACGGATCTGATTAATTTTGAATCGCACATGTTAATTAAAATTTAATAACACTTCATTTAACTAGGTTACGTATTCTCAAAAGCACTCCAAAACTCGATTTTACGATTCATAGAAGCAAAAATACCCACTTCTTATGCAATATAATGATTCTAAGTTAAATGGAATATAATGAGAAGAGCAGGGATGAAGTACATGTAAATCAGTACCAAATATTATTTTGTGATACTTTAGCTACATGTAATCCTTGGCTCCTAAATTAACTCACCTTTCAAACATAAGATATAGTTATGAGATTGAAAACACTGTGTTTGATGCTTGGGGCAAAGCAAAGATGAATAAAACAGCGTCTGACCTCAAGGATATTAAATCTAGTAGAGGATTAAACAAAAGGAATTTTATGATTGCACATTAGAATTTCTGAAGTAGATGCTTAGAGGCTCTGTAATTCAGCAGCTGAGCATGGGTTTTTAGAGTCTTGCTGCCCTGTTATTCTGAGCTTGTAGTCTCTTTCCTCATCATGTCAAGATGGCTGCACTGATTCTGGGTTATGTGGCAAGGTCAAGTGGAAGAGGGGAGGAGGAAATAGATGTGTTTCTTTAGCAATGAGAAAGTATGTTCAGAAACTCTCAAGCAGATTTCCCATCACATCACATTGGACAGAATTGTGCCACACCCAGTTTCTAAACTAATAACCACCAAAGGAAATGGGTTTGCCCTGACTGGCTTACTGAAGCACACGGCCTTGTAAAGAAGGGTTTCAACTGAACACAGTCAGGCCTCTGGTAGTAAGGAGGAAAGGGAAAAGGGATAGATTTTATTTAGGTAACTGTTAATACCTGCTGTATTATTAAAATTTTTTGAGGAGCAAATTGTCATGATCAAAGCTGTGCTTTTTATCTTGGCAAGTGAAATGTAATTTGGCACAGTTGGAAAAGCACATCCTAGGTTTCATGGAAACTGGCTATTTTATGCTTCTCTTTTTCTTCTTTCCTTCCTTCTCTTTCTTTCCTCTTCTTTATAATTTTAATTAATTATTTCACTTACTAAATATTTGCATCTATCACCCTTACTTTTTTTCCTGTTAAATATCATTTCCTTTCATCTTCACCTTAGTCTTACAATTATTTCTTTTACAGGCAACTAAAATAGACATAAAACCTATCTTAATCCATTGTTGACCCCCTACAATTAGAACGGTTACATCATTTGTGAGGCCTAGTGCAAAATGAAGATGCAAGACTTTATTTTCAAAATGTATTAAAACTTTAATATGGCAACAGCAGAACATTAAACTAAGCACGTGACACTGTGGCATCTGCACAGGCTACATTCCTGTGAACCTGGGCCCTGTTTTACAGTTTGTCCTCCATCCTATCCCCAAAGAGATCTTTTCTATTGTTCTCAAGATGAGGACCTCCATCCTTAATATGAGCTAAATGTTACCATCCTAATTCTCCATCTGCATCTACAACACACTAGTCCCTGCTCTTAACTCTCTGGTCTCCAGCCATAGTAGTTTTCTTTCACTGCCCCTCTTATACCAAGCCACTGGACACTTGCATATGTTGTATTTTCTGCCTGCCCCTCCTGTCCTGTTTATCTTTCAAATCATATCATTCATCACATCCTCTTAAAGCCTCCACTGACTTTGTAATTGTGGCAAACTTTTATCATGTGGCACTGCTTTTTTGTAGCAATTGTAACATTTATAGATGTTACATTTATAAATAAATTTATTCTTGTTTTGCATACTTTTTTTTTTTAAACTGTCTTCCTGGCCATTTGGTCAGGAAGATCAAATGTCTTTACTTGTTGTTTAAAATCTTACTGCCTAGCACAGTGTCAGGCATACAGAAAGAAGTGTCTCAATAAATACTCAGCAATTCAATGGCAGAATGGGGGTGATGAGGATAGAGTGGAGAATAGGACAGATATGGTTTCTGTTACAATAATGGTTATAATATAGACAAACTGGTAGTGAGATTCTATGAAGCTAATGCATTCGTTTCATTATCTGTAAAATTTTTAAATATTTAAAATATTAATATTAAAATATCAAATATTTAAAAATAATATTAAATATTGATATTTTAATATTTTAAATTAAATCAATGAAAGATGATTTATCTTTTTCCTCCTTATATTATTCTTACAGGTTTTATTTGTGCAGAATATGGGTTGGTTTTGATATGGGTAAGACTGGTTTGCTTAGGAATGACCATTAAGTGAATTGAAGTGCTTAACACACTCTTTGCAATGATTCTCAACCAAGAGCATTTTCTTAAGTGAATTTGAGATATACACATGCTTCCCTATGTGGCTGAATTTCAGCCAATTATACAATTGCATCAGGAGCTGGAACACAGCGTTCAAGTGGACATCTTGAAGAAGGTTTGTCTCCCTTCTGTTGTACATTCATAGAATCAATAGATTTGTTTTACTTACATTTAAAATAGAGAAGTTGTATTTATTCATGATGCTAAGACTGTTTTAAGTCAGCTGGAAATAATTTCTCAGTATTTCTTCACAGTACTCTGTCTTCATGGTGAATATAGATGGTAAAGTTTTTTCTAGGAAAGGTTTGACTTCTCCAAGGGGTCAGATTTTGCCCTTGGTCTGAAGTAGTTTTAATACTCATAATAAAAAGAACTGCATTTATGTTGTGAATAGCTGACCAAATGCATAACTTTCTCTCCTGAGGAGAGGGACCAAAATTCTTTCTCATTGTCTGTGATAGCAAGACAGAGGGAGGGCTTCCTTAAGTTCTTCTTAAGGTTGCCGCAGACACCAAGTGACATGCTCAGAGTGCTTTGCTGGTTGTCTTTTTAACTCCCTATTCCTTTAATCACAGCTAGGAGACAGGTCTCTTAGGAAGTTTTGATATTTTCCAAAGGTAAGTAAAACTTTTATTACTAATAGTTTCTGAGTCATTTGTGCATAGAAAAAACTTAGGAAAGATGAAGCTATATTTGAAGTGAAGAAGCACATTTTTTTCATCCTTTCACCACATAAATATATTAGAATGTGTTCCTGTTAAACTTCCAAAGGAAATGTATCTTTTGAATGGTGTTAGTCATAAAAGAATTGTTTTTCAAAAGGTACACATTCTCTAAGGAATTTTGTGAAAGTGGAATTCAAACATGTAACCTGTTTTATTCTGTTTCTTGTTCTCCAAATTATTTTAAAATATATATGTAAGATTCCTGCAATATACTTAAAATACATGAATGGTGTCAGTTGTACATAAATCCTTAAGTAAAATGTTTTCATTTAAAAATGTAAGCTGGGTAAACACTTTCTCCATATTCAAATTCCAACATTTATAGTTGAAATTCTGAATTTCTGTAGTAGAATTGATTTTATAGGAAAGAAAACACATCTGTCAAAGTCAGAATAATGATATCAGATTCAGATTCACTATATTTGCTTAGGTTTTTCATGAAGGGCATAATACGAACAAATAATGTGTGTTATCTAATCTAGAGTGATATGAACTATAGGTAGGTACATGGTGGGCATTCTAAGCTTGAAATTTTCCCTATCTATTCAGGTTGCCAATCCCCTTTCCACTCCTCTCTCTCTCTCTCTATGTATGTATGTGTACCATATATACCTACACATGAATATATATATATATGGTCTATATGTATATGTATATATATGTGTGATGTGTGTGTATATATGTATATATACACACATACATGTATATATATACACACATACACACAGGCAAAACAAACAAACAAACTTGTGTCCCACTCCCAGTTTATTTCACTGTAATAAAGTTGCATTCCACATGTAATTACAGTTGACCCTTGAACAATGCGGGGCTTAGGGGCATCAACCTTGCCTCCTGCAGTAGAAAATCCTCCTATAATTTTATAGGCATCCCTCTGAATTGGCTGTATTCAACCAATTGTGGATTGTGTTGTACTGTAATACATATTTATTGAAACAATTCAGGTATAAGTGGACCAATGCAGTTCAAACAGTTGTTGTTCAAGGGTCACCTTTATATATGTATATGTCCTGTGTGTTGGCTGCATAACACAATTAAATACAAATACAAAACATACAGAACTTAATTTATATTTGCAGTTGGCTTTAAAGTTAAAGTGAAATGGAGTCGTTTATTCATTCATTCAGCAAATGCTTACTTAATACCTGCTATGTACGGGAACACAATAACCTTGTTTCTATGTATAGGTATAAAGGCTTCTTTTCTCCCAGTGCCTTTCTGTGTACTCCATTTTTTTTGTTTGTTTGTTTGACTCAAATGAACTAGAGCAGAAAATTAAAATATGATTCTAGATTCTTCATAGTTCCAGCTAAGATTGTTAGGAAGTTTTTATCTCTTTTGGCAATGCCTCTGTTTATTGCCTAACTTTTGAGTTTCTAGGAGTAAAAGAATTCCATGCCTTGGAATTTTCCATGAAAGTAATTCTTACTTAGACTTGGTGACTTATCATGGCACCATTCTTCAATTTGTTTTCATTTTTTAAGATGTCTCAAAATATCTAAATTTCCTAATGAAATGTCATTGGTTAAGGAAGATTATCCTTTGTATGGTGGTAAAAAGCTTTTTCTTGGTCTAATACTAGAAAGAAGAGGGAAAGAAAGTCGATTGTCGGGAAAGTAAAGAGGAAAGGAAGAGGTTTAAAAGCAGGACTTGTGATTTTAGCTTCAACATGTAATGATCTTGGAAGTCATCAATCCTGTCCTTACAACAAGAAAAAGTTGAACAAACTGAAGGTCAATGGCTTTTCTTGGAAGCATCAGATAAATGAGGTCTCGTGGCAAACTGCCATGCTGAAATTTGGAGAGAGGCTAATCCAGAGGCACATCCAAGATCTGGAGCAGAAGCCCTGGAGTAGTACACTGGTCAAGGAATCTTTAAATGATAATTTTCATGAATTGCTAGAGGCTATGGACTAGTGTGATTGTGAAAAATTCCGAGTAGTACAGTCTTAGGGAATACACCCAACTTTCATGGGTTTTACCTCCTGAGGAACTAAGATACTCTCTTGGTTCTGGAAAAGAGAAAAGAAGAGTAATCATTGTGAAATATGTTCAGGGTGTTCTCCATCACAAAGACCTGCTCTTCAGGGAAAAATATCTTAAGGGGATAGGGGGGATTTCTGCCACTACAGTACCTCTTGTCTTCCTTTGTCACCTGTCAGTTGCGGGGGAAGCTAAGAAACCCTTATTTGTGTAGGTCACAATCTTGGAACATGGGGCCACTAAAAGACCGAGACTTAGTCATAAGATCATGGAACTCTCCCTCTTCTCTGTATGCTACCACCATGCTAACAGGGCTCCAGTATAGGTATAGAGAGATTATAGCTGAAAGGGTTTCAAGATACAGACTTAGATCTAAAGGGATGGAGAAAAATATATCACGCTCAAAAGAAAGGTGACATGCCTATTATAATTTCAGAGAAAGCAGATATCAGAACAAGGAAAATCATCAAGGGAAAAGAGAGTACAAAGAATTTCAGTAGCTTGTCAGTGACAGTCAAGATTCAAAACCAGAGACCCTACCTTAACCAAGACTTGATTTTGTTTATTCTATTAATATGGGGTTAAGGCTACCTTTTATGAAGCTGAGCTGGATACCTCAAATCTAGAATGGCTTCATTCATCAGTGAGCATGTATGAGGTGACCAGCTCCTGTTTTTCCCATGTCCTTTCCCTAATCAGTCTCCAGTCTCTCTGACACCAGCCAACCCTCTTGGATCACAGACCTTCCTCCCCCTTTGCTGTAAACCTTGTTTTCCTCTGCAGATCAATTTAGAATGCAGGGATGCTTTCATCAAGTACCCCACATCCATCATTTCATATGATTTAAATTAGTGAAAAGGCTATTATTATAGTAAAGTTAGTGACTTTGTCTGCAAATAGAATTTGGGAGTATCAACTATTTTTGGGTTATGGGACCAGGATTGGGGTAGAAGCTAAATAGAGGAGATGCTTAAAATAAGGAAGCTGTCTTTTTTTCCTTCTAAATTGTGATATAATATTCCTCCAAGCAAAGATGGGCTGCAGTACTTTGCATGATTCTTAAGGGCAAGGACCATAACTTACTCATCTCTGTTTCCACCAACTTGGGATTCGTAAATAGAAGTTGTTTCAATAAATGTTAGATGAGTTACAATCCCTCATGATCATTTAAAATAGTAAAACATGCCTCAAGTTTTAGGAAAAGCTCATAAATATATGATAAATATATTGCATACAAAATTAAATCTATTTTCTACAAAGGTATGCAGTGTGGCATTCATATAACACATAAATAACTCGATTGTATCATAAATTTTGCCTAAATCTAACAAGCTAGCTATAAAAAGCATTTTCATTTTCTTGTTCCTTTAAATTTAAAATCATTTGATAGAAGGTTTTAGATGACCTAGGTTTCTGAAAAAGGCTGTCCTTGGAACTTTGAATAATGCTTTCCTTTTACCTCCATATATGTCCCTTAACAAACAAAAAGTCATTCCACTTCTTGGCCTAGGGCTGAGCTTTTTAAAAAGGAAGTCTCTTTTCCTCTTTGCAATTCAATGCACAATGTTCAATTGGTAGACCAGTACAATAGTAGGTAAAGGCACTTGAAATGTAGTTCTAAATTAAATATCTTCAAATAAACAGAATGAGGAAAATCATGGACTGCCTACATGACCACACATTGTAAATTCCAGGGATTTACCATGAAAGGAAATTTCTCTTGTATTATGATTTCCATCATTCATCATCAAACAAGTGTGTTAAAATTTTAAACATGCCATCTTACAACAGATGACAGTGCTACAGCATGACTCAGTGCAACAATTATTCTGGTAATCACAGGGTTGGAATACTAGAATGTGTTAAAAGAGATTGGAATGTCACTACAGCACTTATGTAATCATCTTTTTAAATATTTTGTGAGTCTCTTGTGTTATATAGTTGAATCATGTAATATAGTTAGTTAATAGCATATTTAAAACCATAGAACTGTGCTCCAGTGAATTTTGTGTGTGTTTGTGATAGTGTGTGGGTTGTGAGTGATGATACTTTATCTACTAAACATGCATTTTGATGAATTAAAGGGTCTCTATTTCACTAATTGGTTTAAGATTAGTATATTGGTGATTTGCACTATTCAACTAAGTCTACTGGTTATTTGACTATTGAATATCTTGGTTGTTTTGCTGTTGAATCAATCAAGTTTTTTAATTGATACGTGGCTAATTTTCCTCTTTCCCTCCCTTCCTCCCTTTGTTCCCCCCTTCCTCCCTCCCTCCCTTCCTTCCTTCCTTCCTGCCTTCCTTCCTTCCTATGACTGTGGGTAACATTATTCATAGTTTGTACTTCAAACAAGATGAATTTTTACTGGTAGTATAGTTTAGAGCCATTTACTAGTGACCTTTCTTAACCATTGCATGACTCAGTTTCCTCATTTAAAGTTAACCTCATCAAGTTCTTTTGAAGAGTGCCTGAAACATATTAAAATTCTCAACATGTTAAGAATCCATTCAGTGGAATTTCATTGCAAGGATTGTATTCCTTTTGGAATTTTTCAAGTCCCTGTTTATGTTTTTTTCATTATTATGCTTTTCAGTAAACACTTTACTTAAAATTAAGTTTTGGTGACTGGTGTGATGCTCTTGTTTTTACACTATTTAATATTACTATTATAGAACTATTCATGCTTCTCTGCAGCCTGCTTTCTTCCTACTTCACAAATGCATGAATGCCAATTTCTGCACAATTTCTCACTTGGGGAAACTGGTTGTAGCCTTCTACCTCCTACCTGGGATTCTGAAGGTGTTAAATTCATAATTCTCTCACTGACGTGTGCCTCCCACATAACCCATAACACCATGGTTTCATTAGGAAATGACCCTAAATATATCATGCAGGCTCTTTCTGCTCTTTACCTCCTGCACTGTTACTTCCTCTGGTACTCTTAATTCTAGGAAGCCTGGATCAAACTGTATACATGCTTTATCCATGCCAAGATTTCCAATAACCTTTCCCATTGTAGCATAAAAATAATTGTGCTGGTGGGAAAGGAGAGTGATTTCCCTTTATATTTCCTATATAATATATAAAACACCCACATTTCTGTGGAATGTTCAGTGGAGGTCACCAAGTCCACTTTTATAGATTCACTGTTATGGGGACAGAACACCTCACCACTCACTCTCGAATGCTACCTTCATTATTTCATTATCATCAAACTACATATATTTTTAATGACCAAGTGATTCTCTTACATTACATTCTTGATGTCCTAGTCAATTTCATTCA
The DNA here is from genome assembly GCF_949987535.1 of Balaenoptera acutorostrata. Taxonomy (NCBI): domain Eukaryota; kingdom Metazoa; phylum Chordata; class Mammalia; order Artiodactyla; family Balaenopteridae; genus Balaenoptera; species Balaenoptera acutorostrata. The sequence goes on along the minus strand of NC_080080.1, from coordinate 55,075,517 downwards.
CTGAATTTTAAATTTCCCCTTTCCTGGATAAATTCTTGTAATTATACTGTTCTCTGACAGCCTCTGCCATGACTACAAAATCACTCTTCATAACTGATGAAATATACTAAACTCATAGTTCCCTGATTGCCTCAGCTTTTCTGGCATGTGACATGCCTTCATTTCAGCCACCAGTGGTAAAGCCAAGGCTTGAAAAGTGTCATCATTCAGAAGTACTTCACCTTCAAGTTGAAAACTAACAAACTCTGAACTGACAATTGACAAATCTGAACCTGAATTTAACCTTCTTGTATGTTCTTCTTCATTTATCCACCTCTATTCCTAAGCTGGAGATGCATAATTTGTTTTAATGTTGCCCAGTTAGTATCTCAAGATGGCCTGCTTCTTGGCCTGCAAAAGTTGCACTTTGCTGACCATTCTGTATGGATAGCAGGTAACTTTTGGTCTGTGTCTCTTGGGGAAAAATCCAAAGAATAAAAACATTTGTGTCATTTGTTTATTTAAAAATAATAAGTAGTTAACACATTACAAACTAGTAGGTTAATTTCATATTAACAATTTAATATACATATATGATTACTTACATTATAGTGCCATATATGATTGTATAAATTACGGCACCTGGATTTCAAGGAAAACTCTGTTTATAACTCTAATCCTTAGTATGTTGTTTAAGATACTCTCATGGTCCATTTTAAACTGTATCAGATTCTAACCTTTCTGATTACTTCTCTGCTAATGACCACTTACTGTCCTAATTGGACTGTTCATTCCTTTTCTAGGAGATAAAATTAGAGTGTTTTCTCTTTGCACTTAGCTAATTGCTTAACTTTTCCCAATTGAAATAATTGCTACAACAGGTAGACGGTTGAAAACTTTAATTCTTTAGTTTATGCCTTAAACATTAAGCTATTTTTATTTTAAAATACAGTTATAATAGCAAGGAGTATTTTAAAATATATATATACCCACCTAATAAATAAATATTTTCATATTCTGTAGCAATACATTTTAAGACCAGAATACTAACATTAAGTATATTAATTATAATTATATTAAGTTTTTAGTATAATTAACGTGACAATGTAATCATGTATGATAGACACTGCAATGAGAGTAATTTAAAAACATAATTTTTTTCTCACATAAAAATCTATGTCCTTTCCCTTTAAGGGCATGACCCAGAATTTGCGTACATTACTTCTATGCTGATCCCACTGGACAGAACTTTTTTGCCAGGGAGGCTTTAAATATAGTCATTTTCAAATATCATATGATATCACTTATATGGGAAATCTAATAAAAACAATGATACAAATGAACTTATTTACGAAACAGAGACAGACTCAGAGGACAAATTTATCGTTACGGGGGGGAAGGGTGGGAGAGAGGGATAGATTGGGAGTTTGGGATTGACATGTACACACTGCTATATTTAAAGTAAAATGCCTTTCCATGAAAAAAAAAATGTCATTTTTTAAGGCAGCCATGAGTTTGGCTTGTAATACAAACTCTACTACTAAGGATGTTAATGGCTATTGGGAGGCAACTAGCAGTCTCTACCTCCTATATTAATGACTTCTCCGGTCCTTTTTCAGAAACAACCTTTTTTGAGCTCTCACCATAAGCCAGATCCAGTTGATTTAAAAATGAATGGAATATAATCGTTACCCTGGAGATTATAAGTTAGTCCTTGTGATAAGCAGGGGTGGAGGATAGGAGTATGATGCAATGTATTTTCCAGGGGAAGAATGCGCTAAGACATTCTAGGTAGTGAAATGTATCAGAACATGCCACTTCAAAATATGCCACTTTGGTATATTGATTATTTTGATCTGAAGACACTTGAAAAACAGCAAATGCAGATAGAGGCTTTCTCTGAACTCTGCTTATCTGCCTAAAGACTTATCCTTCAAAAGGAACTCAGCTGTCAACAGTCTGGTCCCATCCCTGGGATTTTCATCAACCAATATTGACTTTTATCACAGGAGAGGAGACTGGAAGTCCACACCACACCCAGACACACTGTAACAAGCAGTGATACCTCCCATCTCTTCTTCTAAGGGTTCATTCATTTTTCCTAAAAATCAACTGACTTCTAAGAGGCCTGCATCCCCACTCCCCCTGTTAAGATGGTATTTAATCCTGAATTCTAAGCCACTTCAGGGAAACTCACTTTTTCTTGAGTACCCACCATGCATACATGAGGTATACATGTTAATAAACTTCTGTTTGTTTTTCCTCTTGTTAATGTATTTTATTACAGGAGTCCGAGCCAAGAACTCAGAAGTATGGAGGGAAATTTACTTTTCTTCCTGCACAGTAGTGAGATAGATAGGCTGTGAAAACAAGCTGTGTCATGAAATGGCACAATGTAGAGAACAGGAATAAGTTCAGTATGGCAGTATGTAGAGAGTCTGTAGAGGGAAAGTAGTAGATGAGCCCATGGAGGTATCTTGTGATGTGATGTGAAGGGCTCTGTGTGTTTGAATTTTATCATGTAGACCAAGGATCCACAAACTAGGGCCCATGGGCCAAATCCAGTTTGCAAGTTTTTGTAAATAAAGTTTTATTGGAACACAGTCACACCCACTTGTGTACCTCAAGTATCTATGGCTGCTTTGCTGCTACAATAGGAGAGTTGAATAGTTGTGACAGATGCAGTAAGGCCCACACAGCCTAAAATATTTCCATCTGTCCCTTCACAGAAAAAGACTGTCAACCTTCCAGATGTAGACAAGGATTGCTCTTTGGAAGTTTTAAAACAGTAGAAATCTCTAGACCTAGAAATCTGTCAGTTTTCCGAGTAACTTCTTTCAAAACCAAGTTATCCCAAGTTTTCTTAAACTCGAAGGTTTTAAAGAGCTCTTCATGAAGTTGTCATATGGTATTAATGCACAATGAGCATCATTCATTAAGTCTACATTAATCTGATAGACATTATACTTCAAATAATTACTGCCTACTGCATTACCTTTGTCCTTTGTGAGCTTAAATTTCACCTGTCAACAACAATCGCTTTGGAGTGTGATATTTGTATATACACACAAAAATGTCTTGCCTTGGCAAATGTGTACTTGAAAGGTAATGCCTTAAGCCACGAACTTTTGCACTTTTGTTCATATATTACTTCATATATTACCATATTTTTATAAGGTTTTAAGGTTTAGTGTTTCCTTGTGTAATTTTTTCTGTTCTATTGTTGTAAATAAAAGTATTTTGTTTTACTAATGCAATATAAATCACTGTGACTTGTTATTAAATAAGCAGATTCTGTTAGAACTCCTTTATTCCTCATAATTTAATTTACCATCAATTTCTTGCATTGTAAATGACAACTGTGCTATCGAGCTACCTTTTGTTTTGCATAGTGAGGATGTAGAGCAATCTGATGCCTTTAGATGCAGCCATGAGTCTTTGTTTTTTCAGAGTCTCTGCCTTACTGGAAAACAGATAAATCCCTTCAAGACATTTAAAAAGCACTATTTCATGTTTAAAGCATGAAAAACAAACTGGTAAATCAGAAAAAAACCGTATTATCATGAATATGTAAAGAACTTAACGATCATAAATAGGGACTTCCCTGGTGTCACAGTGGTTAAGAATCTGCCTGTCAACGCAGGGGGCACGGGTTTGATCCCATGTCCGGGAAGATCCCACATGCTGCGGAGCAACTAAGCTCATATCTCAACAGAAATTAGAAAAAATGTGGACATTAAGTTCACAATGTCAATAGAAATGGCTAATAAATATGTGAAGAGATGCATAACCTCAGTGAAATAAAAGAAATGCCAATTAAAAACATAATGAAATACTAATATTTCTACTTACCTGATTATAAAGGTGAATGAAAAGTATTAGCTCCAGTAGCTTGGGTCCATAAAAACATAAACACTCTAATTTTCTGTTGACAAGAGTATGGTTTTCAGTCTTTCTGGAAGACAGTTTGGCTATATATACTACATTTTAAGTGTTATGCTATTTACAGCATCGTTCTGATAATTTTATAGGAATTTATGCTAAGGAAATAGTAGAACAAGGGCATAAAGATGCATTCATAAGACGGCTCATGTGATAGCATTGTTGGTCCTGAGAACTATTGATAGAAATAACCAAAGTTATTATCCACTGTGAGCTGGCGGAATACCATATGGTGCATTCATCAAATGGCTGTTACTCAGCTACTATGTTGTAAGTGATGAGTAAAAATAATAGTTTCTTTCTTTTCCAAATACTCTTCCCTTTGCTTTCTTCACAGCATACCTGTATTTGTCTCTAAGTATCTGGGTTTCCCCTCTCTTTGAAGGCTCATCCTCCCTAAACTAGCAGTTAAATTTTGGATTTCACAAAGTTCTACCTAAGACTCATTTCCTTTCTCATACTGTTTCCCTCAGTCATATTTTTTCAAAGTGTCATTGGTGACCAAGTCATGAGTCATGAAATCAATACAGTGGGTATTATTGGTTACAGTTGGGTAATAACCAACATTTTAAACACTTATTGCAAGGAAAATAACACATGCAAAGGTACAGACATGGTGGTATGTTTGAGGAATTTCAAGAATTTCTATAAAACTAAACCATTATGTTCATTTGGACAAGATTTAAAAGTTGAGCCTGGTGAGAAAGGCCATGGAGGGCGTTGTATGCTATGCAAAATGGACAGTATTTTATCTTGAAAATGATAAAGAGACACTGATATTTTAAGCTGGATTTTATTGAGGAATTTAATATACTTACTTTCTCTATAAACAGGAAGAATAGTGAATATTTATTCCATTTACTGAAAATGTACATTGTATCATCCTAATGCTTAGGATGCTATCCCCGCTAATCAGAACATCTCCGCAGAGACTGAGCTTGTATCAATAATATTTTAAGAACTATTCAAGCAGCTAGTCACCATAATATTCATCATTGTAATTTCAGGGTTGTTTCATTTATAACAACTGTCTGTGATCTTTACAATTAAAGCAGTATCCCAGAGTATGTGTGTCTGAATCACAGAAAGAAGAGTGTTCATCTTATCCTATACAGCTACAGTATGTGTAACTCTGGAGCAACAGCATCAAATTCTTATAATCATCCTCCTATCATTTGGATGTAGTAAAACCCAAATTTACCTTTTAAAAGAGCTGCTATTTTGGATAGGTTATAGACTCTGTGAACTTGGACTCCACAGGTTTCTTCAAGCCATCCTCAGAAATCCCCAGGAAGCTCGTTCTTTTTTTTTTTTTTTTTTAATTAATTAATTAATTAATTTTATTTTTTTGACTGTGTTGGGTCTTTGTTGCTGCGTAGGGGCTTTCTCTAGTTGCAGCGAGCGGGGGCTACTCTTTGTTGTGGTGCACGGGCTTCTCATTGCAGTGGCTTCTCTTGTTGTGGAGCATGGGCTGTAAGCACGTGGGCTTCAGTAGTTGTGGTGCACAGTCTTAGTTGCTCCGCGGCATGTAGGAATCTTCCCGGACCAGGGGTCGAACCTGTATCCCCTGCATTGGCGGGTGGATTCTTAACCACGGCGCCACCAGGGAAGTCCTGAAAGCTCGTTCTTCATTATGCATCCTGAGTCAGTAACTATGGTCACACTCAGAGTCTATGAGAAAGGCTTTCTGAATAAGAAAAACTTACCTGAAAAGCCTATGCAAATTAATTTTTTCCCCCGAAATGTTTGTCACCGAAGTAAACCTAGCTGTTACTAAGTTATGCAGAAATAAAGTCAATCAGGGACTTACCTGGTGGTGCAGTGGATAAGAATCCACCTGCCAATGCAGGGGACATGGGTTCGAGCCCTGGTCCGGGAAGATCCCACATGTCATGGAGCAACTAAGCCCAGTGTGCCACAACTACTGAGTCTGTGCTCTAGAGCCTGCGAGCCACAACTACTGAAGCCTGCGTGCCTAGAGCCCGTGCTCTGCAACAAGAGAAGCCGCCGCAGTGAGAAGCATGCGCACCACAACGAAGAGTAGCCCCTTCTCGCTGCAACTAGAGAAAACCCGTGCACAGCAAAGAAGACCCAATGAAGCCAAAAATAAATAATAAATTAATTAATTAAAAAAAGAAAGTCAGTTTATCATTGTCTTATTTTCTCATATCAGTGACAATGTTCAAATAATATTACACATGCCTTGACTTGTTAAGCATAATATTCTGTAATCAAACACATAGCTTCCATATTTTCTGAATGATTCAGTCACAATTATAGTCTTTTTAAAATATTTATTTATTTGTATATTTATTTGGTTGTGTCGGGTCTTAGTTGCAGCAGGTGGGCTCCTTAGTTGTGGCTCGCCAGCTCCTTAATTGTGGCTCACTGGCTCTTTAGTTGCGGCTCACTGGCTCCTTGGTTGTGGCATGTGAACTCTTAGTTGTGGCATGCATGTGGGATCCAGTTCCCAGACCAGGGATCGAACCCTGGCCCCCTGCATTGGGAGTGTGGAGTCTTAACTAGTGCACCACCAGAGAAGTCCCTACAATTATAGTCTTGCAAATCCTAACGATTCCTTAAATTTGTACAATACATTATAGTAAACAGGTATAGGCTATATTATTTGAATCGTGAAATTACGTTTGCGTTATGAAGTTCTTAAAATAATCAATGCTATTTAACTGTACATTTAATAACCCCTCCTCCAAAATTTGGGAGTTCTTGAATCTACTTTTTATAGGTTTTCTTCCATGTTTACTGGATTGTAACTTTCTCTTGGTGCCGTAGGCAATGTGACTTTCTCAAATAACATCTTTCCTTATAAGGAAAAGACAATAACTTTTGTGTGTAAAACAGAAGGACATTTTGTTAAAATGTCAGTTTGAAGTGTCATCTCACTTATTTTTGTTTTTTTGAGCCTTATGGGTCTGGTTACCTATCACATACTTTTCTTTTAGTACTTTCAGGGTCAGATTCTCAAGAAAATACAGAAGTCACCTGGGAAGCGGAAGGGTCCACAGCTTGAGGAAAGGAAATGAAAGCATTACACAAGGTTTGATCCAGTGCCCATTATTTGTTGATAGTCTGATTCAAAGGAAAAAAACAGAAGGCAAAGGGAAAGGAGAAGTCACTCAGGAGCATGAGAAATGCAAATAGAAGGATTATACAAGATTTGGTCCCATTAAAAAAAAAATATCAAAATAACAAAAAACAAGTAACCACATGATCAATGAAGGAACAGGTTAATAAAGAGCCATCTTAACTATTCACATTTCATGAAGAACCTTGATAATAATATTCAGGTTTTTAAGGATTTTCCCCTTTTGAATGTCTCCGAGTTTATTACTTTCAACTCCAACCTATTATTGCTGGCTGCTAGTGTCTGTCTTCCTAGTGACTCTCAGAAGCTGAGAAGGACTCTAATGGAAGTATGCCTGTATAATGGCAGCAAAGATGCATCCCCAGAGGCCATTCTTTGGATTCAGAGAAGAGCCAGAGGGGAGGAGGGGTGACCTGTAAACTAATCTAAGATCCAGACGTGAACCCAGACAGTTAAATCTTATTAAAGGTCCCTAGGTGCTTTCCCTAAAAATACATCAGTGGTCCTTTTATTTCACACCACTTAGACATAAGAGCAGACTGTACTCTACTACCTTCCTGAACTAAGGAACAAATTTTCCATAAGGGCAGAGGAAGACAGAAATACTCTTAAATATTTTACAGAAGAGTAATCATAGCTTCTTTAGACTCCATTTACCTATGGTTAATTATGTATTACTTATGTTTTTGTTTTTGATTTCTTTCCCCTACCAGGAGAATGATCTGAAGGCTAACTCTAAATTAACATCTTTTAAAAAATTGTGGTAAGAACACTTAATATGAGATCTATCATTTCAACAGAGCTTAAGTGAAAAATACATTATTGTTGACTATAGGTATAATGTTTTACAGCAGATCTCTGAGTTTATTTATCTTACCTTACTGAAATTTTTTGCCCAGCAGTTAATAACTCCCCATTTTCCCTTCCCTCTGAATTTACACTTTTAAATAACCAACTCATGGCCTTACCTTTGTATGCTAACATTGGACACCTAAATGCATTGTTTTAGTTGTTTGATCAGTCTTTCATGAATATCAGTGAGATGACATATAAAAGTGCCCAGTAAAGAGCCAGGGGTGTCCTTTAATGTTAACAGTCTTCTTATAAATGAAATACCCTGTGTGAGGCACAATGGAAACTATTAACATGAACTGAAAGCAGAGTCTATCCTTAGAAAGTTCTCAGTCTAATAGGGAAAATCATACATATGTCTTAATAGTAGCTAAAATAGAAAAATGTTAAGAACCATTAGAAGAACCATGAAGTCTTCTAACTTTTGACTTTGAGATGACCACTCATTGTCTACCCCCATTTCCCTAATAGTAATCCATGGAGATTTTCTTTATCTTCCTTATCTGGCTGAGTCAGCAATGATCTCCTCCTTAATACAGGTGGATTGGTCTAGAAAGCTTGCAGACTCCTTCATTTTCAGAAAAAGTTCTGCCGTGTTCCAGTTTAGGTCAGATGAGCTTGGCTTTCTAGAATTGAGTCAAATGGCTTATGTGGGAATTGGAATTGTGATAGCTATCTTTGGAAAAGTCAGTGGTTGCATACTTTCTAATGCAGATAATCCCTTAGAGTATTCACCTCAATAGTAAATATTTTTTTTAGAATTTGACCAGAGAGGCTAGCTCTAAGGAGACCATGTTTTATACTTTTAAAAAAAATAGATTTTAGCACATTTAGCTCACCATAGTCAATATTTAAAGTCATTTACATATTTGGTCATCAAAAACAATATTGGCAGGTAGAAAGTTGAATTCTTCGGCTTCATTTTTGTCTACCTCAATGGAACTACTAATGAGGTCCCTGGTATTCATATGGGGGAAACCTCATTTCCTGATTGCATTTGGTTCCTGTCAAGCTGAATATGCTTTCATTTTGACACCTACATTCTGCTTTTTAAATTCCATACTATTTGCATGGACATTTGGGTGTATATGGGTAATCTTTGACTTATTCTATCCACACTCTTGCAGAATTAATTAGCTCTGCATTGACTTGGAGTACAATGGGGACATTGGGATTTTGAGGCAAGAGAATTATTTTTTAGGTTATTCTTCTAGAGTTAAAGGCATTAATCACAGAAAATTTCTTTTTAGATTTATATATAAGTAATCCGACATGGATTAATGGTAACATGTGGGATAAATGTAGAAGAAACTTTTACAGTGTTTTCAACCTGGATGCCAGCATCATAGAATACATTTTAATGATCTCTTCTGTACTTTCTATAGTCTTTCCAGTGATACCATTGTCCAGGTAAAAGATTTATTTTTCACTATCATTTTAACTTGGTGGAACTGTCCTTTCACTATCATTTTAACTTGGTGTGACTGGAATGAGAGAGTTCAACTTTGTCTATCTAAGAAACTTAATAAAAAAACAAACAAATCAAACTCACTTGTCTTGAAGAAGATCCACTCTTGCCTCTTTTCAATGAATTGTTAAAAACAAAACAAAAGCAAAATGTTTTATCTATGCCCAGAAAATGTAGACTTAAGCCCTCTAGGTTTTGATTTGTTAAATATATTGAGTCAGGAACAAATGGCATAAAATAAGTCTTGGCCAGGTTAGAAAAATCACGTCTAAAATAAAAATCAGAAGTGGTTACATTCAGAAGTGGGGTCATCTTAAAAGAAAAGTTTACCATAAACATGACATTGTCTTGATACATTGAGACATAACACATCATTTTGGGAAGGTAGAGGTGAACCCATAGTTTTGGTAATGAGGTTCTGCCATAATCACCTGAGGTATGTATTTAGTGAGTGGGGCTATGGATTCTCAGATTCTGGTTGACTAAGGAAAAATGTTTTCCTCTAGTTTACATTCCAAAGTCAACTGCCTTGAAGTCTGTACACTACAGGCTGGCATCTGATTGCCCCTCCATATAGCACAGTTGATGATGATGCTAAATAAAGCATCCTATGAAAATGTCCTGTCTCTAGAGCACTCCAAGTGCCACTCAAACATGTAAATTCCTGTCCTTCCCAGTGTTTAACTTTATTAACTTTTCTAGTGTGGTCCTCTTTGGTTAGATTCAGATTGATTTTTTTTTCACTTTTAAAAAGGAGTCAACAGTTCTTGCCCTCAAAATTATAGACTGAGCTTAAGAACATAGAAAATATATTATTTCTTATAAGAAGATAGGCTCAAAACATGATTTTTCTATCTCTAATCAAATTTATTTCACCTGTTGATAAAGCCAAAAAGAACAACATTATTTATGATGCATTCCAAATTTTACTTGGTTCTGTTTCTTTGGACCAGGAATATGTTATCGGCTAAGGAGTACAAAATCAGTATAGAACTCAGATTATTCTCGTTTTCTTAGAGTGAACCTCTTAGTTTTACTGCAAAATCCAATACTACAAATATGTAAAGGTGACTTGTCCTTTTTAGCCTCATCCTCCCGTCTTTGCCTTTGATGTTAAGCTTTTGGTCACATGGGCCTTGTTTCAAACTCTCATACTCATTTGTCTCTTTAATCATGCACTCTGCTTCATGGCTTTTGTATTTATTCTTTCCTTTTTCTGGATCATCAGGTCCCAGGTGTTTGAATAGCTGCTTCTTCATTTTATTCAGAATTAGGCTCAAATATAATCTCCTTGCCATATATCCGCCTTCACCATGTTTTCTTTTTTCATAGCACTTGGCGCTGTCTAGAACTGTGCTGGCAGTGTGGTAACCACTAGCCACATAAAACTTTTTAAATTTAAATTTGTTAAAACCAAAGGAAATTAAAAGTTCAGTTTCTCAGTCATACTAGCCATATTTCAAGTGTTCAAGGGCCAGCTGTAGTTAGTGGCTATCTTATTCTATAGCACAGATCTAGAACTATTAGGTTCAATTATTCCTTTACTCTTTTATTATCTATTTCCCCTCTGTGTACACTTCTGTCACCTCTCTTTTTGCCCCTCTCAACTAGAATATAAACCACTGGAAAACTGAGGTCTTGTTTATCTTCTTTACTGGTGTTTCTCCAAGTCAGGAACAATTGGTCAAGTAGTGGGTTCTCCTTGAACATTTGCTCAATAAATAAATTAATGAATATTAAAGACTAGAATGAATGGCATTCAGATGTGCTATTCCAGAATAGTGGTCAACATTCGAAGGATGTTTCTCAATATGGAACTGATTTAAACATGAAAAAACTATACTGTATTCATCTGAGTGACAGTGTAAGACCATCCTGGGAAACCTTCTGTAGTTTTTAAAGGTTGTTTGGTTATACTACTCTATTATTAGCGACTTCTCTACATGGATTACAGGAGAATTTTCCCTCAGTCTTCAGTTCCAGGAACAGCTGTACTTCTCCTCAGTAGCTTTTTTTTTTTTTTTTTTTAATGTTTTGGACACTACAGTTGAATATTTTTCACTTATGATGACTGCTATATCCACTGGAGCTAGTATGGTTGTTCACGTCTAGAAAATGTGCAAAACTCCAAGGTCCATATATTTTGTCTATAGATACAACCCAGCCTTTATTTTCCTTCTCTTCTTTTTTCCTTTCAGTGAATTTCCTCACTTTTTTCTTCAGTTATAGCCTGGCATTAGAAAAATCCTTTTTGCAACAAGTAAAGTATGAATAAATTTATAAGAAGGATAGATAGTAATATTTTATTTCATATCAGGGAAGAGCTTCATTATAACTTTCTATATACTTTAGGGACAGGATAGGATATTTTTAAAGTATGTAAAGAGCTAAGTGTTCTAATAGATACTTTTAGAGTGGTTGGGGAATTATTTAAAAATAAGACAAATCTGTAATTATTAGGGAATTTTCAAATTTCTTTAGAGACAAACTCTAAAGAAACAGGCCTTATTTCTTTTTCATGGTTTTAAACAGCTTCTGATGACAGTTTAAATAGAGCCATAACCATAGCTTCAGCTGATACTGAAAGCAGAAAGTGAGGGCCACCCATTCAGAGTCCATAACACGACTGAGCCGATGACATGCAGTGCTGTGGAGCAGAAATGATGTTCACTGAGAGCCTAGGAGAGCAAGGCCCTCCGCAGACACTAGTCTAAACACTACACCATTTACATTGGATTAAATGCAAGACTGAAACCTACACATGGATTATTGTTAGCTTGTTCATTTGTTTTTATTTGGGGATAATTATACTGTGTGTGTGTGTGTGTGTGTGTGTGAGTAAGTGTATATACGGTTGTTTTAGTCTGCTTATTCTTGGACTTTTCAAGGTAGAGTTAGTAGGTCATAGCAGTTGGCTGTGTCTGATGATCTTTGCAAAGGGTTAATTTGATTATTACATTTTTACATGAAGCCTACATCACAGAATTACACACAGTGGAAAGTTAGACTATTACTGTTTTATTTTCACAAGTGTCTGAGTGCATATTTGATTCGTTTCAATATTGTTAGAAAATTAATACAGCATTGTTTTTCTGATGATGTTTCCCATTTTAGTCACTATAGAAATGGAGCTAATCATGTCAGCTCATTCAAGGACTATAGCTTCAGGAATGAATGTGTTTTCTTTTCTTTATATTGAAATGGTAGTTTTCTAATAGAGATACTGAGTGTTGTGTATTCAAATATCTTTAAAGGAATACTTAATTCAGAATTGAGTGCAAAGAAGCTGGAGAAGATTATTCACCCATGTAGATACAATTATATCGTGGTAGATAATGGATTTGTGTTATTCTTAATGTCTATACATGGCTACAGTGAGACTAAAGTTGTTTTTATAACTTTTCAGTACATTGAACGAAAGAAAAGTATGGCAGTAGAAAGCATCTGATAAATTAAATGTGACATGTTTTTTATCCATATACAATGGTTTCTGAGCAGCTGGTAATTGTGAATATTTCAGCAATCATTTTTGATGTGGAATACTTCTTCTGTGTTCCACACTAATGAGTTGTGAGCTGTACTTCATCAAATTGACAGTTTCCTTACTTTTGTAAATAGGCATGCAATACACCTTGTAAAAGCTGGTAAAAGATACTCAACTCACCTTTTAAGCAAGTAGAGTTTTTTTCTTTTCTCTCTCTTTCTCTCTCTCTCTCTGTTTAACCATCAACTTTTTCTCTAAGGGAAGATAATATAAAGAGGGGCTCACATTCACTAGGTGCTTGATAATTTCCAGCATCATGCTGTGTGCCATAGCATATTCTATCCATTAGACAATTTTTACAGCTCAAATCAACTCAAAGGAAAAAGTGAAACTATGCATTAGCCAAAGTAGTAAATGAATGCACCAAGAAATTAGAGATAGCTTAAAGTGTTTTGATATGAAATATTTGTCTTTGTTGTTGTTTTTAATATAAATTCTTTTTAGAGAATAAAAGATACCTTACATTCCTCCAACTTTTATAAAACTTTATAGAATATTTTTACAACACTCATATTCTTAATAATTCTGTAAAATGGGAAGTTTATGCACTATCCCATTTTAGAGGTGAGGGAAGTTACATAGAGGTTAGTGTTAGTCACAGAGTGGGACCACAGTGCTGACACTTGTGCTTTAGTATACAGTACTGATTTCCTAAGTGATAGAAAGAAATGCATCTAACTGTACTAGGAACATGGAAGCATGTAGAATAGGAATTATCCAAAAAGAACTAAAAATGTTAAGATCAATTAATCAGGAGGTATATTTTAATAAATCTAAAAGGCTGAAATTAGCTGTGGTGCTGTAATGAATAAAACATCTTGGAACTGATTGAGTGTTATTAGCAATATTAACCCAGCTAATTCTCTGGGGAAAAATATAAGATTTCTACTGAAACAAGCACATTAATGTAAACTTTGAGTGGAGATGAAACTTACTGTGCAGCTGCTGCCAGACTTTCAAATCAGCCAGCCCTCTCTGATCTGTTTTATACTCCGGGATTCTGTACAATATTACCCAAAAAAAGAAGTCCAATGCTAACTAACATATTGTCTCACTGCTAGTCATCTATATCTTCAGGTAAACTTCCAGTGATAATAATTTAGAATCTCTCTAATATAAATAATGATGATACTTAGTGCTCTTATAGAACATTACGGTTTTCCAAGGAATGTCATTTTGATGCTTCTGGAAATATGTCAAAATTAGTAACCTGAAATCACAAAATAAGAGCCTAGGCATTCTAAATAAAATATATTTTATGCAGGCATAGATGAGCTCACAAATAATTAAGAGATATCCTCAAAGACCATAAGAGCCAAAGAGTGCCACATACCAAAAGAGCACCAAAACTCAGACTGGGTCAGACATGAACTGAAGGTGGGGTTAACCCAGGGCTGAGGGGGAACCTGGGGTCAGTCTCGGTACCAAGGCTTGTGATTTCCCATTTGCCCATGTGAACAAAATTGCAACTTGCTCTACTCCATACATGAGAACCACTGAAAGACGGTAACCTAAATGGACTAGAAAACAGATCCTCCATCAGCACAGGGTAATGACAATGAAACATTCACTTAGCTGAAATTTACTTTTGGCTCTTCCTAGTCCTGCTAGCAGGAAGACCTAATGCAAATCTGATGCTTCTCCATGAAATCACGCCTTCACTTTATGAGACAGGTATCATGTCTCTGTTAAGCCTTGCCTTTTCTGGACTAAACATTACCATTTTTTCAAGTATATTTATGTGGCATGATCTTCATTATTACATAATCATGTTAACCTTCCTCTTAACTTGGTTAAACATGCAGGTTAGCATGTAGAAATTCTGAGTTCACATTCTAGCTCTTTGAATGCAGTTTCCTTGACTCTAAATTTGAGATAATTGTTGCTTGAGGTATAAATGAGGTTAGTAGATATGCAGTTCCTTAACACCTGGCACATAGTTAGTGCTGAATATTTCCTTTTTTAAACTGCTGCTTGTTTCGTAAACTGCATCACTTTGTTGTACACCTGAAACTAATACAACGTTGTTAATCAACTATACTCCAATCTAAGATAAACAGTTAAAAAAATGCTGCTTGTCTATAATAAAAATCAGTTTTGCATTTATATACCTATAATTATGTTATGTCAGTGTGGACCAGTAGTAAGGAAAACCATTGTTTAGATATGCTTCACTCATCCTGAAGTGACTACTCAATTCACTATTCAGTAATAATAAATATCAATCACTTGGACGTTGTAGAAGGTAGAGTGTTTGGAATCAGACAGCCTTGGGTTATTGAGCTCCATCTCTTAACACTACCTTCAGTGGGAACCTGGAAAATTCACTTAACATCTTTTTCCTCAGTTTTCCCATGTGTAGACTATAGTAGGCAATAAGAGGTCATAACTTACAGAATTGTAATGAGGATTTAATTAGGTTACATATGTAAAGTGATTAACACAGAGCATGGCACATGGTAAAGAGTAAATGCTTTTATTATCATTATCATTATAGAGATAAGAAAAAGTATTTTAATCAAACCGCACTGATAAGTTAAATGCAATATAAACGCGTGCACGCAGACACACACACACACACACACAAACTTACACTAAAATTGATCTACTTTACTATAGAGGAGAACCGAACTGTTACTCAGGAAACCGTTGCTTAGAAAAATTTTAAAAGAAAAAAAAACCCACTATAAAGTCAGTTAAATTCACAGTAGCAAAAATTGTTAACAATACCTTGACAGTAAGTGAAGGTACAGAACAGTTTAAAAATACATATCTATAAAACTCCAAAAGCATAGTCATCCCAGGTCATTTAGAATGAGAGCAACCAGGCCTACACACATTAATCACTGTGAAGGCATCAGCACAGAGATAACAGAGAAATATCTAATACATTTCACAGAAGATGAAAATTAAACCAAAAGCTTTGGTGTTTAAGGCATGAGTTTCCATTATCTAAAGAAATCAGTGAAGTAGGTGTTTATTTCCAAATGGTGATGGATAAGTCAAGGGTTTCCATAATTGCTTACTGAATAAATAAGCATTTGACCTAAGCTTCATATGCCCATTAATCCTTGATGTGCTACAGTGGGACCCAGCTAGCCAAGGTAATGCAGATTCATCTCATGTCACTTCTGCATGCCTGAGTAGTATTTTGTTTAGTCAAGTTGTGCTTTGCTTTGGCTTCCTTTGTTATATCAGTATATTACAGAAAAAAGATATGATCTGGATGGGAAAGTCTGTTGAAGCTGGTGTTTTGTCCTAGCTGTAATCACTATATATAATGTATATCAGATAAGCAGAATCCCAGCAAGGCCTCCAGCTTTTTCTACTGTTCCGAATTTGAAACAAGAGTCACAATGGAAGTATGCAAATCTCTCAAATGCAAAGAAAATCTAAAAAGTGATATAAAATGCTTAACCATTGATCATTTGGTAGACATCATAGAAGTAAAGAATTAAATAAATGATTCTACATTCAAAGTGGATCAGAAATTGACAGCTGTGTGTACTGGCATTAAAGAATAATTTCTATCAAAGGGGTGTATTTTAAAGATTTAGTTCTGTAGGTTACCTCTTAATGAAAATCCATGGGAAAATCCTCTCACAGAAAAGTACAAAGAATATTTACTGTTGATAGCTTTATACTGTTAGCAAGTTATATTCACAGTGGTATGAAATATTAGTTCTGTCAGTTTCTTACAATTTATGGGACTTTTGCAGACCTTCAGCAATGCAGATAAGCATTGCTCTGCTCACTCGGAATATCTGATACATCCTCCTTGCATTTTGAAAAGCAAGCAAAGTACATACATTTATCAATCCTAACATTGATCCCTTTCTACCTAGCTCAGCAAAGAATCATGTAAATAATACAAAATTGAAAAACTGGAAGGCCAAACAGAATAAGCAGTCTTATATTTTATAATTGAAAGGAAGAAATGAGTTAAGTAATTCCACTCTGATTTAAAGTAATTCTTTTTCTTTTCTTAATTCTCCCTCTCTAAAAAAGCTGCATACAAACAGATGACTAACCACAATTGGATATATTTTCACAATTAAAAATAAGACAGAAACAACTTATATAAAAATTTTAAGATATGGCCCTGAGGTACAGCAATTGGTATACTGATCACACTTAGAAAAATCCCCAATGTGTCTAATTTCACATTAAAACAACTAGTACTTCTTAAAATGTTTATCTATCATTAATAATGTGATCTTGTGTAACAAGAATTTCATTTTTATAATAAAGGCATTTGCCACAGTGTGAGGGAAATTTGAAAAGGAACTTACTCCTTCTTTGGTTTATATTTCATAGCAATTGCAACCCATGATCTCACAGAGCAGCATATGATTAAGTGTAATACAAATTAACCTATTAAATGCTTGTAATTCTGACAGTTAATCA
This sequence comes from Balaenoptera acutorostrata, assembly GCF_949987535.1. Taxonomy (NCBI): domain Eukaryota; kingdom Metazoa; phylum Chordata; class Mammalia; order Artiodactyla; family Balaenopteridae; genus Balaenoptera; species Balaenoptera acutorostrata. The sequence goes on along the minus strand of NC_080080.1, from coordinate 55,058,222 downwards.
AGAAAAAACGTGTCTTATTACATAAACAAAAACTATATTGTTTTTCAAAAGAAATACTCTGGGGCTTCCCTGGTGGCGCAGTGGTTGAGAATCTGCCTGCCAATGCAGGGCACACGGGTTCGAGCCCTGGTCTGGGAAGATCCCACATGCCGCGGAGCAACTGGGCCCGTGAGCCACAACTACTGAGCCTGCGCGTCTGGAGCCTGTGCTCCCCAACAAGAGAGGCCGCGATAGTGAGAGGCCCGCGCACCGCGATGAAGAGTGGCCCCCGCTTGCCACAACTGGAGAAAGCCCTCGCACAGAAACGAAGACCTAACACAGCCAAAAATAAATAAATAAATAAATAAATAAAAATAAAAATAAAGGAATTCCTTTAAAAAAAAAAGTTATTAAAAAAAAAAAGAAATACTCTGTTACCATACTTTTAAATTCTACAATTTTCTCTTTCTATCTTGTTTTTAAAAAAGAGTATTGTATGTAAATTAGGATAACACACTTAAATACTTTCAGGGGCCGGGCAGTGACCTAAGTGAATAAATGACTAAAGTGGGGAACGTGTAAGATTATGGCACCGACCAGATTGTAGTTTGACCAGCATAACACTTGCCTTGTTATATTTACTGTTAAAATTATTTGGGAGGCAAAGAGTATATAGTCTTGCTGTGTACTGGGCTAGGTACAGCTACCAACTGGAGCTTCCTGTTTAATGTTACTTAGGAAGATGCTCCCAGAGCCAGTTAGATCAATGGTACTCGTGTGCTTTGCATTAGGAAATATTAGCCTCTTCTCAAAAAGGCAGTTTGGAAAAACATCATCATAGAAGTTAAACAAAATTCTGTTGTATTTAGTAAAAGTCTCTTCCCGTTCAATCCATAACACTTTATATTTACCCCAATAGTATCTTTTGGATCCATGGGTCTTTTCATGTCTTCTCTAGGTAATTAATGAATTTAATTGGTTGAAATATCACCTTTGAAGTAAAGTCTACTCTTTTTCAATATGACCAATACTGCCTTTTAAAACACTCTCCAGTCTGTCCCTCTCCAACCCTACTTGTTTCAGCCCTGTTCTTCTTTCTGCTTCCATATTCCAGAATATGGAAACACATTCCTTCACTTATCCAGTAATGGAAATTGAGCACTGACAATAAGCCAGGCCCTGTGCTAGATGCCGGTGTTAAATATCAGTGAACCAGAAAGACCCCATCCTACTCTTGGGGATCTTCACAGAGGCTAATGGGGATATTACCTAATAACTATAACTCCAAGGCATGCTATGGGACAGCTCAGGTACTATGCACTGGGTGGTGGTTTTCCAGATTGCCTGTTACTACTTTATACCTCTACCTGTTCTTCCCCTCTATGAAACCTTCTTTCAACCTTCCAACCTGCATTAATTTCTCCTTATTTGGGACCACAGTTGTACCTTCTATGAATTTCTATTATTTCACTTATCCATAATTACTCTGAATGCAGTGGTTTGCCTGCTTGGATGTTTCCACCCTGAACTGAAATTCGTTAAGGACAAGTGCTTGATTTTATCTTCCTCTGTGGTACTTATTCAGTGAGTAATAATAATAAATAAAATATTGCAATAATAATAAGGAATAAAATACTGCAATACCAGTAATAATGAGGAAAAAATACTGCATTGTTTAATTTTTTAAATTATACAAATTAGTATTTAAGCAAGTTGACATCCAGTATCTGACTAGATTTGCCAAATTCAGATGACTGTAAACCTCAGGTGCTTCTATTACTGATGTTAATGACTGACTGACAAGCTAACTTTTCTTTAAACATAATTTTATTTCTACATGTTGATTTTTGTATTATAAATGGTTTCTGTTTATCATGAGAGTGTATTTATATTTATAATAGAGAGTTAATAAATATATATTGCATGAATGAATGAATAATTATTCTAATTGTAGGGGAAATTGATAAATGAAAGTTTCTAATGTTTCTTTCAGGCCTGGAATTTTTATGCCAAAATATTGATTTTATTGGAGACTTGAAAATTAATACAGTCTAAAGCTCGAAAGTAAACATGTCAGAATACATGAGTATACACAAATAGAAATTCTGATAATACAGAGTTGATATTTATGAAATATTTATAATAAACATGTTTACTATTGTAGTATATTTAGCCCCTCCATCTTGTTATTATTCAGAACTCTAAGCTCTTTACCTCTTTGCTTTGCTGTCCTTCCCATTTCTTTTCCATTTTTGCATCTTTCTTGGGCAGATACTGTTCTTGGCCCTTCGGTGCCACCCCATCCATATCAAATCTCTGGTATCTCTAACCCTTACTGTGCTAAGGTCTCTCCTTCATCCCTTAACCACTGATGACCTTGTTTTCTATCTGTTACTGCTTCATCTGTGATTCCAGGCTTCAGAGGAGCCTGCCCAATCTATCCTCTCTAAGGTGAATACCCTGTCCCTTGTTTTTTTTTTTTTTTTGGCTGTGTTGGGTCTTCGTTTCTGTGCGAGGGACCTCCCCAGTTGCGGCAAGTGGGGGCCACTCTTCATCGCGGTGCGCGGGCCTCTCACTATCGCGGCCTCTCTTGTTGCGGAGCACAGGCTCCAGACACGCAGGCTCAGTAATTGTGGCTCACGGGCCCAGCTGCTCCGCGGCATGTGGGATCTTCCCAGACCAGGGCTCGAACCCACGTCCCCCGCACCGGCAGGCAGACTCTCAACCACTGCGCCACCAGGGAAGCTCCCTGTCCCTTGTTGATTAGTTAGAATGTCTTCCTATTTAGTTTTTTTTTTTTTTTAACATCTTTATTGGAGTATAATTGCTTTACAATGGTGTGTTAGTTTCAGCTGTATAACAAAGTGAATCAGCTATACATATACATATATCCCCATATCCCCTCCCTGTTGCATCTCCCTCCCATCCTCCCTATCCCACCCCTCTAGGTGGTCACAAAGCAACGAGCTGATCTCCCTGTGCTATGCAGCTGCTTCCCACTAGCTATCTATTTTACATTTGGTAGTGTATATATGTCCATGCCACTCTCTCACTCTGTCCCAGCTTACCCTTCCCCCTCCCTGTGTCCTCAAGTCCATTCTCTACGTGTGCGTCTTTATTCCTGTCCTGCCCCTAGGTTCTTCAGAACCATTTTTTTTTTTTTTTGGAGATTCCACATATATGTGTTAGCATACGGTATTTATTTTTCTCTTTCTGATTTACTTCACTCTGTATGACAGTCTCTAGGTCCATCCACCTCACCACAAATAACTCAATTTCGTTTATTTTTATGGCTGAGTAATATTCCATTGTATATCTGTGCCACATCTTTATCCATTCATCTGTCCTATTTATTTTTAATCTAACCCATCCTTCATATTTTCTCTAAAACTACTTTTTACCTATAGGTTCATCTTGGTTCTAATCCAGGCAATGGCATAGGCTCCTATTGTCTATTTTCTGAGCAGAAAAAATAAAGTATGCATAAACTGCATCTGAATATTTTAGTCTTCTATTCATTTGTGTTGCTTAGCTTTGATTGGAATTGGCAACTCTAGCTTCTCTGCAGAGCGTTAGTGTCTGCAGCTTTGCCTCTTAGGCTCTGCTGACAAAATCACTTTTTAAAAAAAATTTTGTTGGAGTATAGTTGCTTTACAATGTTGTGTTAGTTTCTACTGTACAACAAAGTGAATCAACTATACGTATACATGTATCCCCTCTTTTTTGGATTTCTTTCCCATTTAGGTCACCACACCACAGAGTAGAGTTCCCTGTGCTATACAATAGTTTCTAATTAGTTATCTATTTTATACATAATATCAGTAGTGTATATATGTCAATCCCAATCTCCCAATTCATCCCACCCCCTTTGAGTAAAGATCTTACAATTTGGTACCTTTGTGCCAGGCCATCTTGTGAAATGCTGTGACTTTTCCTGAGATCAGGTTTGTTGTTTGAAGCTATGACTGAGCTTGAAATTGTCTTGCATACATTTTTTCCTTCATCCTCTGTTTACCATTGCTTCATTTCAGTTCACCTTGCAAGAACTCATTGAATGTCCCACTGACATCCATTCCTCTCAGGCTGTTTTGCAGCTAGATTGCCATGAACATCACTTTATAAAGCTGGTTATTTTACGCAGTCAGTTGTCCATTTAATGTACAGAAGTGTCTGGATAGAACTGAGCAAATCATTGCACAATGCCAGACAATTAAACCACCAGGAACTGTTACTGCTTTATCGACCTTGAACATTTTTTCTGGAGTTCAGAATAACAAGAAAACTATGTTCCAGCAGCTTCTCAAAAGCGTTCAATTTATATGTTTAATCCAATCCTACAAATATTTATTGAGAACCAACTTTCTTACAGGTTCCAGGTCTATGATAGAAGGTTTGTGGTGTGTGTGTGTATGTGTGTGTGTTTATGTGTGTGTGTGTGTGTGTGTATGTAAATTAACATGAGAGAAATGGAGAGTTCTGACATTCGTGGTCCACTCACCTATGGTTAAAGTAGCCCTCACCTGCAGGCTGGGTTCGGCCCTGTTCTTCAGGCAACCCTTACACAGACTGGAGAGGGAAGAGCAGCCGAACACCACTGGTTTAGATTTGCTGCTCTATGCCTTGAGGTCACTGTCTCTGAGATTAGTGTCTTGGCACCCCCAGGTCCAGGAAGCAACCATTCAGACACCATATTTACTGACTTCTCCTGGATTTGCCTTCTTACCTAAGTTTTGTCATATTTTCAGACCACACCTAGAACCAGGGCCTAAAACCCATTTTATTTGGTTAAGATCCCAGGTACCCAATTTAGCATTTACACCTGCCTCTATCTGGGGCTATGTCCACAGATTAGGTGATTCATCCAGAATACTCAGCTATTGTCCCTTTCTCGTCTGTATAACAACAGCCTATACTGACAACTGTGCTAAGCACTTTACATAGATTATATCCAATTCTTACAATAATATTATGTATTACAGTTTAAAAAATTGAAAAAGTAGAAGAGCTGAGATCCAAACCCACATCAGTCTCTGACTTAATTTGGGGTACCATAAGCCCCCTAGAACTTCTGTTGCTGCATCCTTTGGAGCAGATTGGACACCTTTCCTCAGCAGGTCAATCATGTGTAGTTATCTGAGCTTTAGATTCTTGAGTCTGCCTTCATATTTTTTTCTCCCCACCGCTCAATCTTGCATCCAATCAGTATTGGTCATTGCTCTTAATTGCAATCAATGGATACAGACTTTAAATAGCCAAAGTATTAATTATAAGGTATTTGATAGCTCAGAGAATTGGTGGGCATCCTGGAGAACCAGGCTTGAGGCTAAGTCTTCAGGAGATAAGCTTACAAGCATGTCACAAGAGCATTAGCCCCATAGCTACTTGTGCAGTAAGATGGAGGAATGCCTACCATCCCAATGAGGTTAAGTCTGGGCCAAGAATTGACCTTGTATCATTTGGGTCATTATTGTCCCTGATGCTGTTACCAGGAATAGTCATAGGCCACTGCAAAACCCCCAAACCTCCAACAGAATTAGGAGCTTCTTCCTCACATTATTCCCATCCAAATGCAAGTGTCTCAATTTCTGCAATTGATTTCTGGAGCCTCAATCACACACCTCCATCTCAATTTAAGGGAATTTGGGAATATCAATTTGACCTTCGAATGAGAATGGAGAAACTCATATTTTGAAAATTTGTTCAAGCACCAAAGGGCTTTTCAAAAGACAGTGTGCAGCCCTGTGTATGGCCAATGCCCACCACAGTTGGTTAGCCCTATAACTTAATTACCCCTGTATACTCTCCATTGCCAAATACCTCCTTCAGTCGACCAATTCACAGGCCCCAAATGCCAACTGTAATAACATTTAATAACATTTGCTGTACAGAGTAGAACTATGAAAAAGCAGTTGTAATTGAGTGCTATTTGCAAAGCTTTTTCTAAAATGAAGAAATTGTTTCCTAGTATTTGCCCATGATTTCAAGTTTTACATTTATTTTCTTGGGTTTATAATATTCTGAAATCTATATTGTCCCTGGTTTACCCAGTACTATACTGGTCTGCCTGGGGTCCCCAAGATGAAATAAATAAGTCAGTAAGCAAGCAAGCAAGCAAATAAGTAAGTAAAAACAAGTCATGGGTACATTGCTCCAGGATCAGGGCGCTATAGTACACTTCACAAAGGGACATTAATCAGAGTACTGCACCATTTACAATGACAAGTGGCCCCTCCTCATTATCACTGCGACAATACTGCCAAATAACAAAACACAAATAAAACTCTCTAGAGGAAAATGGCTACAAATAATTAGGGGCAAGGAGTTTTGTGGTGACTGAAATGCTATAATTAGAAGGGAGGATTAGAGCACTATTTGACGGAGAGGGATCGATAGAAGAGTTATTTTCTCTGCTCACAAGAACTTTTTCAGCTATCTTTGTTCAGTGGTAAAATGGAGTTATTTTGGAGTAGAAAATGACCCTGGGCTTTTAAGGACTGGGGACCACCTTGGGATGGGGAGGGGGCCCGATGGGGCTGGGAGGTTGTGTTATAGCATGGATTTTTGCAATCATGTTGTTAATAGCAAAACAAGTTATCAAAAACAATAGTGATAAATAATTTATTCCCTTCTGTTTGTTCTGGGTTACTCTTCCTTTGGACATTAGAAATCATACAATATTACTTTAAGTGAAATGCTTGTTTATGGTACCCAATTAAAACCAGTTCAATACTGAATAATAATTTACTGTCACTTTGGATCTGATTACCTAGATATTTTGTTTAGAATGTTCTAAACTGATCAATAACTAAGAGGAAACTTAAACTCTGAATTCATTTTCCCATATTCCTTTTCTGAAAGTGATCACGATATTGCATACTTATATTCACATGGTTTATTCCTCAGGCTATTTCTTACTGTGGTTTCTTTTGAATGTATATTTTGTATTTAGGTATCCATTTCAAAAGGTGATTAACTCTATTATTTGTACTTAGCATTACAGAATCCCATGAACAGAGGGACTTTTCCACCTCTCAGGAATGACTTGAATTTCTTTCTACTGCTTTGCTGGCCAGTGTGTAATTGACTTGCATCTACAATATCCCTAGAAAGTGGCCACCTCGCTGTTCTTGAATATAGCCCATCTTTGGAATGTGCTCTCTGACGAACTGTCCTGTTATTAATCTGTAATTTTTCTCTTGGCAGTGTCTTCTCATTTGTCCTAGTTAGTTCTCTTAAGATTAGTAATTTTTGTTTCTGTTTTTGCTCTTTATCTGTGGCATAATATGGTTGCTCCGCAACTTTATTGGAGGGTATATAAAGTGCTTGTTATGCAGTAGATCTTGAAATGCACATTGTGCTTATATATTTGTAATAATAAATCTTTTGGCATTTTAACACATTGGTTATATTTTCAATTTACTTAAGAAAAAAAAAAGAATTTAAGTTTATAGAGACTGAATGGGATGGGAGTGAGAGTTTACAAAGTGACATAGAGAAGTTAATTTCACAGCATACAATAATTGTTAATTTTTCCATGGAGATATATACCTGTAAGCCTGACTTTTACCCTGCCGTGGAGAGGGAGCTGCAGAGATTTTAAGGCAAGCTGATTAAGAATGCTCCTCATTTAAGAAATTTTTATCCACCAATATCTCTTTAATTTAATTCTTGCTTTGTTAGTGGAGATATTAGAAAGTTTTCTTTTTCTTTTAATTTGCTATTCCAGTGCTAGTAATACAAATCCCCCTGTACTAAGACCAGAGAAGATCCCCCTTGTTTTTGCTTTACCTGGTTCTTTCTTTGGTTATACTCTTCAGGAATTCAGAACCTTTGAAAAACTGAGACCCCCTTCAACAAGTTGCTGGGTTTTTAAATTTTATTATAGCCCCCTCATATATATAAAGTGAACCAGAATTAATGAGGAATAATAAATGAAAAAGGAAAGCTAATCAATAGGAGATACAGAAATTATAAATACTGAGAAGAAATACATCTTTAAAAATCCCAATAGACAGAGTTCAAATAAAATTAGGGCATTTGAAAGGCCAGTTGATATGTTTTTGTGATACCTGTGGGTAGGTACCACCTTGATTCCCATTTTATAAAAGACGAAACTGAGGATCAGACAGTTTAAATACTTTCCCCATAGCCGCAGGACTAGCAGGTGTTTGAGACTAGACAATTGGATTAAATATGGAAATAGGCTGTGTTTAAAAACTGCTAGTGAAATGGAAAGGGAAATAATACCCATTGAATGTAAACTATATGACAAGTAATCTGCTGTCATTTGATGCTCAATTATTTCTCATTACAACAATATGGATTAGATTTTATCATCTCCATTCTGAAGACAATGAAACACAAGCTTGGAGGGATTAAGCCGTTTTCCTACACTGCCCATTTGGGCAGCTAGAATTTGACCATTGAGCTCTGACTGCAAAACCTATGACTTTTCTACTCTACAAAAGAATTGCAAACTCGTTTAAAGCCAGAAAATAACTTTATTTGAATATAAATACCAAATTCTGGACCTTCATAGAGATGTTTTTCCTGTCATCACTACTCCAATGAGTCGTTTAACATACTGTCTTGATTATATGTGTACATGTTCCATCTAGATTTTATGCCCCTATGGGACAGGACTTGTGTTTTCGTAATTTTTGTATCTCACACAGACACATACTACAGCAGTATTCCCAATGCACCCCTTCTTTTACATTTTTTTCAATCATAAACATATAAACTTACAGTTTCATGAAATCTATCCCTCCACTTAAATAGATTCCAGCTGTGGCAATGTTGCTAATTTCCCTGTAGCTTGAACTTTCATCAAATTTATACTTTTAGAAATGCAAATTCGCAATTAATCAATGAATCACTCAGAAAGTAAGATTCACTCTTTGGTCATAGGGCATACAGAGGTTTGTTATAAGGTATGAGACTGAACATTGACTGAATTTCTAACTTATGAAAAACATTTCAACCACCTAAAAAGAGATTTGTGAGAATTTGTTACAGGACTGGGAGTTGTTCTCTGAGTGGTGTTAACAGTGCTGAGTAAATTTTTTAATAAAGTCTTCTAAAATGAAATATAAATATTTTCATTCATATTTGATAGTGCCATAAAATATCTTTGCTCCTCTTTGAAACCTATTATATTACAAAATAATTACTTTATGTAAGAGGTTTTCAGTTTTCAAACACAGATATATTTGTTATTAAATATTCTAGGATAGTTTTTGAGAGTCTGAAGTTATTGCCAATTACTAACCATAGAAAACTGCTTTTTGTGTAGGTCTTTGTTTGCATGCCTGAGGCAATTACCATTAAAACATTTTTTCATATGGCCCCTTTTTATCAGGATTTTGTTCAAGCTTTATTGAGGTATAATTGGCAGAATTGTGTGATATTTAAAGTGTAAAATGTGATGATTTGATATATGTCTACATTGTGAAAGGATTCCCCCCCCATTGAGTTAATTAAGATATCCATCACCTCACGTTTTTTTCCTTTTATTTGGTGAGAATATTCAAGTTCTACTATCTTAGCAAATTTCATTTATACAATACAGTGTTACCAACTATAGTCATCATGTTATATTGATACATTAGATCCTCAGATCTTATTCATCTTATAAGTGAAAGTTTGTACCCTTTTGCCACTGTCTCCTATTTCCTCCACCTCCATCCTCTGGCAACCACTTTTCTACAGTTTCTTAATGTTTCTATGAGTTCAGCATTTCTTTAATATTCCAAATGTAAGTGATACCACACAGTGTTTTTCTTTTTCATTTTGGCTTATTTTTTCACTTAGCATAATGCCTTTTAGATTCATCCATATTGTTGCAAATGACAGGATTTCCTTCTTTTTTAAGACTGAATATCTATGTGTCTATATCTATATCTATTTACTTGCCTACCTACCTACCTACCTGTATCTTATATTTTCTTTATCTATTCATCTGTCAAGTGACACTTAGGTTGTTTCCATGCCTTGGATACTGTGAATAATGCTGCTGTGAACATGGGAGTATGTATATCTCTTCCAGGTAATGATTTCATTTCCTTTAGATATATACCAAGAAGTGAGATTGTTGGATCATATGGCAGTGTTATTTTTCATTTCTTAAGGAACCTCCATACTGTTTTCTATAGTGACTGTATGCGTTTATGTTCCCACCAGCAATATACAAGGTTTTCCCTTTCTCCATGTTCTCGCTAGCATTTATCTTGTCTTTTTGATAATAGATGTCCTAACAGATATGAGGTGCTATCTCATTGTGGTTTTGATTTGTAATTCCTTTATGATTAGTGATGTTGAGCACCTTGTCATGTGCCTGTTGGTCACCTGTTTGTCTTCTTTAGAAAAATGTCTATTTAGATCCTATTGGGTCTAACCAAATTGGGTTATTTGTTTTTTTTTTGTTGTTGTTTGTTTGTTTTTTTATTACTGAGATTTATGAGTTCCTTGTAAATTTTGGATATTAACCACTTAAAGGATATGTGATTTACAAATATTTCCTCCCATCCCACTAGTTGTCTTTTCATTTGTCAAAGGTTTCTTTTGCTGCGTAGAAGCTTTTTAGTTTGATGTAGTCCCACTTGTTTATTTTTGTTTTTTGTTGCTTTTGCTTCTGGTATCAAATCCAAAAAATCATTGCCAAGACCAGTGTCAAGGAGCTTACCCTCTATGTTTTCTTTTAGGAGTTTTATTATTTCAAGTCTTACATTCAAGTCTTTAAACCTCTTTAAGTTGATTTTTGTGTATGGTATAAGATGATGCCCATTTCCACTCTTTTTCATCCGACTATCTAGTTTTCCCATCATCATTTATTGAAGAGACAGTCCTTCCCCATTATGTATTCTTGGCTCCTTTGTCATAAATTAATTGACCATATATGTATGAGTTTAGTTCTGGGCTCTATATTCTGTTCCATTGATCTATGTTTGTTTTTATGCCAGTACCACAGTGTTTTGATTACTATGGCATTGTAATATAGTTTGAAATCAGCAAGTTTGATGCCTCTAACTTTGTTATTTTTTCTCAAGATTACTTTGGCTTTCAGGATTTGTTGTTGGTGGTGGTGGTGGTTCCATACAAATTTTAGGATTGCTTTTCCTATTTCTGTGAAAATGATGTTGGAATTTGATGAAGATTGCCTTGAATCTGTAGATTGCTTTGGGTTATATGAACATTTTAACAGTATTAATTCCTCCCATCCATGAACATGGGATATCTTTCCATTTATTTGTGTCATCTTCTATTTAGTTCATTAATGTCTTATAGTTTTCAGGGTACAGATCCTTCTCCTTGGTTAAATTTATTCCTAAGTGTTTTATTTATTTTGATGCTATTGTAAGTGGGATTATTTTCTTAATTTCTCTTTCTGATAGTTACTTGTTGGTGTATAGGAGCACAACTGATTTTTGTTGATTTTGTATCCTGCAAATTGACTTAAATCACTTGTTAGTTCTAATAGTTTTTTGATGGAGTCTTTAGTGTTTTCTGTATTTAAGATCATGTCATGTGCAAGCAGAGACCCAGTACTGGAAGTCCTAGTTGGACAAGAAAAAGAAATAAAAGGCATCAATTGGAAGTAAAGGAGAGTAAAAGTGGCAAGAGCAGGTATCATTGTCTTGATCTTGATTTTAGAAGAAACGTTTTCAGCTTCTCATCATTGAGTATGATGTTAGCTGTGGCCTTGTCATACATGGCCTTTGTTATGCTGAAGTATGTTCCCCCTATAATCACTTTGTTGAAAGTGTTTATCATGAATTGGTGTTGAATTTTGTAAAATGCTTTTTTTTTACATCTATTGAGATGACTGTATGATTTTTTGACTTCATTTTGTTAATGTGGTGTATCACATTAATTGATTTGTGGATGTTGAACTTTCTTTGCATCCCTGGAATACATCCCACTTAATCATGGTGTATGATCCTTCTAATATATTGTTGCATTTGGTTTGACAATATTTCATTGAGGAATTTGTGTCTATGTTCATCAGGGATATTGGCCTATACTTTTATTTTCCTTGTAGTGTCCCTATCTAGCCTTGGTATCAGGATAATTTTGGTCTCATAAAATGAATTTTGAAGTGTTCCTTTCTCTTCTGATTTTTGGAAGAGGTTGAGAAGGATTGGTATTAATTCTTCTTTAAATGTTTGGGAGAATTCACCAATGAAACCACCTAATTATGGATTTTTTGTTGTTGGGAGATTTTTGATTACAGATTCAATGTGTTTATTAGTAATTGATCTATTTATATTTTCTATTTATTGTTGATTCAGTCTTGTGAGGTTGTATGCTTCAAGGAATGTATCCATTTCTTCTAGGTTTTCAGTTTTTTGGCAGATACTTGTTGGTTGTTCAGTTTTTTGGCAGATACTTGTTCACAGTAGTCTCTTATGATTCTTTGTATTTGTGTGGTATCAGTTGTAATGCCTCCTCTTTCATTTATAGTTTTATTTCTTTGCATTCTCCCTGTTTTTTTTTTTTTTTTTTCTTGGTAGGTAGCTAAAGGTCTGTTGTTTACCTTAAAAAAAAAAAAAAAAAACAACTCTTAGTTTCATTAATCTTTTCTCTTGCCATTTTGGTCTCTATTTCATTTATTTCTGCTCTGATCTTTGTTATTTCACATGGCCCTTTAAAAGACACTTCCTTGTGGTTACATGAATAAATTATTAGAAGCTGTGTTAAGGATTATAATTTTATATATATAGTAATGACTTTTCTTTTGACCCGGCTTGGTGAAAGCCATGCTGACTGAAGACAGTTTGTTAGAGTTTTCACGTTTTTAGAAGGCAATTTACTCAATGTATTTGACAAGCCTTGTAATTCTACATTCCTGCCCTAAGGCATGATCTCCCTTAAAATAAAATATAAAACAAACTCTGGACAGTTCTACTTAGAAGTTTTACTCAATGTTTTTAGTGCACAGTAGGGTCGGGATTATACACCATACTTCATGAAGCAAACTTCCTAAGAAATCGTTTTCTTCCTTCTCCTTCTCACAGGGTCAGATTCACCCAGACAGCCTCCACAGCTCACTTCTCAGTTTCTTTTTCAGAATTCCAGCTCTAGCTCCAGGCCTTTCTCATTCCAGTTTGACTCTCTTCTCCCTCTTAACTTTACATTTTCTGTGGAATGTAATTCATTCTTGTATAAATCAGTTTAGCCTCTCAAAAGGTCTTCTAATTTTTCTCTACATTGAATTCCTAAATCAGCACAAGAGTTTTTGGAGCCAAGCAGAGCAATGGAAGAGTCCTTCTTAGAAGGTGCAGATAGCAGAAAGCTTGTGTCTATTTATACTTTGGTATTTTTGTCCTATCACAGTGAGAATTTAAGATTTCAGTTTACTTCAGGGCAATAGTCCTTTGGGAAAGCCACACAAATAGGGCCTCACAAGTTGACTTTACTTGGATTAATTTACCACCTTCCAGGGAAGACCCCTCAGCTTTGTAATGAATCTGATTTTTATGATCATCCAAGAGCACTTCTGTCTCACACTAATCACAATCATATGAGACCCATGTGTAAAATCAGAATGATTAATTTATATTGGCAAATGCAATTTTTAAGAGGACAGGTCTCTGTTTGACATGCCTAGTTCATTCTTCCCTGAGGACGACCTAGGGAGAGAGCCAAATTTTATCCTAGGAAAATTGTTATATCTAGAATCAGATCGGGGAGATTAAATAGTTCATTCTTCCATTCATTCTACCAGTATCACTTGATCACTTAGTCTAGGACAAGGGCTCTGCAGGGAAGCAGGACTACAATGATAAGTATGTCATATCAACTGCCCTCATGTTGCTTAGTGTTCATGAGAGTGAGTAACACCTGGCTGACTGAATATATGGTTAGAAAAGGCTTTTTCAAGGAAGTGATGTTTTAAGCTGACTTCACCTGAAAGTGACTATGAGTTAGCAATGAAAAGAGAGTTTGTGTGTGGAGTGGTGGGGTGGTGGAGACAGTGGGAAGAAGGGTTTTTCAGGCAAGGGGAATAGCCTGGCTAATGTGTATATTGTGGGACTGATGTTATGTACCTAGTGAAGGCTTTGGGAATTTGTTCTGCAGCAAGAGGAGACTTCTTTTCCTGAGAGGACTAATACGATTAAATTTGTATGTTAAAAAGTTAAGTCTGTTATGGGTAGAGAATATGGTAGGGGGTGAGGGAGACCCAGTGAGGCCAATTAGAAGGCTATAGCAGAAAATGCAGTTAGAATGTGATGGTCATTTGGCTTAAGATGTTGAAAGGGAAAAATGAAAATGTAAATGACTTCCACATATTTATGAGGTCAGATCCATAGTATTTAAGACTGGTTAAATGTGGGAGATGGATAGTAATAAAAGTGACTCTAAGGTTATTGTCATTAACAGCTGGGTAAATGGTGGCATAGAACAATGGGGAATAACCAGGTTTGAAGGTAAGGTATTATTCAATAAATTCATTTGTGTACCAGGTGCAACTGATTTAGGCTGTGTAAAATCCAAATAACAGTCATTTAAACCATGTAAACCCCTCTACCCTCATATATCAAGAAGACTGAGAGAGTAATTCCAAGGTGATCCATTGGTTCAGTGGCATTTGCCCTTTTGTTCCAAGTTTGTTGCTTCATTGTTACAATGCAATTGTGTTCTCATTGAAGGCACGAGGATGGAAGAGTAAAGACTTGACAAGATCTCCTCGTATTCTTTCCCCTTTTAGAATAAGCAGTAAGCAAATGTTTTCCTCTAAGACCACCAGAGGACTTATTTATAGTTTTCCCTGTCCTTGGCCTACCCTTGCTGCAAAGAATAATGAGTGATTGGTAAAAGAGAAAGGGATCATCGCAGTTGGCTTAGAACAGTGGTTCTCAACCCTGTTAGACACCAAAATCCCTTTTAGTAATCTGAAGTGAAATTCATAGACAATATAATTTACCTATATACCTCATACGAAAAATATATTTAATGATTTATTTGTCATAAAATAGAAAAATGAAAAGATATGTAAATGTTTAGGCAAGGTTCAAAATGAGGTAATTGGATGTTTGCAACTGTATATATAGTGCAGTGGGGTACATGATGTTTGCAACAATATGTAGAATCACCACAACATAGCAGTGGTGATCAGACTGACACATATGTGCTGTATTGGTGTCACAAACAGCATGAGTGGTGTTGCTATCGACCTTTTCTAAAATGTTGAAGAAGTCTTGGTAACACAGTGAATAAAACAAACTATAACAACATGCTAGTTCCAATCCTGGAGGTACATTCAAGAGCATGGGGAATGCAGAATAGTTCTACGATATGCACTTTTGTCCTTCATATTGCAGGGACACATACCCGGGACCCCACCAACCTATGCCAGTACTGTCTCTGATCATTGTGACAAGCAAATTTCCAGGAAGAATAAAGTGTGATTGACACACTGTAGATCAGAGAAGAAATGTAAGAGCAGCTGAAGGCGAAGAAAGATTGATTTCCCTGATTTTGAGTGGCATCTCATAAATTTCCACGTACTGTCTGCAACTATTACAGACATTCACCATAAAGTTAAATTAAAACTTACCCTGCACTAATTCTCATTATGTGTCTAGCCCTAAGGAGTCTGATTAATTCTGTCCAGCATAACACTAATTGAAGATCAAGGTTTCCTTGCGAAATATTGCTCAGTACCTTGGGCACTGGGGAAATGTATCTAGTGAAAACAACTTTTAATCCATGTTCTCAGGACTTTCAGTGAAATACCTAACTTATATTTTTGGATCTCTAGAAAAAATTTTTCATCATTTTAGGTTGTTTTCTTTTAAATTATTGGCTCGTGTAGTTTATCATCCTATACTGAACTAGCTAGACTTCAACTTTTTCTTTCTTATTATTTACTATAGTCTAACTTGCCAAACATTTTTGCTGATGGCTATTTGCCCGTTAGAAATCAAAAGTTAAAAGCAGTCAATCTTGAAAATGATTAACTGAGAAACAAAAAGAAATTTAATTAGTATAATAAAGTTTCAAATGCTTGGCTGTTTTTCTTCTGCTACATGAAGGAAATAAGAATTTTTCTTTGAAATCTGGCTCTCCATCTGCATGGACAGCCTAATAAGAAAATAATTTTGAAATAAAAAATAATTTTGAAAAACACATTAGTATTTCTAGAGCCATTAAAATTATATTTTGCATTTAAGTTAAATTAGAATTATTTCACCAAACAATTTCAAGTAGCAAATAGAAAGAGATGTCGAGGAATGAATTTAAATATGAATATTTTATTGTTTTTCATTTGGGATATTTTAGTGAAGTCGTTGGTCTTAAAATTTCTCAATCCCATTTAAAATATTTAGTTTAGGTAAGAAATAGTCATTTTATTAATTTATCAACCCAAAATGAAATATTTGGGGAATAGAACTTTACAGCGGAATTTGGAGAATACCCCAGAATCACAGCGTTTAGGCAGGAAGACAAAATTGTGTGTGTGTGTGAGTGTGCATGTGTGTTCTGTAAAATAATAAAGACTGTTACCTCTATGAATATGTGAAATTTTGTAGCTTATTGCTATGAGGTTTGAGATTAGAAAACTATAAAGCAGGACAGATTAGCAAAAGATTAGAGAAGAGATTAGTGAATGATAGATTAGCAAATGATGGGCATGGTTTTTAGCAGGGCCTTGAAGGAAATGATGAATATGTGACAGTGAGAATACTGATATGACATTGAGGGCTAAGAAAATATGGAGAAAATAAAGCCATCTTGAACTGGTCATGGAGGAAGAATGGCTTGGCTACACTGATAAAGCTGTGTTAATGAGGAATTGAAAAATGCTTAGAAATATTAATGTTGAGAGAATGAGGAGGTGGTTGATTTAATGCCATAGATTCAGATGACAAAATGTCAAAATCTTCCAGAATTGCTTTAGGTAAGAGGGTGGTGTTACACGAGTAATATGTGAAATAGATTTATGGTATCTTATTGGATAAGGGCAAGGTTAGAGGGATCCAGAACGGTTATAAAATTGTTGAAGTAGTTCAATTATGAGGTGAACAAGGACTAGGTGGTTAAACTGCTGGCAAAAAAATACAGATGCTAGAAATAGAACCTGGTAATGAAAAAATGAAAAGATATGTTTGTGTGTGTATCTATCTATATATCTATCTATAGGTAGATATATGCATATATATATATATATATATATATATATATACACACATATGCTATCTAACCAATTTAATCAATTTTATTAAATATGAATGAAAGGAAATATTATTTTTCCTTATTATTTCACAGTATAAAACTGTAATTTTATTTCCTAGGGAATGGAGGTGGGGGTGAGAGACTGAATTATAAGGTAACAATCCTTAAATTATTTTGAGACAGGGTTTGAAAGTGCAAACAAACCCAGACAAAAATTTCCAAAATTTAATGCTATTATCTTGTAGGTTTCTACTGAATCAGCATAAACCACATTTGTTAAATTAACCATATAGCCTTGTGAAGTGAATAGAATGAAGGATTGAATTAGCTGCTAGATTAGTAATGAATCACTTGTAGATTCAAAGATAAATTTATTGTAGTAAAGTAAGAAAACATTTATTCTGCTTACAATATACTTATTTTATATATGAGTTTAATATTTAAATATTTAATGTTCTTAACTATCTTCAGGAATCGTTTCTTTTATTTTAGTTTAAAATAGAAGCATTTTTAATGATAGCTAGTATTCCTACCTGTACATTTTCATATTTTGTCTAATCACTTTGAAAATACTAATTTCATAAAATAACTATATAATAAAATAAAGAACAGACTTTCCCAGTTTGTATATACAAAACAGATACTTTTAGAATCTGAATTCACTCCTGCAGTAACAGGATATGTTCTGAGATGAAAAAACATAAACTCACTTTTCTAAAATTTAATAATTTCTAAATAAAATTTCTAATATACAATTTTATATTTGTATTTATTAGACATGCCTTGTGCAATCCAGTAGTCATTAGCTACGTATGGCTTATTAACCTTAAATTAATGAAAATGAAATACAGTGAAAAATAGTGTGTTCATCTCTTGCTGTGGAGCACAGGGGTGTTATTTGAATACTCTCTGATCTTTTTAGGGTTTACTTGTTTCAGTTAATGCTAGAGTTTGGAAACCCCATACTCCTGTAAACTATTAAGAAATATTTTCTGAGACCCTCCCAGGTAAGCACTTGTGCTAGATGATAAACATGAACATTTTGTATTAATCCAATAATTGTTGTGAAGTTTGTAAGACATTGTATTAACATAAAAACTACTTACTTGTAAAAGACTTGAAATATTCAGGAACTTTCTAGTGAAAGAGACACTGAAATGTTCAAGAAAGTTTTAATGAGTTATTCATTCCAGTGAAGATTAAAGGCCAATAAATAAGACAATACAGAAAGCATCCATTTTTTAAAATTTAAGTACAGTTGATTTACAATATTGTGTTAGTTTCAGGTATACAGCAAAGTGATTCATATATATATATATTTAAGAAAGCATCCATTCCTAATCTTGACTGCAAATAGGACAAGAGGAAGCAGAGGGCACAAAGATACTATAGAATAAGAGATTTTATTTAGATATAAGGAAATGTTTCCTGGTGTGGAAAGTAATTGCACATTGGAAGGATTTATTGAGTGAGGTTATGGGATTTCTGGAAATCTTTAAAAATAGAATACATTTCGATCTCTCTAGAGAGGTATGTGATATGCCAGCAGGCATTGAGTGCGAGGATGAATTAGATTCATTGCCATGGTTTTTTCACAGCAACAGTTCTATGAATCTGTAGAGGACATGACATTGGATAATTCTCACTGTGCTCTGCAGGAAGTCAGGTCTCCAGACTGCTTGTCCTAACAGTGAATCAGGGCCAAAATATTATCCTACATTCAACAACTTCTCAAAAACAGGAAATTAAAAAACCTGAAAACTACAAAATGCTAGTGCTTTGTCATTTTAAGAAACAGTGTTTCTTGAAGTGGATTAGCTTTTCCTTTCCTATGCACGCTTTAGAAGCTGTGCATAGTTCTAATTATGTCAGACTGTATATTCAGATTGTAATTTTGAGGTTTAAAAATTAGAAAAGTATGTAAGGAAGTATAACTGCCACTATTTTAAAATAGTTCAATTAAATACTCCTACAATATTTGTGTTGTGCTTGAAAATATGTACAGTTTTTTCAATGGTAATACATTTTCCTGTCCTTAAATATATGTATAGAGCGCCTTGATTTTAACATTACCTTTTTTCCAACATTATCTTTTACAAACATTAATAAGAGTTGTTGCTTTTAGAAACTCTAAAGGAAATAATAGCTGGAAAACCCTCTGTAGCTTAAAGTCAGTCATTAAAACTCACAATAGGGTAAGTAATTAGAACTACCTACTCTTAACTTGTAAATAAGCATAATTCGTTCCAAAGAGGAAATATCGAAACTTGGTTCATGTCTACTGTAATGCATTACTCAGATGCTACTGAGCATTTCACATTAAGAACTTATTTCAACAACTACAACAAAGACCAAATCTGAACTGCTGACATGGCTGTTCTGCAGTGAATGGGCTAATGTTGTATTTACTGTGATTTCAGAATACATATGAAATAATGATTTGTGCCTTTAATCTGAGTGACATGATAAGCCCCACTCCTCACTTTGTGTGAAAATATTCCATCAGACTTACACAGGTTTGATGTTCCAGCTACCTGGATTGGGTTCTAGCACTCCAATATTCAAGCCTGTGGCTGTGCTGGAAATGAGGCAGTGGACACCCAGGTCAGAGCCACAGAGAACCAGGAAGTTGGCAAGTGGCCTGAGTACACCCACTAGGGAGGCATTGGAAGAAACTGGACAGTTAGGAAACTGGGACAGGAGGGCTAGGCTTGCTGCCATAGTTGATGGCATGGCTGCTTCAGAGCTGCAGTGAATCTCGTCACATATCCTGTACATCAAAGAAGAAATCCAAAGCCACAGCTCACCTGAAAAGCCAATGACTAATTTTTTTTTATCCATTGATGTCATTGTTAGCCGGGTTTAAAATGGAAAGCAGAAGCAGGTCAGGCTGAGTCATACTCACAAGGCAGAATTTGGGAGAAGCAGGAATCAAAGGCTGGACCAGATGGCATTTTATATCTGCAGAAAACTGTGTTTGAGAATAGCTGACCAAATAAACAATGAAAAATAAGAACTGACCCTGGAAGGAGAACATGCTCCTGGGAGATGGGTGGGTGAGGAAGTCAAGATAAAATTGTCTGTGTGAGGCTTCTCCAGAGAGAAGGTTCTTTTGATAGGCAGCCTGATGTAGCAGAACAAGCCCCTGCTTTGGGGTGAGACAAACACAAGTTTATTTTCATACACTGGCTGTGTGATTCTGAGCAAGATATTTACTTAATCTCTGTTTCTTCATCTGTAAAATTCCAATAATAATTCTTATCTTCCAGGTTATTCTATTTAAAATCGAACAAGTACTCTGCCTGATAATGTAGTAGAGAATCAGTGAACATTATTATGTTGAAGTTTCAGTGGATGGAAAATGCCTTTAACATTCATTCATTCACTGCATCATTCCTTCCTTCATTCATTCAGTAAGTAATTCTTGAATAGACACAAAATGCTAGAGAGTGCTGGAGGCAGAGGATACATTCAGGAGATAGTTACACTTTCCTTAGAATATAGATCACTGGTAGCAAAGTATCAGCATAGTACTTGCTACAGAGGGGAAGGCACCAAGATTTAAGTAAAGTACAGAGAGGAATTGCATGAGTTGGGTATTTGTTCTTATTGAGATCATAATGGTTTCAGACATCTCAACATTTCATGTGTCCCTAATTATTCTCTCTAGAGGGATTTCTTCCTCTCTGGGTAATAGCACTTTAGCCAGTCTCACAGGAATTGAGGCACTACTAAAGGCTTTCATATATATATATATGAAATGTGTGTGTATATACATATATATAATATAAATTATATTAGAGTTTGAGTAAGAAAGCAGAACCACCATGAGTGGTTTAGACTAAGGGATTTTTTTTTGGGGGGGGGATTAAACATTTCACAATTGTAAGAAACACGGGGAAAATGAAGACCTGAAAAGGGGTGATTGAGGGATCCGAAAAAAAACTAATTAATGGTGAAGAAGTTCTGTGGAATGTCTGTGGAAAGCTGCTACCTATGCATGTGATGACAAGCATGACGTCCTTGTAAGTCAACTGGGCAGCTGGACGTAAAGCAGAGATAAAGCAAGGACAAGCTGGGATCCATGAGGACACTCTGGAACCCACAAGGACAAACCAGAAGCCACGTCCATCTGTCACTACACCTAAACTCAGTGTTGTTGGCTATTTGCTGAAGAAACTGAGGGCCTTCATCAGGGACCTGCACATGCACCTCACTCAGGACACCAAGGAACTGGAAGAGGATGGGGAGAAGGGTGAGTTTGAATGAACTGCTAGTTTGGCTGCTTTCCTGTGCAATATTGTGCCACCAAATTAGCCACAAAGTGAGTGAGATGCAGCGGCTCGTGGGGCCCTGCACAGACCTCTTGAGGATAACGAGTGATGCTTTATCGCCACCTTCTAAACGTCGTGTGTATTCCTGTATGGCCAAACTAACCCAATACCACAAAGGAAAGGGAATTCTGGGAGATTCAGTTTTCAGCCTTTCTAGGTTGGCACAGTGCAAAACCACCCCTGAGAGAGGGAAGCCTTTTGGTATCATTATCCTTATAGACAAGCTCCCTGCAGTGTGATTCCATTTAACCCTGTCTGCATCTGTGATTCTCAAAAAGAGGTGGAGGAGGAGTTGAGAAGGGTAGAGCTAGGTGAGTAAGGGGAGGCATCCAAGAATCACTTCAGGAGCATTTTCTAACTGCTCACCTCTGCTTCTGTTTCTTCACCTCCCAACGACCTGAGATTTTAATTACGTATTTTGATTTAGAGCAAGAGAACTTACTCTGCTACTGCTGAAAAAATCACAGCACAGCAATTACCGATACTGGTGGAAATGTGCCCCTTCCATTGGTTATGTCTGTGTGGAATATAGATGAGGATCGCTGTTTTGTATTCTATAGTAGTATTTGTTTGTTTTTACTGCTGAATTCTTGGCTCCTTAAAGGCAAGAGGGGAGTCTTTCTTCTGTCTTTCACACTCTGTTCCAATTTATGTTTAGTCTTGTTATGCAGTAACTCTCAGCTCTCAAACTCAGGTGCCCTCAAGGGCCAAATACACAACACAAATGTGAGAGCAAAGAGGATAGTGGGGGCTGAGTGCTAGAACCAGAGTAACAGTACCTAACCTAAAGCTATTCACATGGGATGGGGCAAGTGGGAGGCAGGGGAGGGAGAGAGAGGAGTGAGAGTGATTGATAGGGGAAGAGACCAAATAAAATGCATATACCATTACCACCTGCCCCACTCCCTGGGGACATCTACACACCACCTGCCATCACTTCTGAGAAAATGGTGGAGGTTGCCATTTTAATATATAAAGTTTACTTTTATTACTAGGAGCCTAAGCTTCATCCAATGTGACTTACATTAAGGAATCAAGTATTATGGATTATACTGTGACCAGCAAATGATGTTCATAAGCAATACAGATCTCTAACAGCTTTGATAATAACCCTCTAATGGAAACTAAAATAAAAATATTTTAATATTTCAATGAAGTAGCATATGACCTACTTAAAAAGCCCTTTATTGCAACTTATTGACATAGCTGGAGGAAAATAAGAAGTGTATTAATATATAACATTGTCTTATTTGTTCCCCCAATTAGTAAAATATTAGGAATTTAATAACATTAAAACTGTGAATGTGATTTGGTATTAAATAATATGTCATTCGCTGTTATAATTAAATTAAGTTACTAAAAGAGTAAATGATCCTGAATTTACAAAAATAAATAATATTTATGTTAGTAAAAAGTCTGTATGTTGTGATAAATCTTAAGTTTCATAAATGCTAACTTATAAAACATGGCTTTGCATTTTAAAAATTTTACAAACAATACTTATTAGGAAAGTACATTCCACACCAGTTCTTCAGTTCATAATTTTTTCTAGTTGTTCAGTTTAAGATTTTAAAATGTTGCTAAAATGTTACATTGGAAAATTAATTCACACATTTTAAGATAAATTAACATATAATTTAGAAAAGTCTACCATATGTGGGATTAAGAAATTTAGAGAAAATCTTATTTTCAGCTCCAATTTTCAATTTTTTTTTAACTTTCTATGCAATGCATGTACCCGCCCCCACCTCCATGCATTTCAGGGCACAAACCTCCACTGGCAGTGAGAGGCACTATTAAACTTTCATAGGTAATAAACCAGAGATGACAACTGGGAAATGCTTGGTGCATTTGGAACTGTTCGCTGATGAACAAATAACTGAATGAGTAAGTAAATAAATGAATGATTTCTACGCTTTGATTATTAACTAGTCTTCCTTTTAATGGTAAACTATCCTCCAGTCAGTTGTTAAAATACATAGCTGTTTGGGAGTTTTGAGATATACCTGTCTGATACATTTTATACTTTACATAATGTTCCACCTGTCCTTTCTTACATATTGAAGGCACAAATATGTCTCTCATATATTCATCCAATATTTTTCTCATTTACATCTAGACACTACTTGTTTTTCTTTTCCAGAGTTTATTAATTACTTATAAATCACTCTTCATCTGTAGGATGAAACAGATTTACAGTGTTGTAAAACTAATGTTGGCCGCAAAAGTCAATACCTTGACTACACTCTATAAGCTATTTATGTAAAAAATTGATGTTAGTCATTATAACCCAATTTGTATCATAAATAAAGGGCTAAAAAATTTAACAGCTAAAAAGAAATTATTGGCAGCAGAAGGTACCACTGATAGGGCCTAGAAAATTAAAGTAAATTTATTTTATGAAAACAGTGAGATACATATGATGGAAAAAGAATAAAGCTTTACAGGTCGGTGAGCCTGTGTGCTAACTCAATACTGACATTATATTAATCAGAGTTTTTGGTTGTAAACAACAGAGAGCAAATATGGGTTTTAACCATGAAAGGAATTTTTTTTGGAAGGAAGTGGTTAGCTCATAGAGTTAAATGGAATGCGGGAAACCACAGATTTCGAAATGGTTGGGAACCTAAGACAGCTACTTGGCAAAATCATGCCATTGGAATAGTGGCTAGGATCATTCTGTTGCTGATACTGGACCCCACACTGACGACACTGACACTATTGACACTGACAACACACGTGGGTGCTGCACTGTGGCTGTGGTTATAGTTGGTTTTTAACTGCCCTTAATTCTTTGGGTTACTTGCTCTAGATTCACAGTCCCAGATGATGTCTTCCTGAGTCACATGTTGATGCTCTGAGGCCTGGAACCAGAGAGAGCAAGCAAGTAACTGGAATGTTCTGGTTCTGCTGTGGGAGGGAAGACCCTACCTCTAACCAAAAGATAATAGGAAGACAGAGTCTCCAAAACTGGAAGCATGAATTGTATGCATGTTAAAGTGAAATTTGTATGTATCAAAATGACTAATAAGCACTAAAACCATTAAAAAGCTGTGTGATCTAAGAGGGCACATGATTCAACTTCTCTGGATATAATTTTCTTTTTTTAAAAATTAATCAATTAATTTATTTGGCTGCATTGGGTCTTAGTTGTGGCCTGCGGGATCTTTCATTGTGGCGTGCGGGCTTCTCTAGTTGCAGCACGCTTGCTTGTCTCTAGTTGTGGCGCATGGGCTCCAGAGTGCACAGTCTCAGTAGTTGCGGTGCATGGGCTTAGTTACCCCGTGGCACGTGGGATCTTAATTTCCTGACCAGGGATCGAACCCACATCCCCTGCATTGGAAGGTGGATTCTTAACCACTGGTCCACCAGGGAAGTCCTTGGATATAATTTTCAAACCTGCAAAATAAAGACGGGATATCCATAATGTCTACCTTAAAGCAGCATAGGTTTTAAGTTCACTTAGAAAGATAATGCAAGCACACTGTGCAAACAACAACAACAATCAGTGAGAATCTGGACCACTGGGAGTGAAATGATAGAGTACTGGTAAAGAAAATGTTTACACTATTTGATAACTAGTGATATCAGAGATGAATAACTTGGGGGCTAGTCAGCTGTTTACCTGCATGATGTATACAATTCACCACTTGCATGAACCCCATAATGACAGCTAGATGTTATTACTTTTAAGGCAAATTTTCACAAGAGTGGTGAAAAGGACGAGAAATTTGGGGAAGAGCAGGAAATAGAGTCTGTGACAAAACATAGCAATCTTTCAGGTTATTTACAACAGAAAGTGGGGTAAACTACATTGTGGAGTTTGGGGAAAAACACTCTACAGAAATTATCTTGAAAACAAAGCCAACTACATAGTGATTGGAGAGAAATGTACCTCATATAATATACCTTTATATGTTTCATAATTTTTCATATCTTTCAATATAGTTTACATCTGTAAGAAAAAAATTACTACTTTTCAGATACCTTAACAAATCCAAAGGTTAGAATCATCATAGAAGTACTCAAGTATTTTTCAAAATATTTTTATTTTAGCAAATTTTGCCTTGAGACATAACAGGCTCTCCCATACTTCTTTTGATAATAAATAACACTTTTATAGCACCTTTTATCTAAGACCACTTCAGTATCATTATAATTTTTCCCTATCCTTTTGCTCATAATTTAGTTAAGGTATCTAAGCAAATATGTAATATTGAAAGGGCTTAAACCTCAGTGCACTAGAATCTTTAAAAAGCTGTGTTTCATTGATTAAAATTAAAAAAAAAAGATTGTAGAAGCGCACTGTCACCAACTCTTTGTGCTTAGGAAGTCACTTTTTCTCTCCCTTTTTCAATGTTCTCATATGACAATGAGGGAGCGTCCTAAATGATTTCTAAGATTACTTTCATCTCTGAATCTATGTGATTCCATCATACCACTCCTTACTTCAGCAAGTTGCAAACTCGCACTGTGTGCATAAGTAGTATTGAGTTGATGTTTCTTGACATATTTAACTCTCCTGTTAAGAATTTGTAGCTGAAAATGGAAAGTTAAATGTGTAAGAAACACAAATGTCCATGTATCTATTTGGATATGTGCTCTCTCACTCTCTCTCTCAAAAAGAATTATAGATATAGGTAGATAGATCTCTGTGTCTATTACATGTGTGTTCTTAAATTATGATAACATAATTTATTCTATGGATATTTATATTTGTACTATTATAATTCCTGATGTAAGTCTCTTATCTAAAAACCTTAGAGGCATGTTTTGGAATTTATAATCTGAAAAGTAATATAATGCATATACCATGTTTTATATAACACCCCCAGAAGGATTTGGACAGCAACCCATACTCAAATATTCTACAAATATTTCTACATTCAAATATTTCTATGTTGAAATGTATTTACTATTCACAAATAAACATTGCAGTTGAATTTTTACCATGTGCATGTATTATACTTAAATAAAATCAAAATACTATTAAAAAAAAGAAAAGCAGAATATTGTGCTCAGAAAATAAAACCTTGATGTTTAAAAAAAGAAAAAAAACATTTCAACAGCTTCATGTCAAGTTCATGCCTAGTTTGCCAAATTAGTTCAGATCAGGTCAAGTTTTGCCATCAAATGAATTAGAAAACAAAACCTTTAGTTTTAAGAGATTTTTGGATTTTATTTATGTGCATAATGGATTTTGAACATGTTTATGAATGCTTTATCTGACCAGAAAGGCCCTCTTTTTAGAAATAATTTTTGGGTTTGCTTCTGTTCCAACTAGATGTTCTGCATTGAAGCTTAATGGCGTCTACAGACCACATCCCTTGCTGGACACAGTTGCTTAGCCCACCTGGGGACACTTACCTCCAGCTATGACTATCATATTTTTCCTTGGGATTTTTAAATTACAGCAAAAAGACATGAGTTCATCTGTCACTTTCTCTCTGGTGGCAGAGGTTTGAGAACCATCAGGAGCCGTGTTTCTTGGCTTATGGGAAGAGTTTGGCCGCACAGAGAGAAAATGAAGGGATCCTATATGGAGATACAAGGGTGAGAATTGGAGAGTGTCGTGTCAACCTTGCAGTCTCTGATTCTTGTTCCTGAAGCATCCCATTTGCAACCCTCTCCTTTCCAACAGTTTTGTAGTTCCCATGGCTTTAACAAACCAGTGTACATTCATTTACCTTTAGTAGTTTGAGCTGGGTTTTAATTATTTTCATCTGAAAGACCCCTAACCAAGAATGGAAATATCTTTGTTGAGCTGCAGATGTTCATTTTGATATTTGAGCCTTTCCATTTGTCTTGAGTCCTGCAGGGTAACCCAGGTGTCCATTAATACCTCCATCTCTAAAGGGCAAGCCTGTTTAATCAGAGGTAATGCTGTGGCAGCAACTTAACCCAGAAATCTCCTTTGCTTAACACAACAGAAGTTTGTTTCATGTTTACTGCACCTCTAAGTCCGTTTGCAGAGAACTCTGCCTCACGTGGTCACCCATGGGCCAGGCTGACAGAGGTTCCACCATCTTTTACTTGCACCATCTGGGGAAGGTGGCCTCCTGGTCACTGTGAAGAGGAGGAGAGGACTGAGGGATCAAGCACATGCTCTGAAATGCTTGTGTCAGGAGTGACACACACCACTTCTGTGAACAGCCTTTTGTCCAGAAAGAGTCAGTGACTACTGACGCACAGGAGGGTTCCTGGTGCTGAGAAATGGAGAGCGGAGCGCACGGGTTATTCCGTGAACCGCAGCCACACTGTCATCTTGGAATCCAATAAAATCTAGACTTAAGTTTAAGGGGTATCAAACTTAACAGTTGTGATGGACAAAGTTTTTTTCTTGGAAAATAGTTAATCGATGGAGGCCAAAGGAAAAGAGATTGAGAGCAGCCTCTGTAGGGGACTGTGTGCCAACTTTCTGTCAGTAAGGGCTTCTGATTGGAGTTCTGGGTTCTGCATGTTGTTTCTCTTCTCTGACTGTGAAGACACATTTCTGTCCAGTTCAGTCATTTCCTACAGATCTTCTGATCAAGATTTAAGTGATAGATGAAGGGAACTGGGGAAGGTCAGCGGGAGAGTAGGTTATAGAAACATTTCCAGGAGAATTTGTTTC
Source organism: Balaenoptera acutorostrata (assembly GCF_949987535.1). Classification (NCBI taxonomy): domain Eukaryota; kingdom Metazoa; phylum Chordata; class Mammalia; order Artiodactyla; family Balaenopteridae; genus Balaenoptera; species Balaenoptera acutorostrata. Next base: position 55,030,118 of record NC_080080.1, on the reverse strand, counting down.
TCCTTTAATCACTAGTTTTACTTTCACTCAAGCATGTTAATTTAGATGTTCTTAAATCAGGAGTATATTTATTTTGAACCTTTTAACACTGCAAATCAGCTAGCTGAGTTTCATATTCTAAAAGAACAAGGTAAACAAATGACACTAGTGAATAGAAAACATTAATCTCTCACATGCTTTAGTTTAAATAGTTATAGGAAAGTGCTCTCCTATTAAAATACATTAGCCTATAGCAAACCATTAAAAAATTCTAATGAATCCTTTTCTTCCCAAAGAAAACTATTTAAGCATTCAATCAGTTAATATAATGGATTAAAATAGAACATGATTTTGGTGGCACAATTTCAAAACAGAAGGAATTAGAGACATTCAGATACTGAACATTCAACACAAGCTATGATTTCAGCAGGGAGTCTTATTTGGCCTTTCTTCATTCTAATTCCATCAATTTCAAATTTCATTAACAGCAATGGGACACAAAACATTCCAACAGTGATGCTTTACGAAACCTTGCAAGTTTTGAATAATATTGGTCTTTGTCATCATTTTATTTCCAAGTGTATGTGTTTATATTCTTTTGCTGAGGAATGACTCAGTATTTCTCCCAGTGGGCATTGAAGAATTAAGTTTTAAAAGACAATATGTATTCAGTTTCACTGTGTATAGCTGAAATAATCTGATTTAACTTGGTTACGTGTAAAAATTTGGGTAAGACTAAGAGAATTACCTAATTACCTTTTGAGAAGACTAAGATGAATTACCTAACCTTCTGAATCATCTGCTGAAATAGTTAGATTTTCAAGAATAAGAAGTTATTATTTTCATGTAAATTAAAGGTGTTTTCAGAGTAGTTAGAACTAACACAGGAAGTTATACACACACACCCCCGCCCACCACACCCATCCATACATGCATAAAGTGATGTTTTGTGTTTCAGTGTATATTGTCCATGAATTGTGTAAATGGCAAGCCATATGATTTGTTCAGTAAAATTAGTATTTTAGAGTGGTAAGGGACAGAAGTAGGAATGAAGGAAACCAACAAAAGTTCTCAGCTTCGAAACAGTAGGTGTGCTACAAGTGATTATCAGTGTAGACTCTTCAGTACTGCTAGATGGTGGTGGTTAGCTCCATGTATTAGGACTTGAATAATTACACAAACTACAGTTGAGTAAGTGGTCAGAAATATTTTCAACACTGTGAAGGAGCAAACTGGCAGAAGCCTGGCAGCAGGATGAGGGCAGTACCTTTTATTCATTTCGTGGGAATTAGGAGGTTAGGGTTGCTCTTGTGGTCAGTAGGTTATCAGATTCTCAGAGTTTATAAAACAAAGCCTCAGATTATCAGAGGTTGCAGAAATACCTTGTTTCAGAGAAAGGAGACAAAAAGAGTCTTACTAATAAGATTATTATTATTATTTCTGGGTAAAAAATCCTCAAAGAGTGCTACTACTGAAAAATTAAATTATTAGGCAAACACACCCTGGTCTGTGATGTTGAGAATAGAGATTGAATAGAATAGAGTGCTACTCCCTTTCCTCATAATCCGTTTCTCTCATGCCTCCTCACAGAAGCCCACTGATTTTGCATTATGTTTAGCTTCTTAAAAGTCTCCCAGAATCTCTATTTCTACTGTCTTCTATTCCCCTGTTAAAGGAAACCTCTTCAATTCCCATTTATTCAGTTTATTACATGCCAGGAGCTGGGCTAAACACATTAATGTATTTAATATTATCTGGTAAAAAAATTTGTGATAACAGGCATTGACACTATTTTTTTCTTCACCATGAAACATATCTGTGGGCAATATCCTAGGAGGGAGATGTTTAGAGATTTTTAGTGGAAATATTTAGTGGCATCTAATACCCTTCACTCTTTCTTTTCAACAAACAAAAAACAACAAAACTGTTCAAAACTATTACTTCCTTATTAATTTTCTATATTACATTTTTTGTGATTATAACTGCAACTGTCATAATCATAAAAGAGAGCATTGTAAGACCTCTGGAGCTCAAATTCAGGAAAAATGAAAAACAAATTTATAGTAATCATTCATATGTACATAGGGGAAGCTTTTGACATCTTATTTAAGTGAAATTACTGGACACTAAAATCCAAAGTCCTTAGGAGGCTACATTCTGAAACACTGACTCATAACATTAAAAAAATTATTAGACTTTCTGGGATGATGACTTCCCCATGAGAAGATGCCTCTTGCAAAGGATCTCCTTCATCCCTCTCCAAGATAGAAGAGGAAACACAAGAAGAAGTGCCTGGTGCAGAGCCCCAATTCCTACTTCATAAATGTGAAATGCCCAGGATGCTATAAAATCACGACTGTCTTTAGCCATGCACGAACAGCAGTTTTCTGTGTTGGCTGCTCTACTGTCCTCTGCCAGCCTGCAAGAGGAAAAGCAAGGCTTACAGGAGGATGCAGCATTACAAGACAGAAGCAGCATTAAAAGTACCCCGAATCAAGATGAATGGGAAACCATCCCATAAACACATTTTGAATACAAAAACATCATTAAAGATGAGAAAAACTTTAGATTCTTCAGCAATTTGGAAAACTGTTCATAAAGGTAAACCCTTTGAAGATGTCTGCCTTAATGGACAATGTTCTTGAAAAAAAAGTAAAGTTGGTAAATTTTAATTCTAATGAACTCAGGAAGCATAGTGAGAATTCAGTGTTGTGGAAGGTGATAATGACACTGCATGCAGCCAGCTTATAAGACACTTAACAGCTCTGATTAGCAGTAGAATAGCCTGGCCAGAGCATTAAGTCTTCTACATGAATTTTAAAAACATAAAAACCAAAAAGAAAATAAAACCCAAAAAGTATTTAAAGTGCTTGGCAGCAACTGAAGTAATTTGTATGTAAACCATGCTAGAGATTTCAAGATATAGAGGAAGAGAGATAACAGTGGAGACATGGTACCTCCTGGCTGCTAATGGAGGACGTCCGTATCCACAACAACAAAAACCGTCCCTGGGCACATTTTTGTGAACATTTCTGACTGTTATCTACCACTAGGGAAAAAGGAAGACGAGGTATTTGCCTTCTGAGAACTCTGGCAGATGAATGGCGGACATTGGGCTACACTCAACCAATCATAAGCATCCTCCTGGTGTGTATTTAGTCTGGATATATCATTAAAAAAAAAAGGATAGTTTAAAATCTATTCTGCAAGTGGCAGCAGCAACAGCACCCTCTTGGCTCCTTGGCTCCAATAGGATAGTGGGCGTGGGAGCCAAGGAGCCAAGAGCAGTTTAAAAACACAGTCTTTGTGAGGTCATCTTGAGTGTGGTTCTAACCACCAGGCTTCCTTTGATTTCTGAACATTTTCAAGCCCAAATCACCCTCATGCCCATTGATTCTCTGAGCCACCCATCATCTATCCATTAAGGTTATTTTTGGCTCAGGATATACAGAGTTATTTTCTATTTTTTTCATCCAGAATCTTGACTGCAGCCCACATACAATAGCCAGATACCACAGTGGATACAAATTGTCCAAGCTTCCACTGTGAGCCAGATCTGAACCATATGATTCTTTATCATTGTGAGATTCTTAAAGTTTATACCATAAATTTACTGTTTGCAGTCTGGAAGAGAGCACATAGTGATATTTAACAAATACCTCTTGTATGAAAGAGTGAAGTATGCATTTTATGCATAATTCAGTGGAAGTTTGAGCCTCACAGATTCAAAGACCTAAAGCTATTTTATAGAATACACTAAAGCCGGTAACAGGAAGCTATAGAGAGAATTACTTGATCACATTTTTGTGAAAATTGAGCACAGGCAGGGGTGTTAATGGTGCAATGGTGGTATGCAAATATATGCCACATGCTTTACTAAAAACTCAATTCTAATGACTGTTTTTTAACATCTTTATTGGAGTATAATTGTTTTACATTGTTGTGTTAGTTGCTGCTGTATAACAAAGTGAATCAGCTATATGTATACATATATCCCCATATCCACTCCCTCTTGCATCTCCCTCCCACCCTCCCTATCCCACCCCTCTAGGTGGTCACAAAGCACCGAGCTGATCTCCCTGTGCTATGCGGCTGCTTCCCACTAGCTATCTATTTTACATTTGGTAGTGTATATATGTCAATGCCACTCTTTGTAATAAATGTTAAAGAACATTCAACTTAATTTGCTGAAGTAGGTATAAATAATTTATAAAGATAATGTCATTCAACAAAAGACTGAACATGTGTAAGAGTGAACTGTGAAGTCTTTGGCCAAAACATATCCACTACTTTGTAATGGTCAATGTACCAGAATCCTGGCTGATTAAGCAACGTGACTGCCATCCATCAAGGCTTCAAAAAGACTAGTGATTTTCATTTTCTAATCTTGCAACCTGGTGGACTAAAACAAGTTGTCAGTGTACACCCTTTGAAGAGAAAATAATAAAATGTGAGAATGGTGAGTGCATATTTTTCCATGATTTATTTAAATAATTTATTAAAGCAATAAGATCATTAACTGAATGACGCTGCCCACGTGGTGCTTTTAAAATAATGTTTAATACAGTAGTCTCTTTTTAGAACACATTACTTTGAGAATTTCTTGCTTGGAGAGAGAAACTGTGTGTTCTTAATTATCCTGAAACAAGTATAGTTAAAAATAGATTTTCACATAATAGTTTTACCTCCAAGGGAATGATATTTCATGTCTTTGTAGACATCTAAGAAGATATAATATATGTATATTAAAAATTCAATTGCATAGACACCAGCATCCTTCTAAGAACAATAGATGAGTTTGGGAGACTGGAGAATTGGCCTTCATAAAATCTCACTATGGTTGTGGCTGAGTTATTTATTTATAAAATGGGCAAAATGCATTAATCATAAATGATAGCTTTTTAGAATACAGAGCAGAGTCTAGAATTATGATTATTGTGTGTTTCCCACAAGATCTAACTGATATGCCATGTTGAGATGGTAACTTCTGTCCTTGAGACAGTTCATTTGGCTCTTTTCACTGCTCTCTAGAAGAAAATAAAGCTCCTTACCCAGCTTTGAGTTTGCTGTAATATGACATGTGATAATTTGGCATCATAGTTTATTGCTTCAGGTAAACTCATAGCATGAAAATAGGAAACTATTTATTGAGTGCTCACCACATGGGAGATCAGATGTACTAGTTGTGGATTTCTATTGTTTGCCCCTATACATTGAACTGCTGGTGGTCTGTGAACTTGCATTTCAAATTCAGTTTTGCCCTTGGAAGCTGCCTGTTCTCTCAGTACCTATTCTGCTATCGATTGCTGCCTGTTTTCTCAGACTTAGCTCCATGTTCTGTGGATATGTCCCAAATCACTTTCTCATTTAGATCAGGCTTCAGTCTGGAATATGGAAATTTACATTTGAACAGTACATTATAAAAGAAACAAAATTCTAATTGCCTCCCTGGGAAATCTCACTGAAGGAGGCATTGGGAAGATACTTAACAATTTTTGTAATCCTCTGATGGATTAGTTAATGATGATTTAATTGTAATAATTATCGATAATAACAGTGGTGAGAGAGGTGATCAAATTAGGACTAGATTAAAGTGTTTTTCACTGGTTTAAAAACAGTGCTTTATGTCACTTTGACTGATTGTACAACTTTCATTCACATCCAGGGAGGTCAAGAGTTGTTAGTGCGTACATTCAAGTGCTTGTCAATAAAAGAGTAATACCTCCTAGCATTCATACTACTCTGACAGTGTATTTATAAATATTCCTGATATCAGCTTTAGTAATGAATACAACTTGAAATAAATTTAATTACAATATAAAAACTTCACAGGTGCCATCTTATTAATTAAAAGATTTTCATCGACAGTGTACTCTCCTTCAAGATATATGAAAATATGCCTTTAATTTGCTTTAATACTGGTTGATTAATGCTAGAAGGTTTACATTGAGAATTGTCATGAATGACCTGATTTCACAGCATGTTTAGTGAATTGTGTTTTATCCATTACTCCATCATATGATATGAAATTTTAGTGCTGGTAGTCTCTATGTTTCTTGAAAGATTAGATGATTTATTTTCTTTTTTTAATAGGAAGATATTTATGTATGTATGTATGTATGTATGTATGTATGTATTTGTTTACTTATTTTTGTTTTTGGGGGTTTTTTTTGGCCACACCTTGCAGCATGGGCGATCTTAGTTCCCTGACCAGGAACTAAGTCCCCTTCATTAGGAGCACAGTCTTAACCACTGGACTGCCAGGGAAGTCCCAGATAATTTATTACTGTAGAAATAATATGCACTTAGGTTAGAATTCTGGTTTTGCTTCATTTGATGTCACGCAGGTTACTTAATTCCTCTAAAACTTTGGTTTATTTACCTGCAAAATGGGACGAATGATGTCTATTTCATAGACTTCCTCCCTCCTCACATCCAATCTGTTTTGAGCCTTGTAACTTCTTTCTGTAAAATATACTTAAGAAACATAATATTTCTGAGATATAAACCAATGTATTTTCTTCCTTGGTAATCTCTAGTCCCTTGTTACCCATAGGTTTACATCAAGAACCACCCCTGGTGGACCTTCACTGGAGAGTTATTTTCATGTTATGGAGAAGATAATCTTTACACCTGAGTTCACAGGACCGTGAGGCTTCCTACCACTAAGAATGAGGACCAGATGATGTAAGATAAATTTAGATCACATGGGAAGAAAAATAGGAAAGCTTGTTCCTTTTGCTGCTTTAGAGTGCAAGTAAAGAGAAGCAAGCAGCCAAGTTACATGTATTTCCTGTTTAAAATCCTAGAAGTGGAGAGGGAAAGGCAAGCAGGTGCTTTGGTCTCCCATCATAAACTTGGGAGAAGACTGCAGCTGCCTGGGGTAGACCAGCGTCAATGGTGGGGACCCAAGCAAAGTAGGAAAGTGGTATCATAAAATGCTTAAGAGAAGAGAGGGTCAGAAGTAACCACCCCAGATTTGCCTGGCAGGATGAAGAAGTTTCTACCTGCTTTGCGGTATATGGCATGATATATGCATTCATCAGCAGTGTACTTGTATCAAGTCGCCCATGACTTTGCATGAGGTGTCCCCCTACAGAAGCTGAGGGCTGGGCAGCTTTGGAAGGAGCTGTTGGAGGACATGGTTGATCTTAGAAAGTCCACCAATGCCACCAAGTGAAGGTTAGGCCAAATCATCAAAAACAAACAAACAAACAAACAAAAATGCCCCCCCCCCCCGATTCTAACAGTCATATCAGGAACAGAGAAGCCAGGAAAACTCCCAGCGATCAGGTGGTACAGGGTAATCACCAAAAAGAAAGAGAAAACCCAATGTACAGCCGTGAGCATGCCCCCTCTACTCTCAATGAGAGTGTTTAAGCATCCTTCTTCACTAAAGTCACATTCTCCTATAATATCTTACATAATTTTAAAGCTTTACTATTTATTCCTAAGTCTTTAATCCACAATGATTTGTTACATATGTGTACCCATAGGAGGTGTAGTCAGGATCTAACTTTACCATTTTCCATGGAGATAACTTCTTGTTAAGGAGCCATTTATTAAAAAAGTATTTCTCTCCACATTGAATTGTAATGCCACCACTTTCAAACAGTATTTCTCTCTCTAAATATCTATTTATCTATCTTATCATCTATCTATCTATCTATCTATGGATTACAATCTATTCCAGTGTTCTATTTGTCCATCCCTATATAACTCAATACACCATGTTTATTTATTTATTGCCACAGGTTTAAAATTAATCTTGGTATCTGGTAGGGAATGAGCCTTAACTTTGTTCTTTTCTTCAAAATTGAAAAATGTTGCTTCTTGGCAGTTTTTTATAAATTTTAGGGTCAGTTTCTCTAATTCTGTGAGAAACTTTGCTAAGATTTTTATTGAAATTGATGTAAATTTATAGTTAAATTCAGAGACAAAGGGCATATTTGCAATGAGTGTCCTCCATCCAACAACGAACAATCGCATGCTGTTTTTTTTCTGGTCTGCTAAAGTCTCTCAACAATATTTTGTGAATGTCCAAAGGACAGCTCACACCTCTTTTGTTGGACATTTCTGGGTACCTTATTATTTTGTTGCTATTGTAAAAGGGTGTTTTATCTCCCCACTTATTCTTTCAAATCAGTTATTTCTGGTATAAAGGCATGTTATTGATTTTGTAGACTGCTTTAACACCCAGCATCTTTGCAGCAGTTTCCTTAGTCCTCAAACTTTACAAACACAACTTTATCTTTTCCTTACCAGTTTTAATGTTAATAGAAGTTTATACAGATGGTTCTTTATTATATTCCTAATTTTATGTGAATATTTTAAATGCTTCCTTTAAGTATGTGTTTACTTTTCATTTTTGATAGCTATTCTTTATCACGTTAAGGGGTTTAACTTTTTTTCTAAGCATACTTGTATTTAATAGACTTTTTTTTCAGTGTTTTTTTTCCTTTTATTGAGATTGGTACATGGTTTTCCTTTTTTAACCTATTAAATTAAATGTTACTTTAGTAGATATTCTTGTGTTGAATCATACTCTGGTGACAATATTACTTTATCCTCTTTTTACATTCCCATTTCAACAATTACCAATGTATTTGTTGGTATGATTGGGTTTTTTTTAACCTTGTTTCAGGTCCCCCCATTTCTCTGTAATTGTTGATATGATTTTTCTCTGTAGTTGTTGGTATGATTTTTTATCTTGTTTCAGGTCCCCCCATTTCTCAGTGTTTGACCTTGTCCTCAACCCCTTCCCCACTTGAAAATTTACATGTGCATCTCTTCCTTCTCTCAACACTCCTTCTTATCTTAAAGTAAAAGGTGTCCTTAACACTCACTCTTCCCCATTCTCTCTGTTTCACCATCTTTCCGTCTTCTTCAATTACTTATCCTATTTCATTTCTGATGTACAGCTTCTTCTTTTCTACTACTTCCATATTCTCTGCTTCCAAATGTGCTTATGCTCCTGTTCCCTGCAATTCCTTCGATCTGCATTTACACCCGAGGTGATCCACCCTTTTCTTTATTTGACATCAGATTTTTTTGTTTGTTTGTTTTTTTGTTTTGCCCTAGTGTGTGGCTTGTGAGATGTTAGTTCCCTCATCAGGGATCGAACCTGGGCCCTCGGCAGTGAAAGTGCGGAGTCCCAACTGCTGGACTGCCGGGGAATTCCCTGACATCAGATATATTGGAGGGGTAGAAAAGGTTTGGTGCTCAGGACCTCAGCTCTCCCACCCCTCACTGTTCTCAAACTGCACTAAGTTTATCTGTGACCTAATTACTAAGTCAATTAACCTGTTTTCATCCTTCATTCAATGAATTTTCTTGATGCGTCTAACATGGCCTGCTGTCTTCTTGATATAGTTGTCTTCATTAGTTTCTGTGACACTGTTTTTCTTTGATTTTCTTTCTATATACCTGATGATTATTGCTGTAGCTTTTTTCCTTGCTGTCTCCCCTCTAAATATTAATGAATTTGTACATAGGAAAAAAACTAAAAGCATCTTTTGAAACATTAAAGGTCTGTTGATTACATAAGTTTCACTGATGATTGGAAATTCTGTCTAATGTGGTTTTTGAATGTCTCTAAATTATAAATAAATTATATGATCAAATTAATATCATCAAAAATTTATTTTTTTGCATTAGAGGTATTTTCTCTCTTTTGTCTCTGTAATGATTGGGCATATCGTACATGAGAATGTCAAAAAGTGAACATCTGCTGGTTAAAATACTTACATTTGGCATGGGAATTAAATATATGTTCTTTTTCAACATTAAACCAGCTCTAGGATAAAAAATTACTGCAGTCATTTTTTTTTTTTAAATCGAAATATGACTAACATATCTCGTTTGAAATAGTTATTCTTAAGGTTGTCTTTAATTCTTTCCCATGGTTTAACATTGCTAATTAAGTCTACAAAAATCTGTACATAATACATACTGATGCATAAAGAAAATGCATCAGTTTACCAGATTGTTCTATGATGGCTTAGATTATCAAACATTTGCAAGTTAAATTCAATATTACTGTAAAAATTTAAAGAATTAGTGGAGATTAACATAATTTATCTGTTCTGTTAATGAATAACCAAAATTTTAAAGTTCTTCAAGCTATTTTATATGCTTATTAGGGTAGTTTTAATTATTCATTTTTATTTAAAATTAAATGATGTTAAGCATACAGTGTTTGATGAATATAAAAATATGTACTATTGAATTATAAATCATTTTCCCTCTAGCTTCCAACTTGAAATGCCAAGCATTTCACTGATGTTCATATTTCACATAATGTAGAACCATTTATGGTCCCTGTGCTGCTATATGGAAAATAGCAATACTCGTCAACCATTTAAGCTTCATAAAGCCAAAAGGTGTTATTTCATTTGTGAGCTTCTTTTATAATAAATACTGATCAACTCTCCTCTCTTATTTTTCTTTGTGACTTTACATGATGTTAGGCAGTTAGAACTCACCATGGAGGGTGTTTATTGGGTTTCTCCATGGCAGGAGACCACAAGCTCAGTGAGGGTGGCAGCAGGTCTTTCTTATTTGCCATTATATTCTCAGCACTTAACATAATGCATGGTTAGCATGAATGAATGCATTTATTTTCAAACTTTTGTTTCTATGCTTTTGAATATAGTTATTAATTAAAAATGAGCCACCCCTATGTCTTTATCACTGCTTGGTCCCTAGGGCGTCAGAAGAATATTAAAACATGTTGCCTTCTGTCAAAGGCCTTCAGCGTAACTGGAGATACAGATTAATGAATATGGATCAGTATAAGACATTATATAATTAAGATCCTACTTGAATTTCACAAAGTATAAATCATGTAGGTATTCATTAATGAGGGCCTTCTACAGAGAATCAGATCATGGAAGTGATAGCAGAATGAAGCATAGAGAATAAATATTTGCAAGAAACAGGGGAACTTTGGTTTCTGCATGAATGGAGCAAGACATTGAAGGCTTGAGGAAGGAAAAATCATAAAACATTGGAGAGGCAAGAGGACCCAGGTCTCATTAAAAAAAGAAAAGAGAGTGTTTGGAAATCGGATAGTATTTGTATCTTGATAATAAAGGATTCTGAAAGGCAGGTAAAGTACTTTTTACCTTAGAGAGAAAAAAATATAGGGATCTAATGAATATTTGTGAGGAAAAGAATAAGCTGATGGTATATTGCAGTACCTAAGGTAAAATCATAAATCAGATAAACTGAAGTACAGTGTGAAATTCAGTGAGTGAAGACCTGGGATTTATGTAGAGACAGCAGGAATTCAAAGAAAAAGATGGGGTGATTGACTTCAGATAGTTAAATGAAAAAGAGGTGAACCAAGCTGTCTAATTTGGGTAAAGACATGAACTGGGCTTCTGTAGTTAGAGATAGGAAAATTGAGAGATGAAGGTGAAGTTTTGACACGTGAAATTTGAGATGGTAGCCAGAGAGTTACATGGAAATGTCCCACAAAATAAGGAAACTACTTAAAACTATATTATACAAAATAATTTCCCAGGCCCACCTACCTGCATACATATTCACACTATTTTATTCTCTTTAATTGTGTCTGTTTCTTCCAGAACATTTCCATCTTATAAATTTTATTTAGTTTTCACTATCATTTTTAAAATTTATTTTATAAATGGGTAAGTGCTTTCAGTAGGCTAGTGCAGTTATCAAGATGAGTGAAATGTTGTACAATCATTCTAAATACAAAATTACTTATTTGAGAGAGAAAGATATAAAGTTTCCCTTCCTTTAAAATGGAGATGATAATTCTTGCCCTACGTAGCTCACAGGGTTGTTGTAAAGATCAGCAGAGATGATGGGTATGAAAGCACTTTGAAAACTAAAATCCTTTACAAATGCAAGCTCTCATCATTATGATTATACAGTGCCCTCTATATGAACCTGAAACAATTTTCAATTTTCATCTATCATGCCACTCTTCTAATTCCTGTAGAGTATGTCCCACAGATTTTTATCATAGGACTCTATTTTAATCAACGACAAATGCATTTTCATGAAAGCATAATATTGTTTCTGTAATAGATATTCTTTGAACTCTGGATGAAGACTAATACACATTTCAAGGACCAATATACTTCTGAGAGTTTCTTCCTATCTCTTTCATTTTATAACTTCATCTTTTCCCACTCTGTGAGTTTTAATTCTAGGATAAGCACTTCCTATGGGCTCTACCCGCTTGTACCAGTCTGTCCTAGGAATCCAACCAGACATTGGAGGTCTTGTAAGAACATGGCACCATCAGCCTCATCATTTAGAGCAGCTTGGAACTGGGGCTTGGTAACAACCAGACCCAAAAGCTGTGGTGTCAAAGAAAGTTCTAATTTTTCTTAACTCTCCTCCAACCCTTCATCAAATTAGTACTGAGACAATGCTTATAGTGTTTGTTTTGGCCATTGACATAATGATGACAGCAAGAGTGGCATAATCCCTTGGGTAAACACAGGTTTTATGATTACCATCTCTTTCTGCCCCCCAAATCCAGGAAAGTAAAGCAAATAGTTCAAATTCTCTAGATGTACAGTATATATTAGAGCATTTCACATGCATATGAGTAATCAAGTGCTCCATTTACATATGTTAAAATTGCCTTTTTTGGAAAAAATTGAGTAAATTTGATTGTTACAATACTGGGCTAATTTTATGTTCCAAGCCTCTTAAAAGATAAAAAAAAAACATTGCTGATTGGAATACTAAATGCAAGAAGTTAAATTTAATCAACTTCTAAGAGGCATATAAATGGATTTTTGGATAAGCCAAATTTCAGATATGTACTGTTATTTTTAAAGAAATCCTTGAAAACCATCTAATCATGTGAGAAAAGTTACAATAAAAATGAACCTTCGGTATTATTCTTACTTCATCTAAAGATCATTTTAGAATGAAAAGGACGGGGACTGATTCCCCATCCATCTACTCTCAGTCCTCAATTCTGAAGGGCTTCTTCCTAGGTCCTGGAAGGAATAGCCCCATTGTTCTGGATCATTGCATAACTTGTATTTTTATTCCTTGACACCTCTTCCCTAGAATCTTTTACATGCCCTCTTCTCAAGGCTGACTCTCTTTGTATCAGAACCTGATGCAACTGGTCCTAGGTTTATGAAGCCCCTTGGCCTCTGCACTGTGGCTTTCCCAGCTGCACCTAGAAAAGGTGCCAGAAGTGTCAGGGCCAGCCTTTGGTGGTGTTAGATCAATCTCAGACATCCCACACACTGCACCCGGTAAGCTGGTCTGTGGATGACCCTGAGCTTGACCATTCACCTTTCTGATCTAAGTCTGTTAGCCAGTTTCACCACGCTTCTAGGAGGCTGTAGTGAGGAGCTGATTCTAGGAAAAGATGCCATATTCTTCCCACTATATCGTTCTGCTGCCTCATAAGATGCCCTCATTATATTTCACCCTGATAACTCTGTCTCTCCCTCTCTCTCTCTTTTCGTGGCACTTATACAAAGAAATGCAAACATCCACTTAGGGAAGAGGGCATTCTGTCAGAGTTGGGTCTTTTTTGATACTTGGATTAGGTCACCAGGTCACTGCAGATTTATGGAGGAAAGAGAAGCACTGCACTTGAGAATTTGCTCTAATTGCCACAAGCTCCAAACCTGTAATTACTATTGCCACTCTGGGAACTTCAAGTGAAGCCTCCATAGTTAGCTTTTGCCCTTAGCTGTCCTGACTTTCCTGCCATATTTTTCTATGTTTGCCTTTGTTAGAATGTATAGTAGAAGCAGAAATTTAAAGAATCCAGCTGAATGTTTTTAGACTAGTACAAATAATGAGTTTTTAAAAATTTGTTTGATGCCTAACACGTATCAACATGCAGAGGAGAAATTTAATTACTGATAATATAATTAACTGTTAATTTTAAGAAAAATTGGGGAGAGTTGACTGGCATTTTCAGTGTTTGAGCTCATAATATAAGACTTATGTAGCACTTTGTAATTCATCATTTCAGTATAGTCCCATGAAGTAGGTGTTATTTTTACTCCATTTAAAGACAAATACATTAACGGGCTTTACAGATGAGGGATACTAAGAGGTCAGAGAACTCACAGATTGGCCTGATTCAGCAACTAGGGGCTCTCAGATTGCAATACCATACTTCTGGGTTCTGTGTAGAGATCCCTACATGGCAGTGACCACTACCTTACTTAAATTCATCCCTTAGTTCCACACTGTCTTCAGGGTAAATGACCAAGGAGGGTTACAGGTATTTCATTATATCACTCCATCCTGCAGCTCTGTTCTCCTCTTGCTATGTCCCTTCCTGTACCTTGGTCATCCTGGACCTCTTGTAGAGCCCATCATTTGGAAATTTTGTCCCTCTTTTTAACCTGGATAACTGACTCCTATTTTGGGGACCAGATCCTTTGGGAAAGCCTAAGTGTGGTCTGAGTTGGCCTCTGATGCCACCTTGTACAATCTCTATTTGAGCCATTAGCACCGTTAATGTACTACTCTGTTTCCCTTAGATTTATCTTCTCAGGGTAATGACTGCCTCTTTCACTTTTGTTTCTGCTTTCTTTTCATCTATAAAATAAATATAACAATAGCTACCTTGTAGATTTATTGGGAGGATTAGAGTAAGTAAAGTAACTAACAGTGCCAGAGACATGGTAATAAAACTAACAGTAACTCATATTTATTAAACTCATTTTCTGTGTGTCAGGTACTATGGAAGACATTTAACGTGTATTATCTGTAATCCTTATGTAATGATTTTATTCAATGGTCTGAACTCAAAGCCAATATAAGCAGAAAGCACTTTTACTTTTTGTCTTCAACTGTGTTATCACATCTTTGACCCTGTGATTTGATACAGGTAAGGCAGAGGCCATAATTTTGCAGACCATCGATTATAAACACAATTTAATTTCAACAACTGAAACTTATTTTCAGTTATTAAAATTTTCAATCTGTCCTAAATTTAGATAAAATTCAATATGTCTCCCATCCCCTCAGTTCAGGCCTGCCACTAGCTCTAGCCCTGCATTTTAGAATAATTATGAATTGACTGGGATTTTTCTAGTCTCTCTCAGTAATAGATATCTCCATTGTTGACAGGAGCTGTCTGCTTTGTGGGGTATACTGGTAGGCTCTTTAGAACCCTGCTATCTCCCCCATACCACCACTATTTTGGACCTCAGCTCTCTGACAATGGACATTTGCATTTTACCTATCACTCAGCTCCAGCACACGGTAACCAATCCAATAACCTCCTTCTCTTACTTTGGCAGGAAATACTTTTCTGTAGGATCCTATAAGGATAGCAAAATACTTTCTGTGGGATGCACTGAGCCTATAGGAGATGCAGGCATTCTTGTCCTGACAAGTAATGGAATGTAGGTCTGCTTGTCTGCTGTCTTCCAGCCAGCATTCTGTTTTCTGAATTATCTAGGAGGGAAAGGGTCAGCCATTTCGATGCTCAAATGCTTCCCCAAACTCCAGGGGCCACAAGCCAGCTGTTCCAAAATCTTCTCATCACAGTGGTCATGCAGAAATTTGCCTGCACACTTCTGCTCAGAAAGCCTGTGGTCAGAATTGAGACACTGGTCTGATCTGCCCCACCCACTACTTTTAGATCCCTTGGAGCTGGCCCCCTAGGATAAGTGTGTGGAGTGTGTGTGCAGGGCAGGAGATAAGCTGAAACCGCTCCTTTGGATAACATATCATTGCCTTGACAACTTTCTCTCACGATGAACTCCAAATTCTGCATTTGATGATCCAGATGAAGGGCTAGGTTTGTAGCCAGTTTTGCTGCCTGTTAGGAAACCCTAGGAGAGGTGCCTAGCAGCTACTCTTTACAGTCCTTTCTCTTATCGTTCTCAATTGAGGCTTTAGCTGAAATGTTTGAAGTAACAGGAAAAACCCTGCTTCACATCTTGTCATATATAAAGCACTCATTTATATCTGAAGAAACTGTCTCTAGGAGTTACATTATTTTTCCTATGGCCACTAAACTTATTTAGTGAAAGTCAAAACTCAATTTGCATCTAGGTTAGTGTGATCCCAAACAGACGGTTCTGTTCACTGTACTGTTTACCTCTGAATGAGATCGTTCAATTGTAAGTGGTTACCAAAGGGCATCTACAAGTTGAGACAGACATTAGTGGCACTCCTTGGGATTTATTTAGATACTTACCACGTAAAATGGAGCTTTGATGCTGTAGGCATATCAAGGCTTTTCTGACTTAATTGACTCCTGCATTTGTGCTAGTAACTATTAGTCATTTTCCCCCAGTAAGTGAAGAAACACTTGATATAGCAAATGTGGCACCCTGCTCATTGTGAGAATTCAGTAAATATTACTCCTAATACTGTAGAGTTTTGTGACTGCTTTCATTATGCAGGTCTCACTGTTGTTTATCCATCCATCAATGCTTACATTCAAGGAAATGTCTTTAGCATTTTTATTAGATGACTGTATGACTCTTTACTTGCAACTTGGAGAAAGACCAGGCATTCAAAAGCAGCCTGATTGTGTCAGTGTTGAAAATTTAATCAGCAAGAACAAATTTCACAGAGCCAAGTTGCATCAAAATCCAGAGAATTCTAACTGTAAATGTAAAATCCTTTCCTGCTTTACTATAGCCTCAACCTTCTTTTAGCTGTTAAATAAAAAAATGCTTATAAATGGCCACTGCAGAATAGCTTAATACAGTACAACAGGTATTCTCATTTTTCTCTCAATGTTCAGAGGGAAAAATTCTGGATAAATTCCGGGGATCTTTGAGGAATTTTAGAAACTGTCCTCTTGGTCAGATCAATTTATTAAAGATCAGTTAGTAAAAATTCCATTGGAAATATTTAGTCTTTTTCTTATAGATAACATTATTTATTTGTAAAGAGAATCTATTGAAGAGATTTACATATAAAATTATGAATGAAAAATGAAAATATTAAATTCAGCTACAGCTGACTTATATGGTCTTGTATCTTTACACCTAGTGCATTTGAAATATACATCAAGCATTTAAAAACATCTCTGTGCATGATATGCTAGAAAATGTAAAACTATAATGAGAGAAAGTTGATCAGTAAATAGTTGCCTGAAGGAGTCAGGAAAGAGGCTTGATTGCAAAGGGGCACATTAGTTGGAAACGCTTTGTATCTTGGTTTTGGTGGTAGTTACATGAATATTTCTAGCTTTGAAAATTTATCAAATGGCATACTTATAATGGGTGAATCTTTTGTATCTACATTATATTTCAATAAACCTGGGGGAGTGGAGGAGAAAAAAAATCTTTGTTATTGAGTTTAGGCTATTTTACTTGTAATATCTTTTATTCTGATAAAGTGGATAGGACCATGGAGGAGAGTTTATTTTAATTATGTTTTACATGAAATAATAATAGAATCTCAAGTTTCAAATTATCTTAAAGATCAATTAGTTTAATCCTGTCCTCTTTCATTAGCTTTCCACTTAGTTGGTATCCATGGCTGCTTTCTGTGTTTTAGGAACTGTGTTAGTTGCTGGATACATGAAATCTAATAAGGTATAGTCCCTGCCTCAGGAACGTGTATTAGTTATCTACTGCTGTGTAACAGATTAACCCCCAATATTTAGTGGCTTTAAACAACACACATTTATCATCTCACAGTTTCTGTGAATCAGAAATCTAGGCCCTGCTTACCTGAGAGAGATTTCTATTTCAGGCTGACTTACAAGGCTGCAGTCAAGATGCCAGCCAGGCCTGGGACCTCTCATCTGAAAGCTCAACTGGTAAAGGATCTACTTTTAAACTCACTAATGTATATGTTGGCAGAGTTCAGTACCTTGAGTGCCATTGCACCCAGGGCCTCAGTTCCTTGCTGGCTGCTGACTGGAAGCTGCTCTCAGTTACTTGGTTAGTGACTTAGTCCAATATGACCCCTTCATTAAAGAGCACAGACAGAGAAGGCAATAGAGAGAATCAGCTAGGAAAATGAAGTCACAATTTTTATAACCCAATCACAGAATGACATCCCCTCAACACTGCTATATAATCTTGGTTAGAAACAAATACTCAAGAGAAAGGCATTAACAAAGATATCAATACCAGGAAGCAGGGATCTTTGGAAGGCATCTTAAAAGCTGCTTACCACAGGAAGCCTACCTGATTCAGCTAACTACCCAGGCTTAATCCCTGAAGAAGCCATCTGACAAGTGCTTTAATTCTTTTCATATTAAGAATAGTGCGTTAGAGTGGGGGCTTTATAATCAGACTCTTTTTGTTTAACTTCTAGTTCTACCACTTACTAGCCATATGTCTGGGAATTTATTAGACTCTTTAAGCATCAGTTCCCTAATACCTGACAAAATTGCCTTGACAATTAAACACAATAATGTACGTAAATCTTTGAGCATGGTACTCGGCAAATAGTAAGCGTTCAATGAATATTATTTTTTTATTTTTATCTGTGTACAAATCTTATTCCTGACCTGAAATCTAGCTCTCTGAAACTTCTTCCTGTTGGACTAAGTTGAAAAACTTGGGACTTACTAATCAAGTCAGATTCAGTACCAAATGCTAGCCCTGCCTTTAATTTACATCAGAAGACAGTACATGTTTTGCCTCCAATTTTTTCCCCTCCCCTGCACATTCCAGGCCTCTCTGTTTCTACAAATGATCCTGGTATAGCATGATTTCAAGCCTGCAAGTCACTCTCTTCTTAACATTCCTGTTAGATTATAGTCGATCTGTAAGTTGTTACACAAAGCTGAAAAAAAAAATTCAGGTATATTATTTATTTATTTACTTATTTAATTTTTGGCTGCGTTGGCTCTTCGTTGCTGAGCACAAGCTTTCTCTAGTTGTGGCGAGTGGGGGCTACTCTTCGTTGCAGTGCGCAGGCTTCTCATTTCGGTGGCTTCTTTTGTTGCAGAGCACGGGCTCTAGGCGTGAAGCCTTCAGTAGTTGTGGTGCACAGGCTTAGTTGCTCCGTGGCATGTGGGATCTTCCTGGACCAGGGCTCGAACCCGTGTCCCCTGCATTGGCAGGTGGATTCTAAACCCCTGCGACACCAGGGAAGTCCCTTCAGGTATATTTTAATTCATGCAAAACAAATAATTATTTATGAAAGAAAGAAAGAGAGAACAGGAGGAAAAAAGGAAGGATTATTACTAATGACATGGATAGCCTATAATTATAGAATAATTTTAAGTAATTAGTTTTTTTAACATTTTTATTGGAGTATAATTGCTTTACAATGGTGTGTTAGTTTCTGCTTTAAAACAAAGTGAATCAGTTATACATATACATATATCCCCATATCTCTTCCCTCTTGCCTCTCCCTCCCTCCCACCCTCCTTATCCCAACCTTCTACCTGGTCAAAAAGCACCGAGCTGATATCCCTGTGCTATGCAACTGCTCCCCACTAGCTATCTATTTTACATTTGGTAGTGTATATATGTCCATATATACAATACCACTCTTTCACTTTGTCCCAGCTTACCCTTCCCCCTCCCTGTGTCCTCAAGTCCATTCTCTAGTAGGTCTGCATCTTTATTCCCATCTTGCCCCTAGGTTCTTCATGATTTTTTTTTTTTTTTTTTTTTAGAATCCATATATATGTGTTAGCATACGGTATTTGTTTTTCTCTTTCTGACTTAACTTCACTCTGTATGACAGACTCTAGGTCCATCCACCTCACTACAAATAACTCAATTTCGTTTCTTTTTATGGCTGAGTAATATTCCATTGTATATATGTGCCACATCTTCTTTATCCATTCATCTGTTGATGGACACTTAGGTAGCTTCCATGTCCTGGCTATTGTAAATAGAGCTGCAATGAACATTGTGGTACATGACTCTTTTTGAATTATGGCTTTCTCAGGGTATATGCCCAGTAGTGGGATTGCTAGGTTGTATGGTAGTTCTATTTTTCCTTTTTTAAGGGACCTCTGTACTGTTCTCCATAGTGGCTGTATCAATTTACATTCCTACCAACAGTGTATGAGGGTTCCCTTTTCTCCACACCCTCTCCAGCATTTATTGTTTGTAGATATTTTGATGATGGCCATTCTGACTGGTGTGAGATAATATCGCATTGTAGTTTTGATTTGCATTTCTCTAATGATTAATGATGTTGAGCATTCTTTCATGTGTCTGTTGGCAATCTGTATACCTTCTTTGAAGAAATGTCTATTTAGGTCTTCTGCCCATTTTTGGATTGGGTTGTTTGATTTTTTGATATTGAGCTGCATGAGCTGCTTGTATATTTTGGAGATTAATCCTTTGTCAGTTGCTTCATTTGCAAATATTTTCTCCCATTCTGAGGGTTGTCTTTTCATCTTGTTTATGGTTTCCTTTGCTGTGCAAAAGCTTTTCAGTTTCATTAGGTCCCATTTGTTTATTTTTGTTTTTATTTCCATTTCTTTAGGAGCTGGGTCAAAAAGGATCTTGCTGTGATTTATGTCATAGAGTGTTCTGCCTATGTTTTCCTCTAAGAGTTTGATAGTGTCTGGCCTTACATTTAGGTCTTTAATCCATTCTGAGTTTATTTTTGTGTATGGTGTTAGTCAATGTTCTAATTTCCTGCTTTTACATTTCCCAGCACCACTTATTGAAGAGGCTGTCTTTTCTCCATTGTATATTCTTGCCTACTTTACCAAAGATAAGGTGACCATAGGTGCGTGGGTTTATCTCTGGGCATTCTATCCTGTTCCATTGATCTATATTTCTGTTTTTGTGCCAGTACTATACTGTATTGATTACTGTAGCTTGGTAGTATCGTATGAAGTCAGGGAGCCTGATTCCTCCAGTTCCGTTTTTCTTCCTCAAGATTGCTTTGACTATTCGGGGTCTCTTGTGTTTCCATACAAATTGTGAATTTTTTTGTTCTAGTTCTGTGAAAAATGTCCATGGTAGTTGGAGAGGGATTGCATTGAATCTGTAGATTGCGTTGGGTAGTATAATCATTTTCACAATGTTGATTCTTCCAATCCAAGAACATGCTATATCTCTCCATCTATTTGTATCATCTTTAATTTCTTTCATCAGTGTGTTATAATTTTCTGCATACAGGTCTTTTGTCTCCTTAGGTATGTTTATTCCTAGGTATTTTTTTCTCTTTGTTGCAAAGGTAAATGGGAGTGTTTTCTTAATTTCACGTTCAGATTTTTCATCATTCGTGTATAGAAATGCAAGAGATTTCTGTGCATTAATTTTGTACCCTGCTCCTTTACCAAATTCATTGATTAGCTCTAGTACTTTTCTGATCGCATCTTTAGGATTCTCTATGTATAGTATCATGTCATCTGCAAACAGTGACAGCTTTACTTCTTCTTTTCCGATTTGGATTCCTTTTATTTCTTTTTCTTCTCTGATTGCCATGGCTAGGACTTCCAAAACTATGTTGAATAATAGTGGTGAGAGTGGGCAACCTTGTCTTGTTCCTGATCTTAGTGGAAATGGTTTCAGTTTTTCACCATCGAGGATGATGTTGGCTGTGGGTTTGTCATATATGGCCTTTAATATGTTGAGGGAAGTTCCCTCTATGCCTACTTTCTGCAGGGCTTTTATCATAAATGGGTGTTGAACTTTGTTGAAAACTTTCTCTGCATCTATTGAGATGATCATATGGTTTTTCTCCTTTAATTTGTTAATATGGTATATCACATTGATTGATTTGTGTATACTGAAGAATCTTTGTATTTCTGGAATAAACCCCACTTGATCATGGTGTATGATCCTTTTAATGTGCTGTTTGATTCTGTTTGCTAGTATTTTGTTGAGGAATTTTGCATCTACGTTCATCAATGATATTGGTCTGTAGTTTTCTTTTTTTGTGACATCTTTGTCTGGTTTTGGTATCAGGGTGATGGTGGCCTCATAGAATGAGTTTGGGAGTGTTCCTCCTTCTGCTTCATTTTGGAAGAATTTGAGAAGGATAAGTGTTAGCTCTTTTCTAAATGTTTGATAGAATTCGTCTGTGAAGCCATCTGGTCCTGGACTTTTGTTTGTTGGAAGATTTTTAATCACAGTTTCAATTTCAGTGTTTGTGATTCGTCTGTTCATATATTCTATTTCTTCCTGGTTCAGTCTTGGAAGGTTGTGCATTTCTAAGAATTTGTCCATTTCTTCCAGGTTGTCTATTTTATTGGCATAGAGTTGCTTGTAGTAATCTCTCATGATCCTTTGTATTTCTGCAGTGTCAGTTGTTACTTCTTTTTCATTTCTAATTCTATTGATTTGAATCTTCTCCCTTTTTTTCTTGATGAGTCTGGCTAATGGTTTATCAATTTTGTTTATCTTCTCAAAGAACCAGCTTTTAGTTTTATTGATTTTTGCTATCATTTCCTTCATTTCTTTTTCATTTATTTCTGATCTGATCTTTATGATTTCTTTCCTTCTGTAACTTTGGGGATTTTTGTTCTTCTTTCTCTAATTGCTTTAGTTGTAAGGTTAGGTTGTTTATTTGAGATGTTTCCTGTTTCTTAAGGTACGATTGTATTGCTATAAACTTCCCTCTTAGAACTGCTTTTGCTGCATCCCATAGGTTTTGGGTTGTCATGTTTTCATTGTCATTTGTTTCTAGTTATTTTTTGATTTCCTCTTTGATTTATTCAGTGATCTCTTGGTTATTAAGTAGTGTATTTTTTAGCCTCCACGTGTTTGTATTTTTTACAGATTTTTTCCTGTAATTGATATCTAGTCTTATAGCGGTGTGATTGGAAAAGATACTTGATACGATTTCAATTTTCTTAAATTTACCAAGGCTTGATTTGTGACCCACGATATGATCTATCCTGGAGAATGTTCCCTGAGCACTTGAGAAGAAAGTGTATTCTTTTGTTTTTTTGGAGGGAATGTCCTATAAAAATCAATTAAGAAGTCCGTCTTGTTTAATGTATCATTTAAAGCTTGTGTTTTCTTATTTATTTTCATTTTGGAAGATCTGTCCATTGGTGAAAGTGGGGTGCTAAATTCCCCTACTATGACTGTGTTACTGTAGATTTCCCATTTTACTTCTGTTAGTATTTACCTTATGTACTGAGGTGCTCCTATGTTGGGTGCAGAAATATTTACAATTCCTTTATCTTCTTCTTGGGTTGATCCCTTGATCATTATGAAGTGTCCTTCTTTGTCTCTTGTAATAGTCTTTGTTTTAAATTCTATTTTTCTGATATGAGAATTGCTACTCCAGCTTTCTTTGGATTTCCATTTGCATGGAATATCTTTTTCCATTCCCTCACTTTCAGTCTGTATGTGTCCCTAGGTCTGAACTGGGTCTCTTGTAGACAGCATATATATGGGTGTTGTTTTTGTATCCATTCAGCCAGTCTATGTCTTTTGTTTGGAGCATTTAATCCATTTACATTTTAGGTCATTATCGATATGTATATTCCTATTACCATTTTCTTAATTGTTTTGGGTTTGTTTTTGTAGGTTTTTTCCTTCTCTTTTGTTTCCTGACTAGAGAAGTTCCTTTAGCATTTGTTGTAAAGCTGGTTTGGTGGTGCTGAATTCTCTTAGCTTTTGCTTGTCTGTAAAGTTTTTAATTTCTCCATCAAATCTGAATAAGATCCTTGCTAGGTAGAGTAACCTTGGTTGTAGGTTTTTCTCTTTCATCACTTTAAATGTGTCCTTCCACTCTCTTCTGGCTTGCAGAGTTTCTGCTGAAAAATCAGCTGTTAACCTTATGGGGATTTCCTTGTACGTTATTTGTTGTTTTTTCCCTTGCTGCTTTTAATATTTGTTCTTTGTATTTATTTTTTGAGACTTTGGTTAATATGTGTCTTGGTGTGTTTCTGCTTGGATTTATCCTGTATGGGACACTCTGTGCTTCCTGGACTTGATTAACTATTTCCTTTCCCATATTAAGGAAGTTTTCAACTATAATCTCTTTGAATATTTTCTCAGTCCCTTTCTTTTTCTCTTCTTCTTCTGGGACCCCTATAATTCGAATATTGGTGCATTTAATATTGTCCCAGAGGTCTCTGAGACTGTCCTCAATTCATTTCATTTTTTTTTTTTTTCTTTATTCTGCTCTGCAGTAGTTATTTACACTATTTTATATTCCAGGTCACTTATCTGTTCTTCTGTCTCAGTTATTCTGCTATTGATCCCTAATAGAGAATTTTTAATTTCATTTATTGTGTTGTTCATGATTGTTTGCTTGTTCTTTAGTTTTTCTAGGTCCTTGTTAAACGTTTCTTGTATTTTCTCCATTCTATTTCCAAGATTTTGAATCATCTTTACTAACATTATTCTGAATTCTTTTTCAGGTAGACTGCCTATTTCCTCTTCATTTGTTAGGTCTGGTCTGTTTTTACCTTGCTCCTTCATCTGCTGTGTGTTTCTTTGTCTTTTCATTTTGCTTAACTTACTGTGTTTGGGGTGTCTTTTTCACAGGCTGCAGGTTCATAGTTCCCATTGTTTTTCGTGTCTGCCCCCTGTGGCTAAAGTTGGCTCAGTGGGTTGTGTAGGCTTCCTGTTGGAGGGGACTAGTGTCTGTGTTCTGGTGGATGAGGCTGGATCTTGTCTTTCTGGTGGGCACGTCCACGTCTGGTGGTGTGTTTTCGGGTGTCTGTAACCTTATTATGATTTTAGGCAGCTTCTGTGCTAATGGGTGAGGTTGTGTTCCTGCCTTGCTAGTTGTTTGGCATAGGGTGTCCAGCACTGGAGCTTGCTGGTCGTTGAGTGGAGCTGGGTGTTGGTGTTGAGATGGAAATATCTGTGAGGTTTTTGCCTTTTGATATTATGTGGAGCTGGGAGGTCTCTGGTGGACCAATGTCCTGAACTTGGCTCTCCCACCTTAGAGGCACTCGCTGGCTGGAGCACCAAGAGCCTGTCATCCACACGGCTCAGAATAAAAGGGTGAAAAAAAGAAAGAAATAAAGAAATAGACAAAATAAAATAAATGAAATTAAATAAAATGTTATTAAAATAAAAAACAAAAAGTAATTAGTAAAAATTTTTTTTAAGTATTTAAAAAAAAAGAAAGATAGAAAGAAAGAACAACCAAACCAAGAATCAAATCCACCAAGGATAACAAATGCTGAAAACTATACTAAAAAATAAACAAGCAAACAAATAAAAAACTGGGCAGACAGAACCCTAGGACAAATGGTAAAAGCAAAGCTATACAGACAAAGTCACACACAGAAGCATATGCATACACACTCACAAAAAGAGAAAAAGAGAAAAAAAAAAATATATCATTGTTCCCAAAGTCCACCTTGTGAATTTTGGATGATTTGTTGTCTATTCAGGTATTCCACAGATGCAGGTTACATCAAGTTGATTGTGGAGATTTAATCCTGTGTTCCTGAGGCTGCTGGGAGAGATTTCCCTTTCTCTTCTTTGTTCTCACAGCTCCTGGGATTCAGCTTTGGATTTGGCCGTGTGTCTGCATGTAGGTCGCCTCAGGGCGTCTGTTCTTTGCTCAGACAGGAAGGGGTTAAAAGAGCAGCTGCTTCGGGGGCTCTGGCTCACTCAGGCCGGGGAGGGGGAGGGGTATGGAGAACAGGGCAAGCCTGCGGCGGCAGAGGCCAGCATGACATTGCAGCAGCCTGAGGCGCTCCGTGTGTTCTCCTGGGGAAGTTGTCCCTGGATCACGGGACCCTGGCAGTGGCGGGCTGCACAGTCTCCCAGGAGTGGAGGTGTGGACAGTGACCTGTGCTCGCACACAGGCTTCTTGGTGGTGGCAGCAGCAGCCTTAGCGTCTCATGCCCGTCTCTGGGGTCCGCGCTGTTAGCTGTGGCTTGCGCCCGTCTCTGGAGCTCCTTTAAGTGGCGCTGTTAATCTCCTGTCCTCGTGTACCAGGAAACAAAGAGGCAAGAAAAAGTCTTTTGCCTCTTTGGCAACTCCAGACTTTTTCCCGGACTCCCTCCTGGCTAGCTGTGGTGCGCTAACCCCTTCAGGCTGTGTTCACGCCGCCAGCCCCAGTCCTCTCTCTGCGATCCGACTGAAGCCAAAGCCTGAGCCTCAGCTCCCAGCCCCCACCCGATCCGGCAGGGGAGCAGATAAACCTTTGGGGCTGGTGAGTGCCGGCCGGCACCGATCCTCTGTGCGGGAATCTCTCCACTTTGCCCTCCACACCCCTGTTGCTGCGCTCTCCTCCGTGGCTCCAAAGCTTACCTCCTCCGCCACCCACAGTCTCCTCCTGCCAAGGGGCTTCCTACTGTGTGGAAACCTTTCCTCCTTCACTGCTCCCTCCCACTGGTGCAGGTCCCATCCCTATTCTTTTGTCTCTGTTTTTTCATTTTTCTTTTGCCCCACCCAGGTACGTGGGGAGTTTCTTGCCTTTTGGGAAGTCTGAGGTCTTCTGCCAGCGTTCAGTAGGTGTTCTGTAGGAGTTGTTCCACATGTAGGTGTATTTCTGATGTATTTGTGGGGAGGAAGGTGATCTCTGGTCTTACTCTTCCGCCATCTTGAAGCTCCCCTCAAGTAATTAGATTTTGACTAGTACAATGATATCCATGAATATTCTTCTTGAAAATGATAGTAGTTTACAAATGATCTAATGGTGGCTATAATATTATTTAACCCCTTACTTTAATAGAGATTCATGAAAATAGGCATGAAACAAACTGAAAGTGAAGTGCAGCTATACAATTTGATACCTCATGGTTCTTCTTTTATATATTTCATTTATCATGAATAGATGATTTAGCAATAATATAATCAGGATACTTAGAGTAAAAAATCATATTTCTGTCATTGCTCAATATTAATACAAACCTAAAAGCAATTCCTTAGGTTGAATTGTAATTTATTCCCTTATACATAGAAAGTGGCATTTCTTCTTTTAAATAAAATGTCACCTATTAAAATAATCATTTAACAGCTTCATCAGGTTTTTTTCTTAGGTTTATAAATATACAATGTTTATCAATATGCTATGATGAAATCTTAACTGAATATAAATGTGATGTTATATATGTGTTTGACTATGGATTTTCATGACTCAGTAAAATATACTTTCTTGATAATCCACAATTTTGTGCAAAGGATTTCCACAAAAAGATAAAAGTAGCTTTAAATATTTTTTCCTAAGTGAACAATTCTTACAAGTTCACATACAAATAGAAAGTGCTATTTTTAAAAAGTCAGGCATAGTGTTTTCTATTTTTTCTCCTTAGAAAGTATAATGAAACTAAGATCATCTTTATTTTGGCTCATAGATTAAACACGAAATATATTTTTAACAGAAAGTTCAACATTGTTTAGTTTTGTTTGTTAAAGTAATACATGTTCCTGGCAAAACATTTGGAGACACCCAAGATATAAAGAAGAAAATAAAAAATCATCATAACCCATAGAAACCACTGTCCACATTTAATGCATATTCTTTTAGACATTTATCATAAGCCCACTTTTTATTGGGATATTCATATTTTATTTAATGGTTTTTAAAATGTCTTTGATTTATGTAAACATATTCATGCACGTAGTAGAGATTTAAGCTCTATGTGTTCTTTGTTTCTATCTTTGTTGTCATGTTCTATTTCCATTGCATGTTCTTTTCCACTGCAAAGGCATTCTATTTCCACTGCACCTACTGCCCCAACACCCAATTCCCACTTCCCTATTTCCAATAAAAATAGAATAAAATATTTTAAAATATAATTTTCTATGTATTTTATTAATGAATTATGCAGTGAGGTTATTTTCAGTAACTTAGAATTTTGGGTTGAAAATATTCGAGGATTTCTTGTGATCAGAAATTTATGTTTATTTTCTTTTGTAAGAAGAAGTGCCAATACAATTAGTTTCAAAAATCTTCAATGTTATCTGTAAATGAAGTAATTTACCATCAGCATTTGCATTTTCCTTCAAATTACAATAGAAATTCAAATCAATGACATTTATTATTTTTCTACTGAATAACATTTAACACATTATAAATATTCATATCATCACTAATATTTTTTAAAAACATCAGCAAAATTTGATGTGCACATGGGATCCTGAGGTAGTGGAGAATATTTGTATGAGGATTAATTATTCTATTTAAATGAGTTCTCTTTCCTTTTTGAGACTGACAGTGAAATAAAAACCATGTCTTTGGTAAAATTTTCTAGAATGAGAAATATGAAGGGTGAAATATTTAGAAATTTAATATACCTGTGAGGAAGCTACTTCATATATCTTTTCCCAGGTATATAAGTTTAAGTAAACTAATTTTAATTTATAGATCATTTGTTAAAGTGTTCTTGCTTTTAGATAAGGGTGTAATTCTTGATATGATCATATATTAATTTGGAAGTTGATTTATTAAACAATTTTAAAGGAAACGTATTTTTTAAAAGTCTTAACTATATTCATTTTATTTAACTTTTTGTTTTGTTGCACATAGGTTAATTATTTATCAATTAAAATATTGCTCTTGTGCTTTGATAGTAATTTTTGCAAAAAAAGTATAAAACTGTTCACAAATTCAGCACGTTGTTAGAAATGTGTTTGAACTTGTCATGTGCATCTAGAGCAAGTCCTAGATCAGGAAGCTTTTAAATTAACTTGAAATAAGAATAATATTTATGGATCATTTTTATTTGAAAATGTTTCTATTGTAAGATTGACTTATTAAGGACTTCTTTAAAAAGTACTAACATGTATTTGGAATAAGGCTTGTCTAAAAAAGCATTTATATAGTTCTCACAAGTTGATTGAACATCAGGTTTGCATTTAATATTTCAAACAGCAATGTTACTTTGCTTTAAAATGTGGAAAGATAAAAGTAGAGTTTTGTCTTTTAACATATAGCCATCTGAAATAGCTTCATTCACTCACTCATTCATTTTAATAAACATTAACAAAACCATTTACTTGTGTTTTAAGTTCTAGGCATCTAAGCACTTGCAGACCAGAAGGGGAAATGACAGACACATTAAAAATAATAATAATAAAAAAATAAAAAGGATTAATGAAAATTGCTTTGAAATAGATATTTAAATCTTATCTATATTTGAAATGTTCAGTTATTCTTAATTAACAGAGAGTAGCAACTCAGAAATTTATATATTTAGAACTTTGTCAGTAATCTTTATAAAGGTTTGTGAAATATGGTTTTAGAAAATATTACTTTGAAAAAAATGGTCACATTACAATTATTGAGATTTTCTTCTGGTTTTGTTTATAATCAATACACATGGGGCCTAATATCTAATGTGTAAATACATTTCCATTAAACGATTAACTTAGTGCAACCTTGCTGTAGACAGAATAATGGCCCCCCAAAGATGTCCACTTCCTAATCCCCAACACCTGTGAATAGCTTACCTTACATGGCAAAGAGACTTTGCTGATGAGATTAAATTAAGGATATTGAGATAGAAGGATAATCCTGGATTATCTAGTTGGGGCTTGATGCAATCATAGGGTCTTTATAAGAGGGAAGCAAAAAGATCAAGGGCAGAAGAAGATGGGATGATGAAATAGAGGTTGGAGTGATATGCTTTGAAAACAGAGGAAGGGGCTCCAGCCAAGGAATGTGGGCAGCCTTCAGGGCAGGAAAAGGCAAGCAAATGAATTCTTGGGAGCTTCCAGAAGGAATGCAGCACCGTGTATATCTTAATTTTACCCCCATAAGTCTGATTTTGGACTTCCGACCTCCAGAACTGTAGAGAATAAATTTGTATTGTTTAAGTCACTAAGCTTGTGGTAATTTGTTACAGCAGCAATGGGAAACACAAATTTACACAGTAATAACACTGTCAAAAGGCCTCTATTTTGGTAATTTAATTAGAATCCTAAATTCATTCACCAGAGGAATCATGGCAGAGACGCTTATCTAGTAGAGCAGAATATGAAACCTTGTTATTACTTCCAGGGAAACATAGGTAGGTAGCTGCTAACTCTACCCATCAGGCTAACTAAGTCTTCACAGGGAACAAAGCAGCACAATAGCAGGTGCTGGTGGAACCTAGGCCAGAGCCATCGCATTTATTGATTGTCATAGTTTCTTTTTAACTGAGTCTCCAGATACCACTGGAATTTTAGGGAACAGCATAAGAATAAACCATTTGAATGTGAATACTTTAGATGCCTCCTCAACTGTAACACATTTAAAAAAGAGCCTTTCGTGGTAAATAATCTGAGTGGTGCTGTTTGTATATCAATTGCAGACAAGCAGAGCACTGAACCCTGTACTGCTCCTCCTGTTTTCTGGGATTATTGAGTGTAAGCGAGACCGATACTCTTTTTTGCAATGTGAGGGGAAAAACTGTAATAGCTTCTGTGCCATTATTTTTGAAATTCTAGAGTTCATTAAAACTCTCTCTGGCTTTCTTCACTGCCATCTTTCTCCCTTCTTATGACTTATTCAAGGTAGATTTCAGTTGAGGTAAATAGTTTGATTTGAAGGTTTTTGTATCTGGATTTAGATGCAATAAGAAGTGTTAAATGCTCAGAATTTTAAGTGTACAGAATGGCACAGACTCAGCTATTAAGATGGAAGACATTTGCCATTAACGCTCTGGGGCTGCTGTTGAGATTTCAGCTTGGTACTGTTTGTCATTCTGAAGTAGGTAGGCATATGATGCCTGCAGTATAAATCAGAGTTTACAGAGTGCTTGGTCCCCAAGCACTTTGAACATTCTAATCCACCTCTCAGCTAACAGAACGTTTTTTGATTTTTACAAGGTAAAATTTCCCTTTTTTATTTAACCTTGCCAATGCATTATTAATCTCTATTAGTTTTCAGGTATTCTATACCAAACAACAAAACATTTTTAGCCTACATGTTTTCTTGTGGATAAAATGAGGTTATAAGTTTTGACTTTTTCTTTCAACAAATAATGTGAAAGCTAAGAGGACCTAGGAGACATTTCACTTTTATAAAACTCAAGGTAAGCCTGAGTTTTCCTTTCATAGTAATCATCTCCTCCTTGGATTCTGTGACTTAATTTTAATTTTTTAAACACTTAGCTCATAGAGTTACATACCTGAAAAAGTGATGTATGAAACACATGGCTGAAAACTACATTTGCTTTGGAACTAATGGGCAGAATTGTTTCGGTGCAATGTAGCACATTTAAAAACCAATCCAAGGAAATCTTATTATAGTTCTGTCATTTACTAAAGTTCACTTCCCTAATGTCAGTTTCCATTAAAGCAGTCTACATAAAATTATGTTTGTGAAATTATGCCCAGGTGGTACTGCTTTTAGGCAAAGCATTTTACTCATGTTCTCTGCTCTCACATGATGTCATTAGCAGCAGGGGTTTCATTTCCTAAAGAATAATGAGAACTAGCATTTATTAATTACTATATGCTAGAGCATATGCTAAGTACTTTACATGCCTTATCCAAGTTAATGCTCACACTGACTGTATGATATAGTTTTGGCTAGTATCCCACCTTATAGCTAGAAGGTTGCTTGCAGAGCAATAGTCTTGAATCAACCTCTCTGACATCAAAGTCTATGCTCTTAAATACTCTGCCAGTAATTGCAAATTCAAACATGTATAGTAACATAGATTTATGTAGTTGCCCAGTATAATGTAATATGGGATGATGGAGACTGTAGCAAATTGATTACAATTTAAATGTATTTACATTTAAACTACACACTGGGCAACCAATGCATATTTGCGGATTGTATTCAGCTTTTGGCCTCTGTTTTAAGCTCTACACAAAGCCATGTTGCTTTCAAAAGCATCTACTTATATGCATAATTATTCCTTTATTAATTTCAGTTTTATTCAAGTTTTATCAGGGAATGTAAAAATTCCTGTGAATAGAGTATGAACAGAACTATGTTGTCCAATTACCCTTTCATGACAAAGACCTGTGCTTATGCCTAGTCATGTGGCCTATCTGGTCTCAGGACAGAAGAGGGAGCTTCTTATCTGAGACTGGGGCAGATACTGAAATCAGAGGGATGTTCAGATTCAAAAGCCAAGGCAAAAGTTGAGTTCTGAGGAGGGCACGTATACTGAAGGGACTAGAAGAACATATTAAGATCTAGCCTACAGCATTAATTGTCTTATGGCCACAGATATGAGACTGATAGCAGCTAGTAAAGGCAGCTGAGGTAATACTTCTAAACCAGCCCTGTAGGTGATTTACCCAGCCATGGTGTAGGGCAGACATGGGCCATTTTTGAGGGATGAGGGATGAACTGTACGTAAATTTTGCACATAAAGATTTAAAGATAGACAAAGTATTCAAATTATCTAAGAAAAAGCTGTGAAAAAACTCTTTAGGTAACATTAGTTTCTTTAGGTGTGGAAGACCACTTCAGGGATTTTCATTGCCCAGTTTTCAACTAACAAAGAAAGGTAGGAAAACATTTGCTATGTGTTTGATTATTTAAGGAGGGAATATATTTTTCTGACTTAACACAGTCTTTCTGGATAAATTTAATTAAATTGTCCCCTCTCAAATATCTCTAATAACTCCTCATTTTAGTTATAGCAGACATACTTAATTTGATAAGTTATTTTAGTTCTCTGGTCTTTAATTTCCATGAAGCTGGGTATATGACTTATAAGTTTTTTTCACTGGATATGCTAATAAAATATGAAACTTGAAAATCACTGAGACTGTGCTTGATCAGATCCCTGTCAGCTCTAAAATTCAACAGGTCAATAGTCAGTTATGACAAGACCCTTCGTTACTTGGTAACCCTTTCTACTATAATGCACTTAATGCACTTTTTCCCCTATTCTATTTCACTCTTTTAAAAAATAAATTTCATTTAATTCTTGACTCAGTGGTTGGTTGTGGGAACGTCTTACTTACCATTAGGGGGCACTTGAAAACATATGAGGGGATTTTCTGTTTTCTCCATAACTAAAGGAATAGAGGGGACCTATTTAGTAGCCAGAGGTCAGGGATGCTGTTAAACATCCTACAGTAGGTGGGAAAATACTCTCATGTAAAAGGTCATTATCACTTTTATGAGAAATATTGTAATGGGTCATGTCCTTGAAGTTTCAAGATCACTGCAGTAGAACTGCAGTTCCTTTTCTGATTAAGACTTCCTTGGTTTGCTCATGCTCTCTCTGCCTCTGAGCACTTCTCTTGGTTACACTGTCCAAAACCTGTTTTTTTTTTAAGGCTCAGCTCAGATCTCATCTTTTTTATGAAGTCACTTGTAAACCTCTCAATTTATGCTCAGAGATCTTTCTACTTTTTGATGGCCCTTGCGTAATCTCTTTCTTGAATGCAAGTTTGAATAACCTCCAAAGGTATAGGCAACTTGAGAAAAATGTAACTCCCTTACCCACTTCTGCTTTCCACATCAGGTTTAGCAAAGAGCCTTGTAAATGGTCAAGAGATCTGGCTTTTGTTTTGTTTTGTTTTATTTATATTGGTGCTCCTATAGAGAATTAGACAATAAATAATGAAATGATAATGACATTTTCACCAACAAAAGCATCACTGTGTTAAACATGTTACCTAAGATGAAGAGCTTGAGAGCTCACCGTACGTTGTTCATTTGTATTAATTTATTGCAGGAATTAAATTAAATGAAATCTTTTTTTAATACCCTTTGCTGTTGGTTGTGTCTTGAATAAATGACTTAGATTTCAATATATAGACTACATAATAGTAATAAAGATTTTTTTTCCAGAAATAAAGCTAGCTTTCACAGCTTCTCTTAAAAAAATAAAAGAAGTATATAATCTACTAACTACCAGTTGACTAAAACAGGATCAAGTGCATTGGCCCAATGAACTCAATAATGGAATCAACACTATCCTTCAGCCTGATGATCTTGACTTTAACAAGCAAGACATGCTGTTTCCTGCCACATGTTGGTAGTGAAAGTAGCTACCGCTAACATCGTTTCCAGGACTTATGTCTGGAAACTACGTGCTCTTTCAGATTTTCAACTCATTTCAAAAAGATATCCTTTGAGTTTGTAGTTTGAAAGACGACTCTGACATTAAAGTTTTAATAAGAGAATAGAGTTGTTTCTTTGAATATACTAATCTATTTTTGAAGGATATTATTCAAACCATAAAAATGATGAGATTCTTCATTCTAAATTTTTAGTTTAATAATCTACATGTGTTCTTATTACTTCTTTATTGAGATAAAATTGGCATGTAACATTATGTTAGTTTCAGGCATATATCCTAATGTTTTGATATTTGTGTATATTGGGAGATGACCAGCACAGTAAGTCTAGTTAACATCCATCACCATACATAGTTACCAAATGTTTTTCTTGTGATGAGAATTTTTAGAGCTGCTCTCTTAGCATCTTTCAAATATAAAATATGTTATTATTAATTATAGTCATAATACTTTACATTACATACTTCATGAGTTATTTATTTTATACAAGGAAGTTTGTACTTTTTAACCCCTTTCACCTATTTTGCTCACCCCGGGAAACCACCAATCTGTTCTCTGTATCCATGAATTTGGTTTTTGTTTGTTTTTTTGTTTTGTTTTTGTTTTTTTAGATACCACATATAAGTGAGATCATACAGTATTTGTCTTTCTCTGTCTGACTTATTTCACTTAGGATAATGCCCTTAAGGTCCATCTATGTTGTCTCAAATGGCAAGATTTCCTTCTTTTTTATAACTACATAAATTTCCCTTGTGTGTGTACATATGCATGTGTGCACGTGTGTGTGTGTACTGCATTTTATTTATTCATTTATCCATAGATGGACAGTTAGGTTGCTTCCATATCTTAGCTATTGTAAATAGTGCTGCAATGAACATAAGAGTGCATATATATTTTAGAATTAATGTTTTTGTTTTCTTCAAATAAATACTCAGAAGTTGAATTGCTGGATCATATAGTAGTTCTGTCTGTAATTTTCTGAGGAACCTCCATACTGTTTTCCATAGTGACTGCACCAATTTACACTCCTCCCAACAGTGAACGAGGGTTTCTTTTTCTTCACAGCCTCACCAACACTTATTATTCTAGTCTTTTTCATAATAGCCATTCTAACAGGTTTGAGGTGACATCTCATTGTGGTTTTGATTTGCATCTCCCTGATGATTAGTTGTACATGTTTTCATTCTTAATTAATAATGGCCATAAACTAGAAAAACAGTGCAAATGAATTATAGACTTTTGCTTGATATGAAGAAAGCAAGATGATTCTCTTCTATTTAAGACATAAAAGAAAAGAAAAAAAGAGAAAAAAATTTCAGTTAACTATACCACCACCTCTTTTATTCCAAATTTGGGTCACAGTGTTTTAAGTAAGAGACTGTTGTATATATGTTTACCTTTCTTAAGGCATTTTCATGGCATTGATTTTTTCACATTTTTAAGTGGCTACACAAATAGTTGAATAGCTGAATTAACACTTCTGGAATTCTGAGTGTATTAGTAAGTGTTATGTATTTATGTACATCTAGGTGTTTATTATTCCTTTTTTTCAGTTAGAGTGTGCATTTCCAGGATTTAGGAAATCTAGTTATATTTCTTCTTGAGACCCTGGGTTGTACACTCACTCTGAAAATCAGTTTGGCAATATGAAGTCACGTGGGGGTAGTGATGAAGGTGGGTCGGTGGTGAAAATAAATGGGGAAAAAACCTCCCTTACCTTTTGCTTATTTTACTAAATAACATTTGGGAATATAATATTAGGTAAATATATTCAAATATATTCTGGATTAGGAAGTGCTAGGTAAGTGGAAAGTAAGAGGTGGCACTTCTGGCCATTTTCTTTTGATATAATATTGCCATTTAAAATAAATCTTTTGCACAAACATGTGCATATTACCTCTTACCCAGGAACACCAAAACTGAACACTTAAGTTTATATAATCAGGAAAACATTTCAACTACCATGGGCCTAAGAGTCTAAGACATGTTGAAATAAATAAAATACCAGTGCTCTCTAAAAGCATTAAAGAACCTCATGCATTCAGTATTTGCTGGAATTTGTCCTTTTCGGCATGGAAAGGAGATTATGGGTGATTATACCGTCAAAGCTTCTAGTTCTCAAATATAATCTTCAAAGGAGTGCTGGTGCAGACACAGAATAATTTTAACAGACTTTGAAACATCTAGAAGCAGGGAAGAAAACTTACATAGTAACACAGGAATTTTGTGAGTATTTTTTGCTTTCCTCTGTCTCTCTCTAGGAGATATACACATGATGCTTCAATGTTTGAATAGAAAATAGAGAATTGTCCTCTTACACAACAATATTGGTAACATTTTTTTCTTAAATAATATTAAGATACATTTCAAACTTTATTTTATTCTCTATTTCAAATCCTGTAGGCTTCCTCCAACACATTTTTTTTTTTTTTTAAACAGCTTTCTCGGGACATAATCACGTATCATTCAATTCACTTATTTAAAATGTACAATTCAGTGTTTTGTTGAGTATTTCACAGAGTTGTACATTTATCACTACAGTCAAATTTAGGACATTTTCATTACCCCAAAAAGAAATCCTGCACTCCTTAGTCTTCATCCCCAAACCATCCCCACCCTCCTATACTTTTTTGCCCCAGGCAACCACAGATCTATAATCTGTCTTTATAGAGTTGCCTTTTCTGGACTTTTCATGCAAATGGAATCATACAATATGTTGTCCTTTGTGACTGGCTTCTTTCACTTAGCATAAAATTTTTTAAAGTTCATCCATGTTGTAGCCTATATCAGTCCACTGTATGCTTTTACCACGTTTTGTTTGTCCATTCATCTGCTGATGACCATCTGGGTTACTTCCATTTCTCGGTTATTGTGAATAATGCTGCTGTGAATATAAGTGTTCAAATGTCTATTTGAGACCCTGTTTTCAATTCTTTTGGATATATACACAGAATTGGGATTTCTGGTCATATGGTAATTCTATTTTTAATTTTTGAGGACCACCACACTGCTTTCTAAAGCAGTTGTACCATTTTCAAATCCCACCAACGGTGCACAAGGGTTCCCTTTGATCTTTTTTAAATTAGGTTATTTATCTGTTTATTATTAAGTTGTGATATATTAAAAATATATTTCCAACACATTCCTAAATAAAACCACTACATGGATTAATATAGTATTTAGCTGTTGTTATAGCTAAGGGTATAAGCTCTAGTTCTAGAATCAGAGTACAAACTCTGGCCTTGGATGAACTATGTCACCGCTCTATCTCCCCTTTTCCTGTTCTGTGAAATGGGGATAATAATAGCGCATAAGCATAGGTTTGATCTGAGGGTGAAATCAGGCACTAATGGCACACCAAACAATGACAAATGATAAGTACTAATACTTGCTAGTTATTACAATTATAATAATGTTATTCTTTCAGACATGAGCATCAGATTATTTTTACAACTTGATCTCTGTGGTGTATTTATACATCTTTGTGTACATTTTCAGTGAGTGGTAAATCCTTTAGTGGTTTCTGTTCTTGTTGTTGTGCATAGCTGGTGGTGGGAAGACGCACCCCTGCACAGCTTGCTGCCTTCCTCATCATGGCTAATAGTTCCAGAGTTTCAAAAGAATACAAAAGACAAGAACAGAGTTGTGTTTTTTTTTGTTTTTTTAATAATTTCTATTATGGTAAATTTCAAGCATGAAAAATTAGAGATAATGATTGAAGTAACCCTATATACCCATCACCCAGATTCAACAATGATCAACAGTGGCAAACAGTGTTAGAATAAATAATTTGCAGATGTAATGAAAATATTCTGACTCAAGACTGAACAGGTTTAGTTTCCCATGTATTTTTTATGTACCTCTTGTTGTAATAAAATTCCCTGTATCTCTATCGCAAAGAAATGTGTTTGCTGATATTGTTCTGTCTTTGGACAGAATGTGGGCGAAAACAAGCTTTCTGAATGCAGAGTCAATTTTTACTGGAAAATGAAACTTTAAATGATACGTTTTTTAATTTTTTTCACTTTGAAAAGCTGATTCTCTTAATAAAACATGTTGATAGATCTTTCATCATCATAATAACAATAATAATATTACCTATAAATATTGATCACATACTATGAACCAGGCTCAACATCATCTCAATTCTCACAGCAACTCTATTAAAGACTACTATACTTATTATTATATAGATGAAGAAATTGAGGCTTATTCCTAGTTATAAATTGTCCAAGGCAAGTGACAAGACTAGAACATAAATAGAGGGCTGTCTCCAGAGATTACTTCTAAGCACTATAACGTATCTCAAAACATTTTACGATATTTAGCCTAATAATCTAGGAATAGGAAGGCTATGAAATATTACTTTATTTAAAAATAAAGGTTTCTATGTATTTATCATTTTAATTATACCTGCAATGATATAAATCTAAAAACTATATATATATATATATATATATATATATATATATATGTAGGCTGGGCCAGCTGCTGCAGTAATAGATCCAAATATATGTAATGGCACAAAGTGATAGAAAATTCTTTCTTTGTTCATTCTGTTAGCATGAGGTAGGTGAACAAGGGTCCATGGCAACCGTACTCCATTCAGTTACTTAGAACCCAGGCAGGTTGAGGATCTTGCATCTAACACCTGGCTTTTTGAAAGGAAAGAGTTTTCAATAGGTTTGTAATGCATGATCTGCCTCACTTGGGGGATCCCCCCCGCCAAAGAAAGAAAGGTGAACAAGTCAAATCTTTTGTAAGCAAGCTGATTAATGACAGGCCTCCTGTAAATTACTACACTGGTGATATTTACCATCGGGAGAGGTTTTTTTGTTTTTATATTTTCATCTATTGGAATGTTCCTGGTCCGACTAGGATTGCATGCAAATCTATGAATTTATGAAGCATAAATCCGTGAAAATGTCATATAAAGTACATAAAAATAAAGTATCAAATGGAAATGTTTCATGAAGAAAATATCTTTTGTATCAGAGATTACTGTATTTATCTCTTAGACATTCATGTTAAATCTGGGCAAGAATGAGTCCTAAAGTGGTGCTAAACTTTGCTCCGCTTTGCCTTGCTTTCTGGTATTGTGGAAATTATTACTAAATCTTGATATTGGATAAGATCTGTGTTTGTTGTGAGTCTGA
Organism: Balaenoptera acutorostrata; assembly: GCF_949987535.1. Classification (NCBI taxonomy): domain Eukaryota; kingdom Metazoa; phylum Chordata; class Mammalia; order Artiodactyla; family Balaenopteridae; genus Balaenoptera; species Balaenoptera acutorostrata. The sequence continues at coordinate 54,991,204 of NC_080080.1, read as the reverse complement.
CTTGACAGTCCAAGGTTCACAGTGTTGACCTGGTGAGTGTAGGAGGGATTCTCCATTGCAGCTAGCGTAATAGGCAAAAAGCCCACAGGAGCACTTAAGACAGAATTTTATGGGACTGACTTGGAAACGGTGCACGATACTTCTTCCACATTTCATGTCTGGAACTCAGTCACACCTAACTGCAAGAGAACCCTGGGAAATATAATCTAGCTACAGACTCAGAAAGAAGAGGAGAATATGGGTTTTAGTGAGTGCTATCAGTTTTTTAAAAATGATTCCAAAAAATGACTAAAATATTTTGTATATTTTTATTCAGAATAATAATAAAGGTATAGTTCATACTGATCAATTGCTTACTGTGTACTAGGCTGATCATCTCATTTAATCTTCACGATAGCTCTGTTAGATGACCAATATTGTTTCCTTATAGAGGTGGATTTTGAGTCTTAGCTTATATATCTTACCTAAAGGCACAAAGATAGGACGTGGCAAGACCAAGATATGGATGTGCTTCTGACTACCACGGTGCTTTTCAAAGCACTTGTAGCCATCTAGGAATAAGAATGTCATATAGGTAGGGTTGTTAGATAAAATATTGGACACTCATGCTGTATTGGGGACATGTTTGTACTAAAAACGTATTTAGTGTTTACCTGAAATTTAAATCTAACTGGATGTCTTATATTTTCATTTGCTAATTCTAGCAACTCTACATACAGGATTATAATTTAAGAGAAATAGAGAAACTGTTGATCTTGCATTACACTTTCCTATTAATGTTTAGAATAACATTACCATTGAATACTTAGCACTGTGGTGTAATTAACTATAGACATCCTCACATGGGGAAAGTAGTGCGATAAATCTGTCTTGATTATATTATGGGGGAAAAATGTGTGCTTAACTTCCCTGAAGGAGATGACTATGGTTAGAAGCCAGGTGCACTCATCACTAGATCATCCATAATGTTGCATAAACTAACTTTAATATGAAATATCTTAATATTTAACATTAAATGTATATTAGGGCATATTTTTATATTGTTATTGAGTTCCCTTTACTCATGTGTGATATGCATTATTTTATTCATTATATATTAAAAATTATTTGAATATTACACTAGGTACTCTAGGATATATAAGTGAAAATTAACATTATCTCTGATTCTTTACAATGTGAATAATTTATTATCCAAACTGGACATTATTGAGAAGTAAAGGGATGTCCTTAATAATTATTCCAGAACAACAGGTGAAAATTGGACAGTCCTGAGAAACTGGGACAAATAGTCACTTTGTTGGGCCAGCTTTTTTTAAGATTTGGGATCATAGAATCTTAGAGGAGGAAAGCGATCACAGACTTCATTTACTGTAATGTTATATTAGAGTGAGAAATCTGAGGGCCAGAGAAAAAAACAATATTTTCTATAGATTAATGATTCTCATTCAAGTAGATGGCATTTTTAAATGAACGATTAATATGACAATTTGGCAGTCATTCACTGCACTTGTATATGGGACATAGGATCATTATATTCTAAAACAATATTAACATCAGCTAAGACTCTAAAGGCCAGAATTAAATCTTGCACATTAATAACAGATATCTGTATTAATTCCTTTAGAACACAAATTAACTTCTTCTAAACCTATTAAGTATGTGTTATATGAAGTTTATTTTATATAAATATATTTTCATCTTATAGTCCAGACTATATTTTTTATATCCTAATGACTCTATGTTGTAGAACAAATGGCATGTCTCTCTTTGACAGACCATAGAGCTGAACCAAGAAATGGCCAAGCCGCAGAAGCTCCATTAATACGGTCTCTGGTAGACATAAGGGCAGAACACATCTTTGGTGTTTCTAGAGATAGCTAAATATTATTTTCACTTGAAATTACTATATTATTCTTTGAGTGTCTACCATATGCCAAACACAAGTTATTAATTGGTAAACAAAAAAATACTCTCTGAAAATTTACCCCCCGATTAACATATATTGAAGCTTTCTCCTTTGTCTACAATAATGTAAAGGGAAAGACAGTATTAAGTGATGTTAAGAATCTGCACCCTAGAACAAGACTACCTGGTTTCAATTTCTGACCCTGTTAACCTACTACAGTGATATTATGTTAACTTTTTGAGCACTTTATAGATTAAGCAAAAAAAAAAAAAATTGATTTAATAAGAGCCATTGCCTATGTTTGATTGAAGTGTGTTTGTTTTATCATTGTCCTCTTCTTAATGCTTAAAGAAAATATTACCCAAGTATTTAAGTTGGAATTTTAAAGTGTATATTAGAACAGAGCAGGAGAATACAGTTATTTTCTGCTTGAATTCCCAGCTTATGATATACATACAAAATGAGAAAGGAAATAAACTCTAGGATGAATCTTATTACAGTAAGTTATAGCTTTTTTACTGAAAGTGGGATATTTTTTTTTGAAAACAACACCCAGGATCAATAAATGCTCTTATTCTAGGTTTAGAAACTAAGATAATATTATTTTTCAAAAAATTCTTGAAAATGAAATAAATGCCATATGGATGGGAATTTGGCAATAACCAGAACAGACTTTTTTTTTTAAATGTATCTTGTTTTCAGAATGAGCAAGTCATATATTTTATGCTTGACTTTTTCCCATGCTCCTGTCATTGAGGATACTTACTCCAGCATCTGTGCTTTCCACTGCCATTCCTGAGCTGCAGAACATTATTAGAAAAAAAAAAAATAGAAGAACTTGCTGATGGTGTCCACTACGTACGAAGCTTCAGATTAACTCTCAGCTGGTATTTCACAGTCTCTTTTCTTTCTTTCGTTCTTTCCTTTTTTCATTTTCAAAAACTTAATTTTGTTGTCCTTTCAGTGGTTTTTCCAATATTTCACTATTCCCGTCAGTTTCACCACAATCTTTCTATTCCCTCTCCATCTAAACCGGGTGATCTCAAGCTCCTTAACTTAAATGGGGATCGTTGAACTCTCTTCACTTTTTTCCTGGTTTTGTTCTTTAGAACAAGCAGTTCAGTTCAACAGTTTCCACCGTCTGTCTGCAAGTTACTGTGGCAAGCACAGTCTTCACCATTATGAGGATTAAATGAGATGATCCATGTAAAGCACTTAGCATAATGCCAGACACATAATAATGATAGCTATTATTTCTCTTTTACCCTATTAAATAGTGGGCAAAGATTCAGCCACGGATTATTTGTTTAAAAACTTTTCCTTCAGTTGAAATACTTGCCTTTGAAAACAAGGTATTTTTCCAACTGTTGGAAATTGCCATATGTCATCTAATATCCAAAAATAACTGCATAAAATAGTGGTTAGGAGCAAGGGGGCAAGAGCCAGACTCCCTGGGCTCAAATCCCTCCTTTGTCACAAATTATGGGACGAATATCCAGATACTTAAATTTGCCTGTTTACTCATTGGTTAAGATGGGTTATAAGAGAGTCTATAGCCAGTGTAATAAAGAGGAGGAAGAACATTAATATATGTAAAGTGCTTATAAGTATCTGCACATGCTAAACACTCAAAAATGTTAGCTATGACTAGTTTCATGGTATTCAACATTCATTATTTCAGCAAATATATTGAATCTTTAATCACTATGATTGATTTTAGAACACAAAGCAATTAAAAATATATTCCTTCTAAGGAGGAACAAATATTAACAAAATAAATACAAAAATACAAATAAAACTACATACTATATTAAGAGCTAGGAAGGAAAACATCCAGTGGACTGAGGGAATCTGACTGACTGGAAAATGGAGCAAGCGTGAGATCCTAAGGATGAGTAGGTGCTCTATTTGAATTTTATTTCATTTTATTTTGTTTTGATAGAGGTAATGTTTTATTTTCTGAATATAATAAAATCCAAAGCATTATCTATGTTGTTTACCTGAATGTTCACTTAGAGTCTTCTCACATGGATCCTAGATTGTCCTTTATTAAGGAAAGCAGGACATTTTCGGTCTAGAGAGATTTTACTGTGGGTTTTGTTTATATCACAAGTGAATTGCAGATCCCAAAGGCTTTTACATTGTAAGATGATATTAGTAGTTGGAATACTAAGGTCCCAGTTTTATTCTTTTAATAACCTTCTAATTATAGATTTCTTTTCCTTTAATTTCAGCCTTTATATTAATGATAAAAGTAATCTGTAATCTCTCTGAAATAACTTTTAGGCTAAAAGCAATTAAGTAGATATCTTCTTGGCTCCTTAGAGAGAAAATAGACTAGACATGCAGGAAAAACTTTGTCATTAAAGGCCCAGGTAACTGCAGTCCTCTAATAGTACAAGGAATTGGACTCAAGTAGTGGCATATATTATAAGGTAAAAACATTTTGATCCAAAATTCCAAGTTTCGTTCATAATTGGTGAACTTACCAAGAGGTTATGAAAGCAAAGCCCCACAGACTTTGGAGGATTAGGTGGCAAGTTCACTAAAAGGAAAGGCAGGAAGAGGAATCAAAAAGAAAGAATGAAACAGAGAAGAAGCAAAAGGGTTAACAAAAGTCTTGCTAGGGCTTCCCTGGTGGCGCAGTGGTTAAGAATCTGCCTGCCAATGCAGGGGACACGGGTTCGAGCCCTGGTCTGGGAAGATCCCACATGCTGCGGAGCAACTAAGCCCGTGAGCCACAACTACTGAGCCTGCGCGTCTGGAGCCTGTGCTCCGCAGCAAGAGAGGCCGCGACAGAGAGAGGCCCGCGCACCGCGATGAAGAGTGGCCCCCGCTCGCCGCAACTGGAGAAAGCCCTCGCACAGAAATGAAGACCCAACACAGCCAAAAATAAATAAATTAATTAAAGAAACGTTTAAAAGAAATACTTTAAAAAAAAAAAAAAGTCTTGCTAAAGAAATATTTACTATAATTCCTTTCTCACTGCTATTTTATAATACTGATTATATATATTACTAATTATATAAATAATAAATAAGTAATTATGTACTGAAATTTTTCTAGTTCTTCAAAATCCATTATCAAAATTAGAAGTCTCCAATAAAACTGTCATGTTAAGACCAAGAGCAAGTCCTGGGAATTTAAAAACATTTAGGTATTTTAAATATTTTCAGGTACTTTCAATATTTTTTAAGTTATCCATTTCTCAGTTATTGTTATACCTTGTGTAACATTTTCATTAATTTAGAGATTATAAATGAACATTATGTTTATTTATTTAGAAATATTACAGTTTTTTAGGGGAAAGTAGGTATTATTCTAACTGGACACTATATGTTTGCAGAAGAAGGAAAAAAATTCCCTCTTCTTATCAGACGCACCTATATTGATACCCAAATAATATATGTTTAGAAATGTTTTTGGATGAGCAGCTTAATTTATTGGACATTCCAACATCTTTCACTGTAAGTTTTGCATATGAAAAAGGAGAACTTGTCTCACTTTGTCTCATTTTTTCATGATTCTCTGGAATGTATTCCTTGTAGAAAGCCTTATATTTAAAGTTGTCAAACACAGCTGATCTTCAATTAGAACATGCATAAAAGTGAAAATTGTTGTAATGTCTATCTTATGTTTTACTCAAAATGAAGGAGAAATGCATAAGGTTTTATATGAATTGAATAGATAGTCTTCATTTTACGAATGATTTGCATATAGAATGAGTGTTATTATAGGGAGTTACTAATGTAATCAAGAAGATCAGTTTCTTGTTCTCTGTTTTAAGTCATGATCCAAATCTTGCATCAAGTATGTAGCTTAGAGTTTCCTGATTGGAATGTATTATTATTTCTAATCTTATTTTTCTTTGTATGTCTTATATGTCAGTGGGGTTTTCTACCTATTGAAAATCTCATTTTGGTATGCTAGACTTTTTATTATATTTAATGTAGTCTCAAATCCTTTTAAGTAAAGAAATCTTAATATGAATTTATAAAAGAATGTAATTAAACATAGCTTCTGGTGTGTTAAATATATGGTTTCACCATGTTCCTCCCTTTTGGTCCCCTATGAGATTTATTTTCTCATAATCTCATAATAACATTTTATCACTTTGTAAATTGTCTTGAAAATTATATTCAACTCTGTTGATATAAATTCTACATCAATGGTTATTCTTTGTAGTAAAGAAACATTAACACTATTTTTGCTGTTTTTATTCACTTTTGGTCTATTCCTGATGGTCTTCCTTCTATTTTATTCGTAATACATTAATGTGAATTTCCCAGGAGAAAGTTTGCTGAAAATAGCCTATATGACTGTGGCTTAGAAAGTCTACTTATGTCTGTGTTTCACATGGCTAAATGTCCTTGGTTTCTATAATGGCAGGAGAAGGGAAGCAAATGAAGAGGTAGACCAAATGTAACAAACTGATGCAAAACATAGTTAGATCTTGTATCAGTCTATTGTTCCTATGTTTTTGTACTTTTCACTATGATTTTATAGCATCCAAGGTAAATGATATTGAGTATAGTTGATGTACAGACTTTTTAATACTCAACTACCAACATGTACATTATCATTAAAAATGTAATAAAGTTCAGGTGCCATTTTATCACTACAAGTGAAGTGTCTGAATATCTGAAAAGAAGTAACTTTTGTTTCTTTGTTTGTTTGAATTTTTTATGGCTTGCTGGTGTTTATACTTTATTTTCCCTCAAAATAATAAAAAATGTTGTTCTGGGAGAGACCTTAGAGGTCCATACTGAAACTCAATTATGTGGCCTAGGAAATCTAGAATAAGAGAGATGATTGTAGTGCTTCTGTGTTCTGGTTTCCATCCCAGTACTATACTGGTTCTCATCTCTGGATGTATATGGTAATCATCTGGAGCTCTTTAAACAAGATTAGACCTATACCCTAGAAACACTGAAATCCAAGATTCAGAGTGGGTCCTAGTCATTCTTAATTTTTAAAGCTATAGGTGATTGTGATGGACTGTAAGACTGAAAACATTTATTTAATGCATTTAATTTTCCAGAAAGAATATAAGACTCAAGTGATTTCTTACTAGCAGAATTGAAATTAGAATTAGGCTACTTGATACTACCTTCACTATAAAATACTGTATCTGTTTTTAAAGAATGGATGTATTCTATTTGAAGACACATTTTAAGTTTAACCACAAACTTGGTAAACAGTTTCCTTGCCTGGATCCACCAGCCCGCTCGCTCTGCAATTCTAACTGAATTGTTAAACTCCTCTGTGTCCTAGAGGCATTGTGTCCTTATGTGCAGACAATATCTAGAAATGAAAAACTGATATCTTGTATAGTTAACAAAAATAAATTACTGAGTTGCCATGACAATATTACTTAATCATTTAATTATGTGTATCTTTGTGTGTGAATATAGAATTTTTATGTGTAATTTTTTATAGGAAATGCACTGATCCTCTGTTATCAACACACTTCTTTCTCAGTCATTCATTTATTCATTCACTCATGAAGTATTAAACCTTTAACACATCTGTTACTCTTGGATACCAACGTCAATCATCAGACATTTTCAATGCCAACAAAACTACATGATTAAGGGTCATTTAAAGATGAATTAAAGGTTATAGATATCTTTGTATCATACAAATGCACTGCTTATTTGGCACTTTGAGATTTCTTACATAGTAATCACCCTTTGGCAATGAAAGAGATTCTGTTCTTCATATATCCACTAACTTTTTATTCACTCAATATTTATTGAGCATTCATTATGTACCAAATACAACATAGGAGCTGGGAATACAAGATGAGTAGAATTATACCTCATTCTGGTCCTCTTATGTATACATAAGAGCTACTGGTTAAGACAGACATTAAATATAACAAATAAATGTAGAATTCAACCTGTGATAAGTGCAGTAGCCCAAGGAGCTAAGCTAGTCTGTGGTAGGAATTGGGCTGGATGAAGGATCAAAGGAAGGTAAGGCTTCCCTGGGATGGTGGCACTTAAGTAATCTTCAGATGATAAGGAGGAATTAAACAAGCAAAGAGGGTGGAAACTGGCTCTCGTATGAAGAGAGAAGAGTAAATTCAAAGATTTGGTACTTTCAAGGATATGGAAGAAATAAATGGAAAGTGAGATTTTTACAGGTATTAATTTGAACCATTTTTTGTAGGTTTTATTACAAAATCACTCTTACTTTTGTTTAGGCAACATATCGAATTGGTGAGTTCAGTTTTGCAGAAGGTCATCAAAAACTAGGGTGACTGGTTTCCTCATTTGCCCTATTGTAACAGTACTAGGGTGCACTTTTCCAAACTTAATTACTAATAGTGACCTTTTACTCTCAAATGTGTTATAGCTCGGAAGATACATTTTATGATCAGTCTATCTAAAATGAAAGCCAAAATTGTTTCTTTTTTTAAAATAAGTTTATTTGTATATTTGTTTTTATTTTTGGTTGTATTGGGTCTTCGTTGCTGTGCACGGCTTTCTCTAGTTGCAGCGAGGGGGAGCTACTCTTCTTTGCGGTGCACCAGCTTCTCATTGTGGTGGCTTCTTTTGTTGTGGAACAAAGGCTTTAAGTGCACAGGCTTCAGTAGTTGTGGCTCGCTGGCTCTAGAGCGCAGGCTCAATAGTTGTGGCGCGTGGCGCACAGGCTTAATTGCTCCCTAGCATGTGGGATCTTCCCCAGACAGGGATCGAACCCGTGTCCCCTGCATTGGCAGGTGGATTCTTAACCACTGCGCCACCAGGGAAGCCCCCAATATTGTTTATTCTTGGACCAAGTTACAGAAAAATGAATTCTTGTGAATGCATACCCTAGGAAAACACTGCTTTCTTAGATGTTTTATATAATTTCTTGCTATAGAGCAATAAGCCACCCACCAACCAATCAGTGTTTAATCTTTTTCCTTCCCTTTCTTCCTTTTCTTCTTTCAAAGAAATATTTGAATATTTATAGAACGTCTACACTGTGCCTGGCCAAATGCTAGGCAATGAGTACATAGCAGTGAAAGAGGAAGAGGAAACAAAATGAATTTGAGGAGGCTTTTGAGACAGCATAGGAACAGCTGTAATATGTGCACCAATTAAGAAAGGAAAAATAATATTTTTAGAAACATTCCTGGAGAGTAGTGTCCATTTCTTGGTGTTCCAAAAATATGAACTGAAAAATTCTATTCTTCCAGATTCTTTATGCCCAAAGCTCCAAGAACCATTTTGACAAGGTAGGGTAGAAATTAGAAAGTCCAAATTAGAATACACAGTATTCCGTAGAAGGAAGAAGAATGCTGGGAACAACCTCTTGTAAAGCCTGGACTATTTTCTTTTGATAGTGACACTGCTTTTCTTTTGGGTTGCAACAAAATTCAAGGGATAGAAATAGTATCACAAAATCAGAAGCATTTTGTGTCCTTTTTCTTCTGTGGCATGCTTTCCTAGGTGAATTGAGTTTGTCATGGTCCTCATTGCTGGGACCATAGCCATCTTTCTTTCTTATTCTCACTGCATGGTATGAGATTGCTACCTTCAGATACCAAGTTGGGAAGGGGGAATGGCTTCCCTCTATGCTAGATTCCCCACACATGTATCATGATATCTCAGGGGAAAGGAAACGGGCAAGACAATAGGCCCAGCCCAGAAACACACTTCATGTTGATATGTATCTTGCTCAACTCTCCAATTCTCTTTTCACCATGAACTACATTCTGCTTTAGCAAACTCACTTTTTGTCATCACTTCTGGTTTTGCTTCCATTGTTCTTCCTGGAACTCACTGTCTCTCCAGCCTTTTCAACTCCTTTATCCAGTTCTGCACCTGTAGCACCATCCTTCCTACCTTCCTTAGTCTAATAGACTTACTTGTCTAGTCCTATACAGAGATGTCTATCAAAATTGATAATTCAAATTATGATCTTAACTTTTACATGATCTTCAACAGCTTCTTGTCTGATTTTGCAAAACAGCAATTCAAAACTTTTCCCTCCAGCTAATTATCAAACTCGATGTCCTATCCTGACTCCAGTGGAAAATTGATCAGCCCAACGGTGGATCCAATTGCAGGACCAGTTGTTAGGAAGCAAGATTTGTGTGTGTGTATTGGTGGGGGAGGGAGGGTGCTTGGAAAGTAACATCAGCAATTGACAACTTGAGGTGAGAGGTAAATTGGGTTTGGTTACTACCATTGCAGCATGTGTGCAGTCTCACTTGGGGCAATGAAACTGGGAAATAAAGCATATCTATCTATCTATCTATCTATCTTTCAAAGTATAAAGAAATTCAGGATAACAGTACATCTTTTTACTTATCTTTGGCTGAATATCTCTCCAAATATCTTCCTGAACTGAGATCCAGGGCCATTTTACTAATTTTGAAGGCCCATTTACTAAGATAAAAAACAAAGAGGAATTTCACCTTGGTTATTCAAAATGGAAAAGAGCAACTGTGTATGTGGGAGAAGACTGAGTGTTAAAAGCATGTTAACAGGATGGTATGTACCACTGTTTGCCTCAGCAGTTAGAATAGGCTGTCAACCAGAAGTCCAGACTTTGCCTCAGCCCTCCAGTCCTTTCTCCTCACTCTCTCCAGAGTTTTTTTTGTATAAAGAAGCTGATAGTGTGGTGTTCTTATTGTACTTTATTTAGGAGTGGTTCTCAAATTTAGACTTCCATAGAAGCACCTGGGGAACTGGGTAAAATGATGATTTCTGGACTGCATCCTACAGATTTAGATTCTGAGCTTGCCCAGTAGTCTACGTTTTAATTAAACATTCTGTGTTTCTCTATTGCTACTGCTCCAAAAATCACATTTTGAGAAAACATTGACCTACATAATGATGTCCAAACAAATTTACATGAAACAAAAGACCTTTCGAAGTTCATTCTTTATTATCATTTTCTGCTCTCTGCCCTTAAATATTTTGTGCTTATGTATTACTTGTCTTCTCATGTTCTCTCTCCACTCTGTATGTACGTATACATATGTGTATATATACATATATGTACATACGTAGAAAATCGTTCAATATACTTCGCTTATATTGAAATTATTTTAAAAATGATTTCTGTAGAACATATAAACTCTTAAATTATTATTTATACTTTCCTTTAAAAAACATATTATTATTTCTCAAAGCTAATATTAGACTAAAAAGACATTCAGGCGGCCAGATGGTCATTGATCATAAGAGCTTTTGATTCCACATTCGTAAAATTTCCATCACTTCTAAGGAGTCCCGCATGTATTTTGGCTTCATTCTAACATGGGCTGTGAAAACATTGGTTTCAATTCAGATTTAGAGTTTAAATGATTTACTTCCTTTTGTCTTATTTAGAATACAGCTAGTCAGAAATGGCTCATGGTTAAACAAAATCTTAAACACAGAGCTCTAGTTCTAAGTGGATTTAGTCAGCCTTAATCCAATTAAAGATTTCTCTCTTTCTTTGACCCTTTGTCAATGTCTTTGCTTATTGCTTCCAGAAATTAAGTTAGAAATTTTGCTGTAATATCTCTATCAATTTCGATCTTTTTTTTATTTGCTCACAATACATGCTCACTTGTGCACAGATATGCATAGAAACACACACAATGTATTCATGAGATGAATTCAGAAAGATAAAATATATAAGTGGGAAGTTACCTGCTATCATTACCATAGGACCTTCCACTTTAAATCTCTTAACTTATCTAAAAAACTAGAAGTTAAATATGAAGGAAATTAAGTGTTGGTTATGTCTACTAAAACGTTACAATTTATAATTCATAAACCACTTTTAAGATAGAACAAACACTATTTTAAGGGAGAAATCGCCTATTGATCAATTTTTCTTCTCTTATATATTTTCTTGTGTTTATTTTCACATGAAAGATGTATGGGGGTTTCTTTTCTGTTCGTTGTAACAAAATTTATGGCCACTTTTTCTTATCCAAAGAAATCCAAGAAAAGCGAAACAAAACCAAAACCCCTTTCGATAAGAAACGCAGAGTGCCTGAGTGAGAGGTGTAAGGAAGGGGCAAGAAGAATCATATTCTATGGTTTAATGCTCTGGGCTTACAAAAGCGTGGTGTTGGAATGGTAATTGGATTTCTGAGCATTGCTTTTGAGAATAGACTGCTTAAATCATTGAAAAGGAAATCATTGCAGAAAAAAAGCAGTGAAGAATTGCACAGACTGTTTGAGTACTTACAAAATGAGAATAACATAAGGAACAATGAAGAACTGGTTTAGTGCTGTTGAGATTTGACATCTTTAAAAACCTGATATTGTAGCTGTAGTTTTGATCTTTATTCCATTGTTGAATAAAGTTCCAATGTATTTTAGACCAATATCTTAAATGAGAAGTGAAATAAATGAGACCTTTTAAATGTTTTTAAAGAAAGAAACAACATTTTTCCTCCAAAGGCTACCTTCTACTTCCACATGAAAAATAGATGTGGACAAGTATACATCTCTATTTTTAGTTTGTTTCACATGTTTACCGCTGAGACAGTTTAATTGCTTTTCTTAAAATGTTAGGAGATTCCTAGGTCCCCAAACTTTCATGTTAATAGAGTGGCTGGCACAGAGGAAGCATTTCCCATTTATTTTGATGTGTGTCGGGGGTGGGGTGGGGCTTAGATGATGGAGGTGGAGGAAAATCTAGGTAACAGCCTCTTAAAATCTCCAATTAAATTTGCCATCAGCAATTTTAAGTAAAACATGGCATTTACTAGGCAAATCGAGTTTAAGACATGTCCCCTAGCCCCCTTTTCAGCAGTACTCACTATCCTTGTATGGATAGCATGGACATGGGCAAAACCCTTACCTTCAGGAAACTTAAATGTATGGCTCCCACCCAACATTTTAGCATTTTGCTGCAGAAGAAGCAGGAGGAAATGACAAAAGGCAAAGCACAGATTTCTACAGAGAGTCTGTTGTGCCATTTTCATGGAGATTGTACAGTGCAGATTTTCACTTCTCCTTGTTAGATTTGTCATAGCAGGGACATTTGTTGAGTGCACACTCTGTGCTAGACGGTCTGCTAGTTACCTCAGTTCTGTATTTAATGTGCTCTTCCCAACAACCTATTCCTTCTTTTACAGTGAGAGAATGGAAAACCCAGATAGTGACGAAACTTTCTCAGAGATGCCATAGCTTAGATTACAATCCACTTTTACCTGCCTCAAAACCCTTCTTTCCTTCTATCATGCTGTCATATATTTTAAGCATTAGTTATATTTGAAAACAGTTTTGCCTTTGGGGAATATTCACTGCTTTCTGGAGATCCTTTTTATTTCTATACTCTGTTGTGAAGTTCAAGTGCAGATGTACTCTTCTTTTTTGTTCAAAGTGAGGAAAGAAAGTCACTGACAAAGTGGTAATGCGCAGAGACTAGAAAAACGTTCTTATTCTCCACCTGAGACCCAGCTTTACAGAGACAGTAAGAACCACTGTGAGAAAACCAGTGAGCGTCAGTGGTTTCCTTTAGTGTAAAATTTGAAATTATTTCATGAAAGGATTTTCAGGGAGGAAATTTTAGAAATTAGGAGTTTCATGTTTTATCTGTGAACGATCAGTTCAGATCAGGGTTTAAGTGCATAAATAACCAGCATTAGAGAGTTACCCATTTGAAACAAACATTCAAACACACTTTTCTCTTTTTCCTAAGTAGTATGTTTGTGCTTTTTTATTTATCAAAAAATATTCTCAGGGTGTAAAATCAAGATAACTTTGTAAAAATTATGTAAAATTATCTAATTATGTAAAAAGCTATTTTATTAAATCATACAGCATAAGACACAAATGTACTTTTTAAAATAAAATTATGAATAACAGTTCTGAATTTTTTAATATTGTAAGTATTATTTATTATAAAATTTCCTTACTGGATAGATTCAGACTATGTAAATAAAACATATATAAACTACTTACTTTCAAAGCAGATTATAGTGATCAAGGAAATGTTCCTCTAGCATGTTTCCTTTAATTTATTTATTTTATTTATTTATTTTTATTTTTGGCTGCATTGGGTCTTCATTGCTGCACACCGCCTTTCTCTAGTTGCAGTGAGCAGGGGCCACTCTTCATTGTGGTGCATGGGCTTCTCATTGTGGTGGCTTCTCTTGTTGTGGAACACAAGCTCTAGAGTGCAGGCTCAGTAGTTGTGGCTCATGGGCATATTTGCTCCGCGGCATGTGGGATCTTCCCAGACCAGGGCTCGACCCATGTCCCCTGCATTGGCAGACAGATTCCGAACCACTGCGCCACCAGGGAAGCCCTAGCATGTTTCTTTTATAACTGGGGTTAGTTTCATGTGTTTCTCACTGTGCCCTGAGATGGGACAGTGCCTGCCACAGCATCGAAGTAGCATGTAACTGGGTTTCATGATGTCACATTTACTTTCTGCGTGATATGAGGCTTGTCAGTTAACCTCCCTGAGCATGAGCTTCTCTTCTGTAAAGTAGGGCATTAATGTCTGTCTCATAAAAATTGCAGGGGGAATTAACTTACCAATGTAGTAGTACAGTGATGGTAGTTGGCATACTAAGTACTTAGGGCTGTGTCCACAATCTCCTTGTCTTTACAGGCATTAGTATATTTACCCTCAGAACAACCTTGTAAAGTATGTCTGTACAGTCCACCTCCCTTTACATATGAGGACACTGACGGGCAGAGGGTGAGGTTACACAGCAGAGTAGTGTCAGAATCAGTGTTGGAAGCCAGATGCTTTGACTCCATAAATCAAAGTACTATGTACTTGATCAATTTAGTATGCTGACTCCCACCACCTACAACACACTAAATTTCTCTAAAAAGTATCCCTATCTATGTATCTATCTATCTATCTAGTTATGTGTTGAGTTGTGTCCCCCAAAATGATATGTTACAATCCTAACCCCCAGTACCTCAGAATGTGACCTTGCTTGGGAAATGGGTCATTGCAGATGTAATTGGTTTAGATGAGGTCTTAGTGGAGTAGAGTGGGCCCCTAATGCAACATGACTTGTGTCCGTATAAGAAGATGATGTGAACACACAAAGGAAAATGCCATGTGAAGATGGAGGCAGAGACAGAGGCATGCAGCTCCAAACAAAGGAACACCAAGGATTGTGGGCCACCCCCAGAAGCCAGAAAGAGGCAAAAGAAGACTACCCAGAGTGTCAGAGGGAAGATGGCTCTGCTGACATATTGATTTTGGACCTCCAGTCTCCAGAACTGTGAGACAATAAATCTCTGTTGTGTTAAGTCACCTAGATTGTTAGTTTGTGGTCTTCCTTATAGGACTTCTAGGAAACTAATATATAATAGTTACATAATATTTATATAATATTATATATGTGATTGTAAGCAATGTGTCAGGTATAATAATCACTCCATAAATGTTTATTACTATCTTTTTATAAGTTAGTGGTATGGGAATCTGTGCTTATGGCAATCTTATAAGAAAAACCTCTTCCTATATATCATTTTCTAAAGTTAAACATCTATAAAACCTTGGAATTCTTGTATACTCCATCAGGAGGCAGATATATATCTCTGTGGACACAGGTGTTTCTTTTCCCTTCAGCCTAGTAGCAAATATACCCAGAACTTGCACTTATGATTTATGGCACCCAGGTGGGCCTCTATATGGCTGTGCCGTATTTATTTTTATTCCATATATGTTATTTTTTTTTTCTGTATTTAGACTGTAAATTCTTAGAGAGGAGGGATTATATTTTGTACTTTTGTAAAATACATAACACCTGAAACAGAATGGTGTTTATACATTTTTTTTTTTTTTTTTCAAATTTTGGACCATGACAAGAACTATTCTTTGAATCAGTGATGTTCACATTGGATGTTTGTAAGTGGGAACCACCATTGTTCAGCTCAATGGTATCTTTTGTTCTCAAGGAGAACATTGCACGAAGGTATATTAGTGTGTTAGGGCTGCCATAACAAAGTACCACAGACTGTGTTGCTTAAAACTGCAGAAATTTATTTCCTTACAGTTGAGGAGGGTACTCTGAGATCAACATGTTGGCAGGGTTGGTTTCTTCTGAGGTCTCTCTCCTTGGCTTATAGATTGGCCATCTTCTCCTGTGTTTCCATGTGCTCGTCCTCTGTACATGTCTGTGTCCTAATTTTGTCTTCTTACTACTAGGGACACCACCTTAATGACCTCATTTTAACTTAATTACCTCTTTTAAGACCTGATATCCAAATACAGTCACACTTTGAAGTCCTGGGGGTTAAGACTTTAACATATGAATTTTGGAGGGACACAATCAGCCCAAAACAGAAGGCATGAAATAGCTTGTGTCTGTATGGATTTTTAGCTGAGGACCTACCTAGCTTTTGAAAGCCCTAAGAAATATTTGAAAGTACAATTGATATGGGTAGCTAAGATGTTTCTTTAAAGCAGATTTAGTACCATTTCAACAAAAGTCAATGTATATTAGTAATAGAATTGCTTCTCAAACTGGTAATTTTTTTTTTTTTTAGGTAAGAAAAATATGTGTATTTAAGTTGAGAGATTTGAGATTTGAGATTTCATTTTTGTTGATATTTATTTTGTTGAAATACCTGATCAAACTGGCAATATATGTTTTGATTTCATGATAGTATTGGGTTGGCCAAAAAGTTCGTTCAGTTTTAAGTAAAAATAAAAGACACATTTTCATATTCACCAAGAATTTTATTGAACAATGTATTCACTAACCGAACGAACTTTTTGGCCAGCCCTATACGTTTCTATTATTTCAACTAATAATATCTCTAAAAAGTAATGAATGGGAAGGATAAACTAATATTCTGAAGATACTAATATGACTATTCTAAAAAATATGACATGACCTCTTCTGTTGCCCTCATTGGATTTTAGATGGACTAAAAATGCATTAGTCTCGGGACTTCCCAGGTGGCGCAGTAGTTAAGAATCCACCTGCCAATGCAGGGGACACGGGTTCAAGCCCTGGTCCGGGAGGATCCCACATGCTGCGGAGCAGCTAAGCCTGTGTGCCATAACTACTGAGCCTGCACTCTAGAGCCCGTGAGCCACAACTACAGAGCCTGTGTGCCACAACTACTGAAGCCTGCGTGCCTAGAGCCCATTCTCCACAGCAAAGAGAAGCCACCATAATGAGAAGTCCGCACACCACAACGAAGAGTAGCCCCTGCTCACTGCAACTAAAGCCAGCCCGCAGCAACGAAGACCCAATGCAGCCAAAAATAAAAATAATTAAATGAAATAGAATTAAGAAAAATGCATTAGTCTCTTAAAGGATGCACTGTCTCAGTTTGAGAAACTTGGAAGTGGAAGAAAAACAGCTAATGTGGAAAAAAAGAAAGGCTTCACATTCTTTGATGTGTAGGATTATGTGATTCTAGGAATCTGTGATTATTTCTCTCTGTACCAGAGCTTAGTAGCCTACACGGATATTAGAATTCATAGCTTTATGTAACTCAAATTTATTCCTGTATGTGAGAAAGGATATGATTCTCTTTCCTAAAAAACATCTAGTGTAGACATGACATTATCACTCTGTTATTGGTGGAGATGTTGCAAATCTTGGATGAAAATTTCTTCTCAAAGTGGAGATTTATGGTGCTGAGTATATTGACTCACATCAGGCATTACCTGCAAAGAAGAATATTAAGTAATAATTTGTAGTTTTCAGAATATTTACAGAAAATAAGAGAAAATCACTTACTAAGAGGGGACTTTTAAATTGACTCCAGATACATTACACACATACTAAATACATAATATACCTAATATAACTAAATTAGGCATGTGCTATAATTGCTTTATACTACCTGCAATATAACAAGATTGGGTCATGTGAGGTGCTTTCCTTAGATTTTGTCATTTTTAATCTCAACATGTCATAGACCCTATAATTTCCTTGTTCTCTAGGAATCAGATATTCAGAGCAATCACTACCATACTCACCACAGAGACTGAGGCCAGCCTGTCTTCCATGAAGCCTGGTAGCCCCTACTTACTTCTAGAACTGGCCTTTTCTTTCACTCCTCAAACTAGGCATCACACTGTGTTTTAAGGTCAGGAGCCACTCTTCCCTACTCTTTCTTAGCACAGTATCCCCCAGACTCACTCCCTTAGAGCTGTCCTTCTAATGGAGATGCAGGATTGGATGGAGGATGCTTCCTTCTCTGGAATCATTGCTGTTCTGGATTAATAATCTCCTTCCAGCAGTCATAGGAGTCATTTTTATTCCAGCTTTCTCCCTTTTCTCTAATGTGTTCTCCCCACTGTCCTTGTAGAGACACCCCTGTTTTATATGACATATGGTACTTGTCTAGAGGTTGCCAACTGAATTAAATGTTAATTTCAAGCCTAGGTATACATAATACAAGCAGTGACAGAGTTTCTCATGCGCACTTTGATGTAAGCATTGTTTTAGTTTGTTTTTTTGTATCATTTTATTTTGAGGGGCTCTTGTTCCTATAAGCTACTTACATCATCCGTACTTCTGTTTTCAGGATTTTTCTTTCTGCATCATGGAGACTAGATTAATTGTGATTGACATTTTGTTGTTTTTTATACATATGTGATTTTATTCTGATCATAGTTTTCATTTGATTTATGTTCCTAATTTTAATAATTAAAACACAGATGACTATACAAGTATTTTCTTCAGCCAAAATTAATAACGTGTCAGATTCTTATGGTTACAGTAAGGACAAATGTTTTTGAAAATGTATTAATACTTAATTGCAATTAAAAAAATCAGCAGGGACTTCCCTGGTGGTGCAGTGGTTAAGAATCCCCCTGCCAATTCGGGGGACACGGGTTCGATCCCTGGTCCGGGAAGATCCCATATGCCGCGGAGCAACTAAGGCCGTGCGCCACAGCCACTGAGCCTGTGCTCTAGAGCCTGCGAGCCACAACTACCAAAGCCCACATGCCTAAAGCCCGTGCTCCGCAGCGAAGAGAAGCCACTGCGATGAGAAGTCCGCGCACCGCAACGAAGATTAGCCCCCTCTCGCTGCAAGTAGAGAAAGCCTGCGCGCAGCAATAAAAACCCAATGCAGCCAATAAATAAATAAATAAATTAATTAATTAAAAAAAAATCAGCTGATTGGCTATGCCGGATTTATACTTGCTACTCCTTCACTCATGCATACCAATAATCTTCACTGTTTAGCCTCAATTTCAAACTTTTTAAAGTAACAATGCATAATGATATATGCAGTCATAGTTACTTTAAGAAACAATTTTTTTAATACTTTTTTAAAAATTTTTATTTATTCATGTATTTATTTATTAATTCATTTATGGCTGTGTTAGGTCTTCGTTTCTGTGCGAGGGCTTTCTCTAGTTGTGGCAAGTGGGGGCCACTCTTCATCGCGGTGCACGGGCCTCTCACAGTAGCGGCCTCTCTTGTGGCGGAGCACAGGCTCCAGACGCGCAGGCTCAGCAATTGTGGCTCACGGGCGTAGTTGCTCCGCAGCATGTGGGATCTTCCCAGACCAGGGCTTGAACCCGTGTCCCCTGCATTGGCAGGCAGATTCTCAACCACTGCACCACCAGGGAAGCCCAAGAAACAAATTTTAAATCAGTACAGTATATGATAGAATGAATATTAACTCATAATATCTTCAATTACGTTATTTTACATTTTTAACTCATTATAATTAATGCAGAAGGTAGGAATTTACTATGAAATTTTATGAGCGAGAAAAAGCTTACAGCATTTCATATACAAGTGACTTTACATTTTAGAGTTTTAGGTAGGTAATCACTTGGAGAATTTATTGACCAACACTAGTGATATTTATTTTCAGGACTTGGAACGCATACATTCTTCAAGCACTGAAAAAGGTATGTATTTGTTAATAGTAAAAAATTATCTCTTTTATGACATCTGAAATGTTTTTTTTTAATAAATTTATTTATTTATGATTTTTGGCTGCGTTGGGTCTTCGTTGCTCTGCACGGGCTTTCTCTAGTTGCGGCAAGTGGGGGCTACTCTTCGTTGTGGTGCACAGGCTTCTCATCGCGGTGGCTTCTCGTCGCTGAGGAGCACGAGCTTTAGGCGCGGGGGCTTCAGTAGTTGTGGCTCACAGGCTCTAGAGCGCAGGCTCAGTAGTCGTGGCGCACGGGCTTAGTTGCTCTGCCGGCATGTGGGATCTTCCCGGACCAGGGCTCGAACCTGTGTCCCCTGCATTGACAGGTGGATTCTTAACAACTGTGCCACCAGGGAAGTCCCTGACATCTAAAATTTTGACATGGCCCTAAATCTGAGAGAAAAAGAATAGAAAAGTGATTAAAAAAAAATAAAAGCATGAGTTCAAATTCTGTTTTGTTTTTTTTTTTTAAATCAGTGTCTTCTGAGAAGAAAGTATAAAAATAATTTCTACTTCACATAGGATTATTTTGGAGGGATTGAATAAGATAATGGTACATGGCAAGCACGCAGGAATGCAGCTACTCTTAAAATTAATCTGCTGTATTCTCCTGTCCCTGGTGAAGACAAAACAGTTTTCTGTCCCTATAGTTTTACCTTTGCAAGAATGTCATATGAACGTAAATATATTGTATGTAGTCTTTTTAAAGTCTTGCTTCTTTTTTCAGTTAACATTTGACATTCATCTACTTTGTTCCACGTATCAATAATCAGTTCCTTTTTATGCTGAGTAGTATTCAATTGTGTGGATATGTCACAGTTTGTTTATCCATCACCGATTGAGGTTTTCGCATTCTCACCAGAAATAAAGGAGAGTTTTAATTGCTTGACATTTTTGCCATCATTTAGTGTTATCAGGATTTTGTCTAATAGTTATGTAGTGGTGATGTATTTATTTAAATAAGAAAAGTACATTTTCATCAAGCATATGAAAGTATAAAACAGTCTACAAACTAACTGGTGATTACAAATTTGTACATTTTCTTCTAAGAGAATTTCACATTTCCTCCTTTACTTCAGACTTTTCAGGAGGAGAAGCTTTGTTGAATTTCACTTTTTTCTATGAGTTTTATAAGGCACTGTGAGATCTCTGAAAATTCAAAATTTTATAAGAAATGATCCCTGTCTTCAGATCGCTCATAATTTATTGGAGTTTGGAGCCCTGAATAGAAGCCTAGGACTATTTAGGAGAGAGACCACAGTTCAGCCCAGCAGTTAAATGTGTGAATTTTGTTGATCGGCCAGTATGAATTTAGAAAGTGGTTGTGCTGCTTATGACCATAAGGCATAAGAGAGATTTGAATGATCAGATTTGGACATTTAAAATTACCTTCATTTTTGATCTAACTATAATAAAATTTAATCTTTTTCAGTTTGCTTTAGAACTCTTAAATGTGGATGGTAATGTATTCAAAATAATGGAGCAGGTAGAATGGTGAGCTGTAGGAGATAGAAGAACCGAGGAAAGAGAAAAAGGGAGGTAAAAAAAGGGAGGTGTTCTGAGTAAAACCTTATGTCTGTGCCATCTTAAATCAGCAAATTCTTTCATATTATGATTTACTTAAGTATCAGTAATATTAATAAAAATTTTAGTCATTGCTCTGACCTCAAAAACTAAGGTCTTTCTGTTGTTTTAAAACCTTCCAGGTCAGCTCCCCACCTCATGCCCAATTGGCTTTGAAAATTCTTCTCTGGGTCAAAGTGTACTCAAATGTTTTTCTCACAGATACAGGTATACGTTCCTCTGACCACCATTTAAGAATGAGCTGAACACAAACATTAAGTAGAAATATGAAAAAAAAAAGAAATGTTTTGTAAACAAATGCTATTTTAAACAAAAGGGAATATCACTGAACATTTGAATATTAGACAACAGCAAAAAAGGCAAAAAGAGAGAAAAGCAAGAAAAGCTATGGAAATGCATTTGAGATGTTTGTTACCCTCTTATGTGGTTTTACTTTACAAACTCTTCTGAAATTTAAATTTTCTTGGCACACACATTTTTGTATAAATATGAGAAAAGACTATAAATATGCATCACTGTGATGACACAGCTAAATTTAAGTGGTAACAAAATATATTATGTATGCTCCGTTTTTAAATTAGGATCAGCTTATTTTAGCACTTGCAATTTGATTCTAATTAAATGCTTCAAATTTAAATGCTGCATATAGAATCTATTTTCCTCAGTATCAAAACCTGTATAGGGCTTTTATTATTTGTTCATTCCCTTAGTCCTCAGACAATGGCCATTTTTGCTTACCTTCTACATATCAAGAACTACAAAAAGCTTTGAGGCACAAAACTGAATAATATCTCCTTCCTAACCCCAAGGTGCTTAACTCAAATGTGGGATAAAGTTTCCATAGGAGCCCCTATGGAAGGAGAAGACATACGTTGACTCAGTAATGTCTGGGCTGCAATCAAGGATGAATAGAAAGACTTTCCTATCACAGAAGACAGCATTTAAGGAGAGGAGGAAGTGTTGAGCTGCATGTTTGGATGCAGGCTCGGGGAAGCAGATGTTCTATGCAGGTTTTAGTATTGTAAGGATCAAGACAAGGAATAACAGAAAACAACTAGGGTTTGGTCATGAAAGAACTTACATATCACACTACAGATATATCTGTTTATCTGCCATTTACTGAGAGGGAGTCAGCATACTATATTGGTCAAGTAGTGGATAATACTCTGGTTTGTGGAGTCAAAAAGCCTGGCTTCCAACACAGGTTCTGACACTCCTCTGCTGTGTACCTCCTCATCTGTGAATGGAGGTGGACATAAACACATATCTTACAAGGGCTAATTATATAAATGCCTGTGAAGATGAGAAGGTCATAGCCACATTGTTAAGTACTTAGTATGCCAAGTACCATTATTACATTACTACATTGGTTGGTTAACTCTCTCCACAATTTTTATGAGATGGATGTTAATAACCTACTTTACAGAAGAGAAATTCATGCTCAAGGAGGTTAACTGACAAGCTTAACATCACATAGGTAGTGAATGGCACCACCTAACCAAGCACCATTGGAGGTTTTTTCTGCAATTAGAAAATAACCAGGGAGTTTTGCCTCTATGACTCTATGAATTGGGGAATCATTGACACTAGTTAGGTAAAAAGCCCAAAATGAAGACAAGGAGAATAACTAGTGTGTCCTGGATATTTTTATTTTCAGTTAATGTTTGGGAACTCACCTCTCACAGCCTGAAACTTCTGTCTTATCCACCCGTGAACAGTAGAGCTGGTTGGTTGCTTTGTGGTGAGAATGTGGACTGGGGATCTTATCCCACAGGGAGAGCTTGGAACATATGAGTTTCATGCATGTTCACTCAGTCTCTTCCTGTAAAACCCTTAGTTCCCACTGGTACAGAGTGGGTACTTGGGGCATGCCGTGTGATCACAATCTCAGTGCCTCTGGGAACCAGGCAGACACTGAGGAAAGCAGCAGGTTTAATTCCATAATGGTTTCTTAAGTTAATTCTTTGGATGCAGAACATCTTTCTTTGAATTTTTCTTGAAGTGCACAGCCCCTTTGTTTAGCTTTAATTTTCCCATTTTTGATATTGACTTGGATAGAAAAAGTACTTCACTATCCTCTTAATTCTATCCTAATAAATAAAATAACACAAATTTGACGATGAATAGTGACCTCCAATGCCAGTGAAGTGGTAAAGTATGGCGTGGATGCTGATGAATTGGGGAAAACATGTCATACCTAAGCAAACGTACCTTGTAGTTCTGCCTCACTGCTGATGGATGAGGCCCCAGTATTTTCATTTTTTTCAGTTTTTCAGTGGAAGCTAGAGTAGTGGAATCTTATGTTTTATCTTATTTTTCTTTTTGTGGATACATAATTAAAATAAAACATACAAAACAATACACTGTGTGGACCAACAGTATGAGAGCCAGCCAAAACAGGCATACTGTGTAACCTCCCAGTCAGCTGCCTCTTTCTGGGTAAGGAGAATATCAGGAGACTGCTCAGCAGAAAACAGAAATGGTTAGATCTGCATGCTAGACAGATCATTCTAGCAGACCCATTTGTCTACTGTGTCATTATCCTAGAGGTTGTAGTGAAACCATGAAAGAAGATAAAATTTCCAGAGAAATGGAAAAAGTGGGACAATCAAAGACTCCTGGTTGAACCCTAGGCATAACCAATAATGAGAGACAGGCATATAGAAGAAACAGAAGGAATAATCAGAGAGGAGAAATAAGTTTATAAGAAGGACACATCATATGCTTCAGAAGGATCCAGGGAAATAAAGACAAAGTCCTTTGAATTTACTGGGAGATTAATAGGAGGAATTTTGGTAGATGAAAAATGGTAGTGGCCAGTGTATGCTACTCTTTTGAGAAGTTTAGATTATGAAGGAAAGAATAGGTGTTGAAAGTCAGTAGAAGGGGAATTAGCTATTGGGAAAAAGTTTATTTTTATGAAAAAGACTTCAAAATATTTATTATCAGGGAAATTTCTATAATGCTTACCCAAAAGGTGGAAAGAAACTACTGTTTATTAACAATTACCAAATGCCAGTTCCAAATGTGTTTAGGTTATCTCATTAATTCTCATAACTCTGCCGAAAGCTTGCTGAACATCTTTCTTTTATAGATGTGGG
The DNA here is from genome assembly GCF_949987535.1 of Balaenoptera acutorostrata. Classification (NCBI taxonomy): domain Eukaryota; kingdom Metazoa; phylum Chordata; class Mammalia; order Artiodactyla; family Balaenopteridae; genus Balaenoptera; species Balaenoptera acutorostrata. Next base: position 54,966,779 of record NC_080080.1, on the reverse strand, counting down.
AAATTTAGTTTCATAGAAGTTACATATCTTTCAGGAAGTTACGTGACTCTGTAATCAATATTTGTCCTTCTGTTTGTTATCCACCCAATAACCGTTCTAGAAAGATTTAAGATAATTTAGAAGAATAGTTAGTACATAATCATGAACCAGGAGAAAACGAGTCTGTACTTTTTTCTTTATAGCACAATATCAGAGTGATATATTTGAGTTTTAAATTTTTATATTAAAACTGTATTACATGTTTCATTTGCTTCTTGCATATCGGGGAAGAACATATCATGTTCTAGTTTTCTTTGGGAAATAAAACATTAAAAAATGTTTTCTCTCATCTCTTCATGAAATGAAGGGGAGAGGTCTGCTGATATTTAATATTAATTTATATTTTGTTATCAATAATAAATTATGCTATAAAATTTAGAGCTTCATATTTAGTCAGGATCAAATTACCTTCATTTTATTTATTTGCAACGTGTTTGAATTAATTGAAAAAACATGGGCTCCCTCTTGTGACAAAATCAATGATTTTTAAATGCATTTCTGTGCCAAACTAAATCACTCATCTATGCCCTTTTGTTGTCAAATAATATTATATATAAAATTATTTAATCATTTATAGTATTATTTTCTTTGATAATTAATTCTTTCAGTTTTTTTAAAAAGAGACCAATATTTGATTCTAATTTGCATTAAAAATGTGTATATATTTTAAAATATTAAATTTTATAGTTATGTTGAAAATGCCAAGGAGAAGAGGAAAGAACAGATTTGTCTTCTCTTCTTTTGCATTTTATATGTATTACTATATGTTTCTGAAAACTCTTTGGAGAAATTAGTCCTTGTAATATTTTAACTGACTGGCACTCCAAGCTATGCATACATTTTTTTTTTAATATTCTGAATGTTCCCCATGTTTGATAGATGTGCTTGTGTTTCTCAAAGTGTGTGGTATTTCTCTCTGTTTTGCTCTGCAATCTATCCATGTGTATTGTTTCTACATTCCCCAAGGAAGCAGCACTCACACTGAACTATTAGGAATGCCCACAATGAGAAAGTCTAACAAGAAAAAATTAAATTTTCAGCTATTTTTTAAAGGAAAGGTTATATGCTATGTTTGCATGTGTGTGCATGAAAGAGTGTAGTGGGGGGGAAAAATCACTTAATAGTTAAATTCAGGGACCCAGCTCTGAAAGGGTCTTTTAAGGTCATCTCAGTACCAGGCTATGAAATAAAAGAACTGGATTTAATCTTGGCCCTGTTATGCACTACCTACATATCCTTGGGCAAGTCATTTTCCTTCTTGGAATGTCTATTTTCTCACCTGTATAATGTAATTAACCCACATCAGTGCTTTTCAACTTATTTTCTGTGTAAACACATCTGTGGGAAATAACATATTTCTATGACTCACTTGAGTATTAATTATTGAGACAATGTCTGTGGGGTGATAGAATAGGGACTTTGGCAGCCTGTGAATGAAGATATCAGGAGTGAGGGCTGTAAAACACAGCCCAAGGCAAACATATGTTCTGGAGCTGACAGGGGTGCCATGTAAGGGCCATTCCGCACTGGTTAACTGTAAACAAGCTAGATTCACAGTTATATATTTTATATTCTATAAGGCTAAACCATTTTGGCATTGCCATATTGGTAGGTAGTATGAGAACCAGGACTGGGATTTTACTCTCCTACCCGTGTTATTCTTTTTTTATTTCTGTAATTGATAAATGGTCCAGCATTTTGCTGGAGTCATAAACTATAGGTTGTATACTGCCCACCAATTTCAAAAACTTAAATGCAGGGCATGAGCTTTCTTTCCACTCCAAATGCTGTCAGTCTGCTATGTTTTTGCACAGCCTACTTCAGTCATTTATGTTACTCCTGAGACTCCAGGAGGCCGTTGAGTTTGTGGCCTGAAATGACATATCAGGAATTGGTGTCCATTACCTGCGTCACTAGTGTTACATTTTGCCCAGAGAACTTCTATGTCACTAGCATCTCCTCAGGTTGAACGACAATCTTCTCTAGGGATCAGCCACCAGGTTCTTCACCTGCTCAGGAATGCACCCCACTTCTGAATCATCTTGTCTGGATCCCTACACTCTTCTTAGTGTCATATTCCTGGGCTTCTCTCCTTTTGGAGTGGCACCTGTGTGGACTACTTACCTTGTCTTTGAGTTTCCTTTGATTCCTGGGCTCCATTTCTCAGATCATACTCTGGTCCACAGTCTGTGGCCCATAGACCAATCTTTCCTTTTACTCTGTACCTTGTCCAAGTGCTGATTCATCTGAGATCAGTCAAGTTAAAATGAGCCACAGCAATGGCTAGTGGGATATTTAACACTGTCATTCGTCCACTGCTAGTTTAGGCTAAAAACATTTATTGGATGAATTCAATGTAGTAATTAGATCCCTTTTGCATTAAGAAATTTGGTACCAGATGAAACCCTTTGTGGGAAGCTCAGGACAGAGAACTGTTTCTGATCCTTCAGAGAGATATGAAAAAATAAGATGGACATGGGTATCTTGGTGTGGACAGCCAGAACTACAAATGAATGTGTGTTTTTGTTTATTCAAGGAAATCTATTGTTTGCCTTCTAATACTGTTTTAAGATTCCACTGAGAAAGACAGACATGAAGGAAGGGAATACATTGTAATGCACATTATATTGTGGGTGGTGGTAGAACATACAAAATTTTGTATATAAGCAACCACAGGAGCCCTTATTGTGCATGGTAGCTTTCATGCTGAGAGAAAGATTTTTGTATGGCTTAATATATAAATGAGATTATATATAAGTAACCAGAGTCAATGTCATTTTTGTTGCAGTTATTAAAATAGATACATTACTAGGAAGGGGCTACATAGGTGAGAGGAGGAACCTTCCATTTAGTAGCAACTACTCTCCAGCCCAACCACCCTATGATACATACAAACCTAGTTTTTTTTTTATCTTAAACCTTATATGGCTTGTGTTCCTGTGCATGTGTGTGAGAGTGTGTGCGTGTGTGTGCGGGGGGAGGAACGGGGTAGGCAGAGAGTTTAGAGGTTTTTTGGTTTGCTTGTTGATATGTTTAAATTGATGAACAATTTCCATTTGATGACTTTTTATAAATAATGTTAATTCTGAAAAGTTTTTTTTTTTTTTTTTTTTTTTTGTCCCAATTCAGTTTCTGGCTCCCTACATAGTGCACAAATAATTTATGAAGAGAGATGATGTACAATTTTCGTACAGGATTATTCACACTCTAGAATTTGTGCTACCATAACAAAGCACTGGTAGACTGTTTCTTTTTTTCTGCTATAGGGAAATATCAGTAACTTCGGAGTATCACCTCTGTGACTCTGAATTGGGGAATCATTGACCCTAGGTAGGTAAAGAGCCCAAAATGAAGATAAAGAGAGCAGCTATCATGCCTTTCCTGAATCCTGGGGATTTGTACTTTTAGTTAATGCTTGGAACTCACCTCTCATAGCCAGAATAGTCTGTCTAACCCATCAGTGAGCAGTAGAGCTCCTGGGTGACTTGTGGTCCAAACAGGGATTGGGAATCTCATCACAGATGAAAGTCTTAGGATATACGAGCTTCACGCATGTCTACTCACTCTCCACGTTTAAAACTCTTAGTGCCATGCTTGGTGCAGAGTGGATGCTGGGGTCATGATAGTTCCTTTCTCTTTCTCTCTGCTTTGCATTCTTCCAAAAGAAATTCAGAATATGAACTGCTATAATAGACTCTGTTTATCCTCACATGTAATGATAATATGCAAATATCCAGCAAACATGAGATCCAGTCCCTTCCAGATAATGGAACCAAAATATTAAAGGTTTGTGAACTATCTGATTTTCTTCCTGATTTCACTGTTTCTATGCTAATTGCAGAATGATCCCCTCTCAGGAGATTAAAAAAAATAAATCCTTAAAGAACAGAATTTTGCCTCTCCTAAAATATGTCTATATTTATATTGATCTTTTGTCTTTTTAAATTGCTGTTTTCATTCAGGACAGAGCAGGACTGCAGAAGGTGCATCCTCATCCCAAATGCAAAAGTGGCGGGCTTTGAAGCACTTAGCACCTTCACAGCAAGGAGAGAAGGGATGTTATGTTCCTTGATGGATTCGGGAGAGAAAAAATGTCTTATGATCCTGTTTGAGTGCTGCTTGCAAAGCTCGTTCCCATTACTAAAAACCCTTTCCTTTATAGCTGTATTCTCTCCTCCACCATAAATGTCCTCACACGTTCTTTGGCTAAACCTAGTGGCTGAGTAAGGGATTTGCTTCTTTTAACTGTTCAGTGCCTCCGTGCAGTGCTTCCTAACCCTGGCTCCCCAAGAGAGTTTCTGAATCATAACTCAGAACATTAGTCTTTTGAAGCTAAGGTTAAGAAGCAAGGCATTTTCATATCATGGGTGTTTAATAAATCTCAACTGAATAAAACAATGGACTTAATTAAATTTTTATTTTTTCTCAAAACTATACTCTCTCCTAATTGATTTGCATTATTAATTTTATTCTTCCATCCAATCTTTCTAATTTGCTCCTAATATGAGGAGGCAGTAAGGGGAAGGGGTGTATGGTAGTGTGTTGATACATCCATTTGCTCACGTAACTGCCTCATTATTACTTTTACCACATTCTAGTGCAAAAATTTAAGTACCTGTCTCCCTAGAGTAGACTTTGTGATCCTTGATGGAGGGACCATATCTTCCTCATTGTCATGTCCCAGGACACAAACTCATGTCTGAACTTGTAGAAGGCGTTCAGTAAAAAAAATGAATGAATGGATGAGTTATAGCACTGTTCAGATTTTTGTTTAAAAGATGCGTGAAAAGTTCTAGAAGTATTTTAATTTAATCTTACATTAAAACTTTAGCTATTACTCCAAAAATATGGTTTAAAATGATACCACCTAAGCGACTGGGTCAGAATTCAGTAAAACTAATAAAGAAAATATATAATTTGGTTCTGATGCAGTTTACATACACATTAAGGAATGATTACTAAGAAGATGACTGCTTTTAAAGGGCCTGGGAGAACTGGGAAACTTTTGACAGGGGAAATCAGAAATGTGCAGTCCAGTGAAGAATTGAAGTACTGGGAGTAATAATATGGGCTGATGCACTCAATGTAGCAGTAATGCTCTCTGAGAAGGATAGGAAATAATTCAGTTCCTCCAGCCTGCATGGAAGCTAAATACAGTATGACAAGAAATAGTAGCAGTGCTCATTATGTCTGATTGCTAATTACCCCTTTGAATGATTCAGTTATGCCTGCTACTAGATAATTAGTTTAGTAATTTATGGCTGCTGCACAAACTAGTATTTTAATTTTCGAAGCACAGTTTTCACAATACCTACAGTTCAGATAATATCTTTCTTTTTTATTCAATTCTAAATTGCTTTTTTGAAGGCCTATAAAAGAGCAAAAATCCTTGAATTTTTTCCACATTATTTCATGCAAAAGTTAGGCACTTTCTGGAATTTTATTTAACTTTAAACTGCAGGAAAATAACATCTTATTAAGTCCTTTTTCATTGTGCTTAATTTTTACAATTTTGTGAGCAAAAGGGGTGAAATTTTTTAGAAGATTCTATCAAGTGACTCAATTTAACAAGCTGCCAAATGTCATGTTCCAGAAAGACATTGAACTTTTGATAATTCACCTTCCTATTTTATAAATTTCTACTTCAGACGTGGGTTCTGTTTTTGCCTGGATATTGTTTCTCAACACCTAGGAGTAGCCAGTGGAGGACAGCTGTTCCCCACTCCTACCCAAGTTTGGTGTGGTACACAAACAGGTAAAGAAGTAGATTGTAGGAGGGTTCTAATATTATCCTCTATTCCTATTTGAGTAATGTGATTAATTCTAGCCAAAGAAAGTAGAATTGAGTCACCATGGGTACATTTTGGTCTTGGATCATCTACTTCTTGAATCCACCTGCAGTCCACCAATACTGCAGCTACCTTGATGGGTTTTGTAGTGGGGTAATGGTCATTGTCTTAAAATATTTTGTCATCGTTCATAAACACTTATTTTTAGTTCAACATTCCCATCAACTTTTAGGTTGTTTCCCAAATTCAGATAGTGTTAAGAAACTAAATCTGACGAAGTTCCCTGGTGGTCTAGTGGTGAGGAATCGGTGGAGATCCTGCAAGCCATGTAGGGTGGCCAAAAAAGAAAAAAAACTAAATCTGAGAGAGAGAAAGAGAGAGTGAGAAGTTGATACTATGGTATGCTAAAAAATTCTGATGATTCCAATATAATTTCAGGTCTTCGGCCCAAAGGCAACATTGATCAATTAAATTCACATGACAATATCAAATTAATTATATATTTATTTTCTTTATTTGTGTAAATAGTGGACACATTTGCCTAACTGTTGAGTAATATTATGAATTAGGATCTGACTTAAAATATGACTTATTTAGATTTTGGATTATGAGGGTTTGAATTCTGAGTAGCTGTTAGAAAAATTGTGACTTAAAATCAATGTAATTAAGACTAGATAATTTTCACAATGAGAGGGAGCAACATAATGCTTAGAATAACAAATTTGTTAAATCTCATTAAGCATTTGGTTTTGCCATCCCTAATATATTAAAATGAGTGCTTTGAATATTAGTTGACAATACCACAGACACCTTTGCCTTATGGCCCAGAGTTTTTATCTAGCATCTCAAAATTAAGAATATTTGGCATTACTTGCAGCTCCCCTTTGCTTTCTTCTTGGTATTTTTTGTTTTTTTGTTTTTTGCTGTAATACGATTCAAAATGCCTATGGTTTGTACTTGCTATATTGTTCTTGTACCTGATATTTACCAGTGAGGGATCAATGTTCTAAAGGGCAGCCCTGACTGTGTTATTTCAGTGAACATCAGGCTGGTGTTTATTACAGACTGAATCTATGCCCTTTATTGCCAACAGTCTTACTTGAAATATGTGTTCCTTGACCCATTTAATAAATGGTTCCCCACAGATAGGGCAGTGTGCAACTCTTCCTTTTTTCTCTAGATGCTTTAAAAAAAAAAAATTCTTACACATAAGGCAGTCTGTCTAACCATCAAAGCATCATATTGACCTTTCCAACTTTGTTCAGGGTGACAGTTGGCTGGTTGTTAATGATTCTTTTTTTCCTAAGTTGCTAACTAGAGAGCTAACAGAATTGTGTGCTGCCAGGGTCTGAGTCCAGTCAGCTATCTTCAGATGTGTAGTTCATTCCTCTTTACTTATTTCAGTTCTAATTGTTGATAACCTAAAATAGAATGCAGCTGTTATAAAGTGTATAAATGTATCAGTAATAAGTTAGACACAAAATTTACATGTAGATAGATTTTTGCCAATATTATAAAGCCCAATAACATATTACCTTTTAGTCTATATTATAAAATTATTTTGGTTCTCCTCCCACTAGTAAAAAAACTGAAGAAAACATTGCTTATCAAAATTGATATGGTATGTTGTTAAATGAATTAATTGTTTATAGAACTCTTTAGAAGGAAAATACTATAAATCTTGTGTTGTAAGTCTCAGCCAGCTCAAATTTTTTTCAAGAGTTAAAGAAATGTTGCCATGGTTTTCAGAATTGCATTGTTCACAACATTATTGTATTTAGTATTGAAATTTTCATGTATTTTTCTACACTTCTTTCTTGACCTTTAATTTTCTAAACATAAAATATAATAGATTATTAGATAAAAATATCTAAAAGAAAGGGAAAATGTTCTTTGCATTTCTGTATATGCATATTACCTATAGTTAAGATATTTTTGGACATTTTTCCTCAGAGGAAAAGTTAGCCCATTTCCTGATCTTATAAATTTGATTTACAGTGATCACCTTTATCTTATTTGAGTACACTGCTTAAATAGTGTCAGTACAGTATTTCCTACTGTGTCTCATCAGTGCTTTTAAAGAATTAATTAGACTGACATAGAATTTGATAGTTCTAAGTGTTAAGAATTTTAGTCATAATTCCTTGATATATGATATTATATTGCATCATATAACTTTGTATAAGTATGTAATTTTTTATACTCACACCCTCACATATACATGTGTGGATGTATGTGTGTACATATACATACAATATACAATTGGAGTTCTTGGCTGTTTACAAGTTCAACATCCAGAGGTGCTTAACAATCTCTAGAGACTCTTGTATTCAGACATGATATCTCTGAAAACAAGGGAATGAGGGAAGAGTGAGTATGGACATCATGATTGGTGAAGAAGTAACATTTTAGCATACAAGTTATTTATTTGTTTTGTTAAGCTTATTGAGCTATATACCAAGAATATAAATAGGAATATAAATAGGAACAAGCCAGACTCAATGCCCACAAAGAGTTTAAAATCTAACAAGAGAGATAAATGAACATACATAATTTATAAACAGTCAAAACAAGAGACTGCAATCAGAGAAATAGACTCGAAGTGCTCATCTGACCCAGAGAAAGGAAAGGACAATTAATTTAGTCTTGAACAATTGTCTCAGACTGATGCTGATATTGTCCTCGTTCAGGGTCATAGTATTAATGACATGAGCATTTCTTATTCAGAAATGAATTAAATGTGCCTGATAGTTTCAACATTATCTCAAACAAGTTTCATTGGTTTTAAAAAAAATTTGTATACTTTGGGAGCATATAGATATAAGCAGACAAAAACAGCATTTTAGATCCTTAAGTGGAAATGAAACTTTGACTGCCTTTCTGTTTGCAAAATTTTGTACCATTTTATGTTTGTATGTATGTATGTATGTATGTATGTATGTATGTATGTTGTTTGCCAAACCCAGGTGTAGGCTAACTCAGTCTCAAACATAAAAGGCTAGCAGAGGTTATGATTCTGGCATAAAAGCATGCTTAAGATTAGATATAATAGAGGACTTCATGCATTTCCAGAATTCCAGTGTCAGAAGTAGCACAACTCTGGTCTCAAGGCAGACTGGATGCTTCCACAAAGAACAAAATGAGTATTCTGTAATGTGAGGGTCCTGCAGGTGAGTACCAGTGAGAAGGAGGTAGGGCCTCTTCCAGGTAAGGCAGGCATTATGGACAGAATACCTATCCAGACCAGAGTCATTCTAGAGATGCAAGATGGGGGCAGTGGTAGCCAGCATCACGTAGATGGACAATTAGACATCTACAAGTTCTGTCTTTGTTTGGGGCAGTGGGGCAAACCTTTTTTGAAAATCTGATGTGAGCTTTTGAACTCTTCCTGGAAAATTGCACACATACATACAAACTGCTGTTATATAATTTCAAGGACTTCATAGACTAACTGAAACCTTTACCAAGTTAAGGACCAGTGGTTAAATAGAGGCAGGGATAATGGAAGGAGGGTGTTTTCCTTCAACTGATAAAGAGCCTTACATCTCAGATCAGCCTGACTGGTGTTCAAGATCACATCCTTATCCTGGACACTGTAGTTGGAGGTCTGGGGGCTGGAGGTCATTCAGCTGATCTGGCCACGTGCACTGGCGGAAGCTTTGTTGTCAACTCTTTGTGCTCTCTCTCATTTGGTGTATTCTTTCTCATCTAGTTTAAGAATTAATTCATACATTTAATCCTTCAGGAAGCTGTTGTTTAACATTCATTGCTCAGTACCTTTTTTTCAGTCTCATAATGATCTGCCATAATAAAGTCACAGCTTTTCGGGAGAACGGACCGTGTCATTCATTTCTGAATCTCTGTTCCCAGCACAGTGCCAGGCACGTAAGAGGAACTCAGGAAATCTTTATTTTATGAATGAATAAAAGCCAACTACTATATTGTGTACAGCAGGTTTTGCTCTATGCTAGAAACTAGGATACTCTTCAGAGCTTCAGAAAGACTAAATCAATTCATAAAAGATTCACGTAATCTGCAACAAGTTATTTTATATGGATTGAATTGGGATAAATATACGCAGTATAATATAAAATGCACTACCATGCAAAGGGGAACAAAAATGAGCCAAGCATAGCACAGGATTTGGGAACAATGACTGGGGAACAATTTTGAAGTAGAGACCTATTATGTGAACAAATCTCTGGCTGTTAATCGGTCTCCCCTGATTGTTCAGCTAATGTCACTTCAAAACAGCCTGTGCTTTCTTCATGT